>NW_027555625.1:20903538-21503538 GCF_003287225.1 Phascolarctos cinereus | reverse complement strand
AACATAGTGGGCACTTAACACACACTTTTTGATTGACTTATTCTGGAGATATGATTTAGATACAAAGTTTATACATTATAATATAGATACAAAATGTATACAAAAGTGATTCAAGAGTAATCAACAGTGAGAAAGCACTAACCAGTGGGGGTGGGGAGGGACAACTGTATGCCCGGGCTTTGTTTTGTTTGTTTTTTTTCCTCCCTCTCCACCCACCCTCATTGAAAAGGCAAGCAAGTTGATACAGGTTATACATGTGCAGTCTAGCAAAACACTTCCATAGTAGTCATATTGTAGAAAACTAAGTATATTTCCCTTTATCTGGTCCCGCCCCCCATTGATTCTATTCTCTCTTTTGACTGTCCTTCCTCAAAAGGGTTTGCTTCTGATTGTCTCCTCCCCCAGTCTGCTGTCTCCTCTATCATCCCACCACTGTCTTGTCCCCTTCCCCCCTTATTTTTCCTGTAGAGTAAGATAGACTTCCATATCCCATTGTGTATGTTATTCCCTCTTTAAGCCAAATCCTATGAGAATAAGACTCACTCATTCCCTCTGACCTTCCCCCATTTCCCCACCACTGTAAGAGCCTTTTCTTGTCTGTTTCATGTGAGATGATTCTCTCCATTCTGCCTCTCCCTTTCTCCTTCTCCCAGTATAATCCTCTCTCACTCCTTAATTTTATTTTCCAGATATCACCCCTTCATCTTCAACTCACCCTGTGCCCTCTATCTATCTATCTATCTATCTATCTATCTATCTATCTATCTATCTATCTTCTATCTATCTATCTGTCTGTCTATACATACATATAATTTTTTCCCCTCCCACTACCCTAATACTGACAAAGGCCTCATGAGTTACAAATATTGTCTTTCCATGCAGGAATGTAGACAGTTCAATCTTAATAAGTCTCTTATGATTTCTCTTTCCTGTTTACCTCTTCATGTTCCACTTGAGTCTTGTATTTGAAAGTCAAATTTTCTATTCAGCTCTGGTCTTTTCATCAAGAATGCTTGAAAGTCCCCTATTTCACTGAATGACCATTTTTTCCCCTGAAGGATTATACTCAGTTTTGCTGGGTAGGTGATTCTTGGTTGTAATCCTATCTCCTTTGCCCTCTGGAATATTATATTCCATGCCCTCTGGTCCCTTAATGTAGAAGCTGCTAAATCTTGTGTTATCCTGATTGTGTTTCCACAGTACTTGAATTGTTTCTTTCTGGCTGCTTGTAATATTTTCTCCTTGACCTGGGAACTCTGGAATTTGGCTACAATATTCCTAGGAGTTTTCCTTTGGGGATCTCTTTCAGGAGGAGATTGGTGGATTCTTTCAATTTCTATTTTGCCCTCTGGTTCTAAAATATCAGGGCAGTTTTCCTTGATAATTTCTTGAAAGATGATGTCTAGGCTCTTTTTTTGATCATGGCTTTCAGATAGTCCAATAATTTTTAAATCTCTCTCCTGGATCTATTTTCCAGGTCAGTTGTTTTTCCAATGAGATATTTCACATTGTTTCTATTTTTCATTCTTTTGGATTTGTTTTACAGTGTCTTGATTTCTCATAAAGTCACTAGCTTCCAATTGCTCATTCTAATTTTTAAGGAAGTATTTTCTTCAGTAACCTTTTGGACTTCCTTTTCCATTTGGCCAATTTTGCTTTTTAGGGCATTCTATTCATTGGCTTTTTGGAACTCTTTTGCCATTTGGGTTAGGCTATTTTTTTAAGGTGTTATTTTCTTGAGTATTTTTTGGGTCTCCTTTAGCAAGCTGTTGACTTGTTTTTCATGGTTTTCTTGCATCACTCTCAGTTTTTCCTCTACTTCCCTTACTTGCTTCTCAAAATCCCTTTTGAGCTCTTCCAAGGCCTGGGACTGATGCATATTTTTCTTGGAGGCTTTGGATGTGGGAGCTTTGGCTTCTTTGTCTTCTTCTGGTTGCGTGTTTTGATCTTCTTTGTCATCAAAGTAAGATTCTGTGGTCTGACTCTTTTTGCACTGCTTGACCATGATCATCCCAGCCAATTACTTGAGTTATAAACTCTTTTGTTGTTAAGGTAGGGGTCTGTTTCCATTGTAGAGAATGTATTGACGGGGCAGCTAGGTGGCGTAGTGGATAGAGCACTGGCCCTGAAGTCAGGAGGACCTGAGTTCAAATGCAGCCTCAGACCAAACACTTGACACTTACTAGCTGTGTGACCCTGGGCAAAATCACTTAGCCCCAATTGCCTTAAAAAAAAAAAAAACAAAAAAAAAAGATCAAATGAGAATGTATTGTCCCAAGCTTTGGGGATT
This sequence comes from Phascolarctos cinereus, assembly GCF_003287225.1. Classification (NCBI taxonomy): domain Eukaryota; kingdom Metazoa; phylum Chordata; class Mammalia; order Diprotodontia; family Phascolarctidae; genus Phascolarctos; species Phascolarctos cinereus. The sequence continues at coordinate 21,501,248 of NW_027555625.1, read as the reverse complement.
TTGTTCACCTGTTTTCAGAGATACTTCTAGGGACCTATAAATTTCCAGTTCTTCCAAGGTGTAGTAATCAAGGGTGAGGTGTTTACTCTTTCCTGGCCTGTGCTCTGGTCTATGAGTGACCACAAGCACTCTTTTCTGTCTTGGAACTGTGTGGAGGATTCTGTCTTCACTGCCACTACAATCTCCACCGCGCCAGTGCTCCTCCTTGCCCCAGGACCGCCACCCAGGACTGTGACCCAGATCCAAGCATGGGCAAAGCAAGAGAATCCTGCATCAGCAAGGAGATCTCTGCAATCCCCCTCTGATTAGCCACTGGATTCCCCCTCAGTCTGTGGGCCAGAAGCTCAGGAAGCAGTCGCTGCTGGGAGCCAGGCTCAGGGACTGAAGCTGAGACCACTGTGCTTCTCTCTCTCACCGCTGACACAGAGTTTTCCCACTGACCTTCTAAATTGTCTTTGGCATTTGTGGGTTGAGAAGTCTGGAGTCCATCACAGCTGCCCATGATTCAGTCCTCTGAGGCCTGAGCGCCCATGCCGAGCTGTGCTTCTCATCCCATCCGGCCCTATGTATCTTTTTGATCAATCATCCAGGTTGTCTTGGTCTGGAAATTTGTTTCACTCTGTCTTTTTGTGGGTTCTGCTGCTTTAGAATTTGTTTAGAGCCATTTTTTATAGGTATTTGGAGGGGTTTGGGGGAGAGCTCAAGCAAGTCACTGCTTTTACTCTGCCATCTTAGCTTTGCCCCCCTCAACAATAGTTTTTCACAAGAAAAACAAGTTATCCAAAATAAAAAAAAAAAGAAACTTTATGAAAATTTTATGATGAATGTAGAAATATTAGTATGTGATTGAGTAGTTAATGTTCATTCTCTAATGGACTGAACAGATAATTTCCAAAGGAGTAAACACACTTTAAAAATCACTCAAAAAAATTGCCAAAACTCTAATAATCGGTGAAATGTAAAGGAAAACAACTCCACACCTATAAATTTTGCAAAGAGGGTAAAAAACCCTGACAAAGTGCTGTCATTGCAGTTGGTTATTATTTCCTTTTTATAGAAAGAGGAAACGAAGCTGAGAGGTTAAGTAACTTACTAGCAAATGATTTGGCTAATAAATATTGAAGCTGGTTTGAATTCCAGTCTTACATTTCCTTATGTCATGTAAAGGGTGATTGTGCCCTTTGATTGAGTGGTGGTCCTGCTCTGAGGTCTATAGCTTTGTGATGTTATTATAAAGAAGAAAAAGTGAAAACTGTGAAACAACTAATATGTCCCCAAGCATCAAACTCAGAAAGAAACAGAGGCCACCATACCTTGTGTAAAGATCCCTGCAGCTGCAAATTGACTTAGTTTTGAAATATAATGTTATCTTTGCTTAAGTGCATTTTCATTTATTTTGTTAAATATTTCCCAATTACATTTTAGTCTGTTCAGGCCACCCTTGGGAGTGTTATTCAGAGAGTGCACCATGTGTTTCACGCCTTGGGCCTTGGCTGGACAAATAGTAGCATATCACTGAAGATGAAATTATATTGTCCCATTAAAAAGTGGCAGAGATGAGGAATACAAAGACATTTTGAAACATATAAAATGGTGTTGAGGGAAGAAAACACAGAAGAAAATACATTTTCATTACACCTGTTTAAAAGTAAACAAATAATGAATCTCTGAATACAGAGATATACACAAGGTTAGAAGGAAACAGCAACAAATAATTTTGTTGTTCATGCTATCATTGGTGTCCACCTCTTCATGACCCTGAGTGCTGTAAGTTCTTGACCCAGGTTGGAGGCTCTCCTTGGGAGTTTCTATAGATTGTTTCTGTACTCAGTCACTGTTTGCTTGCTGTGAGGCTCTGCAGGTTTGGAGAGATGAAATGCTGGCTCCCTTTTAATTTCAGACTACTTCCTGGCTGTTTTATTGTGGGCTTATGTGCTGGGTTGAAAGCTAGAACTGAGTCACAGCTCTGCTCCTGGGATTAGAGCCCATACAACCACATTTCTGCAACTTGTTCTTTGCTCAGTGAACAGCTGGGGCCAACACATTTGAGAGCACTTCTCTTTACCCTAGGTCTGTGAGGTGATGAGTGACAGATCTGCCAGATCTACCCAGAGCTACTTCAGGGGTCCCCTGGGATCTCTTTCTGGTCTGGTGTTTCCTTCTGTGGTGTCCTTTCTCAGCCCTCTTTGTATCTTTGGCCACTGGAATTCTCCCTGCTGCCTCATGTTCTCCTGGCCAGATCTTATATGTCTCCAGTAGTTCCTTCTATTTGCCTCCCTGGGCTAGAAAAATGACTCGCTTCTTGGATTTTCTGATCAGAATTTGGTCTGGTACATTTTTTAACCATTGTAGATTAGCATTTGTGGGGAGCTAAGCTCTGTTGCTTCTCATTCTGCTATCTTGACGTTCCCAGCTCATTGTTATTTTAATTATATGATTTAGTCACCCAGGCTCAAAACTATTAAGTCTTCCTTGTTTTTTGCTCTTTCCTATTTGCATATAACTAGTCCTGTGCTTTGCCTGTTCTTCCATTTCATCCTGCAGCTAGGGGCAGGTTGATTTTCATAAAATATAGCATTGATGCTGCTGCTCCTGAATACACTTGGAAATTTAAAATAGATTCACATTACTATCTCCTAATGTAAAAATTTCATAGTCCAGCACTTGCCATGGTTTGGTTCCAGCTGCCTTTTCCAACCTCATTTCCTGTTTCTTCCCAGCACATAGTGTCTGCTTTAGCCAGATTGCTTCTTGTCTCTGAAATGCTTCACATGCATGCATATCTCCATTGTTTTTCATGTGTCATTTTCACTACTTAAAGTATCCCTTCCTCTGACCTGATCTTTTTTATTGAAATCTAAATGTAATTGTACACATTAGATTCTGTCCTGGGTCCTCTTATCTTTTCTTATTTTACTCTCATTTGGTGATTTCAACAGCTTCCATGGGTTCGATGGTGATTTCTATGCTTAACATTATCAGATCTGTTTATCTAGGCCTAACCTTTCTCCTGACCTCCCATTTTTACTTCTCCAGTTGCCTAATGGACATCTTTACTCATCACATCCAAAACTGAACTTATCTTTCCTAACCAAACCCTTCCCTCTTGAAATCTCTGCTACTCTTTAAGATACTGTCATTCCCCTAGTCATCAGGGGATGGGGTGGTCAACTTTCACTGTGTTGTCCTTCACTGCTTGTTCTCAGTCCCCATGTGCATTCAGCTACCGGTCTGTTGATGTCTTGGATATGCCCCCTTCTCTCGAGACTCTGTCATTGCTACCACCCTTTATTATCTATTGTAGTAGACTTTTGGTTGGTCTCCCAGTTTCAAGCGTCTCTGCTTTCTTGTCCATCTTCCACCCAGCTATCAAAATGATCTTCCTGAAACATGGCTCTGGTCATGTCAGCCCTTGTATTCCGTCAGCTCTAGTGACTCCCCAGTCACCTCCACAATCAAATATAAAAATCATCTCTTTGCCTGTTAGAGCTCTTTATAATCTGGCCCCCTCCTACCTTTCCAGTCTTTTTATACCTTACCTGCCTCTGCTGACTTTGTGACCCATTGATACTGTGATGGGTGAAATCTGAAATAACTGAGGAAACAAAGATTCGAGCATATCAGTTTATGAAGCAATGCATGCCAAGTCCCCAACAAATCAGGACCAGGCCCCTTCCTCAGTTTTGCAGTGGCCCCCAAATACAGGGGGAAACAGATTTTTATACATGAAAAGAAAACAATTAACAGGATATAAACCAGCATGCAAGATTAGATAATCTGATTCTACATCCAGGAAAGATTAAGGGCTTTCCAGGTTGGAAGGGGGGGGTGAGTGAATTTTGAGAGTTGGGAGGGGAGAGAGCGAACAGGTACAATTCCCTGAATCAGAAAAAGAGATGTGTTGTCCCCCATCTCCCCACAGTGTCTGTTTCAGTCAAAGGAACAAGGAAACAGTAACTGATTGACCAGTATATGGCCATTTTTCCAATAAGACACATAGATTGCTTGAGATGTATAATTGTTAAAAAACTCCTTGTATCTGTCTTTGGATCTAATGGGGTTTCTGGTCACCATAACTTCAGTTCTAAGTTAAGGATCTCTAAGCAACAAGTAGAGGTGGTCCAGGGCAAGGTTTAAACAATGCGGTGAATGTTTCTTAAGATTCCTGTAATTGTTTTCTTACAAGACAGAAATTGGACAGCACCCAGAATTGAATAGAAAGGGGAACAGAGCCAGATCTAGAATTGAGTCACAAGATGGAGTCATGGGGTTCACTAGACTCCCACAATACATGACCTTCTTGTTGTTCCTCAACCAAATAGCTCCATCCCTAAAATCCTGGTATTTTCACTAGCTCTCCCTCATGCCTGCAGTCTTGTTCTTTATTATCTGTTTCCTGGCTTCCCAGGCTTCACCTAAAATCCTGCTTTGTGCAAGAAGGCTTTCTTGGTTCCCCTGGTTCTCCAAATTATCCTGTTTGTGTAGTTTGTGCATAGTTATTTGAAAGTTATGTCCCCTATTAGACTGTGAACTCCTTGAGAGTGGGGACTATGTTGTTGTAGTTGTTGTTGTTTTTTTGGGGGGGATGGGTAGGGGTCTTTATTTCCCCAGTGTATTGTACAGTGCATGGAACCTAGTTGGTTCTTATTAAAATGCTTGTTGCTTGCTAGAAACTCTGGCATTCTGTAAGATTCGAGGTTTTAACACCACATTCTGAAGGAGGCCGTTTCTGTCTAGGTAGGCCCCCCCAGTGCCTTTTTTTGTAAGGTTACCTTAAATGGTCTATTTAATTAGCTTGCAAGTACCTATTTGCATATGTTATTGTGCCTTCCTTCCCCTATCCCAATTTGATCAGAAGCTTCTTGTGGGCAAGGATAGCACTTAGCATAGTGCTGAGCTCACAAAGTCCTTAATAAATGTTTGATAACTGAGTGAGATTAAAATCATGCCTATAGCCTTGAAATCCTAGCTCAGATGCCATATCCTTAATGAAAAGTAATAATAACTTGCATTTATTTAGCTCTTTAAAGTTTACAGAGCACTTTCTCCTGAACACTCCAGTACAAAGTGAGTGTTTACTTCCAGTGTGTTTTTGTAACATTTTATTATTTATGTCTTGTGATAGAGGAACTGGAACAGTTTGCTCCAGAATACTTTCAGCCCTCATTTTGTCTGTCTTGGTTCTTTAATCAATTGGAATTCTGTTTCTAAGAAAAGATAATTTCAGTTCACATTGAAATATTTCTTTTTATGTAGATTAAATACATTTTGCAGCTTATTGTCTGAAGGGGCAAATGAATGGGGTCAAGAAGGGTTTGGGTAAATAGTGGAGTGAGAGAGAGTAACAGAGGATTGTGGGGGGTGGGGTAACCTCTTGATGCTGATGTCATCAAATTTGACCTTGACTTTTTTATGAAATAGACTTTTTCCAAAGACACAAACTGGTTTTGCATACTGTTGCGTCTCACCATGTGTGGCATTTTTTGTGTTTAGTGGACCATCAGATCACTTCAGGAATGCAGATACTGTTACTTCTCTCAAGCTGTTGTCGGATGCCATCACTCAAATAACAACAGAGAGTTCAGAGAAGACCACATTTTCATCCGAGATTATTATTAATTCTCAGGCTCACAGCATCCTTAACAAGCCATCTCATTGCCCAACTGGTAAGAAAGCTTGATTTTATTATGTGTGTGCATTTAAATGTGAAATCTGTATGTATCCATATATAATGAGTAGACCAGCCGTTACACTTCTGAGTCCTCCTGGAGATTTGTGATGACCAGGGCAAGAGGAGCTTTGAAGTTTTGTCTTCTCGTTTCTTTGTCTTTTAAAAGTTGGCAGTACAATCAAGTTTCAAGAATAATAGGATCTAGTGCACGTTGTTTACGTTATTAAGAGAGTGTGATTTATTCATTCTGTTAGTGTTGGTCATCCCTCAACATGCGATCACAGATCACTGAATACCAGGATTGGTGATGATCTTGTATTTAAACAGGTTGGTCTTTCAGTGATTCATTTCAGTTCGGTTTGACAGACACTAAGTTCTATTTGGTACAGTGCTGTGCTAGGGATAGAAAGACAAAAAATCCGAACCTTTCATATCCTGCAGGAACTTAGATTACTGCGGATATAATGTGCACAGAAATAAATACATACATACATATATACATACATATGTACATAGGAATTTCGAGAGAGAGTACTCATGACTTCTTGCCTATACATTACCATTAGAACGATGCCGTAGTCTCCTTCCACACACTGTGCGCTTCTCCATTGCCCTTTGGGCCCCCAGTAATTCTCCTTCTCTAGAGATCAGACCGCATCAATGGGAACATGTTGTTTCTGCTGGGGGAGCATCTTGTGAAGTGTTCAAAGCCCCGGGCCACTTTCCAGATGCCATCCTGCTGCTCTTTTTCTCCTTTTCAGTGTGTCTTGTTTCCTTGTCTATTAATGAATTCTGTCGGGGGATTTAGAGCTGCTTGATTGCTTGTACTCAGAGTCGTTGTGAATGTGGCAGGAGATGTGCCGTGATATACCCCTGGTGCCTGTGCTTGGCCTGGGACCATTGAGCATTCTTATCCATGACTTGGATTAGGGCATAGATGGCATGCTCGTCCAGTAGCAGAGGGTGAAGAAGTTATCATTATCGAGGGAGATCTTGAGAGGCTAGAACTATGGGCTAAAGGAAAGAAAATGTACCTGCAGTACATGTGCAGTATTACACCAGAGTCCCACAGAATCAGCTTCACAATCTGTCAGCTGGAACAGGCTTGGTTAGGAAACAGAAAAAAATCGGAGGAAAATGAAGGGGTTTGTTTTAGGGAGCTGCCAAGGAGAAGGCGGTGATATTCCTCATCAAGTGCACTGAGAAGAGAACTGCAGACTGTCCAGAGGACAACAGGCAGGACGGTGAAGATAACGTCCTGCGAGGATCACACGGAGGAAGCGGGGATGGTTAGTCTGCAGAGAGAAGACTTGGAGCAGGGACTGCCTCCTGCCTGTAAAAATTATAGTTGGAACAGTCCTCGGAGATCCTCTAGGCCAAGCCTCCTCCTCCACAGACTGCATTGGGGAAGTGGCGACCACAGGCACCCACATGGGCAGTGGCAGAGTTGGGAGTCAGATCCGAGTCCTAGCGCTCCAGATTGGTCACTTGTTCGTTGGCTTCCTTGGATAGAGGTGTTTGTAAAATCTTTTGGTGCAGTATGGTGGAGGATTGTGACAAGTATTCATTCATCAAAATGGGAGATGTGGTAGAAGGAAAGCATTTGAGGATGTATTTTATCTTTATATCATGAATGAGATGTACAGGTTCAGACTGAGCAAATCAGTGCATTGGTTGTCATTTGCTTCTTTGTTTTGTTTTGTTTTGCTAGGCAATGGGGTTTAGTGACTTGCCAAGGGCCACACAGCTAGTAAGTATTATGTGTCTGAGGCCGGATTTGAACTCAGGTCCTCCTGAATGCAGGGCCAATGCTCTATCCACTGAGCCACCTAGCTGCCCCTTATCTTTATATCATGGGAGAGGGAAGAGTTATTCAGGCAGAAAGACTGTGAGACTGTAAGGACCTAAGCTTATGCACAAACATATAACTTGTAGACCAGTGATCATGGAGATGGCAAGTGTAAGAAATGATTTGTCCTAGTTTCCTAGGTTAGGAAGTTGAGACCAGTAATGGCTACAAATTCAGAAAAATTTAAATGTAGGAGTAGGGTCCTTTATCCCTACATCCTTAGGCTTAATGATGCTAGTGGCTATACAAGACTATGCTAAAAGCTTTGAGTCCCCCCCACCCCCACCCCCCAGTTTAATACATCCTGGTGCATAAGACAATCATTTGAAATTAAGAAAATCAGCTCATTTGGGAATTTTCACAGAGGTGAATGCGTGGCAGTGCACTCAGAATCCAGAAGGGCATTGTCTGCTGTTAGTCTGGACATCTTACTCTCTAATCAGTTTCTAGGGGGAAAGAAAATAACAGAACCAATTCTTATGAACCGGAGTCTCTTGATCCCTAGTTAGCTCAGAGATGTAATTCTAACATACAACAATTGATTTGCAATCTGTCCAGTCAGTTTTTATCGATTTCATAATGAGTGGTCAGACAGGTCATCATAGAAATCATTACTATAAGCTAACTTTCAGTCAGTTGGTGGTGCCATAGTACACAAAGTGCTGGGTCTACAATGAGGAAGGCCTCTGTGACCCTAAGCAGGTCACTTCACCTCTGATTGCCTTAGTCTTCTCACTGTAAAATGGAGATACATTAAATTTTGTATTTATGTTGCATTTGATAACCTGCTGGGGTGGTTGTGAGGGTCACGCAAGCACTGTGTGCCTGGCACATAGTAGGCACTTAATAAATTCCTTTCCTTCTCTTGCCCCCCCCCGTCTGTCTGCATTTTTTTTTGGCTGCAGGTTAATGTGTGCTGGGGGTTGAGGGCAAGCTTAGTTCCACTTTAAACCAAATTATTGTCATATATTCTTGCAGCTTCTTTCACAAAGCTGGTAAGATTTTATAACTTGTCAAGGTCAAAAATCCAGGTGACCTGGCAGCTTCTCATAGAACTTCACAGTTGTCAATGAGACTTTCCAGTGGCTTTTGTAATATCAAGCCTCATTTTTTAAAAAAAAAACAAGATATATACCCTTGAATACGTAAGACAGTCTTTAACTAGAAGAGTACCTACCATACAAGGCTTTTGTGAAGATCCCATGAGATAACCATGAGAAGTGCTTTGTATGTGAGTGGGATTGAGACCACCTACCCAAATAAAATTCGGAGGTTTCTCTCAGTAGAAACATAAGTTTTCTTCTAGCAAGTGTTGCGGGAGAATTAGACACCACCTACCCAGGGCCGACTGGAGTAGGGAGGCGGGATCCAAGCAGCAAACCAGCGGTTATAGACCCTTAGACAAACAGCTCTAAGAACCCCCCCCCTTGTTTACCGCAGTCTCTTTATCCCCATTGGCTGAGGTAAGAGACAAACCACTTTACCCAAGAACTAAGAGATACATTTTACCCAAAACAAGCTTGGAAGCTAGCAGATTGCCTTATTTGGCAAAGAGAAGGGCGGAGTAGTGGTTACAAAACAAGGGGGGGGGCAGCTGGTATAGGACTTTATTTTCCCCCAAACATAAGATTTACAGGAAAGTGAAACTTAGGGCCAGCTCATGCTAAAGCCTTGCTACATTTTTGGAGCATAGCTTCCATTTTATGTGAGAAACTTTCAGTTGTCCCCCACATTATGCTAATCATTATTGTTATCATTAGTAGTGGTTGCAGTAGAGGAGGTGGTGTGGTGTTACTAGTAATGATAGTGGGGTGGGGGGTGATGGTGCCGGCCCTAGTGGTGGAGGCAGCGCAGCCATTTGTTCTGCTGGGACTGTGCAGATAGCTGTGGTGGGGTTACTCTGCTCCTGTGATTTTCGTCTCACAAGCATGTCTGGACTCGGATGCTGCTTTAGTGTGTGCAGTGCTTTCCTGTACCTACTTGCAGCTCCAGCCTCCGCTGCTGGTTTGGGCTTGTGTGTGGGGGTGACCTCTGTCTCACAGGTGGCTGTCAGACCTTGTTTGGTCCTGACTCTGACTCAGTGGCTTCCTTTTGTCCCAGATGCCCAAGTGTGGCCCTGTAGCCCGAACCTAATGGAAGGGCAGCCTGGATAATGTCAGTTTGTGGTTTTCTGAGTGCAAGAACCTGTGACCCCCTTCCCCTGGGGACCTTCCTCTGGACCATTTGAGGTCACCATCGTGCTGTCCTGTGAAGCCTCTCTGCCTCTCAGCCTCCCTCTGTGTGGTCAGAGTGTTGTCCTGGGCTCTCTGCCCTGTGCCCTTGGAGGCTGGAGGCTTCAGGTGTGTCTGGAGGGTCTCAGCTCCTGGAGCTTGCTGGCTTCCGGCTTGTGCAGCTAGCCATTCAGCCCTGGAGTCTATCCACTGCAGAGGTCATGTCACAGAGAGATTGCATGTATAGGTGATGAGGACCTCCATTTGGCAGCTGGTGTCAAAGCTGGGAGCAACCCAGAGCTTCCTGCACGAGTCGTGATCACTCAAAAAATGAAAACCAAGTGATAGGAAGATAGTTACTGTGTAAACTGCGATTTGTTGAAGAACGTTGTCTGAACTTGTCCATTAGAAGAAAGCTTGAACTGAATGAAGGCCAGTGAATGATGTTGTAGGATCGGTATTGAACAGGAGATGATAACCAGCTCGATTAGCTTTGGGAAATTGTACTTTAGCTTTAGTGCTGGTAGATGTCTGAAACAAAAACCATCTTACTTTCTTAATGTTTTATTTTTGCCTCTTAATTTTTTCACACCACTTTTATTTCTCAATTAGCTCCTGTCCCCAGTCAAATTATCCTTTGTAGGGGCAGCTAGATGGCGCAGTGGATAGAGCACCGGCCCTGGATTCAGGAGGACCCGAGTTCAAATCTGGCCTCAGACACATAACACTAGCTGTGTGACCCTGGGCAAGTCACTTAACCCCACTGCCTAGCCAAAACAAAACAAACAAACAAAAAATTATCCTTTGTAACAAAGGAGGGTTCCACAAAATAGGCACATTAACCATATCTTATTGCATGTTCCTCATTTCTCTCCTGTAGTTCTTTCTCTCTCTGCTGGGAAAAAAGTAAAGATGTCGTTTAAACACTTTATTATTTGGGTGATATGTAGTTTTCAGTTATTAAATATTCCAAAAAATTGAAGTTGAGGTTGAGAGAGAGAGTTAATACGGGTATGAGTAAACTGCCACATTTGCTCCTCCGTGTAAATTAATTCTCCACCGTGTTTGTAAAGGACAGCGTCATCAGAGAAGTGTATGACTGTGCAGTGGACTGGCTGGTCACATGGTGGGGATGACAGAGAAGGGGAAGGCTGCCTGCGTCTTTAAGGCCCAGGCGATTTTAAGTTGTCACAGCATGTTGGGCTGACAGACCTTCTGTGACTAGTTTAGCAAAGCCTGTGGAGAAGAGTCACCGTGGTCGACTGGTCACCACTGCTGTGGTTCCCGTTGTTCAAGGGAGTGTGCCCATACTAAGTAGAAAGCAGATTGCTGTGTTGACATACATTCTTTTAAATTCCTGAATTTGTTTGTTTGTGAGATTTTTTTCATGAGGAGCTTAATTAATTGGGCCAATGGTTTACCAATTTAATTTTTTGAAAGAAATAATAATTTTTATCCTTTCCCTATTTTGTTCACTTTGTTTTTATTATTTCCCTTTTCTGTACTTTAAAGATTCATTTATTGGATCAAAAAATCCAGTGCTGTCCGCAATTGGTATGAATATTTGTACCATTTCTTCCTATTTTTTATTGAGTTTATTTTAAAAAAGTTAAAATTTCTCAGTCAAGTCAAGTGGGATATTATCCTGGGATTGCTAGTGTATAATGTAGAGGTCCAAGTACTTTTCATTCCTCTCAATCCCCCCCCCCAATTTACAGTCAAGTTTTCCTAGTATATTTATATGAGTACTAAATCTTTTTCAGCTTTTATTTTCTAAAAGCTTCTCAAGTAAGCCTTTTGTATGGATATGGTTAGATGTCTAATCTTTATGTCCTGTTCTCTTTTTTTTTTGCCCAATATAAGCTATATTTGTTGATAACTCTAAAATGTTAAAAGTCTGAGAGTGAAGGACCTTCATTTTCTGTTTCTTTTCATTGGGACGCTTGATATTCTTACGTGCTTTTATTTCTATGTATATTTTCTCTAGTTTTGTAGAGAAGCAAAACCCCATGGCATTTTCTTTGGTTAATACATGAATTATAAAAATTAATTTGTCATTTCTTATTAAGTCTGCAGTTATTAAATTCCTTTGGAAACATAAGTTGGTAATCAGTGGATGCAGTTGGAGAAATTCTGAGTGATAAGCTGAATGATAAGTGTATTGAAGGAATTAAGTGGAACCTTTAAATTTGTTTTTAAAAACTGAAGAAGAGATGAAAAAATAAGGAGATTGCATAATGACATTTGAAAGAACTAAAATCATCGATGTAAATGCCAGATAATAATAAAAGAAGTTGTACAGTGCTCTACAGATAATAAAAATAAAGTTGAAGGACAAGACCCATTGTTAATAGAAGTGGAAAATCAACAAAATGACTGTGTAGCTCCAAGTCACAGAATTGCAGCCGTCAGAATCATTGGCTTCCTAGAACGACATCATATTCAGTACTAAATCAGAGAAAACTTTTCTGAATGGACAATCTCCACCCTGCAGGTAGAGAAAATGCTGAGGCATGAGAAATCCTAAAGTTGATTCGCCAAGGTATATAATTGGATATCTGGAATTACAAAGAAAATGTTTCTGAAATACTAAGAAAAAAATTTTTTTTGAAGAGAAATTAAAATTCAAAATGTCAATTAGATCAATACAGGGCTTACTAGCTTTGTGATCTTGGACATGTTACTTAAGCTTCAGTTTCCTCATCTGGAAAATGGGGATAATAATTAGCCAGCTAACATGGACATAAAGGAGGATAATACTTATGGAAACTTTCAGGTTTCTGAGAGAATGGTTATTGGTGCTGTTTTTAAGAAACAATTTATAAATAATGTCAAACAAAGCTGGACAAATACATATAGAAGCACTTTTTAAAAGTAGTATTTCCCCTCATTTCCCCCTCCCCCAGCCACACATTTGGCAAATATATCTATGCTTTTGGAAAATAAAATTTTCTTTAGATGGACATGACCTGGAAGAATTTATCAACAAATTCTTCAGTGGAAAAGATCAGAGGATCATAAATTTAGAACAGAAAGGAATGTGACGTTACCTATTGCAGTGTTCATATCTATAGAGGAGGAAACTGAGGTCCACGGAGAAGTGACTTTCTCAAGGTAATGGCACAATTATTTCTTGGGGCTGGCTGTGATTTGAAGTGGGACCCCCTAACTCTAAATTCAGTAGTCCTTCTGCTTCATGTGCTCCCTGTAATTAGTTCATAAATAAATCGCAACTGACCAAATGATAAGTACTTAAGATCAATAATGTATTTTGCCTATTACTTAATACAATTAAAACTTAAAACATGCATGTGTACATACATGTATGTGTATGTGTGTTTGCATATCTATGCATGTGCATACTTGTGTGGATGTAAAAAAGAAATTATTTTTAACTATGATAGAAACAATCAAGATAAGTTTCATTTAAAATGCATTATCAATAACAAAATTGGTAAATTAAAGTGAAAGTGCGTTTAGATATCTTCAAAATTGCTAATAAAAATCTAACAGATGACAAACAATATTAAAAACATAGGAGAAAAAGGGAAAGAGTTGGAAGTTCCAAGGGGAAGATTTCTTAAGCTTTAGTTAAGCTTCAGGGAAGTATAAGAGTTAATACTTTAACAAACAATAATATTTTTCATTGAATATTTTAATAGTTGAAAAATAAATTAAGAATTAAGGTTAAGAATGTTTCACTTCCTCTAGTTAACTTTAGTAATAATTACAGGAAAACTTTAGGAGGCACATTAAATATATTCTAACAATATATGTAAATGGGCTGAATTTTCCCATTCTAAGAGAATTGTAGAATTGTAGAATAGTTCACACAACAAGATCTATTATTATTTTGCTTATAGGAAAGACGTTTAATATAAAAATATGTACCTAGGTGTAAATTAACAGGTTAGGTCTATGTGATGCTACTGCATTTAAAAAAAAATCATAAATGGGTAGTATTAGTATCTGACAGAGTAGAATTCAAATTGGAAAACATTGAAGGAAGTAGACAAGGCTTTCACTAAATAGTGGAAATAGAAAGGAATAACTAGTTTTTAATAGTTCTCAGTTTATGTGTCCCAGATAACTTAGTGGTTAAATATATTGAAAAAAGGTTATCAACAAATCAGGAAGCAGACAAAAGCATATTATAGTAGGAGACCTCAATATCCATTAATGGAATATGACAAAATCAATACAAAGATTGATAGTAATTCAATCACAGATTTGTACTGCTTAGTTAATATGTTAGAATTAGTACACTCACACACACACACACACACACACACACACACACACACAGGAGAGAATGAGTTCAAGAAGAGAAGCAGGGAATGTTCACATGGAACATTCACAGAAATTTAAAGTATAATTATAGAGAAGCCCGACATAAATTCAGAAAGGCAGAAATTATGCAAGCTATCTTTTTCAGACTTCTTAAAAGTGCCTTAGGTAGAGAATTTATTATATCTCTTTTTCTTTTTTACTGATAGATACTTAAAGTTTTTACATTTTCATTTATGTAAAACTTTGTTACTATTCCATAAATTCCAGTATGTTGTATCTATAACTTTCTTTATATGCATTCTGTTGTTACATTAACCAGGGTGTTGAGAGGAATTTTAATTTCTATGTTATTGTATGCCAACTTCAGAGTTATAAAGCCCTAATTTGAGTTTTTCTTAGGTACTTTTTTGGCTCACTTATCTTTTTTATTGATAGGCTTTCTCTCTCTCCTTCTCCCCCCCTACATACGGGCTCTAATATTTAGTGATCTTAGTGGTATAGACATGCTTGAGGATAGTATTCATTTGAAGAGTCCCATCACTTAATGACATGGGGTGGGAAAATGCTGAAAATCTGAGATGCTAAAAGAAAAAATATTTAACTCCGCTTTGCCAGTGACAAATGGTGCATCAGAATCTCCGTATACTCATCACAATTGGAGACCAGAAAGATCTGGTTGGTTATTTAAGTATTTGGAGTAATAGGAAGCTATGTATACCATATAGGTATTGTAAGTTATCAGTAAATTAGTTTGAATGACATGTACTGTATCATCTGGATGCTAAGTGCATATCATCATATTGTTTGATGACTAAGAAGGCATTTCACCATCTTTTGTTTCTGCACAGCCATTATTATTAACATGAGCAGCAATTATGGTGTTGTAGACTGAGTACATAGGAGTATTAAAAGTGTTTCACAATGACAGGATAATCATGTCTTCAGAATAGTACTTAAGAACTACAGTCAAACTCATAACCGATGAATGGCTTCTCTTGGACTGAATGCTGCTTGTGGAAGGTTCATAGAAGAAATATTTATTTTTGGAATGCTATAAAATGGGACTTATTTATACTTCAGCTTGTTTAGCATTATTAATGACTTGGAAATGCTTATCTTAGATGGCATTCTTATCAAATTTGTAAATGTTGGGTGACAGAATCTTATAAAAAAACAAAACAAAACATTGTGATGGGTTAAAACACGGGGCTGTCTTAATAAAAATAAATTAAACAAACAATATTTCATTTATGCTAAAAAAACTGACTTTCCAAATCATTGACCCTGTGCGGTGTTTAGTTTTTTGCCAATGTAAATATTGCTTCACTGAATTTTTAAAAGTGTCTTTGTCATGTTGATGTGTTTAAGTAGTTTTTTTTACATATTTCTAATTATTAAATTTAGCTGGTTAAGTTAGTAATTTTCATTTCTTCTTCTGAGTACTGCCTGTTCATATTCTTTAACCACTTATCTTTGGAAAATGGATATGATTGCTAAAATTTCATTTCAGTTCCCAGATTTTGACAAGATGGACTTTTATCAATAACATTTTTAGCAAAGATTTTTCTTCTGATGGGTTTCCTTTTTACTTGAGATTCTTTTTGTTGTGTAAATGTGCTTCAGTTTTGTATAATCATGTCCCTTTATTTTGTCTGCTATGATTTATCTGTTTAATAGTAAAAGTTTTCCACCTGTCCATCATTGCCACAGATATACCATTTAATTATATTCTAATTTATAAATTAGTTACTACTATTTGTGTCATTTCCTATATTTTCCTTGGTTCTTTTCTCTTGAATACCAACATGCTTCTGGCATAAAGCTGTGAGTCATAGAACACAATAGTTCTAAAGAAATGAAAGTGGTGGGGCAGCTGGATGGCGCAATGGATAGAGCGCTGGCTCTGGCTTCAAAAAGACCTGAGTTCAAATTTGGCCTCAGACACTTGACACTTACTAGCTGTGTGACCCTGGGCAAGTCACTTCACCCCATTGCCTCGCCAAAAAAAAAAGGAAAGTGGAAATCATGTGGGGGGCAGTGGCGAGGCCCATGGTGGGTGTGAGCTGTCACTGACATGTGAGCACCTTCAAAGAGAAATGAGGACAAGGGATGTTATCAGTGAAGTGTATGATAGAAAAAGAAGATAGACTTTGGCAAGAGGAGGAGTCAAAATGTGGCTCCCCTGAGGCGCCCCACTTGTATTCCCCCAGTGTCTGAAGAAAGCCAGGCAGGCCCCTTGGATGTTGAGTGGCCTCCTGTGAGGAGCCTCAGAAAGGACCCTAGAAAAGAGTTGCTCAGGACGGATGGGTTGGGATGTGCATTATTGCAAAGAACATCCAAATTGATGGGATCATAGTTCCAGTTTAGTATTTTAGATCAGTGATCCCTTTGGAATGTATTGTGGAATATGAGGTGGAATGTAAATCTAATCCCATTTTTCATCTTACTGCTCTTCAGTTTTTCCAACAGAAATTGAATAAGTGATGCCTTCTTTGTTTTGTGATATTGGTTATATAAATCACGAGTTTATTATGTGTCTTTGCTTCTAGTTTTGAATTTTCAGATCTGTTGTATTAATCTTTTATTTTTTATCTAGTATGATATAGTTTGGTTGTGGGTGATTTAATAATAGTCTTTTATAATTATAATAACACCAATTTACATAGCAATGTAAGATTTATTTTTTCTTTTTTTCCTAACAACTGTTTGAGCCATAGAGTCCCCATGTTATTATCCCCTATTTGACAGATGTAGAAATTAATCTTTAGAGAGTTAATTGCCTTGCCTCCCCTCATAGCCTGTGTGTGCAAGAGCCACCATATTCAGGCACTTGAAGAACACGAGGCTATGAGTACCTGATATTTTTCATCCTTGCGATCAGAACAAAACTCCTCCTGATTGTCCTTCCCCAACTCCCCCTTTATATTTTTGTTTGTTTGTTTGTTTTTGAGGCATTTGGGGTAAAGTGACTTGCCCGAGGTCACACAGTTAGTAAGTGTCTAAGGTTGCATTTGAACTCAGGTCCTTCTGACTACAGGGCTGGTGCTCTATCCACTGAACCACCTATCTACGCCATTTTATGTTTTGTTTTTCACTCTTGCACTATGATGCTTTCCGTCCCTACAGCTCAGCTTTCACTGTTGCCCTACAAGCCTTCTGGAAGTGCCGAAATGTACTACGTTCCAAGCTCATTGGAGCCATCCCAGTATCCTGTTGCCAAGTCAGAGACCACTCTGGAGAGCAGCCACTCAGGTAGTATGTGGATCTTTGGTTTATGAAAATATTGTTGGCGTTAGCTCCCCGTGGTAAAGTGTAAAGATTGGAAGTACTTCAGTATTCTTTGTACACTGTTCATCGGGGTTCAAATAGCTGAACAGTGGAGGCATTTGGTAGTGGGTCTGTCTAAGAAAGAAGCTCGTTTTGTTTTATCTCCTCATCCTCGCGGTTCTGCGTTGTTCTTAGGTGATAAGCATTGAGAACTTTAGATCTTGTTTTTAATAGGCATTCACGTACCTCTGTTGACTGGGTTCTATCTACTAAGTGATCTCACTCTGGTATTGTACATGCCACTAGACTTGTGCCCCACTTCCAAGGTACATGTGTACCACATGTGTATACATAAATAAGTATGCACAAACTAAATACAAGGTAATTTTCTGCAGGAGGGATGGGTGAAATAAGGAAACACGGCCTCTTTTGAAGGAATTTGATGAGGTAAGAAGTGATGTATCCTCCCAGCACAGAGAACAGCCTGTGCTCAGATGGAGGGCCATGCTTCAGGAGCAGTGAGGCCAGTTTGATGGGACTCTAGATTGTGCAGATCAGTCAGGCATATTAAGTGCCTAGTGTGTGCTTGGCACTGAGAAGGCAAAGCTCTGGGGAGATAGAAAGAGCAAAACTAGTGTCTGCCCTCGAGGACCTTGTGTTCTACTGGGAGAGGCCACAGAGTACACAAATGGGTACCCCCAATAGATGTGTAGAGCGGATGGCCTGAGGGGGAGGCCCAGGTGCCTGGGAGATGCATGCTGGGGCAGCAGGTAGAAGAGCGGGAGGTCAGTGGTGACCAGAAACGTGCCAGAGTTTTGATGAGGGCATAGGAGAGCTGACAGAGTTGGAGGATTCGCGGAGGGCCCACCTGGCTCACAGGTTTCCTCTCCAACCTGCCCTGGCTGTGATTCTTTTCTTGGGGAGGGGGAGTTGACCGTTTTATCTTCCTTCTGCTTTCCTGAGGTTTTCTCCCCTCCATATTGGCCCCCATCTGCAGACTTGGGGCTCTCCCTCCTCACCTCCACCACCTCCTGGTCTCCTTGGTTCCCAACTGCTAGTGCCTTCTCTCTGAGACTGCCTTCCATTTACTCTGTGTATATGTCACATACACATAGTTGTTGTGTTCCCCTTTAGGATGTAGGCTCCTTGAGGGCAGGGATTGTATTTTTTCCTTTCCTTTACCACCACTTAGCATGGTGTATAGTAAACACTTAATAAATATTTGTGGTTGCTGACTGACCTCCCATATTCACTGCCTTTCAACTGTATGCCCTCACGGCCATATTGTCAGACTCTTCATTACCCAGCATGACTCTGTCTGCCCAATTCTGAACTCCACAATTTCATTTTCCAGCAGTACTCTCTTATCCTCTGAGTCTTGCCTACCCTCTCAATATACCTGTTTTTTGAACTCTTGTCCTTGGCCCTTCCCTTTCTTCACATCTTCCTTTCAGCCCAGTTGTATCCTACAGTTTGATTAGATGCTTCGATGATTTTTTTTTGCCCTTCTGCTTTCTTGATTGGTGCACTGTGAGCTCTGGCTAGCCCCACAACCTCTCCTTTCTCTGCTCCTCAGGCTAATGATGTGCCTGTATGGTGGTGACCAGCAGTTTCCTTGGTGTCAGCGCATCCTCCATTTACACAACTCACAATTCCCTTTAACTTAGAAGAAAGGTCTTTGAGAGTTACTGTAGCTAAAATGTACTGCTTTGTTTGCAATATGAGTAAAGAAATAATTAGAGAGCAAGCAGTGTTCTGAATGAGATTGTCACATGACCCAGGTGTACTGAAAGAATTGGTATATGCAATTGGAGGAAGAGGGGGAGAATTTGGAGCCTGGCAATTGTCCTGATTTTCAAAAAAAAATTTATACACACACATACACCCCCCCATCCACACCCACACCCACCCACACCCACACACAGTTTGCACACGTATATACATAGTTTGCATGCCAGTATGCTTGACTTCAATTCCTGACATCATTATAGAATCTATCAACTAAGGAACAATTGGGTAGTGAATGTTGAGACAATGAGGCAGCGATTACAAAGGGCTAGTGTGGCTGGCTTCAAGTTGAGGTCCTGTGAAACCAACCTTATTTCCTTGTTTAGCATGAATGCTGACTGAGTAGATTTGGGGAATGTTCAAGATAAAGTTTGTGTGGATTTAGCAAAGCATTAGATAGTCTTTTATTCAGGAAAGACCTCTGGTGCGAGGGCTGCCGATCCCTTTTTGGGGCTGCTTTCCACCTTTGGCGTCTACCTGATCCACCCAACTTTCATCTGTGGCTCTGAGAAACTGTAGCCTGTGTGGTGGCCACACCCTGGTAAACTGCCTCAGCAGACAGGCTGAACCAGGTTGAGGCTAACCTATGGGACTCAAAACCCATTGATGAGTTAGGGGGATATCTACCTGAAGCATGGGAACACTTTTCTTGACAAAATGGGTGCGTAAGAACAGTTTGTTCCAACAGCCACGAAGGCAGCTAAAGCAGGTCCTGTGGAGGGCTTAGAGCTTGGTTAGACATCGAAGACACCAAGATCATCCACTGTATCCTGAGCCATCACCAGTTGTCTTCTTGACTTTGTCTTGCTTTTTACTGGACTCTAATGACCCTGACAGAGAGAGCAAGGCTGATAACTTCACCCAGCTCTTGCCTCTCTTAATCCAATTTATGTGTGAATCAAAAGACGTCATCTACACTGTTTTACCTTTTTTTTAGCCTACCTCAAAGTCCCGTGGTGACAGGCAAGTGATGAAGCAGTAGGTACAGATACATAGGGAGCTATAGTCACAACCCTTCACACAGGTGGCCCAGGCCATAGGGTCGTCTTCTCACTGGAAGCACCAGTGGGATTTGGCAGCCTCATGGTGTCTGAGCAGCTCTTTAAGGATCTCACTGCTCATCTCCTGGTGTGAGGAAGAGGCTTGAAAAAGTGCCCTAAAAATGGTCTGCTCACCTAAGCCTGTCTTGAGTACTGCAGTAGGCAGGGATCCCATCCTATGAACAAAACACAAAAAAAGTACAAAAACTTCTGCCAAGATGATTCCATTCACCATTGGTACATGGAACGTGTGCACACTTGAAGAAAATAAAAAATCCAACAGACCTGAAAGATGAACAGCTCTTGTTGGGAGAGAACTCGGGAGGTATCCCATCTAAAGAGCAGCCCTGTGTGAAACAAGGCTGGCACATGAAGGCCAGCTTACTGAAGTCGGAGCTGGATGCGTATTTTTCTAGGATGGCTGCAGTGAAGGGGAGTGCCAGGAAGCTGGTATCAGTTTTGCAGTCAAAACTAATCTAGTCAACAGGCTTGTATGCCTCCCAAAAGGAGTGAATGATAGGCCCATGACAGTGCGATTGCTACTTGTGGAAAAGCTCACCACCATCATCAGTGCCTATGCTTCCACCATGATGAACCCTGATGAGGTCAAAGAAAAATGTTATGAAGACCTGGAGACCCTCATCATCAATGTGCCAAAAGAGGACAGGCTTATTTATAATTCTGGGTGACTTTAATGCCACAGTAGGCACAGAGTGCAACTTGTGTGTCTCATGACCTTTTCATCTCCAACACTGTCTTCCATTTACCTAAATGCAACAAAATTTCATGGATTCACCCTTGCAGCAAACATTGGCATTTAATAGACTATGTGATTGTAAGAAGAGACAGGATGTGAGAGTGACGAAGGTGTGGAACAGAATGCTGCATTGGTCATAGGCCTGTCCTTTCCAAGCTAAATATTTGCATTTAACCCAAATGGTGGCCCCAAGGCAAAATGACTATCAGAAGACTTAATGTCAGCAGATTAGAGCGCTTCTCTGAGAGCAAAGAGTTCCTTGCTAACTCAGAAGGAAAGTACAATCAACACGCGGTTGGCAGCAGTGGAGCAGAAAAGGAGCAGGCAGCTTTTAGGTATTGGGGGTACAGCACTGTGTTTACTCATCTGGGTTAGAACACTTGCAAATATCAAGATTGGCTTGACGAAAAAGATGGGGAAATTCGGAAGCTGCTAAATGAAAAACGAGAATTCCGTAGGGGTTTACCAGTAGAATAGTTCATCTGCCTCTCAGAAAGCAACATTTAACCCTATCAAAAGTAAAGTGAAAGTGAAGCTTACAGAAATGCAGGATTCTTGGCTTAGTAAGGAGGCAAATGAAATTTAGTTTTAGTAACAATCCAAAGTGCTTTTATGATGCCCTGAAAGCTATTTATGAGCTAAAGACTTATGGTGCATCTCAGCTACTCAGTGCTGATGGAGCCATATTGATTAATGATAGGTACATGTCTTGGAGAGATGGGGTGAACACTTCCCTAGTGTTCTCAACAGACCATCATCAATCAGTGCTGAAACCATTGACCATTTACCTCAGGTAGAAGTCAACCCCTCTCTAGCTGAATTTCCAGCTGAAGAAGAGGTTGTAAATGCCATTAGGCTCCTTTCATGTGGCAAAGCACTTGGTGCTGATTCTATTCCAGCTGAGATTTAAAAGGCAGGAGGTCTACTGGCCATTCAAAAGCTGACTGAAACTTTCTGGGTTTTATGGCAGGAGGTTATCCCCCATGAGTTCGAGGATGTCTCCATTAGCCATTTCTGTAAACATAAAGAAAATAAATTGTCCTGTGACAATCATGGGAGGGTCTCTCTCTTAATCGCTGCTGGCAAGATTCTTGCCAAAGTCCTTAGTAGACTGATCCTTCACCTGGAAGATGGTCATCTACCTGAGAGTCCGTGTGGCTTCAGAACGGGCCAAGGAATGGTTGATATGGTGTTTGCTGCCCAGCAACTGCAGGAGTAATGCCAGGAGCAGAACAGAGGTCTGTACACAACGTTCATTGATCTGACCAAGGCCTCTGATACTGTAAGTCATGAGGGCTTGAGGAAAATTATGTCAAAATTTGGTTGTCCGGAGAAGTTCATCAGTATTGTAAGTCAGTTTCATGATGGCGTACTTGCCTGGGTTCTGGGTAATGGACGATGCTCTTGGGTTTTCCCAGTCACCAGTGGAATGAAGCAAGGCTGCATGCTTGACCCGTGCTTTTTAGCATCATGTTTTCAGCAGTGTTGTCAAATGCTTTCAGTCAGGATGAACATGGTATCAAGGTCAGCTACCGCACCGGTGGTAAATTCTTCAACTTGAAAAGGCTACAAGCCAAGACCAAAGTGGAGGAAGTGTTGGTGCATTATTTTCTGTTTGCAGCCTCTGAAGCTGAGATGCAACAAAACAGAGACTGATTCTCTGCTGCTTGTGCTAATTTTGGCCTAACAGTCAATACTGAGAAAACACAGGTGTTCACACCAGCCAGTACCACACCATCCATACGTGGAACCAATTGTTATAGCAAATGGAGAAGTTTTGAGTGTTCCATGTGTCTCTCTCTGGAAAGTGTACTGCCAAGGTAAATGACTGAACAGCAGCAAAACTATTTAATGTAAAGAGTTATTGTAGGTAGAGAAATGCTCCAAAACTCACCCCAGAATAAGAAATAACTTCATCAACTGTAAGCAAGAGACTGAAAGGAAAAAGACTTCCTGAATACATAGAATAAATGAAATGAGAAAAAAATGGAGGAAGCAATTAGAATCCGTAACTTAGAACAGAAGGTGGTAAGCATTACCCAAGTGAAGAACTCCCTGTAAACTGGAATAATTCAAAGAAATCAGTGACTCTGAGATAATAAATATTGATTTAGAGAGTCACACATTCTTTCAGACCCTCAGGTCCTCAAAGAGTTTTAAGGGAGTTAATTAAGAAAAGTGAAGAACTGGGCACGAATTAGTTCTATCTTGAAGCTTTTAAGAGGAGAGGGGAAAAGGATGGTAAAAGGAATGCTCTAGTGTGGGAAGGAAGAAGAAGCTAGTTGAACTTTTCTCATCATTGGTGTCTTTTGAGAACAGTTTACCAACATGGAGGAGTGGGGGAAGCGTCTAAAGAAGGTCATTCTTCTCTGAAGTAGACAGTGTAGAGATACATTACAGCCACCAGGGAGACAGGTGGGCATCAGGCAGGCAGTACTGAGGGGGAAGGATGTTACTGTGCAGACTTCCTAGTCCTGAAGTGAGGACGACGAGGGATCAAAAGAAAAAGAAAGAACTGGAAGCTAATGGGTACTTATCATTTGGGGAAAGCTGAATGCATTGTGATCTGTGAATAGGATGAAAGAGGGAGATGCTTTAAAAAATGAGGGAAAGAGACACTTTGAGAGAGTTGTAGGAAGTGGAGGACTGATGACAAGAGCTGACTCCAGAGGAGGAAGACAGCGACACGCTGCCCACCCCTGTCAGGAAGGAGAAGGATATGCATTTGGGGCGTGGCCTTGATGGATTTGTTCAGTGTGGCTCTGCTTCTCTGTTACGAGGTCGGTGGTGGTGGGGGTGATTTCTTTCTTGTTTCTAGATGGTAGGTGGGTTGGAAAAAGTTGAAAGAGGGGTAAAATATGATGATGGCGAGGAGGAAAGAAAAGAGAGGAAGAGGGCCATGAAGACATGTAAAAAATGTGGCAAGGAATCCAGAAGGAAGCCCAGGGAGTGGGACCAAACTCAAGCAGTGGGTTGGATTTCTTCACTTTAAAAGAAAATCAAGTAGTATTGGATCACAGATTCATAGCTGCTCCTATTTCCTCTTTTTCTTCCCTTTTGTTTTGTTCATTAAATTCAGGATTTTTTTTTTTAAAGGAAAGGCTAGAAAAGGACCACAGCCAAAACTTGAAAAGGAAGTTGCTGGGTCGGCCATCTCAGATGGGCTGTGAGGATGTGAGTCCTTACCTCAAGGCTTTATTTACAGTGGGTAGGAGTATTTCCCAGCCTTTATTACTGTCATTTTAATTAGTGTATATCTGGTCCCTTTCTTGTTGTGTTGAGGTGGTAGGTTCTCAGATTGTGCAGGGAATCACTTCCTCATTTTACTTCTCATTTTTTTGCTCACCTTCCCCCTGCTTCTTATGTGTCTTGGGGATTCTGTTGGTTAGAAATATTGGAGTATGGAACTACATTTTAGAAGAAAATTAACTAGCACTTGGCTTTATTTTTTCCTTGCTTTTTTCATGTTCTACTTTTTTTTTTTTTGGTGAGATGATCGGGGTTTGGTGACTTGCCCAGGGTCATACAGCTAGTATATGTTAAGTGTCTGAGGCTAGATTTGAACTCAGGTCCCCCTGATTCCAAGGCCAGAGCTCTATTCACTGTGCCACCTAGCTGCCCGGCTCTCCTTTCTTTTTATAATGTACTGTGACTCATGTTTCAGGATGTTGCCTCTGAAAGCCGGTGAGGTCTTTGTAGGTCTTGTCTCTCACTGTGTCCCCCCGGTTCCTTTTCCTTCTACAGGCTCCAATGATGCCATTGCTCCAGATTTTCCCCCTGAAGCCCTGGGCACAAGGGATGAGAACGTGTCCGATATCGTAACCATCAAGCACAAAGAAGGCATCTACAGCAAGAAGGCCGGGCGTAAGGCAGCCTGGCCTGCGGAACGAAACCCCACCCCAAAAGACGTCTCCGGTACGTGCTTTACAGCTTTTTGCCCTTTGGGCTCTCCTGTGTTTAAAGTCCCTGTTCTGCCAGATGCCTTTTCAATTCTCTTTTGTGCTTAACTAATTAATGCCCCTCTTGGACAAGTAGTAAAGTCCAAGGGGCCAGAGCGTGAGCTCGCCAGGTTAATGTACCTGGACGAGTCGCTTCACCTCCTAGTGCCCCAGACCACTCTGTCAGACTCTGATCTGCCCTGGTCAAGGGACTGTCTCCATAGGAGGCCCTTCAGTGACCTTGGAGATGCAGGTCAAACTGCGTGGCTAGGTGTCTGTGGGTGGACTGGCGACCATCATGGCACAGTCAGTACTCTGTTGAGAGCAGAAGTCCAGTTTTTATAATGTATGGTTTTGTGTAAAACCCTTGAGATTTTCCATGATACTCTGAGGTACTCCATTACATCCTTTATTACAAGTGCAATGTTATCCGATGGCGTTTATGGTAGAGCAGCAGCTGGCTGTGTGAGTTTCAGAAATCAGAATCGTCAATAAATCTAGATGAAATGAAATTGCCTTATGGATTTCAATTGTACATATAATTGATGTGGTGCTGGCATGCACTCGTGAGGATTAGATGAGATATGGCTGTACCCACATCTGTTCTGCATGGCACTAGCTTGTCGGGCTCCTGGGCTTTTTGCCTTGCCAGCTCAGCAGTAGATTTCATTTGATTGGATTTCAATGCGACTCCTCAGAACCTGAGAAAAGAGTACTATACCTTTGGAAACTAGGTTTTGATGCAATTTAACCTTCCATATACATGGGAAAAGACTGCAAAAAGGGTTATGTGGTCTGTGGCAGAGGCTGGAATGAAAATAAGTGCCTCAACATGGCACATTTGGACTAGCACTGGTGGCTCCATATAATGACTCAACATAGCATCTTAAATATATTTATGAATAACCCTGTGAAAAGTCTAGTTTCCAACTGTTAAAGGACACTTAGCAATGGAATATGTTTCATGCCTCTGGTTGATTGATTGAATATGTTGGTAACCTTTAAATATGATTAGTTAGACAAATTATGGTGGTAGAAATTACTGACGGTAAATAGGGTTACAAAACTTATTGGAGCATGAGAAGGCATGATCTGTGCTTCAGTATTTTTAATTAGGTAAGTGATTTCATAGAGGAGCAGTGCCTGTCTGCAGATGCCATAAGAGAATGCCCTTCTTTATCTGACTAGACAGATTTTCTGAGTTACTGTACATATATCTTGTATGGATTTATGTGTTTAGATATTGTCTCCTCCATGAGTATGAGAGCTCTTTGAGAATGGAGACTGGCTGTTCTCATTCCGTCATATGCCCGGCCCTTAGGCCAGCGCCTGGCATATAGTAAGCACTTGATAGCTGCCTCTTGACTGTGGCCAGAAATATTCATTATCCAGTAGTCAGTCTTTTGGGAATGAGACGTTCTAAACTTGGGTGGTTTTGTCTTTGGATGAGATAGATGACCCATTGTTGGACCCCGCCCCCTGTATTTGAAGTCTGTCTAGTGTAGTTGAAAGGGTGTGCGCTTCTCTGGCAAAGCCTTCTAGGGGCCAGCGCCAACTCCAGGCAATGATAAAGTGTCATATGAGGATTCTAATGCAGGTCCGTGTATGTCTAATCTAATTATACAGCAAGGGCCAGCTTTAGCCTGCTAATCCTATTACTGAGCATGTACACTAAGAGTGCTGTCATAAAGGAGAAAATGTGTGTGTGTAAAATTATGTCTATAATATTTATGCAGTCATCCCATGACATTTGAGGGGGCTAGGGGTGCAGGACTCCCACAAGTGTGAAAAGCTGCAAATGACCCTAGGCCCCACCCCAACCTTTATTCTGATAATTCTGATCACATTTATTTAATGCACAGAACAAAAAAACAACGTGCCACACGTAAAAAGTGGCGGTTTCTACACGAGAGAGGTTGGTATCTTGCACACTATGCAGAATTTTCACAGCCCATGGTGTAGCTGCAGCATCTGCTTTAGAGACAAGGATCACTGGGGAGGAAATCCTGTGACTGCATCTGGATGGTAGTGAGACAGAGGAGAGCATGTAGCCTGTAGTTCTTCAGTGCACTGAAACATTTAACTGTTTATAACAAATTTATGTACATATACTTATGGTAGTAAATAATAAAGCAGATGGATAAAATGCAGTATTTATGCATTTATGACCTAGTAAATTTCTTTTTTTAGTCTTTTCATATGCACATCACCTGTAGTTTTCTGCCACAATCTCCAAAAATTTCCCTTTAATTATCGATGGCCAACCTGCGAATAACCAAAACCACGCATGTGAAACTCGCGAATGTTGAACATGATTGTAATTGCAAAGAATGTGAAAAACCAAGTTGTCCAAGAGTTGGTAGAAGGCAGAATCGACATTGGCCCAGCTATGTGGTGCAGTACTACAGTGCCATTAAAAATGATAAGCGTCAAGACTTTGAGAGGCAGTGTGGTGTTGTACAAGGACCATTGGGCAGTTGCGTTCATCTCTGAGGTTGTTTCCTCATCTGTAAGATGGGTACAATACTAGTAGTAGTCCTCGCCTTGCCAAGTTGTCATGTATGTAGAGCTCTTCGTACGTCTTAAAGCACCACGTCAAATCAGCATTAAGTGCCTGCTTTGTGACAGGCACTGTGCTAAGCCCCGGCCAAGGGAGGAAGGTGGTACATGAGAAGAAGCTGAAGGGGAGTGGGCATGATGGAAACAGGCTGGAGGGGTGCCAGGGCAGCGGGCACAGGGGAGGAGCAAGTGCTGAGCTCATACGATCCCAGGGGCTGCTGCAGCATGTTCTCACATATAGAAAATCACATTGATCTTTTTGGTTTCCAACTCTGTCTTTGGGAGTGGTGAGAGAACCATTGAATTTTAAAGTCAGAACTTTTCTCATCAGTCATGTCGGCCAATTCCCTCATTTTGGAGGGGAGCAGAGCAGGGCTCTGGGATGACTCGGCAGGCTCCCCAGCTAGTGGAGGGAGAGCTTTTGAGCTGAGAGGTGTGAGGTCACCACAGACTCGGGTCCAGAGGGTCTAACCCTCTATATACAGACAGGTTAAATTAGGAAGGAAGTGATAACTTTGATGAAATGCTGTACTGTCTGTCATCTCCTTCATCTCTTGACATCTGTTTTTCTATGCCTACAGAGGGGAAGATGAATATGATTGTTATTTCAAAGGAAATAACATTTGTTTCTGAAGTCTTTCAAAGCTAATTATTCTCCTTTTCTTTCCAGAATCTACAGATCAGTTGGAACTTGAAAACACTACCCATTCTGTGTTCAAGTCGGCCCAGTTTTACTTTCACCATCCAGTGCACCATCAACATGATCATGATTTCTTTTCCTGCTGTGAGCCCTGGGGAAGGGGAGCTTTCCTGGCTCATTCCAGAAGAGACAAAGACCCTTGTTTCAGTCCACCTTTTGAAACTTATGAAGATGAGCATAGATTCTCCCCCTTACAGACTGAAATGGATTACACCAGGATAGAGAGGTACTGCTGGAATGTTGGAGGTGGCAGAGATCCAGGGGCTGGGCAGAGGCTTGAAGAGAATCTCAAAATTGGTAGTAAGATGAGCAGTGGGCAAGAAACCTCAAGGATCCGCTTTTCCCTAGCCCAGACCCTTGAGCCCAGTGCCACTTTGAATGAGCTCTGGAACAGGTTTCAGGAGCGACAGAAGAAACAGAAGCCACCTACTTCCACCTCCTCAGATGAATTATCCTTGGTTGATCGTCTTGATCGCCTGGCAAAGGTCCTTCAGAAGCCCATGATGCTCTCTCTTCAGGTGTCCCAGCCTGCCCGAGATGATTGCAGAGAAGAGAGCACGCAGCAACAGAGGAGAAGGAAGCACCAGCTAAAGAAGAAAGACAAAGATGAGTCTCTGTCTTTTCACAGAGCAAGGTTGCCCCCCCAGTCTCCATTTGGACTAGTGGGTAGGAACCAAATGAAGCCCACCTGTCCCCAACAGCCAGGACTGGATTCTGTAAGCCCCATCTCTTCAGATTCTAGGCCCTCCCCCGAGACGGAAGATCCTATGTTTGAGTCAGATGTGACTACCCAGACTGATGGGGAAGCAGGCCCACTTGCGGAGATGAGCAGTGACGTGTCCATCATTGACCTGGCCCGGATAGTCCAGAGAAGAATGCATGTATCACCTACACGGCAGCAGAAACACTTGTCTGAGAGGCAGAGAGAAGAGAGTAGGAAGGTAGCCAAGTGGAAGAAAAGCCCCCCAACCTCTCCTCAGCTCAGAAGGAAAGGCATGCAGGTACATAGGTACTGGAACTAAGATAGCATGGTGGAATTCAGTGTGCCTTGCAGGCAGGATGGAAAACCCTTTCCCCTTCTTGTTAGTACCCACAGATAATATCTAACCGGCTGGAAGAGAGTAGAGGCCCCTTCTCTGAGCACAGGCCATTGTTTTCATCAAGCACTTGCTGAGCCCCTAGCTGCGAGCCCTCACCCTCCTTCTCCCTCCTTCTTGTTCTCTGTCACTGTGTCTCTGTCCCTCTCTCCACATACACATACAAATATACATATTGATATAGATGTTCTGTTTTTGGTCTTTGTTTTCCTAGTGCCTAGTACAGTGTGTGGCACGGGCAGGCACTTGCACTCCTATTGATTCATTGAGAGGTCAGCAGATATTTATGTTGTGTACTTTGGGTATTCACTTCCCCAAGGTGCTCCAAGATTTGCAAAACTGGTATAGGAAAGCTTGCTTCCATACCATGTACTGCCCGTCATATGAGACCCATCTAACAATAGAATATATTTTTTAAGGACTTTTTTTAGTGGTGGAGTATGATTTGTAGTGATCTCACTATATTTGATCTCTCCTTGGGATTAGAGAGACATGTTTATAAGCCAGCTGGGCAGGATCAGGGAAATAAACTATAGCCATGGAATATGGCAAAGCTAATTGGTAGTATGGGTATTGAATCCACAGGCTAGGCATGACAGCAACATCTTCGACCTAATTGAGCCACCTTTTTGTTTTAACAATCCATTTTTGTCCTTATTTCTTTTAGACCCTGGGCTTCCCGGTACATGGTATTTACATATCTAGGTGGATTTAAGTTAAAGGAGGGGTTCTGTTACTGCTTTACTATTTTTTTTGGTACCCACCCCTGGACCTGCTTAAGAAAATTAAATAAATGTGCTGGGTAGACAGCAGATACATGCTGTCTAGTTTTACTTGGGTTCTTGTTGCTGTCATCTTGATGCTTTTACTTATCCCTTGGGGACTCTGTTAAATTCTACCCTGAAGCTGTTTTAGGTGTTATCGATTCTCTCTAAACTTCCGTCCTTAGCCAGCATCTGACCTTCCCTCCTTCACAGAGAAAATGTACATTTCCTCATCTCCCTTTCTTCACCTAAAAAGCCTTTTCTCTAATCATACTATCATTACCTGAGATTTCATTCTTTTTTCTCTTCCCTTGTGACCCAGATGAGGTGTCTTTCTTCTTTTTGACTTGTGTTTTTGATGCTATTACTACCTCTCATATCCTTCTTCTCCTCTTCCTACTCCATCAGTTAGCTACTCTTTATCTTCCCTTTCTATTGACCCCTTTCTGTGTGGTTATAAAAATGTTCAAGTTTTTTCCATCTTCTCCCTCCCCCCAAAATCCAAGTGAATTAAATAAAAAACCCATAAATCTTCCCTTGAATCTACCTTTGGGGGCTACATTTCTAGCATTGTATTTAAGTCTGTAACATCTTTCTTTGTCTTTCTGTTCGATTTGTGATACTCTGTTAGTAGAGTATTGAAGTTCCCTGTTTAAATGTTTTTCTTTTCAAGTCATTTTACCATTCAGTTAACTTTTCCTTTAAGAATTCAATTGCTATACCATTTGGTATATTTTTATGTAGTATTGTCATTGATTCACTAGAAGAAGCATGGTGTGGTAGATCAAGAGCTGGCCTTGAAGTCACTGGTAAGGCTCAAACCCAAGTCTTGCTGACTTTGAGGCCAGTTCTTCTTCTTCTTCATTCCAGGAACTAAGTATAGAATTTGGTTATACATTATCTCATTTTACCCTTAGAACAATCTTGTGAGTTAGGTACCATAGATATTATTAGCTTCCTCTTCCAGATGATGTTAAAGGGAAAATTCTTTGTTTGGGCTTTTACCCTGGTTAAGAAGGCAAAACTCAGGATGAAGAGAATTAAAGAGTTTGTTAAAACTATGTCAAGTTAGCATACTAAAAAAATGTATGTCAAGGTAACAACATGCTGATAGGCTGATCACTGGGGATCTGCAGTCACTTCGAGATGGGGCCCACTTTTGTTGATAACTTTTGGAATGAGGTAAAGACAGTTCGGATAGGTCCACATCAGTAAAAGAGGGTGAGTCATTGCATTTCATTTCCTCCCGGAGGTAGCAAGTACATAACAATTTCCAGGTAGGGGGATCACTTACTCCACGATGAATCTGACTGAGTGACATCCTCTGTCTACCTCCCAAGCACTGATGGACAAGCAGGTCTGGTCACTGAGTCAACCCAACTTTCAATAATGAGGAAACTGAAGATGTGGTCACACATTTTTAGTAAGTGTTAGAAGTAAGATTTGCACATGACACAGGGCCAGGGGCCTTTTACCCTGCATTCGCAGCTGAGATTAGATTCCATAAATTTGCAGTAGCCCCAGGCAGACATGGTCGCATGACTTCCCTAGCAGAAGACGAGGGTAGTGAGAGTAGTGCTGAGTTGGGGCATGGCCAAGCATGAGCAATGTTGGAACAGTGGGCGGGAGACTTGAGAGAAGAGGGCTTTGCAAAGCTGGGCTGGTCAACTGGAGGGTCAGGATTGGAGGCAGAGGAAAGTGCTGCAGAACAGTCGTTTTATTTCTTCCCAGTGAGTTGCTCTCACATTCCCTGGAGCGATACTCAGCCGTAGCCTTTCTTTTCTCCTGAAACCTTAAGCCACACTGTGTCTGCCCCTAGCGCTTTTCCATGAAGAAGCTATACTTTACTGCAAAAACCAAGGCCATTTTCAGGAGATGGCTGTTGGCCCTCATTTTGTATCTCAGTGTCCCATAGTATCTTCTCCAGGGGTGTGCTAGAGCCAGCTCTAACCAGCCGATTTTTTTCCTTTTTTTTTCTTTTGTTTTTTAGGCAATTTGGGGTTAAGTGACTTGCCCAGGGTCACACAGCTAGGAAGTATCAGATGTTTGGTCTGAGACTGGATTTGAACTCAGGTCCTCCTGACTTCAGGGTCAGTGCTCTATCCACTGCGTCACCTAGCTGCCCCCTGGGCAACCAAGTTTTGACATAATTTTCCACAAGCTCTCACAACTGACAATATCAAAGTCCTTGGTCATATCTATAAACATCGTGTACAGACCTCTGTTCTGCTCCTGGCATTTCACCTGGAGTTATTGGGCAGCAAACACTATATCAACTATTCCTCAACTCTTTTTGAAGCCATACTGGCTCTCAGGTAGATGACCATCTTCCAGGTGAAGGATCAGCCTGTTAAGAAGGACGCTGGCAAGAATCTTGCCAGCGGTGACTAAGAGAGAGACGCCCCTGTGATTCTCATTAGGACAAGCTTCAGTCAGGTTAAATGATGGGGATACGTTTGTGCTTACAGTTCTGCTGAGGTGCTTTGTGAGTTCACTGGGAAGAGAAGTAGTTAGAGTCATTGCTGAAGTTCCACCTTTGGGACTTAGAGTGTTATGGGAAAGGAAGAGATGGCATGTCCACAGGACATGTGAGGAAGGAAAGATTGGAACCCTGGGTCCCGTGCTTCTCTTTGCTCTATTAATGACCTGATCCAAACCGAGGCATGAGTAGTTTGATTATTGCCCTGTATGAGAACCGAATATTTGAGTGCAGGGGCAGACTTCACACTTCCAGTAGACGCTTCTTCCACTTCTCAGTTCTTGTGCATCCACTCAGTAGTACTGGTATTGAATTAGTTGAGTGTGTCTTTGTCAGCGTGCTGTAGGTGCTGCTACTCATGCTTCCACCCACCTCCAGAGTTATTGGTCTCTTTGACTGAAATTCTCCCTGGGATTTTTCCAAAATGGGAACGTGGCTGTTCTTCCTGTGCCAGTACTTCTGGGATACCAGTTCAGGGAACCAAGTGACAGAGGAGCTGTCGTCAGTCCCTCAACACTGGGTGTCGTCAGCATTTGTCCTGATGGTGTGCACGGAGGGACTCGGCTGTTTTTACAGCACTGTCTTCTGTGCCTAAGAATCCTCTTTTGAAAAGTCACTTTTGTTGTTCAGGCAGCAAAAACATCCTGACTGCATAACATGGTAATGCTAGCAGATCCCTCGCTGCTCTGGGATCACGCTTTGGAATCCTCTTCTCCCATCCAGTACATGAGGGAAGCAATTCTCTCAGTTCTCTTTGTGAGCCCAGGGAATGTCTGGAGATACCCACCAAGGGGAAGCCTGCTGGGTTTGTGAGGCTGAGCCTCACCTCTGGGCTTTCACTACCTGGTGGTGAAGATGCAGGCAGACTTGACTGAGTGCCGGTGATGCTTTGCAGGTGGATTCTGTCATTTCCTCAGACTCGGTCTCAACTGTCAGTAGTGCTTGGAGTCCAAGCCCCACCCACAGGAAGAAGCAGACTGTCCGGATGTTAAATAAGGGTGTTCAAACAGGTGAGTGGCTCCCATGGGAGTTCCCCGTGGCCTTTGGTCGCTTCCAGGGTTTCCAGTTAGGAGGATGAAGTATGGCTTGAATAGAGACATCCGTCGTAGGAAAGAAATGGGAGTTATTAGGCACTTCCCCAACCTTGATCAGAAATTACCTTTTTCATTGTAGAAACATGTCCACTTCAGGAAATACTGCTCCAGTAATGTGTTTATGATCATCCTATCAATTTGTTAGCATTTATTGCATGTCTAATAGATTCTGGGCACTGCGCTGAGCTCTGGGTATGCAAAGCTAAAAGAGTGACAGTCTCTGTCCCTGAAGGGCTCTGGTTTTGCCCATTTTTGTTGGCTCTTGAAGAAGCCCTCCTTCATCTGAGGAGCAGCCATTCAAAGAGCACGTTCATGGGCCAGCCCTGACTTAGGACCACTCACTGGGGCAATTTGAATGAGGTGAATTTTAAAAGGGGTTGGCTGGGTTAGTTCCTTCCATCTGTTTCGACTCTTATTTGTCGGCAGATAAGTAGCTATTGGGTAAACTGGCATCCACAATAAAGCCCTTATACAAAGCCAAGGCCCAGGGTGCCAGCGTTTCTTCTTTGAGGGGAGCCTTTTGTTCAGTACTTCACATATGGGGTGAGACAGGGAGCAAGAAATCGTCTGGGGCTCAGATGGACACCCAGCAGAGACCTTGCGTTCCCATGTTTTCAGGGGAGTAGGGTTGGGTGGTGACAGGCATCTTCCCGCAATGTGTGGTATGAAAAAACCCCCAGCAAAGGGCACTTGCCCAAAACCTCCTGCATTCAGACCAGTCAGAACTGCATTGGAAGACAGACTGTGGAGTCGTACGATATTTGTATCCTCAGGGGAATTGGAGATTGTGAGAAGTACAAGGAAACACACTCGAGATTTTGGGGTGACTTTTCCGACCCCAGATTATAATGTGACTGGTAGAAGAGTAGATAAGTACGTGAACTCTTCAAGTCCAGGGAGCAGTTCAGAAGAAAAGAAGCCTGTGACTGTTCACCTGTGGACCAAGAAGCTGAGGAGGAGTCAGCCTCCTCGCTGCGAAGGTAACCGCCCCCAGCTGCAGGTAACCTTTGTACCCAGCACCTGAAAACTTTCCAGTGTTTGCGTTCTGGCTCTGCCCCCCTCGGCGGCAGTGTCAGTGTCAGGAAGCCCGTGGCTGAGACATGGCTGCCAGCCACCGTCCCAGGTCTGGGAATCTGACAGCTTGGTCCTGAGACTTCGGGCCTGGCTTGGACCAGCGTCTCCGCCCGTTCTGCTCTTGTTTTCCTCGCTTTGGGGATTCCGTTTTCTTTCCCTTCTCTCCTTTAGTACTTACTCCTACCCAATAACCTGAAAGCAGAGGTACAGAGCCCACTTTTCCCTTCCACTACCCACCTCATCCACCTTGCAAAACACAGTAAACTGAGTCAGCTAGAGGAAGGAAAGCGGACCACCTCTCTGTTATCATCCCTTTCTTTCTGCTCCTCTGGATGTTTAACAAGTGTTTTCCTCATCTGGTTTCCAGAAAGATGCCTTGTAAAGGGATTTCTGGGGCTTCCCATTTTGATAAACACCCCATGCTGTCCCCTCCCTGAAGTCTGAGCTGGACTGGGGGCATCAGAATGCTCCTTGTACCCTGTCCCTGCCCACAGGAATGCCAGTGGCTGACCCTGAGAGTCCTCAAAAGCCCTGGCAGTGTGTTTGCTCAGCCCTGTTCCTCTGACAGGTCACAAGAAAGAGCTGAGATGGTGAAAAATGTGACCTTCCACTGCTAGAGATGCCCTCAAAATGGGCACTGAAAGCAGCGTTGAGCTTGGGCTTCTGCCC
This sequence comes from Phascolarctos cinereus, assembly GCF_003287225.1. NCBI lineage: Eukaryota > Metazoa > Chordata > Mammalia > Diprotodontia > Phascolarctidae > Phascolarctos > Phascolarctos cinereus. Next base: position 21,466,002 of record NW_027555625.1, on the reverse strand, counting down.
AGCCTTTCTTGTCCCCCACATCTCTCCTGCCCTTGTGGTCTGAATCCACGTGAATGGCGTCTGTGGCATGGACTCCTTTCTCCCTGTGAGCTAATGGGGCCATGTTTTCTCCCGCTAACTCAGCTTTAAGTCCAAGCAAGCCGTTATTTGGTGGGAGGAAAGGTGTCTTTTGTACCTGGGAGAGGTGTCTGAAACCCTGACGTGGAATTTTCACCCCTTTTCCCCCCTTTCGACAGCATCATCTGTATAGCTGCTGAAACGTTTGACAATGTAATGCGTGTTTGTTGGTGGCATTAAGCATCCTCACCTTTGGCTTAACATCACATTTCTCGGAAGGGCAGGAGGTTTGATTAGAAAATTCACAAAGAATATTCCTCCAATTAGATTAAAAGTATAGTGGTCTCTAAACTTGCTGTTTCCTGGCACTGCTGTGCGTATCCTAGCTGGGTAAGCTTAGATCAGACTTGGAGGGCTGCAGGTGCCTGCCCCTTTCTGCTGGGTGAGGAAGGGTCCTGACCCTGAGAGCCCCTTTCTGCCAGTCTCAGGGGGGGGATTATTTAGATCCTCTTCTAGGCCCACAGGGCCTGTCTGCTGGCCCTGGGCACCCCAGTTACCTGGTTTCCTACCCCTTGCCACTACCTCTGCTGCTGCTGCTTCTCCTTCTCTCTGCACCTGCTGCTGTTTGTTCACGACAGGAGAGTTCAGCCTAGGTAGCACGCCTGTGTTCTCAAAGGGATGAAGTGGGCTGGGCACGAGGGAGGGAACGAGAGAGAAGGGAGGAGGGGCCTGGGGACAGAGGGAGTGAGCAAAATGGCAGGAGGGAGGGAAAGAGCCCAGAGATGGCTTCCCTCAGGTCCCTCCAGCCTTCCTGGCTCACACATTCTTTGGGATGGTAGGCAGGTGCACTTCAGTAACCCAGATGAGCTACAGACGTAGTGTGTGTCCTTTGGAAACTTTTGTGCTCGTAAGTGGTAAGATATGTATGGCCAGCCCTGCCTGGAACCAAATGCAGGAACATGCCGATGGCCTCTGGTATCCGCTGTCCTGGGAAGCGAAAAAAGGTGGTTAGTAAAGGTCTATGGTGAGGAGCACCTGTGCTCTGAGAACTGAGAGCTTGCTTTCTTTTCTCCTTATAAATATTTCCCATAGGGGTTTCCTGGTTTATTCCTGCAGAAAACCTGAGATGTTCCTCCAAGAAAGAGAACCAGAGCAGTTGTGTGTCTGGCCCTGGCCCCTCCTGGTTCGCCCCCCTGACTCACACCAAGCCCTGGAGGCAGCCCCTTCGAGAGCAGAACTGGCAGACGGCGGCAGGGGCAGCGATAGGCTGCAGGTGGCGTCGCCTGGCCTCAGCGATGACAAGGAGGCCCACAGACGATTCGTGAAGGCGGGCCTACAGGTGCGCAGGGCTGTGGCCATGCTGAAAGACAGAACCCTTGGCCGCAGTCTGAGCCAGGGGTCCTCGTGTGACCTGGCCTTCCCAGATGCCTCTTAGACCTGATTGTTATACTGCTGAGTTTTCTCTGCGGGGCCCTTGGCAGTCAGTGGGTAGCAGTGGAAAATCACAGCCTGGGCCCTGGCAGTGCCTTCTTAGTTTTCCTTTGGAAAGTATTCCCTGTGCCTTGTGATTCCACAGACCAGGGTCCTCGTCCTCTGGTTTGGTCCATCTTGGGAGAAGAGTGCCCTTCTTCTCAGGGCAGTGCCTGCTCCTTTTCTTTCTCCTTCAGTGACTTGTCCAAAGTCACACAGTTAGAAAATGGCAGAGCCAGCCTCTGAAGCAGGGCTGTGACGCTCAGTTCAGTGCATCCTCCTGGGCCACACTGCCTTTCTGTGTGTGTCCATCACTTCTGACAAGTTGACCTGGCTCCTCTTGTCCCTGTGGCTTCATGTTTCATTTTTGGTAACGAGATCTCCTCGGCCACAGAACTGTGTTTTATGATTTGAAACATTTGCCCACACAGGCTGGGCATTAGCAGAATGGGCCCGGTTCTCACCCAGGGGATGCTGTTGTCTTCTCTCTGCCCTAGGAGTCCCTGGAGAGGCTCCGCCCTGACTTCATCTCGCGCTCTGGGGCCCGGGTGAAGCGACTCAGGTTAATGATGGAGGAGAGAAAGCTGCAGCGTCTGCTGCAGAGAGAGCGGGATGAGCTGTTCAACACGGCTGAGCAGCAGAGGGAGTCCCAGGACATCGCCTGCTTTCTTTCTAAGAAAGGTACAGAGTGCCCCTCTCTCTTGGCGCTCAGCTGCTGGCTTGGGCAGCAGGATGTTGGGCTTGCCGGGCCAAGGGAAGAAGCCCGTTTCCACGGCCCCTCCTTGCTTTTGTGTGATTACAAACCTGGGACTCGCTAAAGACGGCTTTCATGAATGAGGCTCTCGGCACGGGGATAATTGAGAGGGACAGCTCTTGACGTCTCTCTGCTTCCTCTCTCCCACTTGGGAGACATTACATCAGCCAGGCGTGGAGACAGTCAGTGTAGAGGAGGGGACTTCCCAAGGTGGAGACCCTTGTGAGAGGCCTGTTTCTTCTGACTTCTGACGTGTCCTCGTTGGTAAAATGAGGACCTTTGAAGATTTTCTCCAGGTCGAAAAGTCTCCGTTTTCCTGAAATTGCTGTCCCTGAAGTTTTTCTTCAAAATTGGCTGCACATATATTGGCTCCCTCACAGCTAACTACAGCTACACCTTCCAAAGATAACAGAAAAACATTATAACAAACCCAAAAAGAATTTTTTTTTTTTGCAGGGCAATTGAGGTTAAGCAACTTGCCCAGGGTCACATAGGTAGTAAGTGTCAAGTATCTTGTCTAAGACCGGATTTGAATTCAGGTCCTGCTGACTCCAGGGCCGGTGCTCTATCCACTGTGCCACCTAGCTGCCCCCCCCAAAAGAATATTTTTTAAAAATTTTATTGATTTATTTTGATTTATCAACAATCACTTCCATATGCTTTTGAGTTTAAAATTTTTCTCCCCCTTCCTCCCCACCACCCTCCCCAAGATGGAACACCATCTGGTATAGGCTATACATTTATATTCCTGTTAAACATATTTTCACATTAGTAAAGTTGTAAGTAAGAATTAGAACCAATAAGAGGAATCACCAGAAAGAGGAAACAAAACTCAACAGAAGAGAAAAATAGCAAATAGTATGCTTCGATCTGCATTCGAACCCCATAGTTCTTTCTTTGGATGTGGAGAGCATTTTCTATCACGAGGCTTCTGGAGATGTCTTAGATCCTTGTATTGCTGAGAAGGGTTAAGTTTATCAATATTAGTCATCGCACAACGTGGCTGTTATTGTGTACAACGTTCTCTTGGTTCTGCTCACTTCACTCAGCATCAGACCATATAAGTCTTTCCAGGTTTTTCTGCCTGTTCATCATTTCTTATTGCACAGTAGTATTCCGTTACATTCATATACCACAACTTGCTCAGCCATTCCCCAGTTGATGGGCATCCTCTCAATTTCCAATTCTTTGCCACCACAAAAAGAGAGCTGCTATGAATATTTTTGTACTTGTGGGTCCTTTTCCCATTTGTATGATCTCTTTGGGATATAGCCCTAGAAGTGCTATTGCTGGGTCAAAGGTTATGCACATTTTTATAGCCCTTTGGGCATAGTTCCAAATTGTTCTCCAGAGTGGTTGAATCATTTCACAACTCCACCAACAATGCATTAGTGTTCCAATTTTCCCACATCTTCTCCGACATTTATCATTTTCCTGTTTTATCATCTTGGCCAATCTGATAGGTGTGATGTGGTACCTCAGAATTGTTTTGATTTGCATTTCTCTAATCAGTAATGATTTAGAGCATTCCAAAAAGGGTTTTTAAAAGAACCAAATGAAGTCTTTTTCAATGAGTTTGTGGGCATATGGGCCCATCCTGCCAGGGTTACTGTAAAGTATTCTAGAAAGTTGTCTGGGTATAGTGTTTAGGGTTTACTGATTCCTGACCTCACTAAATTCTACCTAATGAAAGCCCTTTACACCAATCTGAGCTCCCCATCCTCTACAGCGTCCTCAGTAGGAAAAGATCATGACCTGAGTGCTCTCACTCTTACTGAGTGAGAGGTAATGGTTATACTAAAAGTAATCCTGCCAGTGCCAAGCTTAATTATTGGCCTTTCCTATGCTCTCTTGAAACCCAGGACTAAATTCTGGTTTAATAGTGGCAAGCTTTGTGCTGGGGACCAAAGGCAGCATCAGCTGTTAGCTTGTTTTCCCCATCTGCTTCTCAGTGGCCTAGAATTTGCCCTAAGATGAAAAGCGTACGGGGTGTATTCCTGCTGGGCCCCGTGGAGGAGGAGGCTAGAAGAGTCAGCTGACCAAAAAAAGCAATGCTTTTTGTGGCTGCGCAGGTTTGTTAGCGATGGTGCTGTTTTTCCGAGATAGAGATGCTCAGGACCAGTGATCCTCCCTCTTCCAGAGCTGGGGTGTGCCAGGCTCTTGCTTTAGAGCGCATCAAGAGGCCGAGCACTGGGAGGCCTGAAGGCCGGTGAGAAATGAGCAGTTAGCAGCTCTCCCCAGTCCACATGGGAGCTTGGTTCAGGTCAGGCTGTTCTTGAAGTCCCTGGGCCTGTGCCTCACCTCATAGGTTGCGCTTCCTTCCTCTCTCTGCCTGTCTCAGCTGGACACTGGGAGGCATTCGTGGAAAGCTATTTTTAAGACCATTCAAAGAGCCATGGAAAATGCACTCCTGAGGACAAATGTACCTCGTTTGAAAGTTGTTTTGTTTGAGTCAACCTGTGTTTATGGAGTACGCCATGTTGGGGACATTGGGGACTGAAAAAGGAGTTGAATAGTTGGTCATTAAGCTCTAGAGTAAAAGTCTGAGGCCAAACATGAACCCTCTCATTTGTTCCCCTTTCTGGGGCCCATCTGGCTCACCTCCATCCCTGATGTTCCTAGCAGAGCTAAAAGCTCAGATTTCCCAACCGTCTGCTCAGAGAGCAGGAACCACTGAGTCACTAACCCTCTGTGGCTTCTGTAAAGATGCTCCTCCCACCCTCCTTTGGATTTCAGCAACATATGTAATTGTTGTGCACTCCTATTAGGTTAGGCAGTCTGAAAATGAGGGCCATATTTTATTTTTCTCCCATCCTGCCTAGCTTGGGGCCTTATACTAGGAGGAGAGCCTGTATAGTGGAGCTGAAGTCATCATGAAGTTAATGAGGATGATCCCTCCCACTGATACAGCACCTACTGTGTGCCAGCTTGGACTACAAAGGAAGGCAAAAAGCAGAGTAATGGGGACAACATGTTAACAACTGTGAACGTACTGGACGTAGCTGGAATACCCTGGAGATGACCTCAGGGGGCAGCAAAGATTGAGGAGGATGAGAAAGGCTTCCTGCAGAAGTTGGGGGAGAGTTCTCATTGTGAGGGAAGGAGTGCAAGCAGCATGAGGCCGTTGTCACTGGGTCATAGAGGATGGGAAGGAGACCCAGGCATATGAGGCCTGGAAAGGTAGGAAGGGGCCACATTATTCAAACGACATGAGTTATTTGACCCTGGGGTCTGTTGAATGAAGCAGTGATGGGGTCAGACCACTTTGGCTACAGAGTGGAGGAAGATGGACTGGGGTGGGACTTAATGCATTATTTATACGTGTGATCTCTCTTGGTCAGGGATTAGTCAGAAAAGGCTTCGCATAATTTAGTCAAATGCTGTTCCCCAGTTGTCTGTTAGTGACAGTAAGACCCAGATGAAATCTTGTAACTCCAGGTAGTGTGGAATGAGGGCTGGTTCCATTTTTCCGATACTCTCCATATGATCTCTGAGCAGCACGCCTTCTCTTTCTCAGTATCAGGCCAGCCTTGCCTGGGGAACATGGCTTTTGGAATTTTGGGAGTTGGGTAAAAAGTTTGGAAACTATTGTCATGAAACCACTTTTGACTGAGAACATGTGTCCCTTTGCCTAGGTTACATGACTATGAGGAACAGGACAATAACCAAGAAGGAAATGGTACAGCGATCGAAAAGGTGAGGCGCCAGGTGGGGCTGATGATTCCCCTGAACAGCGGTGTTTGTATGTGGTCAAGGCAAGTTTTTTCTGACCTAGGGACTTTCTTAGGAGAAGAAATCTAAGTAGATGTAAGGAAGCACAGCCTGGATTAATAGGTGTTCATTGAGAACCTTTTGGAAAATCAGGTCGACAAATATTCACGAAATGCTGTTTGATTACATTCTGATACACCCCAGGTGGCTAAAACTAGGCTAACCATCTATTTCCTGATAGAGGTCAGTGATGGTAGATGGAACTAAACTAGGAATTTTAGTTATCACATCGCTCTGTAAATCGGTACTTCTGAAGTGCCTCAACAGAATGTAGCCTTCAGTTTAAGGCCTTCCCCCCGCACCCCATTTTTGTACTGCCAGCAAACCATCTCTGTGTATTCAGCCAAAAGGACAGATTTCAGCCTAGCCTGTCATCTGAGTAATCACAGATCTGAATCGCTGCAGGCGCTCCCTTCTACAGTGAATGTGACTGATGAAGTTTTACTGTATTATTTGTCTTGTAATAGTTGGTGTTACAGATGATTTTGTAAGTGTCATATCTTAGTTGTGATAGTAGTAATGATAACAGCTGGCATTTATATAGTACTCTAAGGTTTGAAAATCCTCTTATATATCATCTCTTTTTAATCTCACAACAACCCTGGAAGGTGGGTGCGATGGTTTTTTCCATTTTTCAGATGAGGAAATGGGCCAGACAGAGGTTAAGTGACTTGTGCAGGGTCACACAGCTGGTAAAAGCCTGAGACCAAATTTGAGCTTTGGTCTTTCTGACTCTGTTCACTGTGCCCGCTAGCTACTAGATTAGAAGCTCCATGAGGGCAGGACCGCGTCTTACTTATCTTTGCACCTTCCCAGTGTCTGTCACACAGCATTTAATACCATGAGCACTAAATAAGTGTGGAATAATGGGCTCCTCCTTGTGTTGTGATCTTGCCTCACATAGGTTGTGTCCAAAAAAAGTCTCAGTCTGTAGTCTGAGTTGATCCGTTTATTTGTTTTTATGCACATTGTTGTTCTGGTTCTGCTAGCCTCCCTCTGCATCAGTTCAGAAAGGTCTTCCTGTGCTTCTCTGAAAGCATCTCCTTCATCATTCCTCATAGCACAATAGTATTCGATCTCACACGAGTGGAATGTGATGTCATAACTTATTTCAGTCACTACCCAGTTAATGGGAACCCCCCATTCATCTGTTTATAGTTCTCTGAAGTCAGAGCTGCTGTAAATATTTTTGTCCATATGGGTTCTTTTCCCGTTTCTTTAATCTCTTTAGGCTATAGGCTGAGAAGTGGTGCCGCTGAGTCAAAAGGTCTGCACAGTTTAATAGCTTTTCGGGCATAGTTCCAATTGTTTTCCAGAATGATTGTATGGCTATCAATAACTATGTAGCTCTTCTGAAGATTAAGCTTTTTTTTTTAATGTTATACAGTGCTTTTATTTTTTTAAAATTTTATTAATTTATTTTGATTTATCAACAATCACTTCTATATGCTTTTGAGTTGACAATTTTTCTGCCCCTTCCTCTCCCCCACGCTCCCCAAGACAGCGCATAATCTGATATAGGCTTTGCATTTACATACCCATTAAACGTATTTTCACGTTAGTGAAGTTGTAAGTAAAAATTAAAACCAATAGGAGGAACCATCAGAAAGATGAAACAAAACTCAACAGAAGGTAAAAATAAGTGATAGCAATTTGCCTTCCATAGTTCTTTCTTTAGATGTGGACGCCATTTTCTGTCCCGAGGCCTCTGGAGATGGCTTAGATCCTCATAATGCTGAGAAGGGTTCACTTTAACAATCTTAGTCATTGCATAACGTGGCTGCTATTGTGTACAAAGTCCTCTTGGTTCTGCTCACTTCACTCAGCATCAGACCATATAAGTCTTTCCAGGTTTTTCTGAAGTCGGCCTGTTCATCATTTCTTATAGCACAATAGTATTCCATTACATTCATATACCACAACTTGCTCAGCCATTCCCCAATGGATGGGCATCCTCTCAATTTCCAATTCTTTGCCACCACAAAAAGAGCTGCTATGAATATTTTTGTACCATGTGGGTCCTTTTCCCATTTGTTTGATTGAAGATTAAGCTTTTCTAAAAACAGGGCTTATCATTAGACTGTTTAACCTGCTTCATGCTGAAGATCTCTTCCCTTCCCTCTGTCCCTTAGATCTCTGGGCTCTAATCTTATTTTAGTACTAAAAATAAACCCTTTCATATCTGAGGTCTTTATACTAGCTGAACATGTTACTTTGATGTTTGCTTAGGGGGAAGACATGGGGAATAGTGGGTTGTTTTTAAGATTGTTTTTAACTTTCAAATATCAATATGCTTACATGGATATATTTACATGTACAGTATGTATCAGTCTTTTGGAAAGACCCCTAAATTATAAATTGAAGAGTACTGGGCTTTGGTTTCATTAGTGTCTTTACCACGTCTTTTAGCCAGCTGTTGCCATGGTCATAGGAAAAATAAGAATTAAACCCATTCATTGGATTATGGATTCAGAGACAGAAGGGTCCATCCAGGTTCCCCAATCCAACTGCCATCATTGACAGATTAGGAAACTGAGGTCCAGAGAGGTTAAGAGAAGACTCCTGGTCACAATAGCTGAGTTTTAGGTATTTGTAGGGCTTTGCTGTGGAGAAGGGCTAAGACTTGTTCTATTTGCCTGAGAGGGCAGAAGGAGGCAACTAAGAGGCAAATGTCAGCTTGATGTCCAGGAACATTTCTTCACCATGGCAGCTGTGCCAAGGCTGTGTGACCATTTGTTGGCCGAGTCCTAGTGGCTGTTCCTTTTGTATGTGGGTTACAGTAGGGAGGCCCTCTCAAATCCTGGGCTTCTGAGGGGCAGGCGTGCACCCACAGGAGGCGAGCCCGAGGTGGGATGCGTGGCAGCCCTGTTAGAGAGAGAATTGGAAGAGGAAAGCTCACAATGTGGTATGAAGGCTGGAGCTGCTGTACTTAGCTGTGACCCTTTTTTAAATCTAAAGATTAAGAGAGTGAATGACTGAAGTCTGAAGTCAGGGGGCTTGGTGTTGCAGCTTATGGTGCACCTGTCTCTCCTTCTTAGGAGATAGCCGGGATGGTCCTGTTGTAGACAGTTGGATAGATGCCATGAAGGCCCTTCGACTCCTTCTGAACTTTGGGAACTCCAGCACCCTCATCCATGGAAGGTAGATTTTGAGATCAGAAACACATCTGTCCCCTGGCTTGGTTACCTTTCTTCCTCTTTGTGCTTTCTAAACAATAGCAAAAATAGTGATGGCCTTCCTGTGGGAGGTGTGGGTTCCTCACACTTTGCTCTTCATATCCTCACCCAGACTTGAGATGACCCCCAGAGAAGAAGCCAGGCACGAGCCTCTCTCATGCTCTATAGATTCCTGCCTGTCATTCCCCAGTCGGGTGCTTCATACATAGGTCAGGTCTGTGGGCGGAGAATTCAAGTGGAGATAAACTCTTAATTCACCTAAATTTGGGGAAAAGACAATAGTATAGTCTGTGGTCAGAAGGTTTAAGAAAGATGTTTGAAGAAAGGTGTGACATATGAACGAGGCTTTGGGTAATTACGTATTTTCAGGTCCAAGATCTGTGGTCTCATGGATTTCAGCATTCCCTCTAACAATGCAGATTACCACCCAACCAGGCCTGCCTAAATGAGATGATGTCATCCACGTCCTCCCCCACCCAGGGCACTGGCAGCCCTCTGTACTGCTGGCTCTTCGGGCTGTCCACCCATCTTTGCTCAGTCTCACCATGGTACTGGAACATTTGCTCTTCCCCATACGGTTCACTGATGACATTCTTCAGCTTTTCCTTGGAAAAGCTGCCTGCCTACGCCCATCGAGGGCCTCTCAGTTGCCCACTGTGTTCATCTTTAATTCTTGGAGGCAGGGCTATTCCAGGTCTCACTGCCATACAGCAGCCCCAGGGAAATGTTTGTATTGAAAAGACAGATCTTTCCTTTTATTTTGGCATCATACAGAGTGCTTTGTATGACCCTTCCTCCTTTCTCTCCTCAGGGTCAAGCTCTGTTGTTCTCTGTTGTCAGTCCCAGATAGCAATACTTTTGGGTAGGGTGGGGAGCCTGCGGCCTTGAAGCCACATGTGGCCGCCTAGGTCTTTGGTTGTGGCCTTTTGTCTGAGTCCAAGTTTTACAGAACAAATCCTTTTATGAAGGGGATTTGTTCTGTGAAGTTTGGATTCAGTCAGTCAGAGGGCTCCACTTGAGGACCTAGAGGGCCACATGTGGCCTCATAGCCCAAGGTTCCCCACTCCTGCTCTTGGGCAAACTCTGTAGCATGTCCATTCTGGTGGATATTGGAATATGGGCAATAGATAGGCTATATCTATTTGGTCTTTCCTGTGGGGATGGATGGGCCAGACTCATTCTGAGTCATTCTAGATCACTCCAGGAGACTGTAGTGTCTTGGAGTTTGATGCAACTAATACAGTATCAACCACAAAGTCAAAGGGCTGAAACAAATAGAAGAAATTGTGAAATATCTCACTGGAAATACAACTGACCTGGAAAAAAGATGGAGGAGAAAATATTTAAGAAACATTGAACTATCTGAATGCCATGATTTAAAAAAGAGGCTAGGTATCTATTTCAAGAATTTTAAAAGAAAACTGCCAAATCTCTTAGAACTAGAAATAGAAAGAGTCACCTCCTGAAAGAAACCCCAAATGAAAACTTCCAGGAGCATGACAACATGAAATCCACAGCTCATAGGTCAAAGGAAAAGTACTGCAAGCAGCCAGGAAGAAAGAATTCACATATGGAAGAGCCACAGACAGGCTCACACACAGCTCAGCAGCAATCCCTGTAACGCCGTAGGAAACTCAGAATGCGGTATTCCAGACGGCAAGGATGGAGACTTACAGTCGAGAGTAACCTACCGAGCACAACTGAATATAATCCTGCAGGGGCAAAAATGGACCTTTCACGAAATAGAAGATTTCCAAGCATTCCTGAGGAAAAGACCAAAGCTGTAGAGAAACTTTGAAGTTCAAACACTGGAGTGAAGAGAAACATAAAAAGGTGAATGTGAGTGAGCCATGATAAAGGGTGAAACCAGGATAAACTGTTTACATTTAAATACATGTCCCCTCTGAAAAAGTCATCATCAGGGGTCATAGAGGGAGTCTAATCAGATGAGGCTTGGGAATGGTTTTGTTACGACTTGATGATCTCAAGAGAAGGATGGAAAGAAAAGGGAAGAGGGGTGGAGGGAAGGGGAAGGGGAAAGGAAGGTCAAGGAATGGTGTCTCATGTAATCAGGGTACACAAGTAGCCATCTGTACAAACAAGGAGAAGGGAGTGGAGGGAGTTACTGACACTTGGAGACCTTATTGTCATCTGACCTGGCGAAAAGAAGGAAGAACACACACAGACACAGACACACACACGGGTACGCAAATAAATTTCACTCAATAGGGAAATAGGAAGGGCGGGGGAAAAGGAGGATTGAGAGGGAGATTTGGTTAAGGAAGAGATTCGTCATAAGCAAAGCAAACTCCCAGGAAGTTCAAGAATATTTATAGTTCTTTTTGAGATGGCAAAGAACGGGAGCTTGAGGAAGGGCCACAAATTGGGCGTGCATGAATAAGTTATGGCATAGTGTGTTAATGTGATGGAATTTTATTGTGTTGAACTCTGACTACCTGGGGGTCCAGAGGACAAATGATGAAACCTAGTGTTTCTGCCTTGTAGGTAGAGAGTGAACGAGGACTCAGTGCAGAATGGGAAATATTTTTTAGGACACAGCCAACATGGGAACTTGTTTTGATTGACTACATGTTTGTGATTTCTTTTCTCTCTCTCTTTTTAATTGGTTTTATTTGCTTATTTATTTTATTTTCATTTGTGGGGGAAGAGTCAGAAGGCAGATTTTTGCTGATTAAAAAAAATACAGTTAAATTAAACATTTCTGGTGGCAGCTCAGGGGTGTTGGAATTGGGATCAGGAAGGCTGAAGGTCAGATTTTGCCTCAAGGCACTTGCTAACTTTGTGACCTTGGGCAAGTCGTCCACATGCTCAGCACTTCTTAGTTTCAGTGACATCATCTGAGAAATGGACGTCGTCAGAACATCTGCCTCATTAACAAAAATTTTGTTTCTCTCTTCCCTCCCACTCCCAAAAAGAAAGGGAAAAAACCCTTGTGACAAATGTACAGTCAGGCAAAATAAACTCTCACATTGGACATGGGGCATCTCCAAAATCTGTCTCATCTGCCATCTTAGGTCCACACGCTCTTTGTCAGGAAGGGAGTGAGAAGCTTCATCCTCAGTCCTCTGTGGTCGTGGTTGTCATTGCGTTGATCAGAGTTCTTAAGGCTTTCAAAGTTGTTCGTTTTTAGTGTTGTGTAAGTTATTGTATGAATTACATATGGTTTCGAAGTACAGATTCTGCTGCTTCTGCTCACTCCACAGTGCATCTGTCCTCTGTAACCATTCCCTTCGTGATTTTGTTATGGCCCATAACATTCATAGAACATAAGGAGTCAATCCACACTTAATGAGTGCTCCCTTGGTTTCCATTGAACTTATTTTTAATGAAATACCTCATCTTGAATAACTGGCAATTTCCAATGAATAGAGTCCAATTAATTGATTAAGTAATATTTTAATGTAGGTATGCAGAAGGTGAGAGATTTTAAGATCTTTAAATGCAGGGAAGAGCACTGTAAACACAGATCAATTTTTTAATTTTAATTTTATTTTTTTTTTAGGCAATTGGGGTTAATTGACTTGCCCAGGGTCACACAGCTAGTAAGTGTCAAGTGTTTGGTCTGAGGCCGGATTTGAACTCAGGTCCTCCTGACTCCGGGGCTGGTGCTCTATCCACTGCACCATCCAGCTGCCCCAGTTTTTTAATTTTTAGAATTTAATCTCACAGTCTTGTGTAGTTGAAGGTGTATGTGTGGGGGGTGTTGGTGTTGGGGTGGCTCACACCATCTTGCAGGCGTTGATTGACACCACCTGTCCCTCGTGTCCCTCACCCTGAAGGGCTTCTCTCCTTAGCTCGGCAGTCAGTAACATTGTTCCTGGGGAGCTCCTGGGCATGTCGGGTCTGGTTTCAGGGAACAGAGCAGGGTTTGTATGGATACTTAGGGCTGGGGAGTAATTTGTACAATTTATCTGTATAATGCTAATATGTTTAAATTTGTGCCCATGCCAGATTCTGTACAGAAGAAAAGAAAGCCCCTCTTGGGTGTTTATCGCACCTGGTGACCCACTCTTACGAGGGCACTCTCTTCCACCATGAGCAAATGCACAGGAAGGCCTTGTCTCCCTAGGGGCAGGAGAGCTGCTTTTAAGCTGGCTTCCTGTTGCTCATGGCAGTTCTGCTCTGGGGTGATATCTCCTTGATGTGGGGTGCCTTCCACTGATGAGATCACAGCCCACGTCCTCTGTCCAGGTTCTGCACTGGGGCATCCCTCAACAGGGTAGCACAGCTGATGATAAAACAGAGGGAAATACTGATGAGAAAGAGCCTGAAACCTGCAGCTGTTCCCTGAGACAGACTCATGCTTGAGTTCCTTAGTTCTGTCTTCGGATTGCTTACGTGGCTGGCGCTGGCCCTTTCGGTCATTCCTTCCCGTTAATGGGACTCCATCAGGGCTGCTCCTGCCACGCCAGCCTAGTGGGGTCTTAGTTCTCCTTCTTCCTTCCCTGGTGACAGTTTACATTTCTGTGGCCTTTGGGTTTGTGAGTCACAGTACATGCATTGTATGGATCATAAAGGCTCATGGGTAAGTTAAGTGACGTGTCTGAGATCATACAGCCAGTGAGGGCTGGCAGGACTCAAATCCAGGTCTTTTGACTGCTGCCCCGCTCTCTGGCTTCCTTGGCACAAGGGCACTTTCTTCATGGTGGTCCTTTTGTAAGGGAGGTTGTGTGTGTGCGCTTTCCCCAGCCTCCTTCCAAACTCACTTCGAGTCACAGTCACAGGGTTCTGCACCTGAAATTAGGAGGCTGAGGTACAAGTCTCGGCTCTGCCCCTTAACTCGCCGAGTTATCTCGGGCAGTTCTTGGGCCCCTTTTTGGGCCACTATTTCTTCATCTTCAAAATGAGGAAGTTGGAGCAGAGGGCCTACAGTGGGCTTCCAGCTCTGTCCAGTGCCAGGACTCTGGGTCCAACTGTCACCTCCCCAGCCCCCACATGCTCCTGCCCCACCTTGTCCAGAAGGCTTTGCTCTGCTGTAAAATGTGGCGAGAGAGTGTTTTGTGTCCTAGGGACCCAGCAGAGGGTGGATTCCAGGGGAGTCACATAAGAAATGCTTGCTGATGGCTTGGCCTGCTATATTTACACGGCTTCCTTTCCTTTCTCAACTCTCCTCCGGAAGACTCTGTAGATAAGCGGATGGGACCTGATAATGGCCTCCAGACTCCTTAAGACCACCACACTTCCTGCAAGCCCTGGTCTTCTGTCAGAAGGGAAGCTCAGGTTTAGGGGTGACTTTTTTTTGAGAAGTGGGGAGAGGGAGCCACATAGATCACCCACCAACAGGACAAAGGGGGGTAGTATTAAGAGAATATCATATATATTGGCAGATGCAGCCTATCAAATTCTTCGCTCTTTTTTCTTTTCACAAGAAGTTTCATTCCGGGGGGGAGGGGAGAATGTGATATAAAGACAGAAGACATGAACAAACTACTAATAAATAGAGGCAAAAAATAATTGTAAGGGTAACTCGATGAGAAATGTTTCCTTTTAAGAAAGCATCCTGAAACAAATACCTTTCCTAGGAGAACTTTTTGGAGTCCCCTGTAAGGCTAAATGTCAACAAGACTTTAGAGTGAGTTTACATCTCTACCTAGACAAAGGCTCAGACTCATAAATAAAGGAAATGTTTTTAGAAGGAAGGAAGGAATGGAGAAGTAGGAAGGAAGAAACAAAAGGAAAGGAGGGAGGGAAGGAAGAAAAGAACAGAGGGGAGGAGGGAAGGAAGGAAATGAAAGGAGAGAAGAGTGGGAAGGGAGGGGAGGAGGGAATGGAAGGAAAGGAGGAGCTTCAGCAAAACCATCTGGACAAGGTGGGGCAGGAGCACGTGGGGCAGGGAGGTGACAGTCAGGCCCAGAGTCTGGCACTGGACAGAGCTGGAAGCCCACTGGAGGCCCTCTGCTCCACCTCCCATTTTACTGATGAATAAAGAGAGGGCCCAAGAACTGCCCGAGATAACTCGGTGAATAAGTGGCAGAGCTAGGATTTCTGGCTAGGCCTTCTAACTCTGGGAAGGAAAGGAGGAGGGAAGGTGAAGTTTAAATTCAGGTCTTCCTAAGTCTAGCATGCTGTGCACTGTGACGCCCCCCTCGCCACCTTCTCTAAGTCTCACTATTGGAATGAAGAAGGAAGAGACATTCCTAGTTCGTTGGTTCTGGCTTTGCCATTCTAGGTCCCATTTGGATCTGGAGCATCCCCTGCTTTGTTCTCATTCAGCTTTCCTTCCATATTTAGGGCAGGTTCTACTGAGTGACTTGAGGCAGGAATAGATGAGAAGATATAAAATTTGCTATGTGGTCAAATAATTTTGTAGTGCTCAGGATAAGTATCTGCAGAAAAATCGCCATGAAAAGAATTGCAGCTCACGTGTCAACATGTCTTGTAGAGGGTGAAGAGACGGACCACTTTTATGACAATCTGAATGAGTCCTTCCAAATTGCATCAGCATATATTTTGTTGCTTGGGGACCTCAGTCTGAAGGTGGGAATAGGTAAGAATAGAGAAAAGTATTTTTTAAAATGTATCAAGAATAAGAAAGGAGAGAGGCGCCAGACCTTTGTAGGGGTGAGACTTCTGTGTAGTCACATCTTCATGAATACTCAAAAAGAGAATTGAAAGACACTGGACATGTTTAGTACCAAATGAAGTCACAAAAATGACGTTACTCATTGACATGGAAGCCATTCTAGAATTAGCTTTCTGAGTACAATCACGCCACTGACTTGTTATAGAACAAATATCAAAATCAGTACAAACCTGGAGAGAGAATACTAATAAAAAAAGATAAGGCATGCAGTTAAAACAACTTTAGCCTGACATGTTTACACAGTGTTAATGCTTTTAAAATGATAGTGTCAGAAAAAGTTCACAGACACTGATTACAAAAATTTCATATAGAAGATTGATTAATATAAACAATTGTCATAAGGGAGAAACTAAGAAAACCTAAAACCTATTTTAGCAAATACTTGCTTTATTTTCCAAGCAGAGAGATTTGGCAGCCAAGGACACTGCCAGTTTAGAATTTGATCTCACTGGTAAAAATATTGCAGAGAAGGAAAATGGAAGATTATGAGCAGTTATTGAGTCATTTCAGTTGTCTCTGACTCTTTGTGACCCCATTTAGGGTTTTCTTGGCAGAGATACTGGAATGGTTTGCCATTTCTTTCTCCAGCTTATTTTACCGATGAGGAAACTGAGGAAAACAGGGTTAAGTGACTTGCCCAGGGTCACACAGCTAGTAAGTGTCTGAGGCCAGATTTTAACTCGGGTCTTCTGACTCCAGACCCAGTCTCTATCTGCTGAGCCACCACATAAAACAGGAACAATGAAGAGGAAAACCAGTTTAAAGAAAGGTTGCTCAGAGCCCCAGCCAAGTAAAGTCATCCTAAACATGCTTAAGGATGAAAAGAGAAGACAGCAGACAGAAAATATGGAAAAGATCTTCAAAGATGTTTGTAACTGTAGTCACTGCCAAGGACAATGGAGGCATGGCACTTGGACTCTAGCATCCCACTCCTGAACTTGCTTATGGAGGAGGTAAAAATGTCAGTGAATGAACGGAGATGGGAGCTGGAGCTGGAATGAGCCAGGTGGATACAGAGGAGAGCCATGCTGGAGGGCACTGAGGGATAAAGTCACAGGAGAGATAGATTTAGGCGTGACATTTTAGCAATTAGAGCTATCTCAAAGTGGCATTTGCTGAGTTCTCTCACCCTGTAAAGGTTTTCAAGCTGAAAATTCTGTTACAGATAGGGTTACTGTTATCTTATGGTTCGGCCCAGATGCCTTCTGGGGTATCTTTGCACCTAGAGATTGTATGATTCTCTGATGCTCACTTTGTTCACCTTAGTAAAAGAACACTTTGCCAGGTGCTATCGAGGAATGGACTTAGTTGGATTAGACAGACATGCCCGAATTTAGACACTCACCTGAGTGCTGTCCTTAGAAGGTGTGCATGTCACAAGACCCAGCTTGGAGTTCTTCTTTTAATATGTCTTCAGATTCTGTTTATCTGCCGTCTGATTTTTTAGCCTTTTCTGACCTAACAAGCATTCCTGAATTTGCTGCCTTATTCACCCATTCTCCAAATGCCCTTTGGACCTTTTCCAAACAGCAGTCCACTCTCAGAAGAGCAATGTTTACTTCCATTGAGACTAAAGGATGTATCACAGTCTCTAAAAAAAGCACTTGGAAAAGGATGACACTTACTGGACTGTAGGGAGTATTTTTGTCTAGAAAACAGCCTTATTTCCCTCATTATTACCTCATTTGTGACCCTGGAGTCAAGGGGCCTTGTACAAATGAGCAAGAAGGGGTAGACGTTTCTCTTGTTGATAGATCGTGGGGTGGGGCTTTCTGGGAGGCAGGATTGCTAGGACTTTTTGTACAATAAATTGTCTTGGAGGAGTTTGAGATAAAGCTACCTGAGTAATGGAGCTGGACCTTGGAAAAGGTGAGTGTTTACTCTCTTGAGTGAACTGTATTTGGGAGAAGTAGCCCTACAAAAGCCACTGAGAATAGTCTAGAGTATTAAAAATGGTGTTGGGGGCCCTGGACAGAAGCCATCCTCGGAACTGCTGGGACTGAGAAATAGAAGGTGCCAGTCAGTCCCCTTCACAACAGCAGATTTTTGAACAGAATCACAGCCTTTTTATGGCTGGACATAACTATCAAGAGGCTTCTGTATGTGCAGTGCCATTTTTTAGAATCCAAGAATAGGAGAGTTCTAAATGGTCCACAGTGGTCAGGACTTGGAAGTAAGCAGTGAGATATCCATATCAATAGGTAAAATGTATAGAGCTCCTACTGAGGACAAGTTACTGTGTTAGGTGAGCGGGAGACTAAAAAAGTATTTTCTGTCTAGATGAGTCCCTTCTGTGACTGGGCCAGGAGTGCTAGACAGAACTCCTGATGATCTGAAAATGGAGATCCTGCTTTTTGGACTTGTGCTTCCTTGTCTGTGATAGCCACATTGAACTTTCACGGAAGCAGTCTGGGCCCACGTATGCCCACTGAGCCACAAGGACTGGAACAGCACTGCTTTAAAATAACCTTGTGTGGCACAAATCTTACTGCCAAACTGGGCCTGGCGACTCGGACTCCTGAAGAACAGCTGAGCTCTCTCCTGTTCCTGCCACTTAAGTCTGAGGCCGTAATTTCTTACTAGCTTTTTCTTCCCTCCTGGCATTCTCCTTAGATTCTGACTTCATCCCACTTCCTCAGGAGAGTTCCTGTGGCTTCTGGAGATGGGGGCGGGAGCCCTAACCTAAGAATAATGGAACTGCCTCCAACAGCCCAGGCTGCTGAATGAAGGCATTTTCAGTTTGGTCTTGGAAGAACTGACATTTTGTCCCTTCCTTACTCACACCCTTTGGATTCTCATAACTAGTTTCGTTAATATCCATTCAGGCCTCATTTAGCAGAGCCCCACATAATGCCAAACTCTTTGATTATTTCCTTGAGAATTTCTGCAGTTTCATCGACCCTGATATTCCTTCTTCAGAGAATGTCATGGAGCGCAAGTGACCTCCCCAGAGTCACGCAGCTGTCTCCAAGGCCAGCCCTCTCCACTATGGCTTATGGCTTCTCTGTAGAGTGGCAGGCATTTATTCCAGTATCTCTTATTGAACTAAAAATGCTACTGTAAGAAGAAAAGGTCCGTGTCAGCCACCTTTGTTCTTGGTCTTTCTTCTGTCAGCTTACAGTGGGGATAATGATGGGGATGATGTTTTGGGGAAGTCACAGAGGGCTTGAATGCATGAGTGGCTGGAGTTGTGATCCTGAATAATAATAGAGTAACTGGGTGGCCTCCTTCCCCATTTTGAAGGATCTATGAACAGCTTCCTGAAGTGAGGAAGAAGCGAGAAGAAGAGCAGAGAAAATCAGCCTATACGATGTACCGGTGTAAGGCCCAGCTCTACAAAACGGTGAGTCCGTTGCCAAAGCTGGAATGACCCACTTTGTCACCGTAGTCACACCAAGCAGACTTGTCAGAATTGAGGATTCAGAGTCAGGCCCTAAAGCATCTAGAGTACTGAGAAGGGAGCAACTAGAGGTGGGGAAGTGGGGAAGGGTGTGGGGTTGTTGGTCTTGCACTGGGCTCCTGCCAAAGTTTAGGAGGGAGGGCCTTGGCGCACAGGGCTAGGCCTCATGTAGCTGACCTACTTTTAGCCCTAATGGTCTGTGACAACTTAGTTTATTAATGTGGAATGATATCGAATGACATGGCTGTCTGGGAATTCCCAAATCTTATCTGTGGGCTTCCCTGCATTACCAGATCTTAAAATCAAACCCTCTACCAGAATATGGAAGATGTTTGGCTTTGCACATTGTGGGTAGCATCCTAATAGAAGGAGGCTAATCAGTGATTCCCTGAGCATCTCCTATGCTGTTGGGCCGTGGGGTCATGACAGATGAAGTGCTTTCCTCCTAAGGGGCTTACATGAAGGCCCACATCTGTTTATCTACACCAAGGAATGGGTGGCCTTCTAGGCCTTAGAACAGGTTATTGAGTCTGCCTGCCTCCTTCTACAGAGGAGGACACTCAGGTCCCAAGGGGTGGTGGAATCTACTTAAGGCCAATGGGCAGTTGAACAAACCTGGGATTCATCCTCGGACTCTGGGGCATTTTTTATGACCCCACCCAGCTCTGTTCTGTGGAAGGGGAGGCTTGCAAAATGTGGGAGTGATAAGGCCAGCACCCAGCCCGATGGGACAGGAAGTCCTAGAGTTCCAAAGGATATCCAATGAGAAGGACACGTGGGCATGTTTGTAGGCAGTAGGGGAGCAGCCCAGTCATCTGGGAGAGAGTGGGCATGATGGTAGGGACCATCTGGAAGGCATAGAGTGGCAGGGGCCCCTTGTGCAGATAGAGGGGTTTGCCTTGCCAAGGAGCAGGGCCATCTCTTCGTGTGAGGGATGTGAGGTGAGGAGGGAGAAGGGGAGCTCGTAGCAAATGGCCTCAGTCTTTTTTAGTGAAATGTGAGGGAAGGATGAGAAAGTGGAGGGAGGGGGAGCCGGGGAAGGTCTGAGAAGTGATCTGAAAGTTTGGAAAAGCTGATGTGGGAGTGGGGCGGTTAATCTGTTGGGGACATGTACAAGGATTGCCTTGCTCCAGTGAGGGCCTCGTTGAGATTATCTGACAAGTTTGTGGTGGCCCAGTCAGCATGGTTCTGTGATTTTCTCCAGCTGCGTTCAGCAGCAGATGATGGGAGTAGTCCAAGGCTGAGGCTTGGCAGGCAAGGGATTCACCAGAGGACAGTCAACGTAGGGCTGGACTGTTTGTAGCCAGGGCAGAGGTGATGGCGTGGGACAGCATTGAGGAGCACTTGAGGAATAGGGTAGAGGAGACGAGGCAGGAGGACAGGGGACGTGGCAAGAGACAAAGGACTTTGGGGGCTCATGAACATGGAACTGAGACACGATCAAGGCTGTGACCATTGTGCAGGGTGCAGCAGAGTGTGGGAAATGGGCAAGGGGAGGAATTGGGGGGTTCAGTTCTCTGAGAGAATCTCAGTATGTTGAAGTCCCCTCACATGAAGGCAAGAGTCAGGGAGAAAAAAGACTTGAGCCAGGCACTGAAACAGTGTCCCGGCAGTCGGTAGAATGCAGCCACCAGAGTCTCGACTGGTGATAAATAGGCTTTGAGTGAACCTCCAAGGAGCCACCATGGAGGGCAAGGAGCGAGCTCCCTGTCCTTGACCACTCGCTGGGGAGAACACCAGCCTTGTCCTGAAAGGAATGTTTATTTTGTGTTCTCTAAACCACACAGCAACCAAATAGGCCCAGTCAGACAGGCTGAGAGGCCTGGCAGTCTTTGTTGGCATGAACAAACCTTCGGAGGTGGGGTCCCCAGCTAGCCTTGTTGCTGCTCTGCTCTTCTCCTGTCCCCGCATCGCTCTCTGCAGCTGGTCTGTATGTGGTCTTAATAGCAAATTCCCAGTCATCAGCGCTCCCGTCTTCTTGGGGAGCCTGGGAAATGCGTGGCTTTACAGTAGAAGATTGAAGGGTGAAGCCCAGTCCTGGCTCAGATGGTGTCTTCCCTTCATCTCCACCCTTTCCATTAATGATTTCATGTAGTGGCAATTTGGTTTTTAAAGACTTTAGGGACCGCTGAGGGGAAAGGGAGTGGGGCTCCAACCTCAGGCGTCCTTGATGGACTTAATAGTCTGTGCCCATGTCTGCGTGCTAGGGGCAGTGGTCTGTGCTCCCCCTCATCTGGCATGGATGAAGCGGGCTTTCTTCAGCTCCCCTGGAGACAGTGAGGAGGAGGGAATGACAAGCTGTGAGGATTTATTTGGAGGGAGACCAGCCCATCCTAGGTCACAGTAAGGATTGGAGGGAGCGCCAGGCGACAAGCTGCCAGCCCTGATGCATCTTAACTGAGGGTTCATCAGCACAGTGTCTTTCCTTTGGACTGTCACGGTGTTTCTGAGTTTGGGTAGATTAAGCCAACATTTATTGAGTGATAGCAGGGTTTCTGAGACTGAAGTTGGGGAATGTGAAGTGGGAGGGGGCTGTGCCAGTCTCTGCGGTAGCATGGCTGGGGCAGGGCCAGCCACTGGGCCAAGGCGAAGGCTCCCGTTAACCATGTTTCTTGTTTCTTTTCTTTCCACAGAAAATCACCAACCGTGTTTTAGGGAGAAAAGTCCCCTGGGATTGACAAGCAAGATGATCTTTGAGTTCTTAAGTTTTATGTTGTTTTTCTCTTCAGTTCTAGACTTCTGCGTGGGTATTATGTGTGATGTGAACATGTAGCAGTTGAGTATGTGTTTTGTGTGTGTTTAATAAAAGTTATTTGATGTTTTTGTGCAGTTTAAAAATAATGACTTTGTAGGGAGTTGGGGCATCCCACATGCAGGTGGACGTGACTTTCTTTTGGGGGCCTTCTTCCGACATGACTGTTCTGAACCAATGGCTTCCTCTTTCAATTCCTCCCAGAAGCAGGGCTTCTTTTGCATATGTTTTTGTACTTTTAGAAAATAAATGAGTTTTGACTTAGAGCAAAGTAAGCAGCCTGGGCTTCTTTCTTTCCCAGATGGAAATGTCCAAGGGGCGCAAAGGTGTGTCCAGCAGCCAGGGCTTGCTCTGAAGGCTGGGGAGCTCTGCAGCCTTTGGACAGGGAATACTTAAGTTTCATAAGTGTTTGATCATTTGAGGAGGAGATGACAAGTATCCCCAAACCCCCCAAATCTAGCTCGTGTGTCTAGTGAGAGCCTTCTCTTGGGTGGGAAGGAAGACTGGACTAGATGGAAGCCCCAGGCAGAGCTCACCAGTGGCAGAACATGCAGCGAATCTTGCCAGGGAATGTTCCAGGCCGTTGTATGCTCCAGGGTGAGCCGGCTTGGTTTAGAAGGCTGAATGTCGAGGCCAGAGCTGGAGGGACCCTCCAGGGCCAACAGGAGCCGCCCCTTTGCCTCGAGCCCCGGTCCCAGTGCCTCCCACCCCAGAGAGAATGTCATCTCTGCGAGGGCAGGGACTTGTCCAACCTTTGTCTTCATGTTCCCGGCACCTGGTTCAGTGCCTTGAAAAACATAAAACTTCAAGCCCTTGGAATAAAGCCTTACGTCCTCAAGTGCCCAAGTCCCTCCTATGTGTTCTTTATATGCCTATTATCCGTCATGTATTATCTGCCTATTTATAGTATCTAACCTCTCATCCCTCTCCTGTAAGTTTTAACTTCCTAATTCAGTTGGACTGCGGCTGTTCTGGGAAGCACGCCCACCCTGAGCTTCTCTTCCCTCCCGGAGGGGCGTTGCGGGCTCACCAGGAGTTCTGCAGGAGAATGAGGGACAGAGCCGCAGTCACTCCAAGGTGACCCTGGGCACAGGTCACTGCCCTAAGGTATCTCGTGTGAAAGGAGGGCCTCGAGCCAAAAGCCCTTCGAGGGCCCTCGTGGCCCCGAGCCAGGGATTGCAGATGCGCCAAGTGAACAGCACAGGGCACAGCAGGCAGGTGTCCTAAGTGACTCCAGGCACCTGCCCACCAAGAGGAGCCCACCCCCAGCCTCCTTCCCTGCTTTCTGCAGTCTACCAAGAAACTACCAAGATTCTTTGGGGAATTGAGCAGCCCAAAGGGGCTGTGATGCAATATGGCCACCAGGTGGCGCCAGGCGCCAGCCACCTGCCAGAGGCATTCAGGAGGGGGCTTTAGGCCCACCAGCTGGTTTTACCAGGAGGCCCTTTTAGGGCCATTCTCCCTACTGCCCCAGGGGGCAGGCAGCACACTGCTGGCCCTGCTTCAGAGCAGTCAAGAAAAGAAAGCAGACAATTACTCTGAAACATTGACTTGGCCCCCGAAGCCCCCTCTGAAAAATCTCCCCTTCTTAGTCTAGTGACCTCCTTCATTAACAATGACAACAGCTAGTGCTGTGTGCCAGGCACTGTGCCAAATGCTCTATGAATATTGACTCATTGGATCTCCACGACAGCCTGGGCAGAGGGGCTGTTGCATTTGACGCTGGAGGAAACTGAAGCAAACTGGTGAACTGACTTGCCCGAGGTCGCACAGCTAGTGAACTCAGGTCTTCCCGACTCCAGGCGTGGGGCTCTGTGCGCTGTGGCCCTGCCTAGCTTCGTGTTACAATAAAAATACCACGGAGTATCTGTTAGGATAAGACTATTGTGGACGGTACTGATTAGTTAATTTTATTTCACCGGAGTTGGAAGACTCTGTACCAGTGTACATTTGTGCAAAAGGAATGAATCAATAGGAAAGTAGTGAGCCAAAGAGGAGTGTCGCCCAAAGGAGCCTTGCCCGGGCCTGGCAGGTGGCACAGCTCTCTGAGGGGAGCAGCACAGGCTGGCCAGAACAGATAGCGTCATAATCTGCGGCAGCTGAAGGAGCCGCAGCTGTCTTGAGGGTTCATAGCTGGACAGAGAGAAGTGCGGCCCCTTCAGCTTCCTTTTGCATGGGTCAGATAATGCTCTCCTCCTCTTCCCTTCCCTGAAATGAGTCTTCCTTTTCCTATGCAGCGGGAAAAGCCGACCGGAAGGGAAAGTGTTCCAGGGACAGCTGCGTGGTCTTTTTCGGGCCAGCCCCCAGGCTCCGCTGACCGAGCTCCCCAATCTTCTCCCCGTCTTCTTTGGGGCGTTCTTATTTATTTATTTTTGTTATTCTGTTCTTGACAAATGTACACTAAAGTCCAGAACAGAGGGATGGACACAAACCAACCGTGACTCTCTTATTTTATACAGCTTGCATTTAAAAAAAAAATATAATCGATTCAGTGTGTTTGTTCCCAAAGCTGGCTCACTTGTCTGTCTGCCTTCTGAACCTCCTCCCATTCTCTTCCGAGAATTCTCTTCCTATTCTATTCTTCTAAAAATATGCTACAGACTTTACTTTTTTGGCCTTCCTCTCACTAACTCCCTCTACCTCTCCAAAAAGCAAAGAACCTGCTATATTGTTAACAACCAAAGATATTTAAGCAAAACAAATCCACACATCTGCCAAATGAGAAAATG
This sequence comes from Phascolarctos cinereus, assembly GCF_003287225.1. Classification (NCBI taxonomy): domain Eukaryota; kingdom Metazoa; phylum Chordata; class Mammalia; order Diprotodontia; family Phascolarctidae; genus Phascolarctos; species Phascolarctos cinereus. The sequence continues at coordinate 21,441,289 of NW_027555625.1, read as the reverse complement.
TCTGTGCTTGATCCTGCCTCCATAGGGGCAGGGACACCCTGTAACCTCAACCCATCGGGCTTTATCCCAATGATAAAAACTTGTCCCCTCCCCAGCTCCCACAAGGCTTCACCTTTTTGACTGCCTCTCACTCGGGCATGCTGGGCCACTGTATTCCCCTGTCTTCTCCAGGCACATCTGCTCATCTTGGGAATATTTGCTCCGGTCCCTTCACATACTAGCCTTTTATACCTAGGTCACCATCCTCCCTCACTCCCACTGGAAGGCTGCCAAGCTCTCTGTGCCGATAGCCCCTCAAACTCCACCTCCTCCATGAAGCCTTCCCAGGTTGGTCACTGAAATGCTGAAAACCCTTCCCACACCCATCCCCTCACACTTTTAAAAAATCTTTGCAGTGTGTTAAGGGCTTTTAATTGACTGAATTGCACCTTTCATGCATATTTCTTTTTTAAAATTTTCTTATTTATTTCTTTTTCTCTCATGAAATTTCATAGAATATTGTAGACTATGTCCAATTCTGTTTGTCATCCCCTTACAAGGCTTCTCACTTCATGAGACCAGGTACTGTTCCTTATTTATTGTTATTTTTTTTTAATTTAAAGTATGTTTTAGGTCTGGTTCTTTCTGTCTTGCTTGGGATGTAGCCATCACTCAGGGTGAGAAGTTACTCCCTCTGTTTTTGACCTGGGCCAGTTTGCCCTCCTTACACAGCCTGGTGGATCCCCTGACCCGTACTAGGACCCGCCATATTGGTGCCAGACTTAGCATGGCATTTGGCCCCCTGCAATTAACTGAGCACTCCTCAGCTCACAGCCTCAGCCTCGCCAGTAGCAGGGATTGTTATTATCACTCAATACTTATTGGTAGCCAACCAATAGCTTGCATTTATATTGTGTCTTAAAGTTTGCTAAGTGTTCTAGAGATGTCATCTCATCGAACTTTCCATCTCTCCCCAGCATAATGTTCTACACAGAGTACTGGTGCTTAATAAGTGTTGGATTAATTAAATATAGGTCTTGATTGTTGATTTGAGTTAGGGCCTGGACCTGGGATTTATCATTAGGTGAGGAAACTGCCAAAACAGGTCAGCACCTTCTCTGCTGGAGCATTGAGAGATTGAATGACTTACCCAGGGTCTCACAGTGTCTGAGGTGGTATTTGGCACATTGCTTCTCTTCTTCCTGCATTCAGAGGAAAGGCCCAGTAGTCCAGGTGAGAACCAGAGTGGGGTGATCCCAAGACTTCCAGCCTGAGGTGCCATGCCTGGGACGGGCAGCCTCCAGCTTGCTAGGCACTGCTTTTTGTCCTCGCCTACCCTCCCCATCTATAGTCCTTCACCTGCTGGTCTCTGGTTCAGGTAATAGATGAAAATCGTCAGGAAGAAGAGCAGGGCCACCATCAAGCTGGTGATGATCAGCTGGAGCTTCGTGGCTGCGGGGATCTCCAAGGCACGGATGGAAGAGGGATGGAGAGGGATGACCTTATGACTTGATTGAGCAAAAGGGCTGGGGGCTCCCTTCCTGGAGCCAGGTAGCTAAATAGGGTGAGAGTGTTGGATTTAGGCAGGGAAAGACGGTGCTACAGCTTTGGTCGATGAGCTCAGCCCTGTTAGAATGTAAGCTCCTTGGGGGTAGGGACTGTTTCCTTTCTGTCTTTGTACCTCCAGCATCTAGTAGTAATAGCCAGCATCCACATGGTTTTCAGGTGTGCAAAACACTTTATACATGTCCTCTCACTTAAGCCTCACAATTCTCTTCATTTTGCAGACGAAGAAACGAAGACAATTGAGGTTAAGCCCTTTGCCTAGGGTCACGCAGCTAAGTAAGAGTCTGAGGCAGGATATGAACCTTTCTGTCTCCGAGTCATTATGTTTTATCCGCTTTTCTCAGTAGCTACTTGAGTCATAGTAGGTGCTTAATAAATGGCTTATTGGTTGAGTAGATAACATTGTAAGCTCATTGAAGGCAGAGGCTGTCTTTTTCTTATTTGCATGCCCTGGGACACAGGAGGCACTTAATGCTTATTGATGGAGTGGGTGGAAATAAAATCAGAAGATTTTTGAATTGGAGGGTTCTTAGGAGAATGAGTCCTTCTCTTTGCTTTAGGGGAGAGAAGAAAGAGGAAAAAAGAGGAGAGTCATTCCAGTCTTTCCTCACACATCCACAGTTCCTTCCACATTCCTCAGAAGATCCTTAAACTCTGACCAGGGTGCTGCCAGCTGCCATTTCTTGCACACCAGAGGCTCTCTGAGAACTTGTGCCATTTTGGGAGCATGTGTGATGGTGGTGGTATGTGTGGGAAAATGGGAGCTGCTTTTCACTTTGGAGAGGGAGAGAGAGAAGGAGGCCACAGACAGATGTAGGTCTGGATTCATGCCCATCACCAGGCTTTCTGCACTAGGTATGTTGAGTTCAAATCCAGCCTCAGGCACTAGCTGTGTGACCCTGGGCAAGTCACTTAACTCTGCTTGCCTCAGTTTCTTCATCTGTAAAATGAGCTGGAGAAGGAAATGGCCAACCACTCCAGTATCTCTGCCAAGAAAACCCCAAATGGGGTCAGAAAGAGTTGGACATGAGTGAAAGGACTGAACAACAACGTACCTAGAAAATAGGAAGACTCTGGGACTCAAGGGAAATTGATGTTGGCCCTCAGCTTTCTCCTGCGAAAGAAGAGGGTTGGGCTGGAGGGCCTGTGAGCTCTCTTCGCACTCAGAGAGCTGTGATTTGATGATGTCTCCCTGGAGTCCTCTGAGGAGTGAGGGGGTGGGGGAGGTTGGGAATGGCTTTCATTTAGCTTTTTCCCCAACCCTACTCAGAAGCCTCAGTTTCCTCAGCTGTAAAATGGGGATGATAAGCACCTACCTGACAGGGGTTTGTGAGGATCAAATAGAATAATATCTGTTGAGCGCTTAGCACAGTGCCTGGCACACGGTGGGTGCCATATAAGTTTATTCTCTTCCCCCGATCTGTACACCTATAGAAAATATTTGTGCAGTGTTTGCCCGATGATGGGTTAGCACTGCCCAGCTGAGGAAGGAATGCATGAATGGGCATTTACTAAGAGTTTACTATATGCGAGGCACTGGGCTCAGCTCATATTCCTCTTAAAAATCTTATTTTTTCTAAGTTTAATGACCATGAAAAAAACCACATACAAAGTAGAAGACAAAAGGAAGCTTGCTCATATGTGCAAAGGTGAGTCTCTGTGTACTCAAGTTCACATTCCAGTAAGGGAACACAACATATACAGGCAGATTGACCTGTAAGTCAGATAGAAGAGCCCCCTAGTCCTTTAGGTTCAGCAGCAAAGCAGATGGGAATGCATACATGAAGAGTCATTTCCCCCGATAAAACCGTATCAGTTTCTGATGCTGAAGCATTTAATAGTGCAAAGGTTCTGGTGGTGAGAACTTTCTGTTCCAAGTCTTCAGGACCTATGATGGCTGAGGAGGCAGGGGCTGTGTCTCAGAAGGATTCCTTTACTGGATGATGGCTGCTGAGGCTGGTCTGGAAGCAAGGCATTTCGATTCCTGGGGCTCTTGGGTTTACCTGCCCATCGCGGATGTCAGAAATTCATATTAGGAATGGCATTCCTAAGAAGAAGAATAACTAACATGTACATAGTGCTTAATATGTGCAAGCAACTCTGCTCATTTGATCCTCACAGCAGCCCTGGGACATAGGTGCTATTGTCTCCATTTTACAGTTGAGGAAACAGAGTTTAAGTGACTTGCTCGGGATTACGCTGTGAGTAAGTGTGTGAGGCTGGATTTGAACTCAGGTCTTCTTGACTCCAGCCCAGTGCCCTGTCCACTTTGCCTAGCTGCCCCTATGTGCCAGGCACAATGCTAGGCAGAATACAAGTATGAAGAATCAAGCAATCCCTACTTGCAAGGAGCTTTCATTTTAATGGGGTACACAGGTACATGTTTTAATATATGCAGCATCAATATACATATATGCATAGTGATCAAAAATAAAAATAGCTAATATTTATATAGTACTTCAGGGGCTTAAGGTCTACAAATCTCATCTCATTTCACCTTCCTAAGAACCCTGAGAAGTGGGTGCTATTATTATCCCCATTTTACAGATAAGGGAAACTAAGGCTGAGAGTCAAATTGTTTGCCAAAGGTCACACAGCTAATAAATATCTGAAATTGTGTTTGAACTCATGTTTTCCTCACACCAGGTTGAATTCTCTGGCCACTGCACTACCTCACTGCCTCCGTTAATTAGAATGTACTTTGGGATGAAGGGCAGTAGCAGCTGGAGTGACTGGGGAAGGCTTCATGTAGAAGGGGGTACTTGAGATGTGTCCTGAATGAAGATAGGGATGGTAATGTGGAGGTAAGGAGAGAGTGAGCCTTCCAGACATGGAGGCTTGGCAGTGCAAAAGCATTGAGGTAGGAGATGAGATTTTGTATGTGTGAGGGAAGGCTTTGTCTCACTCTCTCAGAGCCATTCTGGCTTCATTGCCCCTCTGAGTTCCAGAGGGGCGCTCTGAGAGATTGAGTAGTCTCTTTTCTGTGTTATGATGGATTGCTAGCTCAAGGATATACAACTATTTATTCCCTTTCCATATGTACAATGTGGCTAGGTTGAAACTTTAATGAAGACCATTAAAAGCTAAACAGAGGAAATTATATTTCATCGTAGAGGAAAAGGAAGTCATTGGAGTTGGTGAGTGACATGGTCAGACCTGTACTTGAGGAAAATTACTCTGGCAGTGGAGAGGATGACAGGAATGCTGGGGCAGGCAGAACAAGTAGGAGATGGCCATAGCAATAGTTTAGATGAGATACAGTGAGGGTGTCTGTGTGAGTGGAGAAGAGGGGTTGAATGTGAAAAACGTTGTGGAGGTAGAAGGGGCAAAATTTGGCAACAGACTGGCTAGGTGGAGTGAAGGAGGGGGAGGAGTTGAGGAAAACTCTGAGGTTACTAAACTGGGAGACTGGAAAGATGATGTGTTTAATAGAAATAGCAATGCTTGAAACGGGGGTGGGTTTAGGGAGAAAAATAACAAAATTGGTTTTGGGCACATTGAATTTGAGATGTCTCTGGGACATCTGACTGGAATGTCCAATAGTCAGTTTGTATGTTAGATTAAAATTTAGGGGAAAGACTGGGTCTGGATATACAGATCAATGAGTCATTTGCATATAGCTGATGGTTAAATTCATGGGAACTGATGAAGTTATATAAAAAGTACAGAGAGAAAAAAGATGGCCCTGGACAGAACCCTTGGGAACACCTACCTTTGGTGGTTGTGATACAGATGTAAACCAACACAAGAATGTGAAAAAGAGTTAGTTGGATAGACAGGAGGAGAGAATGGTGTCATAAAAACCCAGAAAAGAGAAACTCTCTAGGACGAGAAGGTGGCAACAATGTCAAATGCAGCAAAGAGTTTGAGAAGGATGAGAGCTAAGAAGACATCGCTAGATTTGGCAATGATAAGTCATTAGTGACTTTAGAGAGAGCAGTTTCAATTGGGTGATGAAACTGGAAGCCAGGCTGCAAAGCCTTGAAAGATGAGTGAGAGGAGAAGTAGAAGCAATGAATGTAGATGGCTTTTTCAAGGCTGAGAAGGGAAAGACAGATATAAGATGATGGCATGAGGGAGGTGTCAGGATCTACAGAAAGTTGTTTTTTTAAAGGATAAAGGCTATTTGGGCATGTTTGAAGGCAGTAGGGAAGGACTCAGCAGATAGGGAGAGGTTGAAGATGAGAAGAACGAGGTGTGTGGGGTAGGGTAGGGTGGGGAAGGAAAAAGATATAGAGTAGAAGTGAGATACAGGAGCAAGAGAGAGAGAGAGGGAGTGCAGTCTGCTGGAGAAAATGGGAGGGGATGGGGTTGAGCAGAGATATAGAGGGAATAGTTTTGACCAGGAGAAGGGCAACCTCATTATTAGAGACTAGGGAAGGGAGGAGAGAGAAGGAAATGATATCATGGAGTTTTGAGATGAATATAAGGGAAAAAAAAGGGAGCTCACATCAAACGGCCTGAATTTTCTCAGTAAATTGAGAGGCAAGGTCCTGGTGGTGGTGTGGTTGTAGGAGGTTTGAGGAAGGGTGACATGTGGAATAGCTTCTTTGAAGAAATAAGGAATCAGTTTGGAAGGAATAAAAGAATGTTTAACCTCTGTATTCTATTTTCATATTGCCCTCTGGTTTAAGTAGTTTGGGGCAATTTTCTTCTATGATCTTGTAAAATATAGTTTTGCAGGTTTTTTGATTTATCATGGTTTTTAGGATGTTCAGTGATTCTTCTCATTCAATTTTCCAGGTCAGTTATTTTTGCTCTTCTAAGCTTTAGTCTTTTGACCATTCTAACATTTCTCCTGTCATTGAAATGATAAAATCTGCTCCGTTCCATTTTTCATAATAAAACCTTGAGTGAGATTTTCAAACTTATTTTCTAGGCTTTTCACTATCAATTCTGAAAGTCCCATCTGTTTCTTCAGGAAGAAGTTGCCTCGGAGGGATTTGGTGTCTTTAGTACCAAAGTGAGGGTCTCACCTTCTCACTTCTATAATTGTGAAGACTTCCCCCACAGCAATGGGCAGATGAGAACAATTTGTTCCAATGGCCACAAAGGCAGCTGAAGCAGCTGCCATGGAGCAGATAGAGTCTGATCAGATATCAAAGACTCCCAAGTCATCCATTGCATCCTGGGTCATCACTAGTCGTCCTGAGTTTTGTCCTGCCACTGATGACTTCGATGACTCTGGGAGAGAGAGTTGATGACTTTGTGCAGTTCTGCCTCACTTAAATCCAACTCACACTCGAGCCAAGACGTCACCCTGTGTTGTCTTCTTTGAAAACAAAGGACAGAAAAAAGAAAACAAGGGACAGACAACAAGAACATGAAGTCTCCTTTGCAAACCACCCGATTTATTGCAATGACCAGCTTACAACAGAAAGGTCGGCGATAATGTTCATGATGTCATGTTTGCTTCTCAGGTCAGGTCAACTTTTCTGTGTTGTGATGGATTGATAGCTCAAGGATGTGCAATTATTTATTCCCTTTCCACATTTTTCCCTCAAGAGTTCTAGTTTCATTCTTTATCTCTGGCTTCAACTCCTCTCTCATCTCTTTTGGTAGGAGTCTGTGTGGCCAATTCGTTGTTTTTCTCCCTGGAGTTTTTCTGTAACTTGATTATAGCATTATCTTAAGCCATGGTATTTCTTCATTATGTAATGAGGGGACGAGCCAATGAGGGCTGAGTCCTTGGAATATGGGGACCTTTGCGCTTTCTGGTAGATTACACAGAACAGCAGCAATGTTACTTTTCTGGTTTCAATCGAAGATGTGGAGGCTTGGTGAGCCTTCTTCTGGCTCAGTGACACTTGAGGGGCTGGTTCTGTGGAGGGATGAAAGATCTGGCTGCAGAGCCAGGGAGATAGATGATGCCAGAGAGACTGTGCACAAAAAAATGAAGGGGGCAGTTTTGCTTTCTCCTCACTGGCGGCTTCTGAGGGAGGAGGATGGCTTTGAGCTCCCAGGGAGTGGGAAGATCAGTGGCTGCCTTCTCTCCCCACTTGGTCCCCATGTGTCCCTGAGCCTATGGTGACTGTTTCTTTTGTCTTCTTCTTTCCTGATCTTAGATGCATAATAGCAGCTAGCATTTATATGGCTCTTTAAAATTTGCAAAATGCCTTACAAATGTTATCTTATTTTATCCTCACAATAGCCCTGGGAGGTAGGCACTATGACTACTTGCATTTTATATATGAAGAAACTGATGCAGGCAGTGGTGAAGGGACTTGCCCTAGGTCACACAGCTAGGAAGTGTCTGAGGGTGGATTTGAACTCAAGTCTTCCTGACTGTAGGTCCAGTGTGCTAGCCACTTCACTACCTAGTCCCCCCCACCCCCACCCCGTTTCTTCCATCACTGCCATGGGACTTTTTCCAATTCATTTTTAAAAAAGAATGAGTATTCCGTGATGGAAGCTTTAAGAGGAACTTTGAAAACTCAACAAGAAGAATCAGTAGCAGTGACCACCAGAGTCAGGAGCAACGATAGATGAGTTCGGGAGGAAGGGGCTTTGGCCCCTTCCCATTTGGAATGGGGCTGCTGAAGGGAAGCTGGGACCCCTGGGAACTAACCGGCTTCCACCCTGGTCTTGGTGTCTTTCTTTTTTGGTGGGGATTATCTCACTGGGGCTTGTCTTAGCTCATCTCCCCTGCTTGTGAATCCTCTGCTTGATTTTGCTATCTCTCACTGTTCCTGCGACTGTTCTAGAGAAAACTGGGCTTGCCAGAAATCATTCACTTCCCCACTTTTGCCAGAAGACTCCTTTCTTTTATAAAAAAATTTTAATTTTTCCCAGTTACATGTAAAACAATTTTAACATTCACTTTTAACAAATTTTTAAGTTCCAAGTTCTCTCTCCCTGCCTCCCTTTCCCCTCCCTAATTAATTTGATGTAGGTTATACATGTGCAGACATGCAAAACATGTTTCCATATTAGTCCTATTGTGAAAGAAAACAGAGACAAAAAACCAAACAAGAAAAAGTTTTTAAACAAGTTTACTTTGATCCGCATTCAGACTCCATCAGTTCATTCTCTGGAAGTGGATAGCATTTGTCAACCTAAGTCCTCAGAATTGTCTTACGTTATTGTATTGCTGAGAATAGCTAAGTCATTCACAGTTGACCATCGTGCAATATTGCTGTTACTTTGTACAATGTTCTCCTGGTTCTGCTCACTTCACTTTGCATCAGTTCATGTAAGTCTTTTCCTGAAAGCATCTTACTCATCATTTCTTATAGCATGATAATATTCCATCACAATCATATACCACAACTTATTTAGCAATTGATGGTATCCCCTCACTTTCCAATTCTTAGCCACCACGAAGAGAGCTGCTATAAATAAGCTCATTTGTTTTATCAAACATCAAAGTGCAAGGTTGCATCAGTCCATCAATTAAAATCACTCTCTTATGTTGTTTTACTTCTCTGTTTAGAGGGACTATGTCTCGTGGGGAACCCAACTGGGAATGTGCTGGGGGTTTGCAGGATATATCAAAACAATGTTTAACCAAAAAGGAAAAAGAAATCTTTGGTCCTCCAACAGCTCTCCTAGGCCATGATTTGGAGGTCTTTTACTAGGCTCCTGAGGAAATTACAATTATGCTGTTTCATTTAATGATTGATTCTTTTCTCTAATAGACTATATTCCCCATTTTGTCAAGCCCCATAACTCCCGAAGCTCAAGAATAAGGTTTCTTCTAAGGCTGATTGAGCTTCCTTCTCTCTTTCTTGCCTTTCCTTCATAAACATCTAAGGTAATGTTCTTAATTTGTTCTGTAGTCACTCCATGCCACCCAGGACACCTCTTATGGAAATGCTTTCCTATCTCAGGTAGTGATTGATTAACAAAGCGTGTGCATCTCATGTATGATTGGGTCTCCAGTTTAGCATACCACTTAGTACTTCTGCACAATCTATCATTGCCCCTGGCAGCTTCTGGTCAGACCATGACACAAGTACTGTCAAACTCTCAAGATTCACGTGAACATTTTTATTGTGAAGGAAGGGCCGTATTGTCATAGAGAACAGAAAGAAAAAAATGGCCCTCGAGAAAGAAAGAGATGTTGGGTCTAGACAGCTTCTCAGAGGAATAGCGAGGCATAAAGGTGTGGCTGAAGGGTAGGGCCTGTGTTTTCCCAGAACCTGATGTCCTGGCCTAGTTAGCTCCATCCATCCCTCTCCCCAATCCCATGTCACCCTTAAGGTTGGGGACACATACTCTGATTGTTTGCTAGATACTGGGCCCTCTAAATCAGTCCTGGACTTTGTCAGAAGCACTGTGCTACTGTGTTCTCCGGAGACACAAATGAAGGAGAGCCAGTTTGAGGAACTTGGGTTCTACAGTGAGCTCCCATTTATTGGGCATTTTAAGGTTTACAAAGTGTTTTACATGTTATTTTATTCGATCCCCACAACAGCCCTGTGAGGTGGGTGCTATTATTATCATCCCCATTTTATAGATGAGGACACTGAGGCAGACAGAATTTAAATCAGCTTGCCCAGGGTCACATAGCTAGGGAGTGTCTGAGGTAGGATTCGAACCTAGGTCTTTCTCATTTTGAGCACATTGCTTTATCCACCATAACAGCAAGCTATCAGCCGTAGACATATATGCAAGGTAAGGACAATACATATATACATACATAAACACACATGTATACACACGCTTACACGTGGATGCACACACAGTATATATATGTACTGTATATATACATACCAGATATGCTATATGCACATGCACTATACACATTATGTACATTATATATAAAACATATACTATGTAGTATATATGTATGTGCATAGTATACATATACATATATATACATATATATATATATATATATATACTATGTAGTACACATGTATGTGCATAGTATATGTCTGTGTGCATACATATGAAATAAATGCACAGGAATCTCAAGGGGGAGACATTGCCAACCGCTGATAGGGTGGGGGGAAGGAGGAAAGCCCATTTTGGAGATGGCGCCTTAGCTACATCATTAAGCGAGCCAGGAATTCCATGAGAGAGATGAGGAACCAGAGCTTTCCAAACAGGGGAGATCACCTGAGGCAGGGAATGGGTCCGTTTGAATGGAGTAGGGAATATGGGAACAGGAGAAATAAGACTGGAAAGCATCAAATGCCAGGCCGAGGAGTCTGTATTTTGTGCTAGAGGTGATGGGGAATGGGTCGATTTCTTTTCTAATGCCTGAGAGACTTTGGTCAGATTCCCCCATAAAAAAGATCATCCCATCCACCTGTTGAAGAGCCTAGAATGCCGCCGTAAGAGTGGCACGGAATTACAGGGTTCACATGAGAAAGGGCCCGAGAGATGGTCTATTTCAGCCTTCTCATTTTACAGATGAGAAAAAGGAGAGAGATGAATTGACTTACCCAGGGTCACACAGAGAGTATGTAGCAGAGCTGGGATGAATTCAGGCATTCTGAAGTCAAGTCTAGTTAGATCTCGCCCCTCATTACATGCTTTTCCTTTGGGTTGGCCACTGTCCACTCGGGTTCCTCTTTTAAGATGCAAAGATCGGTGAAAGTACTTTTCCCATCAAAGATCCCATAATATTTGTTGAGTGAATAAAGCAGGTGGGTCCTCCCTGACTCGCTGTGAATGCTTTCTATTCTGCCTGGTGCTAGGGTAGAAGAAGGGAGCACAGACGAAGGGGAGAAGGGTGGAGGAAGGAGACAGAGGAGACACATTGGTTGACCTGCCCATCCTTCTGCCAAGGGTTGAGTTTTGCCTACAGAAGAGGGGGTGACCCCAGCCAGCCAGCAGCTCTACAGAGAAATCTTGCAGATCCATTTTTGGCTTAAGTTACAGTTCGCGTCATTCCAGGACTTCAGGTTTCCAGGTATCATATGGACACAATCTTCTGTTGATCCATTTCCTTGATCCCAGTTGTCCGGCTGATTGGCCCTCCAGAACCTAGGAGCAGAAGAGGGCTCTATTCTGGGAAGGAGAGGCTAAGCCCAATTGGCCCTGGCCCCCGAATCCCTCACGGACCTGTCTGGGAGTTAAGGAGGGATGAGCTTCCAGGCAAACACTGACTATAGGTGAGAAGTCCTGGGGCTGGATCCTCATCCACTGTAGGTTTGGGTTCGACTTGTGTGATCCGGACACTAATATCTCCTTTCTTCACCAGCGCTACTCACCTTCCTTCTACCATTTTGGCTGAATTGAGCAGTCAGGGTTTTATGGAGCCCTTTACAAGCAGGATCTCACTTGATCCTCGCAACCACCTTGTAAGGCAGGTGTTATTATTATTATATAGCCACAAAGAGGGGTCACAATAGCACCTCCCTCCCAGGGCTCGTATGAGGATTAAAGGAGATAAGATTTGTAACATCCTCAACACAGTGCCTGGCACGTAGGAGGTGGGCAGCTGGGTGGTGCGGTGGGTAAAGTGCCAGACCTAAAGTCAGGAAGAACTGAGTTCAGATCTGACCTTAGACATTTATGCTAGCTTGTGACCCTGGACAAGTCACTTAATCCCTGTTTGCCTCAGTTTCCTTATCTGTAAAATGAGAATAATAGCAGCCCCTCTCCTGCAGCGTTGTTGTGAGGATCAGATGAGATAATAATTGTGAAGTGCTTAGCATGGTACGCAGCACATAGCAGGTGTCATGTAAATATTAGTGCTTATTATTATGTTAATAATTTCCTTATATTCATTTTTACAAATAAAGAAAACTGTGTCTGAAAGAGAGTACATGATGTACAGGGTCACACAGCTAGTAAGTGTCTGGAGAATGATTTGAACTCAGATCTTTGGACTCCAACGCCAGAATTTATAAGATGTGCCATCTAGCTGCCTTGTTTTAAGAGAAGTGTCTTTACTTCCTAGGATTCCTGGACATCTGTTCCATTCAGGTGGTATCTGAGGGAAGCTCCCACACCCTTGAGTTTCCTCTCTCACATCATCAGCTACCGTTGGGCTTCCCAGCTTCTAGGCTTTTGTGGGTGCCCAGAGCCTTCTTTCCGATGCCCTGGCTCCATTTTCTCTCTTGGCTTTCCTGATGTTTATGCTTGGGAAAAAGGGAAGTTGGGAGGGGTACAAAGTGGAGAAACACCTACATGTGAGATGCATGTACCACTAAACACACACACACACACACACACCACTCTCTGCCTCTGTTTCTCTGTCTCTATCTCTGTCTCTCTGTCTCTGTCTCCTGGAGCTGCTACAAAGGAAGCATCAGGAATTAATCATGTGTTGGACTTACCCTTCATTCTTAGATTGATTATAAGGGTTCCCATCTACCCAATGCCAGATACCCTCACTGCCCTTGTCAGTCAGGCCGATCCAACTTGTCTCTGTACTTGTCTGGTAAAGAAATGCCTACAGAGGAAAATAAGCATGTATATAGTTTATACATTTCCTGAAGAGTGAAAGTCAGGGGCCCACAGATAGATGTGGGCAGTCCCAAGTGAGAGTGTTTTGTAACTGGGTAATTCAAGGCAGCATGGATTGGCTGGGGCAAGTGCAAGGAGATTCTCTCAGGGAATTGGTCAACTAACAAGTATTTAACAGAATCTCAAAGCTGGAAAAGACCGCAGAGATCTTCTCATCCACCCTACCACCTGGGGAAGGAATTCTTTCTTCAGTGTCTGGGGAAGGTGGTCATCCAGGTAAGAGTCAGCCTCAGGTCTATGGGGAGATAGTTTGTGGCCACTTTTCTAAGCAGTCCATCCCATTAGGAAAAGTTCTAATGACTAGGATGCTCTTTATATTGCTTTGTGTCCTACCTCCCCATACCTTTAACCCATTTGTTTTATTTCTGCCATTGGGAACAACACAGAAAAAAGCCTTGTCTCCTCTTCTACCTCAAAAGTCATCCCCTTTACTGCTCTGGCCCCATCTTTTGTTCTGTAGGCTAACCATCCCCGGTTCTTCCTTTATTTCTTATATTAGATTGCCTTCATCTTCCTGTGCATTTGGGTGGCATAATAGAAAATCATTGAATTTAAATTGAGAGCCTTTCATTCAGATCTTGAGTCTGACCTAGTTGACCCAAACTAGTGTCCTGGTGAAGATATAAGTCCCTGCAGAAGGGGTGGGCAGTATCGTAACCAATCAGTGTCTAGCAGAGCAGCATCTGAAGAAGACCAGAGACCCCACCTTATCCACAAGCCTGAAATCCTTTAGCCTCAGAGGTGTGAACCTCTCCTCCTCACACTTGCCTTGGCCACACTTCCCCATGGGTGTGATTTTCTACTTGTGTCCTCTGTGTGCAAACACTCTCCCAGCTGATACTTGGTGCATTTGTAAGAGTGCAAACCCCAGCTTTATTAGGCATGATGTCTCGTGGTTACTTTTCCTACTACGCCATTTCTATAAATGTTTTGTTGTTATTCAACCATTTCCAGCCACATCTGAGTCTTTGTGGCCCCATTTGGGGTTTCCTTGTTAAAGACACTAGAATAGTTTGCTGTTCCCTTCTCCAGGTCATTTTACAGATGAGGAAACTGAGGCAAACAGGGTTAAGTGACTTACCCAGGGTCACACAGCTAGTAAGTAGTCACATTTGAACTCAGGTCCTCCTGACTCCAGGCTCAGCACTCTATCTACTGTGCCGCCTTAGCTGTTTTGAGCTAATCCTAACTCTGACTCTGGTTGTTTCTTGAAGTATAAGAGTTATTATAATTTTAGGAGTGAGACCTACAGAGTACATTGAACTTGGGGTACCTGTCAACTAGGACACCTACCCTGTGAGTAGCATTATGGGTGGGGTTGCCCTTTTTGAACCCCACATATGAGTTTCCTAGAACTCTTGGGTCCAGATCAATCCTTCAGCTGGTGGACTTTTGGGTCTAGAAGACTGGTGAGCTCACAGCCATTTGATGACTGGTTATTATGCGTTGGTTTCTTGTTATTGTGGGCTTTTAAAAATTTTGTTTATTGATTCTATGTCAGGAGTAAAAATGCCATAAAGAGAATTTAACCATATTTTTCTGTTGCTATGGAGGGTTGCCGATCATGTGATTAAGGTGCCTTAGAGAGTTCAAAGAAGAAGGTGGAGTTTGGCTCAGAGCCCATTTTAATTGGGTGAATCCATGAAGCCAGCGTTCTTTGATCACAAACCAGTTCTGTTTCTACAGAGAGAGGCAGAGTTGAGGGATACATATCTGCTGACTCTCTTGAGAACTAAAGAGAGCATGGAACTTACTCAACATTTCTACTTAGCGGGACATGCCCACACTGCTAGGATAAATGCAGAATGTCTTGGGAACCAGAGCCCAGATTCCTTTCTGAAGAACAGGATTGGGTAAGTGGCTACCAAAGCTGCCTGGGATTCATATGTGATGGTCATGACCAAGCTGGCTTTTTGTGCTGATAAATGTTGAACAATGGGCTCTGTGGGGGAAAAAAAAAGTATTTATGACATTTTAAATCCCAATTTGCATTTTAATATTTTCCCATTACTTTCTTAAATCTAAATAATCAACAAAACAATAAGTCAAGTCCCGATCTGTAGTGTTTGCCAATTTCTGAGGGGTAAATGCTTACACCTGAAAATTTAACAATCAGCTCGGTGAGCCTGTACAGTCTGACTCTGGCATGCCCCTGAATATGAACTCCTTGAGGTCAGGGACTGCTTTGTTTCTGTTTTTGTATCCCTAGCACCTAGCCCAGTGCCTGTTAATAATTGAACTAAAATAAGTACCTGGTCTGGCCATTCCTATGGCCAAATTAGGCCCAAGCAGCCATCTCACAGACTTCTAACCAGTGAAGAAGAGATCTCTCTTGCCTCAGTGGTATTGGTGACCCACAGCAAGGACATGTGCTTGCCTAGTTGAGGTTGAGGCTGACCCTTAAGGCTTTAGCTGCTGTTTCCATTTATTTCTTTTTGTCAGCTCAGGTCAGTGAAAAATAATCCTGTGAAAGGGATGGTTCCAACCCTTTCGATAACCTCATGGCTTGGAGAGGGTACCTACTGCTCAGTGGAAGGTGCTTTCCGCAACTACACTGTAGAATATAGAGAATCCAGACTGGTGAGTCTGATCTCAATTCTTGGCCACATTCTAGAAGGTTTAGTTAAAGGGATGAACATTTATTTAAGGAAGCAGAGAGTTGGCAAGGTTTTATCTTATAAATCAGGGGTTTTGCCCGTAGTTGACTGGCTGGTACTTATCACTACCCTGCTCCATTCATCTTGGGAGATTTAATCAACTACATCCTGTTAAAAAACTAGTTCAATTTTTAGTTAAGGGACAATCTAATGACTGCCTGGATCTGTGTGATCCCTTCCTCTGTTGCTTTATGGAGTTTATATCAGACAAAAATTAAGAGTACAATCATCGTAACTCAGAGCCCCCGGCTATAGCATTCAAACATAGGTTTACCTCTGTACTTTAATTTAAATTTGTTTGTCTCTGTCTATCCTCTGGTCTCATCATTTTCTACCCAGCAGCTCTACTCTGAACTTCATAAACTTTTTGAGATTTCATCGTCTGCAAGATCACATCAACCCTGAGATTCACAGCTCTTCCTTACCCCATGCTCCTGGAGTCCTTCCTTTCCTCTGATGGGAGAGGGTGGAGGGTGGGCAGTGGAGAGCTTCTGCCAGATCCTCCATGTAAGGATGGCTCCCAGGGCAGCCATCTCATAATTTCCCACTTGGTGAAGTACTTCAGCATGTTCTCAGGCAGGTATCCTCCCTTCCCCTCTTTTTTTTTTTTTTGTTTCTTTTTATTTGTTATCTTCCCTCATGAGACTGTGAACTCCTTAAAGGCAGGGACCTCTTTTGCCTATCTTTATATGCCCAGCACTTAGGATAATACTTGCCACATAGTAGGTGCTTAATAAAAAATTAGTTTCTATGTTTGAGGCAAAAATCAAGAGACTGGAAATATTCAGGTAAAAGAAGCTAGCAGAAAATATTACAGTATCTGTAATTGGACAGGAATGAGGAAGAAAAGTTGAGGAAAGAGCAGACTATCTTTGGAGTGTCCCTTAGTTCTTAAAGAGTTCAGTATAACCAGTAATTTCAGTCTGAACTTTCTGTTCCTAGAAGTCTGTAGGGGGCCAGTTACCCTCCTCGATCTCGTCTTTCTCATTTGCAGCAGTTCACTCCTTTCATTCTCCCCCTTCAATCAGTCCTTTCAGTTTCTCTTGTTACTGTTTTTTTCATGTCACTGAGTCTCTCCTCATTAATTCTTGGTTGGGCTGGGAAGGCCGTCCTTGACTGCTACTCCTGCTTAACTCTTGAGGTTGCCACTCGTTCCTCTCAGTATGTCTCCAAGACAGTATGTGTCTCTGAGAGCTCCTGGGGCGTGACTTAAGTCTGCCTTCTAGCTCAAAGACCACAATTACTCCCAAATTGTTTTCAGGCTAAGAGGGGAATAAGTGTCCTGGATTAGAAATCCTAGGATGCCAGTGAATGCAGACTGTGTTTCCTTTTTTGACAGGTTTATTATACAGAATGAATTAAAAAAAATGATTAAGCACTTACTAATCTCAGACACGATGCTAAGCACTAGAGATACAGATACATGCCCCTGCCCTCAAGTAGCTTGCATTCTAATAGAAGAGGACAAAACCAGTAAAGGGCATGGAGGCCAGGTGCAGTACTTTGGACCAAAGAAAGGTGATTGGCGTCATAGAGCAAATGACTGGCATGCCTTTTGTGAAATGCTAGTGTTGATCTGATCACCTTTCTTTGAGTTAGAGTTGGGAAAAGGGTGGTGGTACCTGACTGGCAACACTTCATGGAGGTATTCAGGAAGTGGCATGATGGACCGAACACTGGACAAGATAAAGAGAAAGTTCACTAATCCCAGGGGTGGGACCTTTTCTTCCTAATGGAGGTGGAGGCTGGGCCTCAGGCAGTATGCCATGGAGATGGCTTGGAGCTGGTAGATTGGCTGGTAGAGGAGGGGAGGATTTAAAATTGAGCTGGATTTTTAGCAAAGCCTCCCGTGCTATTCTGATGGACAAGATGGATGGAAGAGAGCTAGGTGATAATACCATTGAGTTTTATTGGAACTGGCTGACTGACAAAACCCAAAGAATAGTGACTAATGGTTTAATTTTTAACTTGAAAGATGTTCAGTGGAGCACCTCAGAGATCTAGGGTTGATTTTATACTGTTTGTCAGTTTTATCAATGACTTGGATATAAGCAGAGATGGCATGCTTATCAAATTTGCAGATGACTCAAAACTGGGAGGAATAGAATCAATTTCAAAAAAGCTCTTGATGGTCTAGAATATTGGGCCAAATGTAATTAGATAAAATTTAACAGGGGCAAATGTCAAGTCTTACTGTGGGTTCAAAAATTCAATTATATAAATATGGACAAGTATGGCAAGACAGCAGGTCACTGGAAAAAGATCTGAGGGTTCTAGTAGACTGCAAGCTCAATGAGACAACAGTATGACTCAATAGTGGAAAAACAGATGCAATCTTGGGATGCTTTAAGAAAGACATAATGTCCAGGTTTAGCATAATCTCATTGCACTAAGTCCAGGTCAGACACCACAAGACTACAATATATTTAGTTCTGGGCACTGTAATTTAGGGAGGACATTAATATATAGTTGTAGAATGCCCAAGAAAGGGCAATGAGGATAATAAGAAGCTTTGGGCTCATGTCGTATTATGACTGATTGAAGAAACTGAGGGTATTTTGTCTGAAAAAGACATTTATGGATGGAAATATGACTGCTGCCTTCAAATGACATTGGTAATAATAATGAATATTTGTACATACCCTTGAAATTTACAAAGCATTTTGCGTACATTAACCCGTTTGAGTTATACAACAGCCCTGCAAAATGGATGCTGTGAGTATAATTTTTTCCATTTTTCAGATGAAGCAACTGAGATTCAGAGAGTTTAAGGTATATTCTCATGGTCACAGAGCTAGTAAGTGTCAGGAGAGGGATTGGAAAATGGGTTAGATTTGTTCTGCTTGGCACTAAAATGGAGGAAACAAGGAAGTGGCAGAGGGATGCATTTAGTTTTGATATCAAGAAAAACTTACTAACAACAAGAGTTACCTCAAGGTAGATAGGGCTGCCTCAGGAGCTAGTGGGTTTTCTATCAGAGGGCTTAGGGTGGAGGAAGGGTTGATTTCAAGGGAAGCCTGGATGACCATTTGCCAGTGGTCAAGAGAGGATTCTTGTAGAGATATCAGTTGGACTACTAGATGACTTCTTTCCAGTCATCCACATTTCCAATCTCAGAGTAATCCTTGATCTCTCACCCTCAACTCTACATATTCATTCAATTGCCAAGTCTTGCTTCTACTTTCCCAATATCTCTTGAATTTATTCCCTTCTCTTCACTCAAATGACCACCCTTCTGATTCAGGCCCTCTTCACTTCTCATCTGGACTATTGCAGTAGCTTCTCAAGTCCCTTGCTTCTCCAATCCATCCTTCACAAAGCAGCCAGATTTCCCTGCTCAATAAACTCCAAAGACTCCCTTTTTACATCTAGCATCAAATACAGATGCCTCTTGTTTAGTACATAAAGACCTGGACAGCCTGGCTCCAACCTACCTTTCCAGGATTATTAGGTATCACTTCCCTTCACACACTACAGAGTGTTTGGCCAAACATGTCTCCTTAACTGGTTTTGATCCAGCACACTCTATCTCATCTCCGTGTCTGTGCAGATCATCTCCCGTGACAGAGATGCATTCTCTCGTTACCTCCAATGCAATGAATCCATTTCCCCTCAAAGCTCACCCCATATGCCATTTCCTACATGTATCCATCACTTCCTCATCCTCCAAGTTGCTGCTGGTGCCTCCTGCATCTCTGCAACACAGTTGCCTTATCTTCGCTTTGTGTAGACTCGTGTGTTGACATGTTGTCTCTCCCAATAGGATGTAGCCTCCTAAAGGGCAGGGATTTTTTCCTTCTTTGTCTTGATTTTTTTTCCTGCCACTGGACTTCGATGACTCAGGAAGAGAGAGTGAGGCTGATGAGTGTGCAGCACTGCCTCACTTAAATCCAATTCACGTGCCAGTCATCACTTGTGATGTCATCGGTCCTCTTTGAAAATGAAAGAAGAACAGCAACCTTTGTATCCCCAGAGCTTACCCCCGTACAGTGTCTGGCACATAGAATGTAAGCTCCTTGAGGGCAAGGGATTGTTTTTTCTCTCTTTGTGTTCCAGCTCCTAGCAACTAGCAATAGGAACTTAAGCTCAATAAGGACTTATGATTAACCAATTGATTCTGCAGCCTCTTCCAACTCTGAGATTTTGATTGTGAGAAAAATACTAAGGGTGCACCAGGGCCTCTGGTACTCTCATCTCCTCCTAAAAGCTCTCTCCCTCCCTCCCTTATTCCCTTTCTTCCTCTCTCTCCTTCTCTCTCCCTCTCTCTTTCTCTCCCTCTCTCTCCCCCTCCATCCCTCTTTCTCCTTCTCTGTATGTCTCTGTCTCTGTCTCTGTCCCTCTGTGTCTGTCTGTCTCTCTCTCTGTCTCTGTCCTTCTCTCTTTCTGTCTCTCTCTCTCTCTCTGTCTCTTTCTGTCTCTGTCTCTGTCTCACTATCTTTTGGATGGGTTATTGTGCATGGGGGTGTCAGATGCTGTTCTCTGTGTGGCAGAACTAGATTAAAATGTAATTAGAAAATATAACAAAATTTAAAAATATAACATAGACGATATTTATATATTGTTTTTGAAGTCAATGTACACCCAAAGGCATCCTTGTGTATGGTGAGATGGACATCACTGATGTAGAAGATGTTTTAGATCTATTCTACTTGGTCCCAGAGAATAGAACCTGAAGCAGGGGTGGAGGTTTCCAAGAAGAGAATTCAGGATTGCTGGAAATACAGACTGCCTGACAAGGACAGTGCCAAATGGAATGAATTGTTGGTCAAAATGATGAGTTCTCCCTCCCTAGAGGTCGTCAGGTGAAGTCAGGATGGTCATTGTTAAGTACAGTAGAGCAAGGGCTCTTCACCCTTTATGTGCCCTAGACCCTTTGGCATCAGTTTGGTGAAGCTTCTGGATTCTTTCTCAGAGTAATGTTTTTAAATTCACAAAATAAAATACATAGGATTGCAAAGGAAACCAATTCTGTTGAAATACAGTTGTAGTCACTAATACTGGTCACATTTTAGGGTTTGTAAAGCACTTTACAAATATTATCCTATTTGATCCTTATAACAACCCTGAGACGGAAGGACTATGATTATCCCCATTTTACAGATGAGGAAACTGAGTCTGAAAGAGATAAAGTCAATTGTCCAGGTTCACACAGCTAGGAAGTGTCTGAGGTGGTATTTGAACAACAAGGTCAGGCACTCCAGGATAAGATCCCTGTCACAGGGGATATTATTATCAAGGTATAAGCTTGGTTCAACTCCTTGACTCTGCAGCCCCTCCCCCTCTGAGGTTCTGTGGTTCTACAGGACCATGGTTTGATTCTGTTCCATACCTGTGAGGGACTGAGGGGAGTAGGACAAGCAGTTAATTGTGGGAATTGAGTGAACCCCACCGACTCCACCTTGTGACTCAGTTCTGGAGCTAGCTCATTTCCTTTTCTATTTAATTATGGGTCTAGTCCAAATCTGTCTTGTGAGAAAAGTTTATTCAGTTGTGGGAATTGGGAGAAAATCTTATTGTATTATTTGAACCTAGTCCTGCATGGCTGGCAAACTGGACCACCTTTTCTTGCTGCTTAGGGACCCTTAACCAAAGACCTAGGTCATGCTGACCAGAAACGCGGTTGGATCCAAAGACTGACGCAAGTTTTCTCACAGTTGTACAGCTCAGGCAACCCATATGTCTTATTTGAACAATCCTTGTTTCCACGTTCCTTTGATTTTTTTACAGACACTTGTTGGGGGGAAGTGGGACACCTTTTTTTCAGAATTCAGAGAATTGCACCTGTTCACTCTTCCTGTGTCAACTTGGAAAATCCTAATCTTTCTTCCAATTAAAAATCAGACTACCTCGTGTTGTATTGTTTTCTTTTATTTGGTTTCTTTGATTGTTTTTAATGTATAAAACTCTGTCTCCCCTGTATTCAGGGTCTAATCCTAAGCTGAGGAAGAGGCCTGGTCCTAATTTGTTGGGCAATTGGCATACATTGCTTTATAAATCAATATGGTTGGAAGATCAAACCTTTGTTGCCTCAGTCTTTTCATCTTTCACCCACCATACTCGGCAACCCCCCATTTCCTGTACTGGGACTCTAGTATAAAAGAAGACTTTGCTGCTATCTCCCCTCTTCTTCTCCTCTTTCTCTCCCATGGCCTGTTAATTGTGATGTGTGTGTGTGTGTGTGTGTGTGTGTGTGTGTGTGTGTGTGTGTGTGCATGCACGCGCACCACAGACCTGTTCTTTCTCTGAGGTCACTGAGGTCAGGTTGGAGTTCTTAGACACACAGGACTTCTGAGCCTCTGCCCAGGGCTTTTTTTCGTTAGAAAAATAGTAGATATTCCCGTCATGCAGCTTCCAGCCTTCAGACACAAGTGTGAGGACAGTCCCTTAATGGTTGGGGAGAGACAGCACGTGAATAGGGGCTGCAGATCCCTCCAGCCCAGAGATTCTGAATCTTTTTATGCCATGGCTTCGTTTGGCAGTCTAGTGAAGCCTGTGGATTTTTTTTCAGAATAATGTCTTTAAATACATAAAGTAAAACACATAAAGCTACAAAGGAAACCAATTATGTTGAAATACACATATTGAATTTTTTTTAAAAGGTCCTCAGATCCCACGTTATGAACCTCTACAAGATGATTGATGGGAGTTACCAAGAGGGAGGATGTCTATGAAACTAACAGTTGTTCTCCTTCCTCCATCAATCTCCTCTGTATGCAGAGGCCACCTACAAAGCTTTGGGAACTCTTGCACACCTGAGCGAGACCTATGCATCTCCAGAGGTGGTATGACTTTAAGAGATAGGGCTAAAGGGAAGGGTATAACCATAGTAGCCAAATGGGGCTTGGGAACCCAGGAGTCTTATAAGGATTTGAGATCTCAGAGACAGACAGCAAAAGGCCCCTAGAAGAAGAAGATTGGACACTTGTGGCGTGCTTTTGGGACAATGTCAGTGGCAGCTCCAAGCTCTCAGACCAGAGGTCACATGAGACTGAGCCCCTCCCAGTTCGGGCCAATATTGTGGCCAATCAGAGCCTGGCTGGACAGCAACTGTCCAGTGAGCATCTGAACCAGTTTTTTGAATGTCCTTCCCTGAAGAGCCAGCATCCCAAGGGAAAAACTAGGAAATATCCACATCCACTTAACATGGGGGTTTATAAAAAATGATGGTAGTGGGGACTCACAGTGGCCAAGAAAAATCAACACTGACCACAAATGGGAAAGACAAGAGAAGTCCAAACAGACCTGAGGCCAAGCTGCCAGATGGGCCCCTGAGCTGGGGGAAGTTGGGTAATCCCAGAGAAAGACACATATGGACAGACAAGTGGATAGCAGGCAGGAGGCAGGGAACTGGACCTTTTGTCAAAGAACTTAATGTTATTGGCAAGTTGGTGAAGGTGAGTCACCCAGTAGTACCAGGTGCCACTCATCTCAGGATGCTCTAGCATGGAGAAGACTAAACTATCTCATGTGGCAAAGTATTGTTGTTGTTGGATTTATGCCTCACCCCCAGAGAGATCCCAAAGGAAGAGTCTGCTTCAGACCAGGGTATGACCCCCAGAGGATCTAACTTGCACAGGTAGTCATGAAACTTACGGTATTTATGTTGAAGTGCCTGATAGGAAGTGTTGAGTTTCTCCAAATAGCTCTTTTCCGTTTCCATAGCCACTAGGGTGGAGTTATCAATGCAGTCGCAAGGCACTGGTTTCCCATGTAGCCGTAGGCATGTGTTTTCCCATGAGTCTAAACATTGTACACAAACAGGCAAGATGGGGGAGGTGCAAGGCAGGTTCCTGAGACCACCTTTCAATTTCTGAGAAAAGTCAGAAAGGAAAGAATGGGACCCAAGCTCATTGGCTGGGTTGTTGATGACCATGGGGACATGGGAGCATATATTTAGATCTGAAAGGGACCTCAGAGGTCATCTAGAGTATAACCCCTCCTTTTACAGAAAAGGAAACTGACACCAAGGGGGATGAAATGGTTTACCTAAAATCATACAAATAATGCACAGTAGAGTCTGGATTTGAACCTGTGATCTGTGACTAAATCCAGCTCTCTTTCCATTGCACAAGACTGTAACAGTGATTTTGTGCTATCATAGAAATGACAGTCACCTCTAACATTCTGAAAGTAGCAACAGCCCCAAATTTTTTTTGGGGGGGAGGGAAGAAGTATCCTAGATAATTTTCAGTCATTTGGAGGCTTCACTGGTCAGATGCTTCCTCTTGGACTTTGCTTTCTTCCTGTCTGACCAGAAACAGAGGTTTGGAGCCCAGACCCCACTGGGGACTTACACAGAATAATCGTAGCTGTCAAGGAAGCCACCAGCATCAGAGCAAAGAAGATGAGGACAGCGTAAAGGATCCTGAGATTCTTGTAGGCTGGCTGTGTCTCTGCCTTTGGATTTACATCTGGGGAGGAAAGGAAAGTGTCGGTGAAAGGCCCTGGGGAAATAGCTTCCAAAGTTAGAACAGGCTCTTTGTCCCTGCTGGAGCTGACCGGATCCCTGGCTGGCCCTTATGGACCCAGAGAAGGGCGAAGGGAGACTGAAAGCTACATCAGCTTTCCAAGTCTGTTTTCCATTCCCTCTTCTTTTAACCTTGTCCTTTCTATTTTCCCTACCTCCCCTTCCCATGATGTCTTACTCCCTCTCTGTCTCCCCCCTCTTTCTTACATATGTGCACATTTATGCAAATCTGATTATTTTTGGACAGACGTATCTGTCTGCAGTGGCCACGTGAGCCTTGTCTAAATGCAAAAACTCATTTCTGACCATTAAAATTGGTCATCGTGACTTCTAATAACGACAGCTAATATTTCTAGAATGCTTTAAGGTTTGCAAAGTACTTTACATATGTTATCTCGTTTGATTCTTATAACTGTGCTGGGAGGTAGGGGCTGTTATTATCCCCATTTTATAGATGAGGAAACTGAGGCTTAAAGGACATAGAACCTGTACATGATAGCCTCCCAACAGGACCAGAGATGGGTTAGGAGCATGTATGATGAGATGAATCAAGAGCGTGCATAGCCTGCTAGGCTTTTCATCCAGATGGAGCAAGAACAGACTGAGAATGCCCTAGGGTGAGGAGGAAGTCCCTGGTGAGGACTCTCAAAGCTCTGGGGAGTAGTGATGGGCAGCCCCCAGAGTGTGGCTGTATTGTGAAGATCTCGACAGCTCAGGTCTGGGGCCTCTGAGGTCTATCAGAACTGGACAGCTCGGATCTGGGGCCTCTGAGGTCTATCAGAACTGGACAGCTCAGGTCTGGGGGCTCTGAGGTCTATCAGAACTGGACAGCTCAGGTCTGGGGGCTCTGAGGTCTATCAGAACTGGACAGCTCAGGTCTGGGGGCTCTGAGGTCTATCAGAACTGGACAGCTCAGGTCTGGGGGCTCTGAGGTTTATAACACTCTGTCCTGAGGTGCCCTGAGGACACTAAAGATTCAGCTCTCTGAAACTCAAAGATCAAGGAAGGGAGGTTAATGTCAGGAGGTGTAGGTCAGCGGGTTTTTCCCCAAAGACTACATTTATACCTAGAACAAATGAAGCAAGACACGAAAAATGAAATAAAAGCTTGGAGGAAAGACTAGGAAAGAGAGTAAGTAGCCCAAAAGAGAAATAAATAATCATTACTCAAGAAATGGGTTCCGAGGCAGCTAGGGGGTGCCACAGCTGGACCTGGAGTTAGGAAGAGCTGAGTTCAAATCCAGCTTCAGACACTTACTAGCTGGGTGACCCTGGGCAAGTTACTTAACATCTCTCAGCCTCAGTCTCCTCAACTGCAAAATGGGGATATTAACAGCACCTAGCACCCAGGGTTGTTGTGAGGGTCAAATGAAAGGGAACAAACAGGAAACACACAAGTGTAGAAAACAGGAAGAAGGGGGGGGCAGAACTTGTTATTTGTCGTACTCAGAGGAAGAATCCGCAAACATGGAGGAAGGGGTGGAGGAGTGGGCATCATATGAACCTTTTCTGAAATGGACAAAGGAGTCAGAAACAAAACAAACCAGTGAAAGGAGGGGAAGATGATGAGAATCTAAGCAGGTGACTTATGTTGCCTCTTAGACAATAGGGGAGTAACTGAACTAATTGAGGTATATGAATGTAATGGAATATTAATTAAGAAATGATGAAAAATAGGATGTTAAAGAATCCTGGGTAGTATGAACTGATGCAGAGTGAAGTGAGCAGAACCTGGAGGGTGATTTATACTAGGCTGGCAACATCATAAAAATTTTGAGAGGTTTAAATTTAATATTTTATTTTCCTCCTGTTACATGTGAAAACAATTTTTAACATTTCCCCCCCCCAGATTTTGAGTTACAAATTCTCTTCTTCCTCCCCTCCCCCCCATTGAGAAGGCAAGCATTTTGACATAGGTCATACATGTGTAGGCATGCAAAACACATTTCTATGTAAGTCATGATGTGAAAGAAAACACGGACAAAAACTGCTCCCAAAATAAAGAAAATAAAGAAAAAGTATCTTTGGTCTGCCTTTAGGCTCCATCAGTTCTTCATCTAGAGATGGACAACACCTTTCATCATAAGTCCTTCAGAATTGTCTTAGATCATCGTATTGCTGAGAATAGCTAAGTTACTCACAGTAGATCATTATACAATATTGCTGTTCCTATGCACAATGTTCAAAGATTTGGTCAATACAATGGTTAACTGTGTCTATGGAAAACCCATGATAAAGCATGGTACCCACGTCCTGACAGAGGCAATGGACATAAGATGCAGAAAGATACATATATGCATACATACACACATATTTACTTTGTCACTGTTTAGATTCATTTTGCTTGACTGTATTATTTATTACTTTTTTTTTGTTGGCTTAGTTTTTAATTGAAGGTACCAAAGGAAAGAGGTTATTCATGGTGAACTTCCTCACCCTCCAAAAGAGGGACATGGAAACATTTTTTTAAATGCACAGAGGAGACCAGAAGGCAGCTCAGAAGGAAGCATAGCCAAGCAGGACCGTTTTGAAAGTAACATATAGAATTTCTTATATACTGTTTTAAAATAAATTAGCAATTCATAATTCATAGGGAATTTTCTTTCTGTATTCTTGGTATATGGAAATAGTCTTTTTTTTAAATGTTTAAGTTAAAAAGAATGAAACAAAAGAAAAAAGCAGGCATTGTGATAGCACCACTTTTACAGAATCACAGTCATATAATTTGAGAGGTCATAATGTAAATACAGTCAGGTAATGTGACATAGTGGATAGAAAGCTATCCTTGAAGGTAGGAAGATCTGGGTTCAAATCTTACCTCTGACACATACTAGCTGTGTGACCTAGGGAAGCTTTAGCATACCTCAGGTGACTCTCAGTGATGATAAGTATCAGATGACTTGCCATCTCATCATCTCTACCTTCTCAATATCTCCTAAACACACCTCTGACTCTCTACTCACCCAGCCAACCCCTTTAGACCCTCATCTTGCCTGGTCTGTTGCAATAGCCTCCTAATTGGTGTCCCTGCCTCAACTCTCCCCTTTCAGATGCCAAAAAGATCTTCCTAAAGTGCAGGTCTGGCCTTTACTCAAGAAACTCGAGTGATTCCCTTTTACCTCCAGAATCAAACTTAAAATCTTCTGTTGACAGAAGCCAGGAAGACCTGGGTTGAAATCTTACCTAAGAGACTTTAGAAAAGTCATTTAAGTTTAGTTCCTCAGTTTCCTCACTTGTAAAATAAGGAGGGTGTTGAACTAGATTACTTCTAGATTACCCCTTCTGACTCGAATTCTGTGATCCTTTGAACTTTGTTCCTCCACAAAATCTTAGCAATCTTTGGCTTGGTCTCCACAGGGCCCCCTTACCTGCCTCCAGCTGGGTTTCACTCAAACTATTCAGACCTCATTTACTGAGAACCCCCTGCATGCTGAGCACTAATTTTTAGAGGTAGCCATTTCATTAGGGAATATTTTTGTGTGATGATGACAATTCATTATACAGGAAAAGAGCTAATGTGATATTAGGTCATCTTCCAAGAATAGTAAGATGATATATTCTTCCAGTGCCCTCTGCCCTTATCAGAGCATGATGTTCAGTACTGAGCGCTGTACTTGGAGAAGGACATTGATAGGTTGGAGAGTGTCCAGAGAAGGGTGACCAGGACAGTGCAGGGCCTTGAGTCCATATCATATTGGGATCATTTGGAAGGACCAGGACACTTTTAGCCTTGAAAATGGAAGACTGGGGGAGAAGAAAGATATGGGAAGGAGACAGGAAAGCTGCATTCAAGTATTTGATGGGCTGTGATTTGAAGAAAGGATTAGATTTGTTCTTTTTGGCTCCAGAGGGCAATGAGGTGAAGTTGCAAAAAGGTCAGTTAGGCTTGATGTAGAGAAAACTTCCTAACACCTCGTAGGCTCCCCCTCCTAGAAAGGAGAGTCTGGATCATTCTTCTTTGGTTGTGCTTGTGGGGATTCCTTTCATGTATGGGTTAGATTTAACAGCAGCTGATGCTTCTTCTAACCAACCTTCAGATTCTGTGATGTGACTTTCGCTTCCCTACTTCATCCTGTAGGGAGGCAGCATAGCTGGTCATGGAGTCAGAAAGACCTAGCACACACCTGGTCAGTGCAGGAAGTGAGGGGTGGGATCCCTGTTGGTGGTAGACACTTGCAGGAGAGCAGAGTCCTTGGTTTCAGTTCTGGGGCAGAGAGGACAGCTGTGGGTTGTAGCCACCAGATGGACTGCAGAGAACAAGATCATTTGTGGGACAGTGTGGCTAGGGGCCCTATGGCTTAGGAGTGGAGAGGAGAGACCAAGGTTAAGCCCCAGGGACAGACCTTAGAAAATAACACTAACAAGAACCTGGGGCTTGGGGCATCATTCCCCATACCTCGGGTCAACAACTTGATTACACTAACGGCTGCTAAAAACAAAACAAATAAATAAATAAATAAATAAAATGAGTAAGCAAAGGAGAAAGAAACCAACCATAGATAGTTATTATGGGGATAGAGAAGATCTGGGTTCATATTCAGAGGAAGATAATGGAGCTAAAAAAGCCACACTTTTTTTTCAGTGAGAAATGTCAAATGATCCCAAGCACATAAAGAGTTCTTAGAATGTAAAAAGGATGTTAGAAATCAAATAAGAGAAATTGAGAAAAAAATAGAAAAAACATAAGAGCAATAAAAGAAGATTATGAAAATAAAGTCAACCAATTTGAAATAGGGAATCAAAAACTTAAGGAAGAAAATAATTCCTTGAAAAATAGAATTGGGCAACGGGAAGGTAAGGATGTTCTAAGACATCAAGAAATCGTGAAACAGAACCAGAAGAATGAAAAAATAGAAGAGAAAGTGAAACATCTCATCAGAAAAACAACTGATTTAGAGAACAGATTTAGGAGAAATAATATAAGAATAGTCAGACAACCTGAAAATTATGATGAAAAAAGAATCTTGATATTACAAGAAATTATCAAAGAAAATTGCACTGAAGTTCTAGAAGCTCCTAGGTTAAGGAGAAAATATTGGAAGCAACAGGAAAAAAACAACACCCAATTTAAATATCATGAAGCTACAATAAGGATTACACAAGACCTAGCAGCTACTACATTGAAGAGCTGTAGGTCTTGGAATACTATATTCCATACAGCAAAAGAGCTGGGGTTATGACCAAGGGTAACTTACCCAGCAAAGTCAAATATAATTCTGAATGAAAAAAAAGGCATCTAATGAAGTGAAAGACTTTCAGGTTTTTTATGACAAAACCCACAGAACTTAAGGGAAAATTTGATGTATAACATCCAGAAGAAATATGAGGTAAAGACCATTACAAGGGATTCCATAAGGTCAAATTGCTTACTTTGTATGTGTGAAAATATTAGCAGTACTTTTAGGGTTATCATCACTATTTGGATAGTTTGAAAAAAGGCTTGGGCTGAGTTGTGTGTGATGGGGTGATTCTAAAAAAAATACCCCAAAAATAAAATATAGGGAGAGATAACAAGGAGCAATTATCTCATACAAATGAGGCACAAAAGGAAAAATTGATACAGAAGAAACTAGTAGGGGAGAGGGCGGGTAGTGCTGGAACCTTACTCTCATCAGGAGTTTGTTAAAGAGTGAAATTATATATATATATTACATATACATATATATGTATGCCTATATATGTATGTATATGTATGTGTATGTAGGTATGTATAAAAGGGTATAAAAGTCTTCTAAATTCAGAAAGAAATAAAAGGGCAAGAGGATAGGATGGGGGGAGAGAATAAGGGAGGGACTTTCAAAGAGGTGGCTACGTTAAGGAATAGGAGGGCAAGGTAGCAGGTAGAAGTAAAGCGGAGGAGTGAGGAGAGCGAGCAGGATAGTGAGAGAAAATAGGAAGAAGGAAAATACACAAGTAATTGTAGCTTGGAATATGAATGAGATGAATTTACCCATAAAACAGAAATGGATAGCAGATTAAAAATTTGAATTCAATAATATGTTGCTTTGAGGAAAGAGAAAAATGAGAGATACACACAAAGATAAAGTAAAGGACAGGAGCAGAATTTATTATGAAAAAAAAATCAGGGATAGTAATCATGATCTGAGATAAAGTAGATTTAAGCAAAAGTGAAAAATAGAGAAACTATACTATATGTCAGCAATATTATTCAATATTGTTTTAGACTATTTAAAATACCCCAAGGGTGGGGAACCTGTGGCCTTGAGGCCATATGTGGCCCTCTAGGTCCTTGGGTCTGGACTTTTGACTGTGTCCAAATTTTAGAGAACAAATCATTTTATTAAGGGGATTTGTTCTGTGAAGTTTGGATTCACTCAAAGGGCCACACTTGAGAACCTAGAGGGCCACGTGTGGTGTCGACGCTGTAGGTTTCCCACCCCTGAAGATAGTATAAATACCTGAGCAGATATGAACATAAACATAAAACACTTTTTATACAAATAAATGCAGATTTTAATAATTGAAGTAACACTTATTGTTCACGGGTTGGTAAAGCCAATATAATTTTTTAAATGATAATTTTATCTAACAAATCTATTTATTCAATGTGATCTCAATTAAATTTCTAAAAATTATTTTATTGAGTCAGAAAAAAGTGTAAGAAAGTTCATTTGGAATAGCAAAAGGGCAGGAACTTCAGAGAAATCAGGAAAAAAAGATATAAAGGAAGTAGATTCAGGAGTATTAGACCTTAAACTGTATTATAAAGGAGAGCATTATTGAAATGTAAAAAGGATAATTTTGATTATTTTAAGTGAAAAATTTCTGTATAAATAAAACCTTTGTAGCCAAGAATAGAAGCTACCCAGAAAATTTGGAGAAAAATTTTCATAGACGGTCTCTCAGATAGGATGTGATTGGGTAGGAATATTGCTGAAGTGCAGGAAATGATGAGTTAATTGATTTAGAAAAACATGGAAAGACTTGGACCTATGAAAGAAGATGCTATCCACCTTCAGAAAAACAGATGACAGGTAGAAATAAGCACAGTATGGTCTTACATATATGTGTATGAGTGTATATGTGTATATATATGTATATTTATAGATGTCCATGTATAAATATATATATGTGTATATTTAATTGTAGCCTTCTTTGGGCAGGGAGAGGAAAAAAAAGCAAAAAAGTGAATAGCAGAGAACAAAAGAAAACCAACAATAAAACAAAGAAAAGCTGGGGCAGCTTTGAAAACAATATGTAGTAGTTATTACATAGGTTTTCTTGAAATGGAAATTTATTGTTTTGTATTGAATTCTCTCTTATGGTCTGCCATGTACATGGCAATGTTTTATTTTTTTCTTTTCTCATTTTGCATTTAAGTTTAAGATAAAGAAAACATAAAAAAGAATGTTAAAGTGTTTTCATATGTAATTGAGAAAAAATAAAATAATAAGTTTCTTAAAAAAAAGACAGAAGCTCATGGATCATCCCCAGTCCTGAGTAGGTGATGGTGGGAGGGACTTCTCAGGGGCAGATTCATCTCCCCACCACACAACCTTAACCTCTCTCAAGAAGATTAATGAAAGGACTTGTCACGAAGTAATTCTTATAGAAAACATGAGGGACAAAGAAGGGCATAAAAATAAAAAAGAATTTTAATTACATAAATTAGTAGTCTTTTGCATGAATAAAATCAATGAAGACAGAATTAGAAGGGAAATGATAGATATTTAATAATACTAATAATAGCTAGCATTTAAGCTTTGCAAAATGCTTTAAAAATATTATTGCTGGTGAGGCAGACCCAAGATGGTGGAGAAAAGGCAGGAAATTGCCTAAGCTCTTCCCAGTTCCCCTTAAAACAATTTTAAATCAGGCCTAAAAATGAATTCTGGAGCAACAAAACTCACAAAAGGATGGATATAAAACAATTTCTAGGCCAAGATAATTTAGAAGGATTGCAGGAAACAGTTGTCTTACTTGGGTAGATCAGGAGTGCAGCCCAATGCAGGGGGCAAGCTAGCAGGAGGCTCCTAGCCTCAGCATAGATCAGCAACCAATCTTTGTGCCTGGCTCAGCAAGCCAGCAGCACAGTGGGCCAGCTGTGAGGCATCCAGCTCCCACACAGCAGGCTAGTGGGTAGGCCCTTGGACCCTGGTACGAGAAGCTTGGGACAGGGCCTCTTTGCCCAGGAGCAGAAATGAACGTCAAACTCATGAAATAGGCTGGAAAGGTACTGTGGCAACTGGGAAGATCAAAATACAAACTCAGAAAAGGAAAACAATGTCAAAACACCTTCATGTGAAGCCCCAAAGAGAAATATGAATGGATCTCAGGCCCAAAAAGGACTCCTGAAGAGCCCAAAAGGATTTTAAAAATCAAATAAGAGAGGTAGAACAAAAATTGGGAAAAGAAATGAGAGTTATACAAGAGAATCATGAAAAAAGAGTCAACAGCTTGGTAAAGGAAGCACAAAAAATGGAAAAAAAAGATGTACAAAAATTCACTGAGGAAAACAACTCCTTAAAAAATAGAATTGGCCAAATGGAAAAAGGGGGAACAATAATCTACTAATGAAAATGATTACTTAAAAATTAGAATTGGGCAAGTGGAAGCTCATGACACTATGAGACATCAAGAATCAGTCAAACAAAATCCAAAGAATGAAAAAATAGAAGAAGATATAAAATACCTCCTTGGAACAACAACTGACCTGAAAATAGATTCAGGAGAGATAATTTAAGAATTATTGGACTGCCTGAAAACTATGCTAAAAAAAAGAGCCTACATGGCATCTTTCAAAAAATTATTAAGGAATCCTAGAACCAGGGGGTAAAATGATAATTGAAAGAATCCGCTGATCACCTCTTGAGATTCCAAAATGAAAACTCCCAGGAATATTATAGCCAAATTCCAGAACTCTCAGGTCAAGGAGAAAATACTGCAAACAGCCAGAAAGAAACAACTCAGATACTGAGGAGTCACAGTCAGGATTACACAGGATTTAGCTTTTACGTGAAAGGATCAGAGGGCTTGGAATATGATATTCCAGAAGGCAAAAGAGCTTGGGTTACAACCAAGAATCAACTACCCAGCAAAACTGAGCAGAATATTTCAGGGGAAAAGATGGGTTTTCAATGAAATAGGGACTTTCAATCATTCCTGATGAAAAAACCAGAGCTGAACAGAAAATTTGATTTTCAAATACCAGACTCAAGAGAAGCATAAAAAAAGTAAACAAGAAAGAAAAAACATAAGTTATTCAATAAGTTAAACTGTTTACATCCTGACATGGGAAGATGATACTTGTAACTCTGAAGAACTGTATCTTTATTAAGGCAGTTAGAAAGAGTGTACATTGACAGAGGATGTGAGTTAAGTTTGATAGGATGATGTAAAACGATTTAAGGGTGAGAAAGAGGATTGCACTTGGAGAAGAGAGAAGGGAGAGGTAGAATGGGATAAGCATATGAGCATTGCTTGAACCTTTGAATTTGGCTCAAAGAAGGAATAACATAGACACCCAGCTGGGTATTGAAATCTACCTTGCCCTATAGGGAAGTAGGAGGGGGGAACAAGAAAAGAGGGGGCAATAGAAGGAAGGGCAGATTGAGAAAGATGGTGGTCAGAAGCAAAACATTGGTGAGGAGGTCTGTGTGAAAGAAGAGAGAGAAGAGTACAAATAGAAAAAAATAGGATGGAGGGAAATACACAATTAGTAATCATAACTGTGAATGTGAATGGAATGAACTCACCCATAAACTGGAAGTGGATAGCAGAGTGGATTAAAAACCAGAATCCTACAATATGTTGTTTACAAGAAACACATTTGAAGCAGAGAGATACACACAGAGTAAAGGTAAAAGCAAAATCTATTATGCTTCACCTGAAGTGAAAAAAAAAAGAAGGGCTAGCAATCATGATCTCAGACAAAGCAAAATCAGAAACAGATCTAATTAAAAAAGACAAGGAAGGAAACTGCATTTTGCTAAAAGGTACCATAGAGAATGAACTAATATCAATAATAAACATATATGAATCAAATGGTATAGCATCCAAATTCCTAAAGGAGAAGTTAAATGAGTTATAGGATGAAAGTTAAAGAGGTGAATAGAATTTTAGAATTTTAGAAAAGTAAAAATTTTAGAAAAGAAAATTTTTAGAAAAGATAAGATAGACTTCTGGAGAAAATTGAATGAGGGGGCGGAGCCGAGATGGCAGAGTGAAAGCAGTGACTTGCTTGAGCTCTCCCCCAAACCCCTCCAAATACTCATAAAAAATGGCTCTAAACAAATTCTGAAGCAGCAGAACCCACAAAAAGACAGAGTGAAACAAATTTCCAGCCCAAGACAACCTGGATGATTGATCACAAAGGTGTATCGCACCGGGCTGGGAGCACAGTGTGGTGTGGGCACGCAGGCCACAGCGAACGTGGAGCGGTTTCAGCTCCATTCCCCAACAGCATGGCCCTGGGAGCTGGGGGGGGGGGCAGCTGCTTCCCGAGCTTCTGGCCCACAGACTGAGGGGGAATCCAGTGGCTGATCAGAGAGGGAGTGCAGGGATCTCTTTGCCAGTGCTGAGGCAGGAATCTCTTGCTTTGCCCGTGTTTGGATCTGGGTCACAGTTCTGGGCAGCGGTGCTGGGATGAGGAGGAGTGCTGGCATAGTGGTGCTTGTAATAGCTGTGAAGAGGAACCCCTCCTCACAGTTAACAGGACAGAAAGGAGTACTTGTGGTCACAGGCCAGAAAAGGAGTAAACACCTCGCCCTTATCATACCACCTTGGAAGAACTGAAAATTTACAGGTCCCTACAAGTATCTCTGAAAACAGCTATACGAACCCCTGATACTTGGGACAATACATTCTCCACATTGGAAGCAGACTCTTACCTTAACAAAGAGTTTAAAACTCAAGTAATTGGCTGGGATCATGAGCAAGCAGTGCAAAAAGAGTCAGACCACAGAATCTTACTTTGGTGAAAAAGATGAAAATATACAACCAGAAGAAGACAACAGAGTCAAAGCTCCTACATCCAAAGCCTCCAAGAAAAATATGCATCAGTCCCAGGCCTTGGAAGAGCTCAAAAGGGATTTTGAGAAGCAAGTAAGAAAAGTAGAGGAAAAACTGGGATGAGAAATAAGAGTGATGCAAGAAAAATCATAGGGGCAACTAGCTGGTGCAGTGGATAGAGCACCAGCCCTGGATTCAGGAGGACCTGAGTTCAAATCCGGCCTCAGACATATAACACTTACTAGCTGTGTAACCCTGGGCAAGTCACTTAACCCCATTGCCTAAAATTACAACAACAACAAAAAAAAGAAAGAAAGAAAGAAAGAAAGAAAGAAAGAAAGAAAGAAAGAAAGAAAGAAAGAAAAATCATGAAAAACTAGTCAAGAGCCTGCTAAAGGAGACCCCCAAAAATACTGAAGAAAATAACACCTTAAAAAGTAGCCTAACCCAAATGGCAAAAGATGTCCAAAAAGCCAATGAGAAGAATGCCTTAAAAAGCAGAATTGGACAAATGGAAAAGGAAGTACAAAAGCTCACTGGAGAAAATACTTCCTTAAAAATTAGAATGGAGCAATTGGAAGCTAGTGACTTTATAAGAAATCAAGATATTGTAAAAAAACCCAAAAGAATGAAAAAATAGAAGACAATGTGAAATATCTCATTGGCAAAACAACTGACCTGGAAAATAGATCCAGGAGAGAGAATTTAAAAATTATTGGACTATCTGAAAGCCATGATCAAAAAAAGAACCTAGACTTCATCTTTCAAGAAATTATCAAGGAAAACTGCCCTGATATTCTAGAACCAGAGGGTAAAATAGAAATTGAAAGAATCCACCAATCACCTCCTGAAAGAGATCCCCAAAGGAAAACTCCTAGGAATATTGTAGCCAAATTCCAGAGTTCCCAGGTCAAGGAGAAAATATTGCAAACAGCCAGAAAGAAACAATTCAAGTATCATGGAAAGGCAATCAGGATAACACAAGATTTAGCAGCTTCTACATTAAGGGACCAGAGGGCTTGGAATATGGTATTCTGGAGGGCAAAGGAAAAAGGATTACAGTCAAGTATCACCTACCCAGCAAAACTGGGTATAATCCTTCAAGGGGAAAATGGTCATTCAGTGAAATAGAGATGTTTCAAGCATTCGTGATGAAAAGACCAGAGCTAAACAGAAAATCTGACTTTCAAATACAGGACTCCAGTGGAACATGAAGAGGTAAACAGGAAAGAGAAATCATAAGGGACTTATTAAGGTTGAACTGTTCATATTCCTACATGGAAAGATGATATTTGTAACCCATGAGACCTTTGTCAGTGTTAGGGTAGTGGGAGTTAAAAATTATATGTATAGATAGATTGATAGATAGAGGGTACAGGGTGAGTTGAAGGTGAATGGGTGATATCTGGAGAATAAAATTAAGGGGTGAGAGAGGATTATACTGGGAGAAGGAGAAAGGGAGAGGTAGGATGGGGTAAATTAGCTCATCTAAAACAGACAAGAAAAGGCTTTTATAGTGGAGGGGAAGTGGGGGAAGGTGAGAGAGAATAAGTAAATCTTATTCTCATCTGATTTGGCTTAAGGAGGGAATAACATACACACTCATTTGGGAATGGAAAGCTATCTTACCCTACAGGAAAATAATGGAGAAGGGGATAAGAGAACAAGGGGATGATAGAGGGGAGGGCAGACTGGGGGAAGGGGTAATCAGAAGCAAGCACTTCTGAGGAGGGACAGGATCAAAAGAGAGAATAGAATAACTAGGGGGCGGGATAGGATGAAGGGAAATATAGTTGGTTTTCCACAGCATGACTACTATGGAACTGTTTTGCATGACTACACATTTATAACCTGTATCGAGATGCTTGTCTTCTCAATGACAGCGGGTGGGGAGGGAGAAAGGTCACACAGCTAGTACTCCTCAAGTGTCTGAGGCTGGATTTGAACTCAGGTCCTCCTGACTCCAGGGCCAGTGCTCTATTCACTGCACCACCTAGCTGCCCCTATGTTACACATTCTTAATGAATGCAGTGGATTAGGGTCCCAATTTTTCCACATCCCTTCCAACATTCATTATTTTCCTTTTCTGTCATATTAGCCAATCTGATAGGTGTGAGGTAGTACCTCAGAGTTGTTTGAATTTGCATTTCTTTAATCAATAGTGATTTAGAGCATTTTTCATATGACTATAAATAGCTTTGATTTCTCCATTTGAAAACTGCCTGTTCATATCATTTGACAATTTATCAATTAGGGAATGACTTGTTATCTTATAAATTTGAATCAGTTTTCTATATATATATTTCACCATACTGTTTTCCAGTTTTCCCAACAATTTTTTTTTTGTCAAATAGTGAGTTCTCATCCCCAAAGCTGGGGAATAAAGACGAAACATGTCACTCACTTCCTGACAGGTGATGAATGTTTGGGCATGGCCAGTGTGGGAATTTGTGCTGTTAGATCATGTAGACACATACTGAAGAATTTTCTTTAAAAAACTGCTTACTCCAGAGAAAGAATTGATGTTGTATGAATGCAAACTGAAGTATATTATTTTTCTCTTTCTCTTTCTCTCTTCTTCTTCTTCTTCTTCTTCTTCTTCTTCTTCTTCTTCTTCTTCTTCTTCTTCTTCTTCTTCTTCTCTTCTCTCTCTCTCTCTCTCTCTCTCTCTCTCTCTCTCTCTCTCTCTCTCCTTCTCTCCCTCCCTCCCTCTCTTTCTTGTCTTCTTGCACAAAATGACTAATAGGAAATGTTTTACGTAATTGCACACATATAACCTGTACCAAATTACTTACTGTCTCAGAGAGGAGTGATGGATAGAATTTGGAACTCACAACTTAAAAAAAACCAAACAAATGTTAAAAATTGTTTTTAATGAAAAATTGGGAGAAAACAAAATAGCACTTTAAAAATTGCCTAATGGGGGGAAGCAGATTAATTTAGAAATACCTGCTTTTTGAAAAAATTTAAAAATAAAGGGTGGGGTAAGACTTAGATTAGAGAATCTCTAGGCTTCCTTCAGACTCTAAGCCCTGTGCTTCTATGAGATGAGGATACTAACAGCCATCATTTAAATAATTCTTAAAGCATATAATCTCATTAGATTGTCAGGACCACCTTGTGAAATCAGTATTACAGATATTATACAATGAGGTAGGACTTAAATTCTCATCATCCTAATGGTCCAGTCTTAGCTCACTTTGATCCATTAACTCACACACACACACACACACACACACACACACACACACACACACACACACTACTTCTCAGTGTGACAAAATAAATAGAAGAAGAAGGTACTGAGGGTGAAGGAGTAGAGAAAGGTGGGAGGGGGAAATGGATGCCTGGTCATCTCCCTGCTTCGTACACCTCTCCTCTTCTCTCCTCCCTTTTAGGCAAGCCAAGTGTCACTCTCCAGTCCTTCCCAACCTGTATGGAAACAGTCCTGCCTCTCTCTGGAATATTTCCTTACCCTGGAACCAAGGCATGATAAACATTTGAAATGATCCAGGTTAAGGCTGAGCATGAAACTCCTCACTAGGGGTTCTTTATCTGGGGTCCACAGACCTCAAAGGGGTCCATGGAGAGATTTGAGAGAGCTTATGAACTTGGATGGGAAAAATTACACTTTTATTTTCACTAACATCTAACTAAAATTTAGTATTTTCTTCGATTATTTATAAACATTATTCTGAGTAGACTTCACCAGATTGTCCAAAAGGTTAAGAACACCTGCTTTAAACCCTTGTGCTAGGGTTGGTGCCCTTCAAGGTTTTGAGATATTCTATCATATTCTTTTGAGTCCAGTGAAGCAGCTGGTGGTGCGATGGATGGAGCTCTGTACCTGGAGTCAAGAAAACCTGAATGCAAATCCAGCCTCAGATACTTCTTACCTGTGTGACCTTGTACAAGTCAATTAACCTCTGTTTGCCTCAGTTTCCTCAAATGTAAAATGGGGACAATAACAGTACTTACCTTGCAAGGTTGTTGTCAGGATCAAATGAGATAATAATTGTAAAAATTTCTTAAGCATAGTGCTTGGTACATAGTAAGTGCTATATAAATGC
This sequence comes from Phascolarctos cinereus, assembly GCF_003287225.1. Taxonomy (NCBI): domain Eukaryota; kingdom Metazoa; phylum Chordata; class Mammalia; order Diprotodontia; family Phascolarctidae; genus Phascolarctos; species Phascolarctos cinereus. The sequence goes on along the minus strand of NW_027555625.1, from coordinate 21,402,156 downwards.
TTTTCCCCTTCCTCCTTACCCTTATTTTCTTTTTGTTATTATTATTAATTTATTTTTATTTATCAACAATCACTTCCATATGCTTTTGAGTTTAAAATTTTTCTCCCCCTGCCTCCCCCCCACCCTCCCCAAGATGGTGCACAATCTGATAAAGGCTTCACATTTACATTCCTATTAAACATATTTTCACATTAGTAAAGTTGTAAGTAAGAATTAGAACCAATAAGAGGAATCACCAGAAAGAGGAAACAAAACTCAACAGAAGAGAAAAATAGCAAATAGTATGCTTCGATCTTCATTCAAACTCCATAGTTCTTTGTTTGGATGTGGAGAGCATTTTCCATCCCGAGGCCTTTGGAGATGTCTCCTTGTATTGCTGTTTACCCTTATTTTCTAACCTAACCTGCCAGGAAGCTATTTATACTTTGAATTCCCCTTGAGGTGACAAGCATTTATCAAGTGCCTACTGTACATAAGGCAGTGGGCTAGGCTCTGGGAATACAGCCACAGAATTAATTTTTACTTAATGTCCATCTGTTCTGCCCAGGTCTCATTTATTCAGAATTTCTCTGAGTGTGTCTCCTCAGCTTGTTTGTTAGTCACCATTGGGGAGCCGTGCCCATTGGATACAGATCCCCACACCAGGCACTGGGGGTAGACTGGAAAGTAAATAAAACAGCCTCTGTTCCTTCTCTTCTCATCCTTTGTGTCTGAAGAGCCTTGAGTGAAAGCTCAAGAGATGGGATTTTGGTCTGAATAGTAAAATGTAGCTCACGATTTGCCCATAAATTAGAGCAAAGAGAAGGAAGAAGATCTGGGGGTCTCTCATACTCACCCAGTGACTTTAGGGGTGGTTTTCTCGTATGAATGTTCATATAGATGTTCTCAGTGTCCATGGTCCTGACTTTCACGGTGCCCGATGCAAACTTTAGGCTTGTAAACTCTCAAAGCTTAGTAGGAAAAACAAGGGGGAAGTTGGTGCATTGGCTTGGCTAAAAATACTCCCACTGAGAGGATGTGTGTAAAAATGTATGTTTATCTTTGGTCTCGTGGACATCCAGTAAATATTAAATCAGATTAAAAAGGAAACAGTTTGCACTATTTCAAAACATCTGTCAAGACTGGATATGGGAAGCCATAACTGCCACTTATATACTGCTATAGGGCTGGCAGATATGTGTCATTTTCTCTGGACCCCTTAGAACTGGAAAGGCAGGTGAGTAAAGAACAAGCCCTGAACTTGAATCTCCAAGAGTAGTGCTGGACCAGCTTCTTGGAGAGCAGTCTCTGAGTAAGGGACAGGTGGTGCTCTCAGCTCTGAGCTACCAATCTTCCTTTTAATCCTTTAATCAGGTTCTCCATCAAGGGTGTGGATATTACCAATAAAGTGATGATTTATCATAATGGCTTATACCATCATTTCCATGAGATTCCTGTCTTCCAAGCTTTGTATATTCTAAAAGGAGCGCTCACTCACATGATAACTCACAGTACATTTACTGGATGGAATCATAAGTAAAAATTATATGAACACTCTCTAGTGGCTGACCCTCTCTAGTGGCTCTTAGAAGGGTCCCAAATCTCAATTTTCCAGTATCTGTCTCCTCTCTTATTTAAATTGGCTTTTTTTTTCTTTTTCTTTTTTTTTTTTTGGAGAGGGGGCTAGGCAATAGGGTTAAGTGACTTGCCCAGGATCACATAGCTAGTGTCAATTGTCTGGGCTGAGACCAGATTTGAATTCAGGTCCTCCTGACTCCAGGGCTGGTGCTCTATTCACTGAGCCACCTAGCTGACCCTAAATTGACTTTCTCAACATCACCAGTGACTGCTTGCTATATTTGTGGATCCCCTCTTCTTCCACCTCTTCTTCTCTCACCTCAGTCTCTCCTTATTTCTATTCACATTGCCTACAAACACATGGCAGTCTACCTCACCCTGAAACAAAACTCCTGGACTCCTTAGACTATCTCTCTTTTCCTTTCACTGTCAAACTGCTAGAATAAATTATCTAAATTCAAGTGGTCTTAACTTCATCATCACCACCACCCTTCTCAATTGCTTGAAATTTGGCTTCCTGCCTCATCTTTTAACAGCAAACCACTTTATCTGAGGTTACTAATGATCTCCTTAAAAAAACTTTTATTTTCATGTTATCTTCATTTCCCAATATATCCCTTTCCTTTCTCCACCCAGAAAACAATCTCATAACGAAGAATAAAAAAGACAGAGAAATCAGTTGAGCAAAATTAACCTTAGAATTGAACATGTCTAAAAGTCTATCTAATGTTTCACGTACAGAGTTTCTCACTTTTACAAGAAAGTAGGAAGATAAATTCCATCTCATATCCTTTCTTTGAGGATAACTTAGTCATAATTTAGCAGTTTTTATTATTTTTTACAATGACATTGTTCCAGACATTATGTATGTTGCTTTCCTCGTTCTCTTTACTTTACTCTGCATCAGTTCACAAAAATCCTCCCATTCTTTGCTCAGTTAATCATATTTATAATTTTTACAGCATTATAACATTTCATTATATTTATATACCAAAACTTGTTTAGCCATTCCCCAAACTGATGAGCATCTACTTTGTTTATAATTCTTTGGTACTACAAAAATATTGCTATAAATACTTTGGTTTATAGGTGGCTTTCCTGCTTTTTGTCATTGGTGCCCTTCAGATATATGCCTGGCAGTGGAATCAACGGGTGAAAGGGTATGGAGTTTTTGTTCACTTTCTTTGAATAATTTCATATTGCTTTCCAGGATGACTGGACCAATTTATGAGCCCACCCATGATATGTTAGTGTGCCTGTTTATCCATAACAGGCCTCTAGGTGGCACAGTAGAGAGAGCACTAGGCTTGGAGTCAGGAAGACTCATCTTCATGAGTTCAAATCTGGAAGAATCAATGTCCAACCAAAGGAGTAGAAAGTGTCCAGGAGAAAAGGGTGATCAGCAATATCAAAAAATACAGAGTGGACAAGGAAAAGAAGGCCTAAGAAAAAGCCATCAAATTCATTAGTTAAGAGATCTTTGACTGCTAGAGGGCTTATGGAAAATTGTTGTTTAGTCATTTTAGTTGTGTCTACCTCTTTGTGACCCCATCTGGCATTTTCTTCGTGGATATACTGTGAGTGATTTGCCATTTCCTTCTCCAGCTCATTTTATAGATGAGGAAACTGAGGCAAACAGAATAAAGTGACTTGCTCAGAGTCACACAGCTAGCAAGTGTCTGAGGCTAGATTTGAACTCTGGACTTCCTGACTCCAGGCCCAGCACTTTATCCATTGTGTTGCCTAGCTGCCCTCTGTGAAGGGCAGTAATGTGTAAAAAGTTCACAGAATTAAGAGACAACCAGAGTATGAAGAGTTTCAAACATCAAATGGGCGAGTTTTTATTTTATTGAGGGAGCCACTAGGAGTTTTTGATCGGAGTCATCTCTGTGTTTGAGGAATATCACTGTGGTGGCTTTGGATTGGAAAGCAGAGAGACTGGAAGGAAGCAGGGGGGACTAATCTGGAGACTGCTGCAATATTCCATGTGCTAGATGATGAGGGACTGAGCTCTGGCTGTGGCCATGGAAGTGAAGAGAAGTGCAGGGCTGGGGAAATGTGAAACAGAATTGGCAAGACTTGGAACGCAATTAGGTGCCACGAGTTAGTGAGAGAGGAAAGGAAAGGGCGACTCTGAGGTTGCCAGCCTGGGTGACTGGAAGGATGTTGGTGTGTTCTAGACAAAAACAGTGAGAACAAGAGGAAGAGAGGGGCTCGTTGGTTTTATTTTGGTAATGAGAATACATTCTGTCAGGGACAGGCTAAGTTTGAGATGCCTATAGGACGTCCAGTTGGAAAGATCCAATAGGCATTCGTGGGTGCAAGAATGGAGTCTTGGAGACAGGTTCATCACCTAACTAACCATTAGACAGAGCTTTAGATGTCATCTGAATAGCAGTGTTAACTGAACCCAGGATGCTTATGGAATCAATTAAGTATATATAGAGGGAAGAGAAGAGGGTCCAGGACATAGCCTTGGGGGACAACTGCAGTTAAGTGTGGGACCCAGATGACAACCAAAAAGTAGCCAGGTAGTTAGAAGGAGGACCATGAGGGAGCAGTGTCAAAGAAACCCAAGCAGGAGAGAGTATCTAGGAAAAGGGGGGTGATCAACAAAGTCGAATGCTTCAGAGAAGCAGAAAAGGATGAGATTTGAGAAAAGGACACTGGGTTTGTCAAGAGATCTTTGATAACTTCGGAGTGAGCAATTTTAGTGAAAAGAGTATGGTTTCTGAAGGTTTCTAAAGCACTTCTTCAATAATCTTGTGAGGTTAAGTGATGTGAATACAGCTGCTTCCCTTTTATGAATGAGGAAGTTGAGGCTTAGATAGTTTGATATAATTTGGCTATGCAAAACCTTTTCCCCAAAGGGAAGAAATAGCTAGAATGACTAATGAGATCATAAACGAAACTGCTAATACCAAAGGGATTCTGCCAACCCTTGTGTTTCTTCTTATCTGACCTATTATGATGGGGGTATTCAGAGGAAGATGGAGTCTGTCTATTTACCCTGTAAATGGTTCAGGCTCAGGCTTCCTTTGTCTACCTCAATATCAACCCCCAGACCCCTACTTTCCTGGGTCAGTCTGCAGTTCTGCAGTTCTGGATGGGAATGGTGGGCTGGAATCATCCTTTGTGTGCCTCCATCTCTGGAACCAAAGTCAATATGGAAGCCCTGGATGGTAGGAAGAGGTGGTTAGGTATATACACCCTTCGTGTCTTTTCTGCAGTGATTCACAGGATCCCCAAACTTCATATTTGGGCTGGACCTTAGAGGTCAGCTAGTAGAATTCCAGCCACAGCACAACTGACAAGAGACCATTTGGGTTTTCCTCGAAGATCTCAAATGAGAAGCAGTTCTCTACCTGCCAAAGTGGCCTATTCCACTTTGGATCAGCTCAACTAATTAGGAAGTTTGTCCTGACATCAAGGGTAAGCCTTATTTTTTGCCTCTTTATAGCTTGTTCTGCCCACTGGGACATCTATAGGGTGCAGTAGAAAGAGTTCTGGGTCTGGAGTCAGGAAGACTTAAGTTCAAATCTGGCCTCAGATATTTACTAGATATGTGACCCATGGAAGTCACTTAATCTTTGTCACAGTTTCCTCTTCTGTGAAATGGGGATGATAATAATAGCACCTGTCTCTCAAGGTTGTTGTGAGGATAAGATGAGATAATGTTTATAAAGGGCTTGGCAAATCTTGAAGCATTGTATAAATGCTAACTACTGTCATTGTTCACATAGTATGTAGCCACTTTAATTGCCCTCCTTAGGACACTCATCGGCTTATCAGGGTCCTCCCTAAAATGTGTTGCCCAAAATGGAACTTAATACTCTTGATGTGGCTTGACCAGAATAGAAGACAACCCAATGATAATGTCTTTATTTTCATGTTCTCATTATGCATACTAACAACAAACTTTATAATTAGATCAGTTGATTGGGAGGTTCCATTTTTTATCTTGAAAATCTAAGATTGGACTGGCAAAGGTGAAGGGATTTTCTCACGGACCTATAACTTCTTGACATATCTGCCTTCCCTGTCTCTTCCCCACTAGGTAAGGGCTCCAAGACAGTCCTGACCTGCTCTTTCACTCAGGTCTCTGATGTTAAGTGGGAACCTTGAGACCCACAGAACTGTTCAACTTCATGCCAGGACTTTCCAGGACAGAAAAAGCGGTAGAGAAGTCTTGTTGTGGGCTGTTCAAACATTTTAGATCACTAGCTTGAAGATATCTTGGGGAGAAAGGGGAGTAAGAAGAAGGGGCTGAGCAAGCCCTACCTTCTGGGTCCTCAGGAGGCTTGGGTGGAGGTTGGGGACCAAAGCTGGGTCAGTATGAGCCGGAGTCAGTCTTTGACTACCTGATGAAGCTTCCTGGAAACTGTGATGCATGGGACAGGGAAGCCACTTAGCACCTCAGAAAAGAAGGACTTTTCTTTCTCTCCCTCTCTCTGATCTGATCAGAATAAGAGACAGTCCAGGATCCACAAGGAGGGACCAGATGCATGCAATGGGGATACCTGCGTGAATGAGGCTGGAAACAGAGATGCAAAGACTTCTTTGAGGAGGAATGTCAATGCAAAGGAGTGGAAGTGGTACCTCAGGTGTGTGGGGGGTGCCCTACCATTTTGATATCTCAGTTCTGGAAAGATGCAATGGGCCATCTCAGAAGGAACTTTCCACACCTGCCCTTCTGAAGTCACACTTTCACTTGTGTCCTGAAGACTTAGAACTGACACCAGGGATCAAGCTGGTGCATTTCCAAGTATCCTAGATTTAGAGCTAAGAGAAGCTCATCATCTAGGTCAACCCTCTCATTTCACACATGAGGCACCTGATGCTATGTTTTTTTCCCCAGGGTCACAGAGGTAGTACATGGCAAAGGAATGATTTGAATCCAGGTCCTTAGACCGAAGACCCAGGGTTCTTGTGACACCATCGCATTTATTTCTCAAGTAATCACTATGTACCTGGCGTTGTGTTGGGTGCTGGGAATAAAGACCAAAACAAGAGTCCTGCCTTCCATGAGTTTCCACTCGACTGGAGTGAAACAACATGTCCACAGATAAGCCAGTATAAGATAGGTGCACAACCTTGATTTAGACTTAATTATGGCAAAGTATTAGCAATTCAGGGAACTGAAAAACTTCCCACTACAGTTGAAAGAAACCAGAGTAGCTAGGGTAGGGAGGGAGAGCATTCCAGGCCAGGGGCACTGCCAGTACAGACCCAGAGATGGGAGGTGAAACATCCATGAGGATTACAAAGTCAAGTTTGGTCTCATATGAAATAAGACAGAAGGCACAAAGCCAAGTGCATGATTCTCCTTGGCCTGCCAGGCTCCTTTGGTCCCTGGAAGGAAGGAAAGAAGCATTTCTTAAACACCTACTATGCCCCATGATGTGTTAGACACATCAAAAATTTAACCTGATTTAACCTTCAGAGCAACCCTGAGAAGTGGGTGCTATTATCATCCCCATTTCATAGTTTAGGAAACTGAGGGAGCGAAAGGTTGTGACTTGCTCAGGGTCACACAAGTAGCCTTTGACAAGGTAGGATTTGAATTCAGGTCTTCCTGACCTCTTATTCACTGTGCCACCTCGTTGCCTCCTTGGGCCAGGATAGGTAAGAAGAAGCAGATGTGTCCATGTGCCAGCGGGTAGGGAGGGAGGCATTTTATCTTTATCTGATTCCTGCTCAGGAAGCCTTTCTATATTTGGCTCCTTCCTCCAAGTTCTGTGTCCCACAGGCCTCACTGAGAGTGAGCCCAGAAGTAAGATATAATTTAATTTAGACCTACACTTGTGCTCTCCAGGGCTCCCATTCTCAGCAAAGCATTTTTATTTTTTAAAATTTTTAAAATTTTATTTTCAGTTCCAAATTCTCTCCCTCCTTCTACCCCCTCCACCCACTCAGAAGGCAAGAAATGTGATACCCATTATACATACATATTTCTGCATTAGCCATGCTCTGAAAAAGAAAAGCAAGGAAAATAAAGGAAAAATATGCTTCAGTCTACATTCCGAGTCCATCACTCTCCCTCCATAGGTGGATAGCATTTTTCATCACGAGTCCTTTGAAGTTCTGGTATGTGATTGTATTGATCAGTGTTAGTTAAGTGTTTTATGGTTCATTATAGTTCTAATATTATAGTTACTGTGTGCAATGTTGTCCTGGTTCTTCTCATTTCACCTTCTGCAAAACATTCTTTTTAATTGATCATAGTTATTTTTAATAGTAAAAAACCCCCCGCATATCTGAGCAGAGTGAGTTGAAATGTGGCTGAAAACCTTTTGTCACTTTTTTCTCTGTTCTTATGGGATAGTCACAGGATGTAACAGAACCACTTCTAATCTTTCAGACCAGTTCCTCTATTCCATTATGCCCCTGAGGGAAGCCGTGTATAAAGCTCCCTCCCCCTTGTCCAACTTCCTTTTCTGTGCAGTCTTCCACCATTAAAATGGAAGCTCTTTGAGGGCAGGGACTGTCTTTGCTTTTACTAGTATTTGTGTTCCCAGGAATTAGCACATAATCTGGCATACACGTAATTAGAATGGAGGCTGGAGGCTTGGCAGCTAAAACCTGTCAATTATGCTTAGCTTTCCATCCTGGAACTCGGACTTATGGATGGCTGTCAGGGACCAATCACTTTCTCCTTGCAGATGCTGTTCCCATTCTGCAAAGCATTTTTCATGAGGATAATATTGCAATCACCTTTTGGTTTCTTCATCTGATAGATTTGTAACATCCCTTTTAGAGCCTACTTTCCCAATTCCCACATAAATTAGCAGGCTGAGGTCCTTAGAGAGTAGTAGATTACTTCTCTCTTTAGATTTCTAGACATAATCCAAGAGAACAGGGATTTCTAGTACTGCTGCTCATGAGCCCCTACCAGTGCACTCCCTATTGATTATCAGTTAGCATTAATTAGGTTTTAGAATGGGTATTTACTAAGTAGGTATAATGGGTATTGTAGCTATTGGGGACACATTCTTCCCAAACTAGGGGCATGCTCTCCCCTTGCACACACAAGTCCCTCTGAAGAGTGGGTTAACACTTAGAGTTAACATTGGTTAAAGGGTAAATACCCAGCTCCTAATTACCGGAAGTCTTTTCTCCCTTCATAGAGTAGTCCTCATAGGATTCTCCTTAGGTGTAACGCTTTGCTGGGCTTTGAGGATCAGTGACTTACAGTGTCTATAGCTTACACTTTTCTGCCCCTCCTTCTTTGGTGGAGGGGGAAGCAATTTTTTTCTTCAGTGGGTCCACTTTGTTCTATGCTGTTTCTCAGCTCTTGGTGCAGACCCTGCCATCAACCATTGTTGATACTGCTTAGGTGTTTGGGTTGTCTATGTTCACATTAACTGGGGTTGGGCAGAAGCCCCTTGTTAGCCAGATAACCATGGGCACATTATTTCATCTCTTTGAAACTCAGTTATCTCATCTGTACGATGGGGAAGAATAATCCTTGTAATGCCCATCTCACAGGAGAGCTGTCAGGAAAGTATTTCATGAACATTAAAGCACTTTAGATATATGGGCATTATTATTTTTGTTGTTATTATAACAGACATTTATGGTGCTTTAAAGTTTTCAGAGTACTTTACATATACGTGCATTCATATCTATCTATCTATCATCTCTCTCTCTCACACACCTTCAATTTTCTTACATACAAAGTGAAGTGGGCATACTAGATGATCTGATCATAGGATTTGGAGCTAGAAAAGACTTTTATGACTTCCATGGCCACTTCTTTTAGCTCCAATAACTTTTGGCTTCTATATTGTTATTTAATTTGGGCTTTACAAGAACCTTAGGTAGGCATCATTGGTATTATCCCCATTTATAGATGAAGAAACTGAGGTTCAGAGAGGCTACTGGTCAGTCAGCATTTATCGAACACTTACTACATGCTGGGCACTGTGCTAAACCCAGGGGATACAAAGAAAGGCAAAACAATTCCTTCCTAAAAGAGCTATCATTCTGATGGGAGAGAAAAGGGTAAAACAGTGATGTAAGTGGGTATAAACAGGGTAGAGAGAAAGTAATTTCAAGGGAAAACTCTAGCATTAAGGGAAATTGGGAAAGCTTCTTGTAGAAGGTGGATTTTAGCTAGGACTTGAAGGAAGCCAAGAAGTGCAGTGATGAGGAAGGAGAGTATGCCGGGCATGGGGGATGGCCAGTGAAAATGCATGGAGTTGGGAGATGGAGTGTAACTGAATGAAGATTAGCAGGAAGGCTTGTGTCATTGGAGCACAGAGTTCATGGAGGAAAGCAAAACATGAGAATCCTAGGAAGGTGAAAAGAGCACAGACTATGAATGGCTTGAAAAGCCAAACAGAATGTTTTATATTTGATCTTGGAGGAAATTGGGAGCCATTGGAGTTGACTGAATAGGTGGAGTGACTTGACCAGACTTGTGCTTTAGGGAGATTACTTTGGCAGCTCCATGGAAAAGGGTGAAACTTGAAACAAGGAGACCAACCAGAAGAATATTGTGATAGTCCAGACACAAGGTGATGGGAGCCTGTATAAGAGTGGTAGAAATGTCAGTGGAGAGAAGGGGGCATATGAGAGAGGTGATGTCAATACAGAAATGACAAGACTTGGCAACAAATTGGATATGGGGATTGAGATAAAGAGAGGAGCTAAGGATAACAACAAGGTTGCAAGCCTGGGTGACTGGAAAGGTGGTGGTATCCTTGACAGTAATAGGGAAGAGGGCAGAGTTTTGGGTAAAAGATAATGAGATCAGTTTGGACATGTTGATGTATACAATATATCCAGTTTGAAAAGTCTAATAGGCAGGTGAAGATATGAGACTGGAGATCAGCAAGGAGAAACTCATCAGCATAGATAAGGTAGTTGAGTCTGTAAAAGCTGATGAGGCCATTAAGTAAAATATAGAGGAACAAGAGAAGAGAGCCCACTACAAAGCTCTGTGTGATATCCACAGTTTGTGAGTGTGACCTGGATGAAGATGAAGTAAAGGAGACCAAGAAGGAGCAGGGAGGGAAGGAGGAGGAGAACCAGGATGTCACAAGAACCTAGAGAGGAGAGGGAATGAAGGAGAAGAGGGTAATTGAGAGTGTCAAAGTTTGCAGAGAAATATGAGGATTGGGAAAAGGCCATTAGATTCATTAATAAATATTACTAGTAACTTTAGAGAGAGCAGTTTCAGTTAAATGATAAGGTTGGAAGCCAGACTATACAGAGTCAAGAAGAGAGTGAGAGGAAGGGAAGGGAAGGTTCCTATCATTGACAGCCTTTTCAAGGAGTTTAGCCACAAAAGAGAGGAGAGATACAGGATGATAGTAAGCAGGATGGAAGGATCAAGTGGAGACTTTTTGGAAATAGGAGAGACATAGGTGTGTTTGTAGCCTGTAGAAAGAGACTGGAGGTAAGTAAGAGAAGGAGGATGATATAAAGGGAAATTTGATGGAGAACATAGGATGAAACGGGATCTGTTGAGCATGTAAAGGTTTTGACCTTGCTAAGGAGAAGGGCCACCTCTTCAAGCATAGGGTTGAAGGGGAAGATGTTAGGGAAAGACATCTGAGTGATGTAAGATAAGAGGAGAGAAGAGAGATATCTTGGTGATTGGTCTCAATTGTTTTCGTGGGGCAAAGTTCTCATTTGAGAGGGTGGTGGAGGGGAGTGTGGGAGGATTGAGAAGAGATAAAAAATGTGGAAGGGCACTGAAGAGTGAGATAGTGGTTAGGGAAGTATAAAAGGATTGCCTTATAGCAGTGAAAGCCCAGTGGAGGTTTTGTAACATAAATTTGTAGTGGACTCAGACTTCGTGGTTTTGTGATTTTCTTTATCTTCATTTAGCAGCATGTGTGTAGGAGAGAGGACAACAGATGATGGCACTGACTCAAGGCTTGTCTGCCCAAGATTGGTGATATGATAAGGGGCCATGGGACTCAAGAGAAGACGAGAAGATAAGTTGGAGTGGTTCACCAAGGGGGCAAGATGAGGAATGGAGAAGAGTAGAGCTAGGATGGGTGTGATGGCCTGGGAGAGAACTGGGGGATGGAAGGACAGAATTCATGGTTATTAGGAACAACCGAGTTTGGGGTTGCAAGACAGAGGAAGGGGTGGAGTGATAGCAGATTGTGATTGGGTAAGGAAATTTCAGAATACATATGCATAGAAGTGGAGCATTTATGGGTGATGGCAAAATCTCTGGTTTGATGGTTTGACCATCTCTGTGTGTAGTTGAGGTGGGGCAGAGGAGTTGGTTATGGGAAATGAGTAAGTTGAAGAATTGTGGGGTTACGGTATTTGAGGGAGTAACTATATATGTATATATATATATATATATATACATATATATATATATATATACGTATATATATATATATACATATATATATATATGTATATATATATATACATATATATATATATATATATATACACACACACACACACACATATATTATATATATATATGTATATATGTATGTGTGCATATTTATCTAAGTCCCCTAGTGTGAGAGAAGGAACTGGGGAGGAGAGAAAGATTGTGAGCCAAGCCCTGAACTCACTGGTTCCATGCTGCCCAGCTCCACTCATGTCTGTGAATCTTCCCACTCCCATAAATGCTGCCCTTTTAGGATCAGAGTGGCATCTTGTCAGCCAAACTTTCGCCTCTACTGGTCACTGGTCAGAGCACTTGCCAGGTAGTGGCCAAGAGGGCTTTGTAGTGTTTTCAGATCACGTTGGAGTCCCTGAGTGATGAGCTCTCTGAAGGCCCCTTTATAGTAAGTAACCTTCAGTGGTCTCTGCAGGTTCCTTGTTAGCTTACTGAACCCTGGGAAGTTTTCTAGGAAATTTCATTTGAGTGCAATTTGTCACTCTCATTTATGGATTCCTCAGTCTAATTTAATCCTGATAAGCATAAAAAGCTATCTCTTCATTTAAAGGACATATCACTGCTGACAATCTGCCAACTGTGATGAATCCATTGTTGTTTTTTTTTTTAATAAGCTTTCATGCAAAGACTCTTAGAAAAGGGAGAATGAGTTTGAGAACTTCCACCAGTAGCAAGGAAATTAAAATCTACTATTCACTATGAAGGACAGCTAGGTGGCATAGTGGATAGAGCACTGGGCTTGAGATCAGGAAGACTCATCTTTATGAGTTCAAATCCAGCCTCAGACACTTACAAGTCGTGTGACCCTGAGCAAGTCACTTCACTCCATTTGCCTCAGATCTGTATCTGTAAACTGAGCTGGAGAAGGAAATGGCAAATGACTCCAATATCTTTGTCAAGAAAACCCCAAACGGGGTCACAAAGAGTTGGACATGACTGAAATGAAACAACAATTCACTAAGAAATAAAAATGCTTGACAGATAATGAAATCATTCCACCTAAGAAGCACATCACCTTTTATACCTTCTCTACACAAGATAATTGCTTGAGGAAGTCTCAAAGTTTCAAAATTGTCCTGCACCCCTCTCCATTTAGAGTGCTTCAGTCTACCTCATCTCTTTAGCCTTCTCTTCACTATTCTGCAAAAGAATAAAGAAAAATGTTAAGTTCTAAAAGCTATCACTGAATAAAAGAAAAAAAAATTCAGTGATCTTAATACAACGCAGAGAAACTCCCACGATGAAAACTGGTTTTGCCAAGCACTTTATTAGAGACACAATAAGGAGCAGAACATGTATGTTAATTGTGGCTATTTGACTAAAATGATTTAAAAAAATTATTATTCATTGTTTTCAACACTTATTTTTAAAAATTTTGAATTCCAAATCCTTTTCTCCTTTCCAGCTCCTCCCCTCTTCATTGAGAAGGCAAGCAATATGATACTGATTTTACATATGAAGTCAATCACAATATAGGCTAAAAGCATTATTGCTACAACTTTTATTTTTGAAGCAAATCCAGTGGGAATGATATAGGCCTCTGCACTGGACCCCTACCCAGAAAATACTTAACAGAGAGAAGGCACTAGAATCAAGGGGGTTTGGGAAAAAACTTCTTGTAGAAGGTGCGATTTTTAGTTAGGGCTTAAAGGAAGCCAGGGAAGCCAGTAGGTGGAGATGAGGAGGCAGAGCATCCCAGGCAGGGGGATATCCAGAGAATGCCCAGAGCTGAGAGATGGAGGGTCTTGTTCATGGAACAGCCAGGAGGCCAATGTTATTAGATAGAAAAGTAAGGTGTAAGAATATTGAAAAGGTAGGAGGGAGTAAGATTATGAAGAACTTTGAATGTCAAACAGAGCATTTCGTATTTGATAATGGAGGCAATAGGGAGCCCTTGGAGTTCACTGAGTGGGGGTAGACAGGAGGACATGCTTGCGTCTGCACTTTAGAAAAATCACTTTGGTGGCTGAGTGGAGGATGGACTGGGGAGGGAAGAGAGCTGAGACAGGCATGTCCCTCTTCCCACCCCAACTCCAGTAGCTTTTGGAAAAATCTAGGCGTGAGAAGATGAGGGCCTGTTCCTGTGTGGGGGCAGTGTCAGAGGAGAGAAGGGGGAGAATTTGAGAGATGTTGCAATGGTGATATCAGCTGGCCTTGGCAACAGCTTGAATATGGGGGATGAGAGAGAGGGAGGAGTGAAGCATGACTCTGAGGGTTAGAGCCTGGGGGACTAGGAGTATGAGGCTGCCCTTAACAATAATAGAGGAGTTTGGATTGGGGAGGGTTTGGGGGAAAGATAATCAGATCTGCTTTTCACATACTGAGTTTAAGTTGTCTACTGGACATCCAGGTTGAGATATCTGAAAGGTAGTTGGAGAGATTGGGGCAGGATAATTAGATTTGAGAATCATCAGCATAGAGATGGTAATTAACTCCATGGGATCTGATGAAATCACCAAGTTGAGTAGTATAGAGCGAGAAGAGAAGAGGACCTAGGAAAGATGTTGTATGATCTGTTAGTACTGTTAGCAAGAGTAACCTGAGATGAGGAGCCAGCAAAGGAGACAGTGAAGGAGAGGTCAGAAAGATAGGAGGAGACTCTATCCTAGAGAGGAGTGATGTCCCTAAAATTTAGATAGAAGAGGCTATCAAGGAGGAGAGAGTGATTCACAGTGTCAAAGGCTGCAGAGAAATTAAGAAGAATGGGGATTAGAAAAAATACCAGTGCTTAGCACATGCTAAACACTTAGTAAATGCTCTTTCATTTTTTTTTTTATAGAGCTGACCCACTCTATGATTAGCCTCAACATTTTAGTAATAGAAATGTGGGATTTAGCTGCCAAATTTTCCGTATCAGCTTCATAAAGAAGAAAGACTACAAATTCATCTTTTAGGTTATAGGACTCATTCTTCTTCACTTACCTTGTCTACTATATTATCAGTGACAGTAGAAAAGGAATGGGAGTCCCATACTTCTCTGAGTGTCTCTTACTATCTGCATACAGTTCTCACAGACCTCATTGTTTCTGCTGTATTTTGGAAAACAACATGGTTGCTACTATTATCTCAAAACATTTCCATAAAAAACAATGGAACATTCTACTCTAAAGTTGATATAGCCAATAGCCTCTGGGATTTCTTATATCAGCTCCCACTCTCATTGGCAAGTTTGGTTCCCAGACAAGCCTACCTTCTAGGGGATGTTTTTCAATGCCAGCTGCTAGAACATGTATTCCAGTGTGTTCTCCCTAATATCAACCTCCATTTACAATTAATATATCTCTTACATCATTGATTGACCCAGTGATTAGGATCCTAGTATCATTTAATCAATTAACATCGATTAGCTTTTCCAAAGGGATATTTAACAAGAAGACACAGTAAGAAAAGAAATACAAATATACTTTAGAACTGAAGACATATTGTCCTCTAAATCACCTTGGTCTCTAGGGAGAGTGAGATCAAACTTAAAGAGATTGCTATAATGGGTTTGTTCCGTCTAGTTCACTTCTCAATGCTATCTAGTCAATGGGGAAGTTGCTTCCTTGCCTGAAGAAACCGGAGAGTCAGTGATGATTCACTGATACCTCTGGGCTTTCTCCTTGTTGAGCTTGGTCACCCACAATTTTTAGCATGGGCTCCAGTTAGTGATCCTTTTGTGCTTTTTCAAACTTTCAAAGTTCAAAAGGTTGAATCCTTGTCTATTCGGTCTACAACACTATTTTGCCTAAGCCTGGAAAAAATAGACACAATAGAGACAGAAGTAACAGCAGGGCAATATATTTATGGCTTCATACTGACCTTGATGGGGAGAGAAGGTCATCAGTGCTCTCCCCACCTAGGGTCATACTTGAATGCAGCCAGGTAAGGAAGGTTAACAATAAGGTAGTGGCATTTTTTAGGTATGGTCAATTTTTTGAATTAATTTTTAACAGTCATTTAAAAATATTTTATGTTACAAATTCTCTCCCTGTGGCCCACCCCTTCACTAACCATTGGGAAAATAATATGGTATAAAGTATACATGTGAAGTTATGCAAGAAAAAATTTCTATATTAGTTATGTTGCCAAAAGAAAAAAACCAAACCCCCAAACTAAAACAAACAAAAACCAAACTCAAAACAATGTAAAGCAAAAAAAAAAAACCAAACATGAAGAAAATGAAAAAAAAAGTATGATTCCATTTCTACTTAGAGTTCACGAATTCTCTTTTTGGAGATGGCTAGCATTTTTCATCATGAGTCTTTTAGAACTGTCATGGATCATTGTACTGATCAGAGTAGCCAAATCCTTCACAGTTGATCATCATAACAATATTGCTATTACTGTGCAAAATGTTCTCTGGTTCTGCTTACTTAATTTTGCATCAGTTTATATAATTCTTCCTAGGTTTTCCTGAAACAATCATGCTTGTCATGTTTTTTATAGGACAATAGTATTTCATCATAATCATATAACACAGCTTATTCAGCCATTCCCCAGGTGATGGGTATCCTCTCAGTTTCGACTCTTTGCCATCACAATAATGCTGCTATACATATTTATGTACATATGTGTAATTTCCCTTTTTCTTTTTATCTCTTTGGGATACAGAATTAGTATTGGTGTTGCTGGGTCAAAGGGTATGTACAGTTTTATGACCCTCTGGGCATAGTTCCAAATTGTTCTCCAGAATAGTTGGATTAATTCCAATTCCACCAAAAGTGCATTTTCCCACACCCTCTCCAGCATTTATCATTTTCTTTTTCTGTCATGTTAGTCAATCTGATAGTTTGTGAGATGATACCTCAGGGTTCTTTTAATTTGCATTTTTCTAATCAATAATTATTTAGAACATTTTTTTTCATGTGACTATTGATAGCTTTGATTTCTTCTTTTGAAAACTGCCTGTTCATATCCTTTGACCATTTAGCAATTGGAGAATGATTCTTATTTTTATTAATTTGGCTCAGTGGCCTATATATTTGAGAAATAAAACCTTTATCAGAGAAACTTAACTGTAAAAATTCCCCCACACCCCCTACCAGTTTCTCGCTTTCCTACTAATTTTGACTGCATTGGTTTTGTTTGTGCAAAACTTTTAATTTCATGCAATTAAAATCATCTATTATATTTCCCCAAATCCTCTTTATTTCTTGTTTGGTCATAAGCTCCTCCCTTATCTATAGATTTGACAGGTGAAATTATCCATGCTCTCCTAATTTGCTTGAGATGTCACTTTTTATGTCTAAAACATATACCCATTTCAACCTTATTTTGGTATATGGTGTGAGATATTGGTCTATGCCTAGTTTCTGCCAAACTGCTCTCTAGTTTTCCCAGCAATTTTTGATAAATTCTGATTTCTTTTCCCCAAAGGTGGGATTTTTGGCTTTTTGAAACACTAGATTACTATGATCATTTACTACTGTGTATTGTTACCTACTGTATTTCACTGATCCACCACTCTATTTCTTAGCCAGTACCAGATTGTTTTGATGATTACTGCTTTGTAATAGTTTTCAATCTGGTACTGCTAGTATCAACTTCTTTTACACTTTTAAAATGGATTCCCGTGATATTCTTGACCTTTTGTTCTTCCAGATGAATTTTGTTATTATTTTTTCTGGCTCTGTAAAATAATTCTTTGATAGTTTTATTGATATGGCTCAGAATAAGTAAATTAATTTAGGTAGAATTGCCATTTATATAATATTGGCTCAGTCTACTCACGAGCAATTAATATGTCTTCATTTGTTAAGATCTGTCTTTATTTGTGTGAAAAGCGTTTTGCAATTTTCTTCATATAGTCCCTGGGTTTGTTTGGCAGATGGACTCCCAAATATTTCATAGTGTTTAAAGTTATTTTAAATAGAATTTCTCTTTTTATCTCTTCTTGTTAGGTTTTGTTGGTAATACATAGGGATTCTGATGATTTGTGTGGGTTTATTTTCTATCCTGTAACTTTGCTATAGTTGTTAGTTGTTTTAACTAGTTTTTTAGTTCATTCTCCAGGGTTCTCTAAGTATACCATTATGTCATCTACAAAGAGTAATAATTGTGTTTCCTCATTGCTTATTCTTATTCCTTCAATCTCTTTTTCTTGTCTTTTTGCTGTAGCTAGCATTTAAAAAAATGCAATATTGAATAATAGATAATGGACATCTTTGTTTCACCCCTGATCTTATTGGGAAGGATTCTAACTTATCCCCATTATTAAAAAAAAATGCTTGTTCTTGATTTTAGAGAGATATTACTGATCAAAAGGAAGGCTCCATTCATTCCTATCCTTTGCAGTGTTGTTGTTTTTTTAATAGGAAATGTTGTTATATTTTGTCAAAAGCTTTTCCTGCGTCTATTAAGATAATCATATGCTTTTTGTTGTTTTTGTTATTGATATGATCAGTTATGCTGATTTTTCATGGTATAGTGTCATAGTAGTATTTCATGGTCATAGTGTATTACCTTTGTGATATATTGCTATAATTTTTGGTAGCATTTTATTTAAATTTTTTACATTGATATCTATTAAGAAATTTTGTTTATAGTTTTCTTTCTCTTTTTATTCTCTCTGGTTTAGGCATCAAAACCATATTTGTTTCATAAAAGGAATTTGGTAGAATTCCTTTATCTATTTTTTCCCAAGTAGTTTATACAGTATTAAGATTAATTGTTCCTTAAATGTTTGGTAGAATTCACTTGTTAATCCATCTGGTCCTGGGGATATTATTTTAGGGAGTTCATCTATGGCTTGTTCAATTTGATACTGGTAATTTGATTTTTTTTCAAATTCTTTTTGTAAAATCAAATTAACCAGTGGTTTATCTATTCCCCTTCCTCCCCCATAAAACTAGTTTCTAGGTTTACTTATTGTTCAGTAGGTTTTGTTTTACTTTCAGTTTTATTGCTGTCTCTTTTGAGCTTCAGGATCTCTGTTTTGGTATTTAACTGGAGATTTTAAATTTGTTCTTTTTCTAGTTTTTTTTTAGTTGCATGCCACATTTATTGATGTGCTCTTTCTCTATTTTATTGATGTAAGCATTTAGAGATACAAAATTTCTCCTAAGTATTGTTTTGAGTTTATTCCACAAATTTTGGTATGTTGTCTCATTGTTGTCATTGGCTTTAATGAAATTATTAATTATTTCTATGATTTGTTCTTTGACCCACTAATTTGTAAGGATTATTTACTTTCCAATTAATTTTTAATCTGTGCTTCCATGATGCTTTATTGAATGTATTTTTTTATTGCATTATAGTCTACAAAGGGTGCATTTAATATTTTCTGCTTTTCTGCATTTGTTTGTAAGGTTTTTATGCCATAATACATGGTCAATTTTGTGAAGATGCAATATACAACTGAGAAAAAGTCATTTTCCTTGTACTCCCATTCAATTTTCTCTAAAGGTCTCCAGAGGTTTCTAAAATTCTATTCATCTCTTTAACCTCTTTCTTATTTATTTTGTGATTATATTTATCTTGTTCTGAGGGCAAAAAGTTGAGGTCTCCTACTAGTATAGGTTTACTGTCTATTTCCTCTTTTAATTTATTTAAGTTTTTTTTTAAATACTATGCTGGTTGATTCATATATGTTTATTATTAATATTACTTTATTGTCTATGGAGCCTTTTAGCAAGATATAGTTTTGCTGCTTGTCTTTTTTAATCAGGTCTATTTTTGTTAGCTTTGTCTGGATCACGACTGTTACCCTGTCTTTTTTACTTAAGCCCCTCATTTTAACTCAGTGTGTGTCTATCTGTTTCAAGTATTTCTTGTAAACAACATATTATTCTGGAAAAAACCTCCAATGTATTATTCTGGTTTCTAATCCATTCTTTTATCTGCTTCCATTTTATAGGTGATTTCATTTCATTTGCATGCATGTTTATGATTACTTTTACATTTCATTCCATCTTATTTCTTTGTGTTTTTCTTTCTCTCTCTCTTTTTACCTTGCCCCTCCTCAAAAGTCTGTTTTGCTTCTGGCCACTGCTTCCCTTAATCTGCTCTTCCTCTTATCACCACCTCCCACTTCTGTCTTCTTCCCTTCCTACTTCCTTGTTGGGTAAGATAGATTTCTATATCTAATTGTGTGTATATATTTTCTTCCCTATTTGCATCAATTTGGGTAAGATAGATTTACATATCTAAATCAGTGTGTACATATTTTCTTCCCTATTTGCATCAATTTGGATGAGAGTGAGTTTTGAGCATTGCCTGTCTCCCCCACCATTTTCTCTCCACTATAAAAGCTCTTCATTGTGTACCTCCTTTATGTGAGATAATTCTCACCATTATTCCTCTCCCTTCATCCTACTCCTAGCATGTTTCTTTTTCTCACAACTTATTTTTTTTTGAGACCATCTCATCATAAATGACTTACTCCTGTGCCCTCTATCTATGTAAGGTCCTTCTAACTACCCTAATAATGATAAAGTTCTTAGGAATTACATATATCATCTTCCCATATTGAAATGTAAACTATTTAACCTTATTTGGTTCTTTATTATTTCTCTTTTATGTTTACCTTTTCATGCTTCTCTTGAGTCTTGTATTTGTAAGCCAAATTTTCTATTCTTCTCTGGTGTTTTCATCAGGAATGCTTGAAAGTCTTCTATTTCATTAAATATCCATCTCCCCCACCCCCACCCTGAAGGATTATACTCAGTTTTACTGGTAGGTTATTTTTGGTTGTGATTCTAGCTCCTTTGCCTTCTGGAACATCATATTTCAAGTTCTCCACTCCTTTAATGTGGTAGTTATTAAACATTCTGTAATCTTGATTGTGGCTCCATGATATTTGAATGGTTTCTTTTTGGCTACTTGAAACATTTCCTTTTTGACCTGGAATTTGGCTTTAATATTCCTGGGAGTTTTCATTTTGGGATCTCTTTCAGGCAGTGATCAGTGGATTCTTTCAATTTCTATTTACCCTCTTATTCTAGAATTTTCCTTTATAACTTCTTGAAACGTGATGGGTAGGCTCTTTATTTGATCATGACTTTCAGGCAGTCCAATAATTCTTAAATTGTCTCTTCTCAATATATTTTCCAGGTCAGCTGTTTTTACAATGAGATATTTCACATTGTCTTATATTTTTTCATTTTTTTTGACTTTGTTTTATTGTTTCTTGATGTCTCATGGAGTCATTAGGTTTCACATGCTCAATTCTAATTTCTAAGGAATTATTTTCTTCAGTTAGCTTTTGCACCTCTTTTTCCATACAGTCTACCTTTTAAGGGATTGTTTTCATCAGTGAAGTTTTGTACCTCTTTTCCAATTTGGTCAATTCTGTTTTTTAAGATGTTTTCTTCAGGTTTTTTTTTGTGTACTTCTTTTACTAAGCTGTCAATTGTCTTTATATTGTTTTCTTGTGTTATTCTCATTTCTTTTCCAAATTTTTCCTCTACCACTCATTTTATTTTTAAAATAAATTTTTTTTAGCTCTTCCATGAATTCTTGTTGGGTTTGGATCCAATTAGCATTTTTCCTTCAGGTTTTGCTTGTAGCTATTTTGACATTGTTGTCTTCCAAATTTATGTCTTTCTCTTCCCTGCCACCATAACAGTTTTTAATAGTCATGTTTTTGTGTGTGTGTGTGTGTGTGTGTGTGTGTGTGTGTGTGTGTGTGTGTTTCCTCATTTTTCTAGCTTATGTCTTGACTTTGAACTTTATGTTAAAGTTGGGTTGTGTTCCGGGTGGGGACGGGAGTGGAGACACTGTCTCAAGCTTCAGACTTTTGCACGCTGCTGTTTTTTAAAGCTAGTTCTAGGAGTTTGGAAGTTCTTGGTACTTCCAAGATGGTGTGATCCAGGGAGAGGTGTGATCTCTGATTTCTTTCAATTGGAAGTAATACTGCTCCTCAGGGTCCCTGCTCCCTTGGAAGAACAAGTCTTTCTCTCTGCCCTGAAACTGTGACCCAGAAGTGGGTATGACCAAGGGAGTTGCCAAATAGCTCCTTGTCCTATGTTCAGTGTTTGCACAGGGGCTCCTATAGTCTCTTGTTCAGATCAGCTGTTTTTCAGTAATGTTCATCTCTTTGTGACTCCATTTAGGGTTTTCTTAGCAGAGATACTGGAGTGGTTTGCCATTTCCTTTTCCAGCTCATTTTATAGATGAGGAAACTGAGGCAAACAGGGTGAAATGGCTTAATCTCGGTCACATCGCTAGTAAGCGTCTAAGGTCAGATTTGAACTCAGGAAGATTGACTCCAGGCCTCGTATTCTATCCATTGCACCATCTACCTGTTTCTTTCTGACCAGTTGCCAAATGCTATTACTGTCTCTGGCTTAAGCACTACTAAAACTACTGTTCTTCCTGTTGCCACCTTTAAGGCCTACAACTGACATTGCTGTCTCTTAGGCTCTGGGCCAGTCCCCACCCTAGTTTCAGAGACTTGTCCTTCCAACTTCTTTAAGTTGTCTCAGGCTGGAAGATTGTCTTATCACAATCTTTTGTTGTTTATGATGTTCACTTCAATTTGAGGCCTTATGTTAAAGTTGTTTGGAAGGGAATGTTGGGAAAGGTCAGCTGCTTCCTCTACTCCACCATCTTGGCCCTGCCCTGAGAAGTCCCCATAATGGTCAAAATGCCTTTCCTCACCACGTGATAAGTGGAATAATAACTGTTATAGAGTACCTGTACATGCTCCAGAGTCAACGTTGGGGACTGCATCAACATCGTAAGGACTGTACTCTCATTGGCCAGCCCTCTGTTACACAGAGTTTGAAAGTTCACTGCAGCAGACAGTTTTGTGACTATGCCTCTGGAATGTCATGTTTTATGGCTATCCAAATGTATTTTTTTGTTTGCTCACAGGAAGCAAAATTTAGAATAGATATGTACATCTACTTTCCCCCCCCCCCAAGTTTTAGAAGCAAAATATTAACACTTTTTAAAAAGACAACTGTACATTTGGAGCTAATAAATTAATCTGAGCCTCTTTCCGAAGAATGTGCTGCCCCAAGGAGTTAGTAGTTGTTTGTCCTCCAAAGAGTGAAATAATAGAAGCCCAGAAATTATCAGATGAGACCACAAGTGAAGAAAGGTGATAGTTTGTGGCTTTAAACTACAAACAAGTGGCTGAGATGGCTATTTGTCCACCTGATGACAACAACAAGGTCTACTGTTTTCTCAGAAAAGGAAGCTAAGGCATTATATCTGATACTTGTAAAAACAGACCATTACTGCCCTCTTCTGGTGATTTACAGGGGCTACAAATGAAATTTCTGGAAGGAACTTAAAAACTATGACTACATATGGAGAAGTCTTGAAGAGGAAACTGATGACGAGAAGGGCACAGGTTATTTTTTCTTTGCTGTAAGGGATTCGGAAGAGAAAATATCTGGGAAGTAAATAGTTGGAAAAGAGAGTGGGATTTGGAATTCTAGGCCTTGGCTTAAAATAAGAGAGTGGTAGAATATTCACCAGTGATGGAATGCACCCAACAAAAGATGGTAAGAATATAGGAAGGGAGATTAGTCCTTGGTTCCCTCCCTGACTAGGAAACCCAGAATGTAATCAAGGGGTTAAATTAACTGGAAAGGTGTGGCCATGCCTGGAGTTCTTTTATGAGGTGTGCATAAGTTCCTTTCCTTAATTAAAAAGGTCATTTGGCCATTGGACAGTGAAAATTGTCCATGCTTCTGGAAGCCTTTAAGTAGCTAAGCCTGTCAGCAGTCAGTTGACGCAGTTGGTCAGTTTGAATGAGTTGCTCTGGGCACATATATTTCCTATACGTATGCCCCTCTACCATTGCATTCTTAGTTTGTGTCCACTCTTCACACATATGCTTTGTATACCTGTGGGAGAGTGCACCTCAACTTTATGAGAGAGCATGTATTCAAAGAATCCACATTAGTAGTAACTTGGTAGGAGGTGTCCAGGGATCAGTGTTAGTCCCTGTGCTATTTAATATTTTTATTAATGACTTGGATGAAGGTTTGAATGGCATATGCATCAAGTTATCAGATGACCGAAAACTGGGAGGTATAGCCAATATGGTGGTTGACAGGATCCAAAAGGCTCCTGACAGTTTAAGGGCATTGGACTGAATCTAAGAATATAAAATTTTATGATGATAAATTTAAATTTTTAAGCTTGGATTTTGAAAATGGCATGACTAGGCAGCAATTTTATGAAAAAAATCTGGTAGTTGTAGTGGATTGCAACCTTAATACATTATGATAGGCAACCCCTCCCCCCATTCCCAAAATCCTAACGTGACCTTGAAATACATTAGGAGACTAATAACGTCCAGTTTCCCCTTGGTCAGGCTATATCAAGAGTATGATGGCACCAAGAGTTCGGGGCACTACAGTTTAGGAAGGATATCAGCAAGCTGGACAGTGTCCAGGGGAAAAGCAATCAGGTTGATGAAAAATCTTGAATTCATGTCGTATGAGAATTGGTTGAGTGAATGGGGAATGTTTGTTTGGGAGAAGAGAAAGTTCATGGGGGACATAATGACTGACTTCTAGTATTTGATGGATTATTCTTGGCCAGAAGGCACAACCAGGAATAAAGACTGAGTAGCAAAGAGGCTGACTTAGGCTGGACATCAGGAGGAAGGTCCCAACATTTAGAGCTTTCTGAAAGCAGAATGAGTTGCCTTGGGAGTTAGCCGGTTACTTCTCTGTGGATCTCTTTAAGGAGAGGTAGATACTGGGCACATTACAGAGAGGATTCCTTTGGTACATGGGTCAGATTAGATTTCCACTGAGATCTTTTTCAAACTCTTGAAATCTGTGTAATGATTCCGACCATGGCACTCTGAAACCCAGGTTTTGACACTGATTCTGAGACTCCCCAAAGCATTGACACTATTCTAGATGCTCTTAATCCAGAATATGACCCCCTTTCTCCCTTTTCTGCTCTACACTCTTAAGTCCACGTGTGCACCATTCCAGGAATAACAGGAGCTTCTTAAGAATGGAGCTCTAAAGACTCCAAAGGACGTAGTATTAGTGAAACGGAGAAGAGAGTGCTGTTTAGAAGCTCATGTGAATGAATGGAAAACTCATTGGTCAAATTAGATTTTTTAAAGACAAGTGCTGTTAATGGAGAAAAGGGAAAGTGATAAATGATCTCTACAGTTACAAGGTATGGTCTTGTAGGAATAATATCAGGACTGCTAAAGCTCAGAATGAGCCACAGCTGGATAGAAATGCTAAGGACAACAAAAAGGATTTTTGTAAAACTGGGTTGTAGAAAAGAAGGAAAGAAACTAGCATTTATTAAGTTCCTACCATGTGCCAGTACTTTACAAATATTACTTCATTTGATCCTCACAACAATCTTGTAAGGCAGGCACTATTATTATTCTTATTCACAGATGAGGAAACTGAGGCAGACAGAGGTTAAGTAACTTTGCCAAGGGTCACACAGCTAGGAAGTATCTGAGACTGGATTTGAACTCAGGTCTTCCTGAGTCCATGCCCAGCACTCCGTCTACTGTGCCCATTTGTATGTTATCTCTTACAAAAAAAGTAAAAAAGAAAAAAAATAAAGATATGAAGGGAGCACTGCTTTATGTGGATAGGACAATGAAAATGAATGATGGAGAGAAGACAGACCTACAATAGTTATTTCAGTTCTGTTTTCACAGTTCATAAAAGTCTTTATGTTTTGAGCTTTTCCTGAAATAAATCTGTTTCTATTCTAGATGTGTTCCCTCTACTTTGGAAGCACCTACCTCTTCTCTGCCCTTCCTTATTTGGAGGCCATAAAGTGCCAGCTCAACTAAATAAGAATTCCTTTTTATCAAATACTAGACAAGAAACAACTTAACCTTTGCTTGAAGACTTCCAATTAGGACACTGAGGGGAAAGCCACTACTTCCCAAGCCATGTATTCAGTCGCTCACTCATTCACTCATTCAAAATGCATTTGTTGCTCACCACGAGTCAGGCACTGTATTAGGTGCAGAATGGACCAAATGTTTGGAGACTTTTGGAGAGTTCTGATGGAAATCCTAAGCTGGAAATGTACAAAAATTGAGGATCCTAAGAAGGCAGTAGGAGAGTTTGAGTCAAAGATCAAGAGATACAGAGGGAGGTGAGAAAGGTGATAGCCAAATAAGCCTACACAGACCTTTGCTCAAACAAGTTAATTATCTGGAGGTACCCAAAAGATGATTCCCTATTCATGCACTGGAATTATTCCAGATGCCTGGAAAGACACAATAAGGATATACCCTCATTCAATGACCATGGGATCCCGAACGTCTACAGTGGCATAAAACAGGAATATATACGGTCTTGCTACAGAAAAAGGAGCTTCATAGTCATTGGCTGAGAATTTTAGATGAAAAGGCTGGATGAGAAAACTGTAGAGACCATCCCAGTGATTGGATGAGAACCTGAATGAGAGACATAATAGCTTCCCAGCTGCTGAATGATAGCTGAGTATATTGGTCATCTTCCGTACAGGTAAAGGCTTCCTAATCGTAGCACCAGCAGTAACTGGAGGACCCAATTGTAGTGGATTCTGAAGACTGTACTTACTCCTAGGATGATAGTTGAGGAACAGAAAGGAACAGCCTGAAACCGTTGTCTGTCAGAAGAAAGAAAGGCTTGTTAACTAAGGGAATGTTGGAGGTAACTAAAAGAATTTATGAATGATCTGTAACCACAGCATCAATGGTGAATGTTAAAGAAGGCATTAGGTTATCCAAAAATTAGCTGGTGACGATGACCAGCTTGAGTGAAAAGTGGGGGCAATGGAATGCAACTCCAAGTGTGGAACATGAGGGCAGCATGATGACACCACTAGACAACCTTGGGACCTTTTCAGTGTCAGAAACATGAAGTGATTCTTTTATCTGTGCTCCAGTCACATGTGCTCCCTGGATGTGCATCGCTTCATGCATGGTTTCCACACATTCTCCCATGTGTAGACTATCAACATACATGTGTTTTTGGAGAGCAAGTTCCAGGTTTATAAGGATGATAACAAGGTTGTATGGCAGCCAAGTGGTATAGTGGCTAGATCCGAAAGTCAAGGAAACCTGAATTCAAATCTGGTCTCAACCTCTTACTACCTTGACCCTGGGCAAATCACTTAACCTCTATCAGCCTCAGTTACTTATCTGTAATATGGAGATAATAATAGCACAGAGTTGGTTGTGAGGATCAAATAAGTAACTTTTATAAAGTGCTTTGCAAACCTTAAAGTAAAATATAAATGCTATTATTATTATTATTATGATTACATTTTATTTATAATGCTACTTATTAACATATGTCATGAATTAGGGATGCCTTGTGATCGACTGTGACTCTGGTACAGTAGTTGGAGCAGGGGACCAGGAATCAGGAAGACTCGAGCTCAAATCCAGTCTCAGGCACTTAGAAGCTGTGGAGAAGATTTGGAAAAGTGTCTGACCAATGAAATACTTAGAACCTTGGGTAGCTAATTTGGGCCCACAATGAGATGGGGCTCATAGGCTACATATGAACAAGAATCAGAAATGAAAGGTAAAAAGAGCACAAACTGGCCTCCTCATGTCACTTGGGGATTTCTGAAATAGAGAAATGTGAGGAAGTGCCCAAGGATTTGCCTTACAAACATACCAGTGCTGGCTTTTATGAATTTAAGCAAGCCCTTTTGATTATGCAAAGATAGAGGGTATGGTGCCAGGAGCCTGATGACCATCAAAATCTATTTCATTTGCCTGGAGACAACTTCCTAATATAGTCAGACTCACTGTCCTTTCCACAAATTGGATTCTTGCCTTGAATGTGGGCTGTTATGGCTAAGCTCCATGTATAGATAGACAATAATCCACTGACATATTCTGATAAATGTCCAATTGGATACCACCATCTGAAGAAGGCAGTGTTTTTACTGGCTGGCAAAGACCAATGTTTCAGTGTTGAGTTCAGGGCCTAGAACATAGTAGATGCTTAATAAATGTTTGTTGATTGTTTGATGACCACCCTGTATTTCTGGGTACTTTCTCCCCTTGACTTTCTCTGGGTGATGCAGTGGATAGAGCTTTAGACTTGGAGTCAGGAAGACTTGAGTACAAATCTGGCCTCAGACACTTACTAGCTGTGTGACCCTGGGCAAGTTACTTAACCTCTTTGCCTCAGTTTCCTCAAATGTAAAATAGGGATAATAATAGCATGTACTCCCCAAGGTTGTTGTGGGGATCAAACAAGATAATATTTGTAAAGTGCTTAGCACAGTGCCGGGCACATAGTAAGAGCTGTGTGCCCAGAAATACAGGGTGATCATCAAACAGATTTAGCTATTATTATTGTTATGACTTAAATATACATATATACATATATGTGCATATGCCATGAAAGATCTCCAATCCCTTTCCTAAATTCCGTTACCAAATTCCTCACTGCTTGCTCAACATTTCTTGCATTTCTTGTCGACATCTCAAATTCAACATGCTGAAAATGGAATTCATTCTATTTCTCTTAAAACCTATCCATCCTCCAAATATCTCCATCTCTATGGATGGCACCAGCATCATGTTCATAACCTAAACACAGCTGGCCTGGAAGTGCTACTTGGCCAGCCATTTGTTCATCTTCAGTACATTCCCAAATAGAGAATGAATATATTCCTGCATAATGACCATCTCAGAGCTTTGCTGGTCCTCAGGCCAATAAGCCCATCATTGACACTCTCATTCACAGCAGATGTCTCAGTTCCTACTCTCCAGAGACTGAGGTCATAAGTCATGAGATCCTTCAACTTCTCTCTTTTTATGTCTTCATTCTTCATTTCTTCTATCACGTCTGTCTCAAAAGGGAAGATGGGTCAGAACTTCTGAATTCCTTTCCAAGGCTAATTCCTTCATTCTCTAGTAGCCTCCTTCACCATCTCCCTTCCCTACCATCTTTTATAAGACCTATTAATGGGTAATTGATTATAGAAAGTTAAAAAAGCAGGTTGAACATTCACATTGTTAAGTTTTAAGGCAAAAATATCACATAGGAAGGAAATAAACATTTATTAAGCACCTATCATGTGCCAGGCAATGTGCTAAGTACTTTATACATATCTCATTTGATCTCAGAACAACCTTGGAAGGTAGGTGCTCTTATGATCCCTATTTTACAGTTGGGGAAACTGAGGCAGACAGAAGTTAAATGACTTGTCCAGAGCCACACAGCTATAAAATGTGAGGCTGGATTTAAACTCAAGTGTGCCTGACTCCAGGTTCAGTGCTCCAACCACTGTACCACCTAGCTTGCCCAAGGTCCTTCAGGATAGCAATACTGAGTCTACCTGTAGACATCTCTTTGTAATAGTACTGATTAGCAAAAGCAGGAGGCTCAGAATTCTGATCCCACAGTCTATCTTTTCCATTAATTTATTTGTGTACATGTTGCACATCAAAAGTAAGCTCTTGGGAGGGATGATTTTGATTTGATTTTTATATCCTGAGCACCTACCACCTAGTGCCTCAGACAAGAAGAAGGATGAGACTGGGCCTGTAATTTCACTGGGATAGGAGCAACTTCTGGAACTTGTAGTGCTAGAGAGTTTAGTCAAATCACTAAGCATTTATTAAACACCCACTGTGTGCCAAAGTGTTGGGGATACCCCCCGCTCATCAAAGCAAAACCAGTGCCTTTCCTCAAGGACCTCACATTCTAGTGGGTAAGACAACATGCCAACAACTATGTGCATACAAGAAGTATATAAAGTAAATTGAAGGCAGTCTCCGAGGAAAGGCACTGTCAGTGCAGGGGGTGAGGGTGGACAAGGTATTTTGTAGAGGCACTGAGAGGTTAAGTGTAAATTCAAAGTTATACAACCAACATGTGTCAGGCACAGGCAGGGCTTGAACCCAGGCCTTTCTGGCTTTGAAGCCAACTCTCTATCCCAAGAGTTCTTAGCCATGGTTATATTT
This sequence comes from Phascolarctos cinereus, assembly GCF_003287225.1. Classification (NCBI taxonomy): domain Eukaryota; kingdom Metazoa; phylum Chordata; class Mammalia; order Diprotodontia; family Phascolarctidae; genus Phascolarctos; species Phascolarctos cinereus. The sequence continues at coordinate 21,372,358 of NW_027555625.1, read as the reverse complement.
TAGGTTTGGATTTTCACTAACATCTAATTGAGCATATCCTTCAATCATGAATGTAAGCATCAAACATTAATGAAGCCCATGGGCTTTCCCAGATTGAGCCCTAAAGGGCTCATGACCTCAAAAGGTAAAGCACCCCTGCTCTTTTCTCCCCTGAGACATAAGAAGTGTTTAATAAGCTTTTGTTGAATTGAATGGAAGTCAACTGAGTGAAAGTTACAGGAAGGTGCATATTGGTACAATCTAAGGAGATCCTTCTACCAGGAAAGTTGCCCAATGATTGAATGGTTAGTAAAGATCTCCTAACAGATTCTGGGTGATCTTGTCAGGTAAATCATAAATTCTTGTGTTGGCTTGTATTGAGTGGTCTCTTAGATTCTTTTCAGGGCTAATATTCAAATCTCTGAAGATGGTGAAGTCTTTTCTGCAGATTAATCATCCACTGTTCCTTTGACTGTTCCTTACATGGCATGATCTCAAGCCTTTTCATCATCCTGATTGTCTTTCTTGGGACTAGGTCCAGCTTTTTGGTAGTCCTTCCTAAAATGTGGTACTCTATATATGGTCTGACTAAGATGAAATAAAACTAGATGATCATCTCCCACAGTCCACTATTACTCTTTAAGTATGTTTCAATTGAATTAACATTTTTATTTATCATTCTATCTACACTTTATCCAAGTCATTTATAAAATGTTGGTGCAGAGCCAAGCACAGATCCCTGGGGCACTCCACTACAGACTTCTTATGATATGCTCCAACCACTAGTTCAAACGATGGGAAAAGACCAACCCCAGAGGTAATATCTTTTCTACCAAGTATTTCACCTGTACAGACTTTCTAGAATATGCATGTGCCCCAGAGAACATAATAACACTGCTAGTCAGCCTGGGCTCTCCACAATTTATGGTCTAGGAAAGCAGGACTATAATTCTGATGAAGACTATGACGAACTCATACCATTAACTAGCACTGATATAGGAGCAGTTTAGGTTACCAGGGTCACCAAAGGGTGAAGATTGTCTGACCAATGACCAGATTAACTTAAAATAGACCAGGTGAGATGGATGGAAATGTTGCATAGGTAGCTAGATGGTAATGCTAATGTTTACGTGCAATATGAATCTTGCGTGTATCTACTTATATAGTCATTGATTCACTTGATAATTGCTGCATTTCCAATATACTTATATTTTATTGTTTTTCTCTCTTTGTTTGCTTTATATTAGTGTCATCATATAGTTGTACATAATGTAGGTGTATTGCATAGTTTGTTAACTAACTGTTGTTAATTTTATGCACACAAGGTGGATATTTTATCTAATCTACTGATGTTATTGCTTTGATTTTGTCTCCTATATGCATATTTAATGAATTTATATCCGATGAAAAGCTATTGCTGTAGCAATCCCAGTGGCTCAGTGCCCTTAGTTAAGAAAATTCCTAAAATCTATAACACATAATATAGTGAGAGGTTTGGCTCTCAGTTCTAATTTCAATTTTTATCCTTAGCTAAGCCCTGGTCTCTTTATTTTTTGACAAAAAATGAGGATACAGGAGACATTTAAATAAAAGAAGTGAGCAGACTGTATTTATTTTAGGATCTGTTACTGGACAGGCATGGGGAGAGGAATTTGGGGAAAGAGCAGATTTTTTTTGGAACTTCTCTCACTCCTCAAAAAGGGGGAGTATAACCGGTAACTTCAGCCATTTCTTCTGCTCTGAGATACTTTTGGGGGTCAATGGCTCACCTTGATTTTTTCCCTTTTTGGTCATAGCTCAACCCTTCTTTCAGTCTCTACTTTTGGTTTCTCCTTTTGCCAGGTGCTCCTGTGCCACTGATTCTTTTTAGCTTATTCTGTCAAATCTGAGGTGGTGTGGTAGTGGCAGTGGCATGCTTCTGTGGAGAAGAAGAAGACTACTACTGAATATGTAAAAGGTTAATTCATTAGGTAAAAGTCAGTTCATAGGGTAGCACCAGTATGTGATGCTGTGGACAGCGCTTAGTTCTAGCAGTTTCTCTCTTCTGAAAGAGGTCATAGCTGAATCTCATCAAAGCCCCACCAGTATCTTTCCTCCCCAACTTCCACGTCCCCATTTCTCATACCAGAGGCTGAAGAGCTAATTACTCAGACCTTATACAACAGCTTTCAGCCCAGATAATGGCCATCATTTCCACAGGATTATTTTCTTTCATTTATATCAGAGGAAAATGTATTGACAGAATGTTAATAGCTCAGAGCCCCCAGTTAGGAAAATTCCTAACATCCAGGCAGAGGTTTGGTTATATGATCCAATTAAAATATTTCTAATTCTCCAGGTAACCCCTGCCCTCATTATAATTGAAGCAAAATAAGAACACAAGAGATGTTTATGGTAAAAAAAAAAAGTAAATATGTTTCAATGTCTGTTAATAGGCATAGGGAGAAGAGGTTGGGGAAAGAGCTGACTTGTTTGGGGAAATACCCTTTGGTCAGTGAATAGGGAAGTAAAACTGATAGCTTAGGAGTATGTTATGCTCTCAAAATTACTTCACATGGGTGGATATCTTGGACAGAAGGCAGCAGAAATTAATGAAATCACTGTCAGTCAATCATTTAACAGAGTCAGTATAAATAGCAATTGTTTCTGTTTTGGCCAGAAACCCTGAGGGTTTTCCCCTCCCAGATTGATTTTTTTTGACTAAGTAAAAGAAGACATTCTTTGCTTCATTTTTTACCTAGCCTTAATCACTGGGTGGGTGTTGGCCTCAGACAAACTGAGACCTGGGAAAGATCAGCTGAAAAGGCCTAGGCTTCCCACTGCATCTGGGACCATCTCTGTCACCCTGATCTATATCTTGCCACTGGACTCAGATGGCTCCAGAGGAGAAAGTGAAGCTGATGACTTTGTAGAGCCCTGTCTTACTTAAATTTGTTTGCAAGTCATGACATCACCTTCCTGATATCATAGTCCTCATAGAACAAAGGACAAAGACAACAAATACTTACTATATGCCAGGCACTGTCTTAAGCACCAAGGATACAAAAAAGAGGCAAAAGACAGTCCCTGCCCTCAAGGAGCTTACATTACAATCTTATGGAGTAGGCGATAATCAAGCAAATATGTACAAACGAGCTAGATACAATATATGTAATGAGAAATAAAGAAGAGAGGGCAAGCACTGGAATTAATTGGGGTTGGGAAAGGCTTCCCGAAGAAGATGAGCTTTTAATTGGGACTTAAAGGAAGCCAGGGTTGGTGGTGGGAGCAGAAGAGGGAGAGCATTCCAGGAACGGAGGATAGCCAAGGAAAGGGCCTAGAGCTGAGAGCTAATGAAATGAGATGAAAAGAGATTAATTTTGTCTTTGTGTCTTTGAGGCCCAGCCCCATAACCTAGAATAAAGGATTATAGATTTACAGCTGTAATGGAACTTGCAAGTCAATTGAGTTCAACCCTCTCATCTTATGGATGTGGCAACTAAGGCACAGAGAGATTAAGTGACCTGTCTGAGCTTTTATATGTCTTCTTGACTCAAAGTCTGGCATTCTATCCACTGTGCCAATTTTCTAATTACTTTAAACACACTTGTTGAACTGAATGGAATTCAGAGTATGAGGATTTTCCTGGCAGAATGAACATGGCCGCCAAAGGGAGAAGGGAGTGATCTTCAGGAAGGACGCCTCACTATCTGCAATGGTTTAGAGCCTAGACTTGTGTCTATCTCAGAGTGACAGATTAACTTCTAAGTGTTCTCATCATATAGATTCTGAGTGAGGGGATAGCCCTAGAGAGAGGCAGGGCTGTCCCTGAACTGATGGGCAAGGCTTGGGGAGATACTGTTTCTTTGCCTGGGGGGAAGGGAGAAAGGAAGGGTGAAACAAAGCATGGATCTTACTTTATTTCCATATTTTCCCTCCTTTCTTTCCATTTCTCTGGCCTCTTTAGCTTTACTCTTTCCTTCTGTCTTGCTTAAAGGAAGAAGGCATGTAGGCTGAGTGCTGAACTTTGAGTCAGGAGGACTCAGATTCAAATCTTACCTTGCCAGATAATGGCTGTATGGCTCATGGCCGTTGTGAGGAGCTAATAAAAAATGCACTTTAAGGGCTGCATGGATTCCAGTCCTTGTTATTATCCTTTCTTTCTGTCACGGGATGACAAAAGAGAGCAAAAAGACCTTGGAGATCATCTCTTTCATTAGGATTGAGTTTCTTGAAAAGTAGGGACTGTCTTTTTCCTTTATTTGTATCCCCAGGGCTCAGCACAGTGCCTGGCACCAAGTGGGTACTTAAGAAATATTCAATTGACTAATACGTTAAACGCTTCATCTTGCAGATGAGAACATTTGGCCCTCAATGGTGACCAGCTGGGTCCAAGGTCACCCTGGCAGGACATAGTTGGGTTGAGGTCCTCTGACTCTCATCCAACATTCCTTCCCTTAACATCTTGCTCCCTCCTTCTCCTGAGCGAGTGCTTTGCTCTCACCCAAGCCGCTCCATACTTCAGCATCCTGACAGATCGCAGGCCACATACTGGTTTGTTCTCTGGCTTGTATCACCCTTCCGTTAATCATTCTGAACGGTGCCCAGGACTCTCAATGGGTAGGAAGCTGCTCTTTGCCAGGAAAAGGTGGGAGCCTGGGGGAGCCTGGGGTTTATGTCACAATCTTTCTACTTTCATGATTGGGCTGTTTCCTCACCCCATAGCCCTGCTCCTGCAAGAGCTTCTGTATTACTGAACTGGGTGTCGTCTCATCTCCTAAACATTTAGCAGCAAATATTTTCTAAATGAATAATCTTTCAAAATTCTTCACCAGCCACAGCAGGAAATGAATCTGAAGGAGAACTAAGGGAGACCTATTTGGGGCTGTAGTCTACGTTATTCCCAAATGAGCTGAATGGAGACATGGGAAGCTGATCACTTCCCACTGAGGCATGTTAACATAGGGAGTCTCTGACTCTGAGTTCATTGCTGATCTCAAAGGGTTAAGTGTCAAGTGCTAGGGTGTGAGCCCTAGAAGTTTGCAGCAGCCCAAAGATGGGACTTGGGTCCTTCTTTAGGTACATGAAGGAGTCTTACTTCCTCACAGTGGCTATCTTACCTATCAATGTCCCCCACTTCTGAGACCTGCATCATGCTCTCAGAGGCAACATTTAGCAATCATTGGACCTTATCAGGCACTGGCTCAGGGGCTGGATGGGAAGGGGAATGTTTAGATGGGTGTTTATGCTGTGAGCTCAGAGCTTTGTGTCTGTCACCCAATGGAGGTAAGCCCCTAAGACCAGACTGATCTTAGTAAATCCAGGTCAGTGATCAGCAAAGTCAGTGAGGCACATAACAGAATCCAAGTTAAAATATATAGAAGCCTGTTTCCAATACTGTTCTGACTTAAATCATTCAGATAATCAAGAGCTTCATTCCCCCCTCCCCGAAATTCCTTGGTATAGCACTTATCAGGTACCATGAAAAGAGTACTAAAATCGGAATCACAGGAACGAAGTTTGAATTCCAGCTCTAAAATTTTTATTTACTTTTATTAACTGCTGCTAAAGTACATTTCTAAGAAAAAGAATTTGATCTTGTCTTTATTTTCTCCCTCTGCTCTTACAGAAATAACCTTCAGAGAGAAGGAAAGTCCAGTTCCCCAGGCCCTGAGAATCCTTCATGCTTCCCTGACCCTCTTGGTTACAAGCCTGGTAACTATTTCTTTGACATTGGTAACTATTCTGTGTGAGTCTTGCCTCCCAACCCTCTTTCTCCATAAAACATTCCTGGCTCCAAACCTCTTTCCCTAGTCAAACCACAGAGACTGATGTTAAAGAAGGAGGAAAGTCTTGCCTAAGGTGAGTTCCCATAGCAGCGGACATAGGTCAAGGTTCCCTCTACCCGGGGATTATTTGTATATAAGTCCTGACTGGATCAGTTACCATGCCAAGAATTCTGGAGAAGCCTCTGGGGGTGAAATTGTCGGTGCTGGAACATATCAGAACCAGAACTAGAAAATTAGGAACCCACAAAGGTTTATTGAATTTACTAGCAAGAGTCCCACCTACATGGGTGAAGACTCCCTGAAGGAGCAAAAGAACAAGGCTTACATAGGCTCGATTTGGCAGGAGGTAAATTGGGCAGCCACAGTGTATTTAGAAGTCAGGAAGACTTATCTTGCTGAGTTCAAATCTGGCCCCACTTGCAGCTGTGTGACTCTGGGCAAGTCACTTAACCCTGTTTGCCTCAGTTTCCACACTTGTAAAATGATCTGGAGAAGGAAACGGCAATCCACTCCAGTATCCTTGCCAAGAAAACCTCAAGTGGGGTCATGAGGAGTCAGCCATGACTGGACAACAACAGCAAAAATTGGGTGGGGGTCACCTCTTGATTGGATAGGGCTTCTTACTGGGGTCTTGAGGGTGAGGTTGGGGGTATGGAATGGGAAAGGCAATTGTTTGGGTTGTTTCTCTTAACCCTTCCCTAATAGACAGGACCGTTCTGGATATTCGCTATTTCAGCAGAAAAGAAGGTTGGAAACTAGGTCAGGGGCTGCCACACAGGGCCAGAGACAAAACAGAGGAACTACAGACAAAATAGAATCGCTTCTCCTTTCTTGGCATTGGGACAAATTCAATCTGTTATCAAGTACTGTATGTTTGACCTCTGTAACATTTCTGGTATTCATCTCATCTTCCCTCCAACATTGCCCCCACCCTGGGGCAGGTGCTCTTTGCCTTACACCTGGATGCCTTTTGCTGGTGGTTCTGCCTGCCACAAGTCCCTCCTCATCCCATTCCATCCGCCACTCAGTTATCCGAGTAATTTTCCTAAAGCACAGGTCTGGCCATGTCACTTCTCTATTCAATAAACTCCATTGGTCTCGTATTGCCTCCAGGATCAACTCTAAAATCCCCTCTTTGGCTTTTAAAGCCTTTCAAAGCTGACCTCCTCCTACCTTTCCAGTCTCCTTATGGTATACTCTCCCTTCCCCGTTGCCACTTACTATATGACCCTTCGACACTGGCCTCTCTGCCTGGCATAAGACGCTCTAGACATTTTCCCAGGCTGTCCCTCATTCCTGGAATTCTCTCCCTCCCTCCTCACCTTCACCTCTTGGCTTCCCCTCACCTTGTATTCAGAACAAAATTCCATCCTTCCCTTTGTAGATTTTCTTTAGCATTGGCAGCCTAAAATGCCACTTATGTTGTGGGGCTGCTTCATGCGTAAACCCCATTATCTTTTTTTCTTTTTTTTGGTGAGGCAATTGGAGTTAAGTGACTTGCCCAGGGTCACACAGCTAGTGTCAAGTGTCTGAGGCTGGATTTGAACTCAGGTTCTCCTGACTCCAGGGCCAGTGCTCTATCCACTGCACCACCAGCTGCCCCAACCCCATTACCTTTCAAACCCCTGGAGCTCACTCAAGGTTTTTGTTGTTATTCAGTCATTTTTTTCAGTTGTGTCCTACTCTTTGTGATTCTATTTGGGGTTTTCTTGGCAGAGATACTAGAGTGGTTCTCCATTTCCTTCTCCTGCTCATTTCACAGAGGAGGAAACTGAGGCCAGCAGGGTTAAGTAACTTGCCCAGGGTCACACAGCTAGTAAGTGGTTGAATTTGAACTCGGGGATGAGTCTTATTAATTCCAAGAGCAGTGTTCTGTCCACTACAGTGCCACCTAGCCGCCCGTAATCAAGATTATATATGTGTATTGTGCTGTTGGCATTAAATATAACATTAAATAAACTTGTGCTCGTTTTAAAAAATTCATTGACTTCTCCTGGCCTCCGCTGCTGGATCGGTTCAATGAAGGAGTTGGATGAGAAGGGGCCTGAGGTCCCGCCCATCCCTAAATCGATGATTCTAGGAATTTAATAGACACCCTCACCTGGGGATCCTGGGTCTTCTCTCCTGATCCTGTGGTACTCTGGTCGCAGATTTTTGGTGTAAAAATGAGTGCCAGACTTCGGGTGGGCAGATGTGGAAAGCGAATCATGACAGGTTCAATATCTCCACGGCTGACCTGAAGCAGAAAATCAGTGAGTGCAAGCATACCTCATTTTATTGTGCTTTGCAGATATTGTGTTTTTTGCAATTTGAAAGTTCGTGGCAACCCTGAGTCGAGTAAGTCTATCCACACCACTTTTCCAACAACATGTGCTCACATCATATCATGTCTCTGTCACATTTGGGTGATTCGCACAATATTTCCAGCTTTTTCATTATTACCTGTTATGGTGATCTGTGATCAGTGAGCTTTGCTGTTATTATTGTAATTGTTTTAGAGCACCAGGAATTGTGCCCATGTAAGAGAGGAAACTTCACTTATAAATGGTGTGTGTGTTCCAACTGCTCCACTGACCAGCCAGTCCCCAATCTCTCTCCCTCTCCTTGGGCCTCCCTATTCCTTGAGACACAACAATATTGAATAATACTACATAAACTTAATTGATAAAGAAGTGGCAGGGCTTGAGAGGATTGACTCCAATTTTGAAAGAAGTTCTGCTGTGGGTAGAATGCTATCAAACAGCACCAGATACTAGAGAGAAATCCTTCGTGAAAGGAAGAGTTAATCCATATTGCAAACTTCATGTTGTCTTGTTAAGAAATTGCCACAGTAGGGGGCAGCTAGATGATGCAGTGGATAGAGCACCGGCCCTGAAGTCAGGAGGACCTGAGTTCAAATCCGGCCTCAGACCAAACACTTGACACTTACTAGCTGTGTGACCCTGGGCAAGTCACTTAACCCCAATTGCCAAAAAAAAAAAAAAGAAAGAAATTGCCACAGTCACCCTAACCTTCAGTGACCACCACTACCAGTCAGCAGCCATCAATGCTGAGGCAAGACCCTCCACCAGCAAAAAGATTATGACTAATTGAAGGCTCAGATGATGGTTGTATTTTTTTTTTAGCAATAAAAGTTTTTTTCATTAAGGTAGGCTGTTTTTTTTAGATATAATACCATTGCACACTTGATAGAGTACAGTATAACATAAACATAACTTTTATATGCATCAGGAAACCAAAAGATTTGTATGACTCACTTTCTTGGGGTATTTGCTTTCTTGTGGTGGGTCTGGAACTGAACCTGCAATGTCTCTGAGGTATGCCTGCTTTTCACCAGGCAGCTTTGGTCCCTGTCTTCTTCCCAGGTATCTTGGGGGACCCTGCATAGTTCCTGCCTCTGTCTATCACCATTCTTATTCCCCTTTCTTTAAGGAATCTCTAAGCATATATATCCAGAGAATTGAGTTTTTTTATAACAAAAATCTCTACTACTTTGGCAGTAACAAGAATTCCTGGTATAAGGCTGAATGATTCTGCAACTCTCTTGTTTTCCACCTGACATCAGTGACCTCACTGGAAGAGCAGATCAGAGTTGTCTTCAAGAGCCTTAATGATGGGAGGCAGAGATGTCAGTAAATTGTGCCTCCATGGGCAGCTCGTTCGCCCTCTCTGCCAGGCTGGCCTTAGATTTCAGGGACAGGGATCGAGGTTCCCCTTCAGCTAATGGGTTTCTTGAGGGTTTTCATAATGAGTTGCTGAATTAGGCTCAATCATTGTAGCTAAACGAGAACTCACTCTGTGTGAATTTTAGGGGTTTAAAATTAAAAAAGGAGTTTAATCAAGTTCTCCTGTATTCTTTGATGCCTATACTTGGTGGCATGGCCTCTTCAAATGAGTGATTATATGACAAACGGCATCTAAAATGGGGTGAAGAACAGGAAAGGAGTCCACACATAAGACTTAGGTTTTTGTATGAGATTTATTAAAAGATATTCGGTAGTGCTTGTGAGGTCTTGAGAGGCCTGGGGACAAGGATGCTGTGGTGCTTCAAGTGTGCATCCAGATAGGGCCATGGCATGACAGCTACTTCTCCTTTTGCGCAAGGGAATGCATGAAATGTATTACCCTTCATATCCTTGGCTTCACTTCTGATACACTTACCCCAGTATGGTGGTCCCAAGATCGTACCAAGAACCAATGTGGCACCATTTGCTCTTCTCTTGAGTTTTTTATTAAAGTTTTTAAAATGTATTTAATTAATTTATTTTATTCAATTATTAATTTTGTTTTTATTTAATATTTTAAATTTATTTATATTTAATTTTTATTACTTTTATTTTTATTTAAGTATTTTTTATTTTATTTATTAACCCAGGAAAGTTGTGGTCTGGCACGAGGAGCAGGAAGGGAGAGGAGGTTGATGAAGTTGCTCTGGAGCTCCTTTCAGATGCAGCAATTCAGAATTGGCAAGACTACGTAGTTTGGTGGTCCTTCCATAGAGTTTGGAGACTTTCCACTACTGGACCAGCAGATGGTTGAGAAATCAGTCCATCAAGATGTTACAAAATGATTGTGGTTCCGATTTTGCCTTCCTCCCCTCCAGACTCACACAGTGTTAAAAGAAGGAGCTAGAGCGCAATCTATTATACTTCAGCGGAACTAAAAAATCAGGAGTACCAATCATGATCATAGACAGTGTAACAAGAAAAATAGCCTAAAAGGTTGAATTAAAAATGATAAGCAGGGAAACTGCATTATGCTAAAAAATACTGTAGACAATGAATCATTATCACCAATGCAAGGAATGGCATAGCATCTAAATACTTAAAGGAAAAGCTAAAGGGATCGAAATGAGAAATAGAAAGTATAACTGTAAGAGTAGAGGACCTCACTATGTCATTTTCAGACATAGACAATGCCAATAAAAAAATAAACAAGAAAGAAGCTAAAGAACAGAAAAGAATTTTAGAAAAGTTAGATATGCTAGGCCTCTGGTGATTATTGAATGGAAATAGAAAGAATTGTACATACTTCTCTCAGCTGCATGTGGCACTTCATAATGATTGAACATTTATTAGGGAATAGAAACATTATAAATGAAAAAGTAGAAATATTAAGCTCTTCCTTTACTGGCAATCAAATTATATTCTGTACATATATGTTGAAAAAAAATTAATAATAGATTGGAGACTGAGCAATTTAATCCCAAAGAATTGGTTGATCAAAGAAGAAGTTATGTTAATTCATTAAAGATAAAGACACACCAAAATTTGGGGACCAGATAGTTTTGGAAGTGAATTCTATCAAAAAATAAGACAAAAATGAATTCCTATATGATACAAACTCTTTCCAAAAGTAGAAAAAGAAGGAATCCTACCAAATTCCTTTTGTGATGCAAATGTGGTTATGATATGTGGACCAGACACAGTCAAAACAGAGGGAGAAAGCTGTAGACCAAGGTCCTTAATGGATTTTGACAAAAACATTTTAAATAAATTATTAAGAAGCAGGTTACGTATAGCAACATATAAAAATATATGACCAGGTTAACTTTAAACCAGGAATATAGTGTTGGTTCAATATTAGGATATGGATATAAGGACAACTGACCATATTGATATAAAGAATAGCAAAAATAATATGATTCTATCAATAGATGGAGAAAAGGCTTTTGAAAAATACAATACCCATTTTTTAAACGCTTGAAATCATAGGAATAAATGTAAGTTTCGTTCATATGGCAAGTAGAATCCACCTAAAACTGAGAGCCAAAATTGTTTGGCATGGATGTGATGATAGCCAGTATAGTTTATGAAGGACAAGCCAGGAAGATGCTAGAATTAATGGAAATGGGGCTAAATGAGGCCTTTCCAGTAAGATCACAGGTAAAGCAAGGATATCTATCATCACCATTATCAACCTTATTATTTGATATAGTGATAGAAATGCTAACTATATCAAGACAATAACAAGAAATTGAAGGAATAAGCTATGTAAAGCAGAATGAGAGTTATTATTTTTTTATGTGAATAGATGGTTTGCATAGAGAACACTAACGTGTTAATTAAGAAATTAATTGAAACAATTAATAACCAGTAAAAATTGTAAGATATAAAACAAATCATCAACATTTCAGTATATTATCAATAAAAAAAATTTTAGTATGGTATCAACAGATCAGAATATTATTCTGTGGGAAGATATAGAAAGAGAAACTCCATTTAAGTAACTAAAGAATGCCACCTCATTGTACAAAATGGTGTAAACTTTGGAGCTGAGCCTCACTGCTATGCTCCTGGGAATTATATGGGCTTCTCAAATTTATGTGGGTACTCATATATTTGCTGTTGTTATTCAATTGTTTTTCGGTAGTGTCCTACTCTTCATGACCCCATTTGGGGTTTTCTTGGCAATGATGCTAGAGTGGTTTGCCATTTCCTTCTCCAGCTCATTTTACAGATAAGAAAACTGAGGCAAATGGGGTTAAGTAGCTGGCCCAGGGTCACAGCTAGTAAGTGTCTGAGGCCAGAGTTGAACTCAGAAAGATGAGTCTTCCTGACTCCTACATGCACTGTGGCTACCCAATTTACCTATTGCCAAACTGAGGCTGTATAAGCCTTGTCCTTTTGCTCCTTCAGGGAGTCTTTAGCCATGTAGGTGGGACTCTCTTGCTAGCAAACTCGAACTAAGTTTCTGGTTCTAGCTATCTGTTCCAGCGCCGACAATTTTGTTATACACTGTGCCCCCTAGTGGCCCACACTTCTATATGCACACACCTAATTCATAAGACATGGGAGGGACCCTAGATCTGGAATTAAAGTCTGGGTTCAAACTCTGGCTCTGTCTTTCACTTCCTGTGATCTTGGGAAACTCACTTAACCTCCAAGAGGCACCAGACCAGACTACATAAACTTTGACTAGGAAGGAAGGATTGGATGATGCCTTGGATTTTTTTAGAGACTGCTTAATGTGTAAGCAGTAGCTTCCTCAGCCCTGTCTAAGACTAGATGAGCTGAGCAGAAAGAATCAGTAGCATAGGGGCAATAGGAGAAAAGAGAAAGAAAAGTAGGATGGAACTGTGGCAGAGAAGAGAGAAATAAAGGAGGACCACTGGACTTACAGGCATCTCAGGGCAGAAGACACAGGTTAAAGCCACCAGCTGTAGCCACCTTTTTCAGAACTGAGGCGAGTTCCAAGAAAAGGTCTTCTCTTTCCCCAGATTTCCCTCAAAGTGCCTCTCCATCATAAAATATTCTGTTCACTTCTTTACTCAAATGTTTCTGGTAACTTGAATTTTATTTGAATCTTAAAGAGGCCAATTCAATTTAAGAAATATTTATAGAGCACCTACTATGTGCCAAGTACTGTGTTAAGTGCTGGGAGTACAAATAAGAAAAAGATAGACCCTTGCCTTCAAGGAGCTTACAATCTAATAGAGGAATAGAGGACAATACACAAAAGAGCAGCCCTTGGGGTCTGATGTGTTTTGTTGTTCAGCCATGTCTGACTCTTCATGACACCATGGACCATAGCACATAAGACCCTTCCATTCTCTACTATCTCTCAAAGTCTGTCCAAGCTCATGTTGTTGCTTCTATGACACCCTCTCTCCATCTCATCCTCTGCTGTCCCCTCTCCTTCTGCCTTCAGTCTTTCCCAACATCAGGGTCTTTTCCAATGAGTCCCATCTTCTTATTATGTGGCCAAAGTATTTAAACTTCTGCTTTAGTATTTGACCTTCCAGCGTATAGCCTGAATTCATTTCTTTAAGTATTGACTGATTTAATCTCATCGCCATCCAAGGGACTCTCAAAAGTCTTCTTCAGTCCCACAATTCGAAAGCATCAATTTTGCAACAATCAGCTTTATAGTCCAACTCTCACAGCCAAACATTGCTACTGGAAAAACCATAGCCTTGACTATGCAGATCTTTGTTAGTGAGGTGATGTCTCTTGTTTTTAGTATGCTGTCCAGATTTACCATAGCTTTCCTTCCAAGGAGCAATTGTCTTCTAGTTTCATGGCTGTAGTCACCATCTGCAGTGATCTTTGAGCCTAAGAATATAAAACCTGACACTGCTTCCATTTCTTCTCCCTCCATTTGCTGGGAAGTGCTGGGACCAGTTGCCAAGATCTTAGTTTTTTTGATGTTAAGCTTCAAGCCAGCTCTTACACTCTCCTCTTTCACCCTCATCAAGAGACTTCTTAACTCTTCTCCACTTTCTGCCATTAGATTGGAATTATCTGCGTAGTTGAGATTGTTGATATTTCTCCTGGCAACCTTAATTCCAGCTTTTGATTCCTCCAGTCTGGCCTCTCTCATGATGTACTCTGCATATAAGTTAAATAAATAAGGGGATGACACACAGCCTGGTCAAACTTCTTTTCCAATCTTACACCAATCAGTCGTTCCTTGTTTGGTTCTAACTGTTGCTTCTTGGCGCACATACAGATTCCTCAAGAGCATAATGTCAGGCAGAATCTAAATCAAGCAGAGCAACTGATGGAAAATGGAGAATTACCTGGAAAGTTTTGAGTCCTCTATAAAGGAAGGCTTTGGGAGGAGTTTAGTAGTCTACCTCCAGCCCTCCAATCTGGGGGTAGTTGAGATGGTGATGAGATTTCAGGTGATCAACTTGTCTGGGGGAAAGCAGGTCATTCATGGAATTGAAACTAAGAAGGGCCACTGATGGGAAAAAGAGAGTTAGTCAGGGGTTCAAGATACTTACAAATTTGAATTAAGGCGGAGAGCCAAACCTTTGCCTAAATGTTATGAATTTTCCTAACTGGGGGCTCTGAGCAATTGCGATTAGACTCCCAACTTTTTTGCAGCAGAAGAGGGGACCGTATGGTCCTGAGGAGACATTATATTGCCTCAAGACTAAAAAGCAGGCTCTTTTTTGTAACAGGGAAGGGCCAGCTAAATCTCCAGAGACAAGGTGGGGAATGAAGGATGGGGCAATGGCCGTCAGCAGAGAGAAGCGTGTCTCCCAGAGTGGGACCAATTACTGCTTTTTGATCATCGGTGCAGGGCAAACCACTAAATGCCAAGGGAAGATAAATGGTGCGAACTCTGAAACATGCCCACTGTTCTGTAATATCCTAGTAAGACTGCTGCAAGACTTATTCAGTGGTATCATATGGAAATATGGATTAAGGAAAAATATGGATATGAAAAATATGGATTAAGAAAAAATGCAAACATATTAAAGAAGCAACATTTCCTCTTCCCGCCTAACTAAAAGATGTGGACCTCGAAATCGTGCCTAGTATAAAACAAATGTTTCTGTTTTCTAAATGAGTACCGTCATTGTCAGAGGGTGTCTATGATACTTCCTTCCACCTAGTATACTAAACAAAACTCTATCCTGCCCTTTGTAGATTTTCTATAGAACTTGTAGCCTAAAATACTATCACCACTGTGGAACTCCTTTATGTCTTATCACCATCATCTTTCAAACGCCTTATTAACTCCATCTGGTAAGGGTATATATTTGTATTGTTCCTTCTTCCCACGCACCCCCTTAAATGCAGCATTTGTACCAGCTCTTATTTACAATGAAAATGAAATTCATTTAACCTCTCTTGGCTTCACTTGCTAGATGTGTCCAATGAAGACAAGTTGAGTCCAACTTTAAATCTATGATCCTAGTGATTAAATTAACCCCTCCACCCTGACCCCAGAAGACCCTCCCCGACTGGAGCTTCTCTCCTTCTGACCCTGTGGCACTTTGGTTGCCGATCTTTGGCATAAAAATGAATACCAGACTTCAGATGGACAGATGTGGAAAGCAAATTTTGAGAGGTTCAATGCCTTCAAGACAAACCTGAGGCTGAAAATCAGTGAGTGTTGCACCAGCTACCACGACTGTGGTACCCTTGACCCTGACCCTCACCCTACCAGTCCTTCCAGGTCTCTATTTCTAGGTTCCCCTGTGGAGGTGTCCAAAATGCCTGCAGTCTATCACTCCTCCTGACTGTCCCTCAGAGAAAGGACAAGGGAAGTTCCTCCATCCTGAGCCACCAGGCACCCTCCCTGTCTGTCCCACCCTGGCTCCCAGAGAGCTTCTCACCAGGCAAGCATACATGGACTCTGTCTCACTCTGACCTAGCTTTGGTCCCCGTCTTCCTCCCAGTCCTCATGGGGGTCAGAAGCCAAGTCTCAGCCCTTCTCCTCATTTTTTATCCATCTCCCCCACGCCACATATCCTCATGAAGAGATATCTAGAGAATTGGGTTTTTTACAACAGAAAACTCTACTACTTTTCCAGTAACAAAAAGTCCTGGAAAGAGGCTGAGCAGTTTTGTATGCATCCTGTCCCCCTCCCCACAACTCGGTGATGTCATTGAAGGAGCAGGTCAGTGCTGTCCTTAGGGTCTTTAAAGGTGGGAGATAGAGATGTCAGTAAATGTGCATCCTTGGACAAGTCACTTTCACTCTCTGCCAGGCTGGCCTTGGATTCCAGGGGATAGAGACAGGGGCTCCTCTTCAGCTGAAAGATCTGTTGATTGTTTTCATGATGAGTTGTTGAATTAGGGTTACTCACAGTAGCAAGTTGAATGAAGACTCACTCTGTGTGAGTTCTAGGAGTTTAAAATGAGACTTGACCAGTTTTCTGCTACCCTTTAATACCAACAGAGCACCCTGGGGGAGAGAAAAGAGGTGGTGGATGGCAGGTGGCAGGCATCTCAGCCACCATCTCTCCTGGGAACCAGCACCCCAAGCCAAAGATCCTTGGGAATAGCAGTACCTCCAGAAAACCTGCCCTGCTTCCAGTCCGTGCTCTGCAGCCATAATGGAGAGGAATGATCAATATGGAGACAGATGAGATAGGATCTACTTTCCACCCACAGCCGTCTATACTACCTGCTGAGATGGGCAGATAAGCTCACCAGCCTGGGAGTGACTGGGTTCCCAGTTTGGTTAGTCTTCCAATTCAGTTCTCTTGGCCATCATCCTAGGAAGCAACCCCTGGCTGGTAATATGGCCTGGCAACTATTTCTGTGGGTATGGTACTATAGCTCCCAAAAACCCACCGAAGTCCTTGGTTCAACATTGGAGACAGATATGGTTTTATCAGTGGAATTGCCTCACCTCCATATTTACTACCCAGCTACCTGCTAGTTGGACTCCCTGGTGACCATGAGGAAAGAAGCAATATGTAGTTGAGGATATATATATATGGGTGCCAAGGAGGGCCCATCTATAAGGGGCAGTTGGGTTGGTGGCATGTGGGGAGAGAAGTCAGAGCAAAATCTGGATGAAGAGGGAACTGCATGATGGTAACCTCTGAAGGTGTGGAGAAACCTGTCAAGACCACCCAGCCTGAAGGAAACTGCCCAGATTGGGTAGGGGAATTTTTAATGGAGGTGGGGGCAATGTTCCTCTCTTGCTTACTAATTCAACTGTAGAAGTCTCAAGGGAATGGGGCAGCAAGCTGTGGAAAACACCAGTGGAAATCCTCACATATTAACAAACAACAATGATGATTCACATTAGACATTATACCTAGTTGAGAATCCATAGACCTTTTGCCCTGGTTTTCATTGTTGTTCAGTCATTTCAGTCACATCTGACTCTTTGTGACTCCTTTTGGGGTTTTCTTGACGAAGAGAGTGGAGTGGTTTGTCATTTCCTTCTCCAGCTCATTTTACAGATGAGGAAATTGAGGCAAGCAGGGTTAAGTGACTTGCCCAGGGTCACACCAATGCTAAGTGTCTGAGGCTGGATTTGGACTCAGGAAAACTGGACTCCAGGCCCAGCACTATTCGCTGCACCACCTAGCTGCCCTGGTTTTCACAGATCCTTAAAATATTTTCCCCCATTGAGTGGGAGCACACTTTCTGGAAAGAGGACCACTGAGGCATCCTCAGGCACCAGGTCCCTTTACAAGGTGATTCATTTTATGGGAAGAAGGCACTGGTATTGTTATTTCACCTCTGGGGCTTCAGTCTCTTCATCTGTAAAGTTAGGGCTCCAGGGTTGGGACTAGATGGATGGTCTTAAAAATCCCTTTCAGCTCTAACATTCTGTGATTCCGAGGAGGAATTAGTATGAGCTGGAGCGGTCAGGGGAGGCTTCCTGGAGGAGGATGGACTTTGTGGAGAGAAGGGAGGGTGTTCCAGGCAGAGGAACAGCAGAGGTCTGCATCTTTGTGTGTACAATCTTTGCTCACAGAATAAAGAGAGAGACCTGACTAAGATTTTAGCAGGGTGGGGATGAGGGTGGGGGTGATGTAGGAGGAGAAGGTGTTTCCGTAATTCATAGGTCAGTTGCTTAAAATGTCTACCAGATACTTCAAACTGTATTTCTCAGGAACTCACTGTAACAAAGGGCAAACAAAGGAAACTAGAAAAGATTTGCATATAGGACCAAATGAGCAGCCAAGGTCAAGAAGGAAGATAAAAGAAAAACAAATGACTCTCACAGTATCTGGCAACCAGCCCGCTCCACCCCACAGCCAGGCTCCCAGAGGCCGGCAACATGTTCTTACACAGAATCCCAGGTCGGCAGAGCTGCAGGGAACTTTGAGAGCATCGAGGCCAGGGATTCTTATGCTTCCTTGTATCTCAGACCCCTTGGGCAGCAGTCTAGTGAAGCCTGTGGACCCCTTCTCAGAAGAATGTCGTCAAATGCACAAAATGCTAGGCATAGGATTACCGAGGAAACCATTATATTGAAATACAGTTATCAATTAAAAAAACATGTACTCCAGATTAAAAACCTTTGATATAATCTGACCTGAGGCTGAAAGTGAATCTACTTGTCCCAGTTCAGAACCCCGCTAGGAAATGTCAAAGCCAAGGCTCGAACTTATGTCTTGTGTGTCTTTGGACACGTGCTCCTTTCTCTGCATGCTTCCTCTAAAAGAAAAGAGGAATGTGAAGAAAGGAAAGGATGATGGATGGATGAGAAGGTGATCAAGAGAAGAGAATATGGAGATTCTGATGAAGGGAGGAATGAAGGGCAGGGCTGTCAATCATGACATCAGACTTCGGGTTACTACTTCAGGTGGTAATAATATAATAGTGATATAAGGTTGGCCAATGAAGGAAATCCCTTCATTAGAGTCTTTGGAGTACTTTATGTGGTTTTTGTATCTGTTTATGGGCTACTCCGAGGTTTTTTTTTTTCTTCATTTTATGAATTTTCTGTGGGGTAAAATCAAGGCTGTCCCAAATACTTGTTAACCTTAGTGCTTGTGTGGCATCTGGGGACCTCTTTTATCCACATCTGTAGTAACCTCGAAGTGAAATTTTTTACCAGCGTAAACTCCATTTGGGAGCAATGGACCAAAGAGAATGATGCTCTTGGATCAGCCTCTGATCTTGGATTCAATCTATGTGAACCCGGAATCTTGGTGTAGCAGTGGAGGGGGCAGGGCTTAGGAATGGACCATAATTTAAAGTTTGCACAGTATGTTTCCCATAACAGCTGTATGACGTGGTAAGTGCAAACATTATGATGCCCATTTTACTGATGGTAAAACCAAGGCTCTGAGAGTCAAAGTGATTTGTCTCTGATTACACAGCTTGTGTTTAAAGTCTTGAGCTCTGCCCATAATAGAATTGATCTTTTCCCTCAGCCACAGGTTTGGGGAATAGTTTTTCTGATATGAACAAGAAATATTCAGCATAACTGTTGTGGTGTAGATATGGCTAGGAAAGCATTTGCTTTATTTATGTTTGAATATTTTGTGGATCTGTGACTGTTGTCTTGGGTGGACCCATGTAGAGAACAATCTCTAAACATCGGTAGTTGGCTTTTCAAAGTCTCAACCCGGCCTGAGTGTCTGGTCCACGGTGGGAGGGGACACACAGCCTGTTGCTGGACCCAGATTTAGTGGAAGCCTTTCCCATCTTGGGAGGGGCATAGAGCCTGTGTTCTCCTGGCAGAGCTACAGAAATCCAGGGCTGGACTGAGGCATCTGAAGAGGACTTCATCGTGGACATTCATTATAATGCCACAACATTTTTACACTGGCCTGAAATCCCAATCATTACATCATTTCTCTGAGTCAGACAGAGGGGAAGAATATTATTTCTGGAAAACCCCTCCGAGAATGCACATCCTAGGACTGTAGATCTGACATGTAAAGGGACTACAGAGGCCATTTAGTCTAATAGCTTCATTTTACAGATGAGAAAACCAAGGCTCGCCTGGGGGTTTGGCTACTGCTGCAACCATCTTGTAGCTTCCTCCTTAATGCCTTGTTCTGGTCAAGCCCAGCTGCTTCTGTGTTGATGAAGGCCAGGGAGGGACGCCAATGCTCTCTTCAATTTGGCTTCATAAGACAAAGCCTCCACTGCTTACCCTAGTTCTAGCCATTGTTGAATGTAGGCTGAGATGTGCTTTGCTTTTCTGGTTCCCTGAGTCCTCACAGCCTCAGGCAGTCGACTCTTCCTCTGGATGGGTGTGGGCTCCTTGAGGTCATTGGCTATTTTGAACAAATTACTTCCTCTGATCTCAGAAGCTGAAACATCATTAGTGGTGTCCCAGGGCCATCGTTCTATGAGGCCTTCCCTGAACCTAACAGCTCTCTCCCCAGGGACCCCACCAGAGATGTCTATGCTCCAGTGACCATGCTTTGTGGCTGGCCCTTCTTGGCCTAAGATTCACTTCCTGCTGTTCTGTCTGGGCGCCAATGAGGAGAAAGGGTGAAGGCGTTTATAGATGTGCCACCTGCCTCAGAGCCCAGCACCCTGGGAGAGAGGGAGCAAGATGAACATAGATGATTACGAGAACGTTAGCCTAGGGAAGCCATCACCTTGGCCGCTTGGTGAGTTTCTCCCAAATCCTACTTTTCCCCTGGGTCTCCTTTTCCTCCCCACATCTTCCAACTCTTCAGAGGAACTTGTGGACTCAGGGAGCCATTCTAGGCTCTAAGCTGGGGTCTCTGGGAGGATTTGGGGAGGGGATCAGCCTTTGAGGATGACTCTTTGGGAATCCTGATTTTCCCACAGGAAATATTTTGGTCTTAGCTCCTATCCAAGATGGGTCTGCTTGAGGTGGTGGGTGTCTATGCACAGAGAGACACAAGCTGATCCTTTCTGGGCTGTTTGAATGGGACTTGGGGTCAGCTCAGCTCTTGCACGTACACAGGGCAAACTCAGCATGAGGACGTTTTTAGTACCACTGACTCTGTAAGAAAATCTCCCATCTGCCCTGTACATATCTCATTTGTACATCGTGGTTTGCATATCATCTCTCTCGTTAGAATGTGAGCTCCTTGAGGGCAAAGACTGTTTTTTTTTTTAACTTTTGCTCATCTTTTCAGCATTTAGCACAGTGCCTGGCCGTAATAGGTGCTTCATAGATGCTTGGTGACTGGACTTGACAATGAATTCTCTCCCTCCCAGGACAGTTTCTCAGGATAGAGCCGCGTCCAGCCCACAAGACTCCAAGGATGGTCCGGGTAACCCTGGTTCTCCTGACTCTGGCCTTGCTGGCCTCCCTCACTGCTATCATCATTCTTTGTAAGTTCCCGGGTGGTTTGTGGCTTCACATCTGTGCTGTATTGCTTACCCCTTACCCTGTCCTGGGGCCATCATTGCCTCACTAAGCTTCAAAGGATCTGGAGTAATTATCTTGGCCCATCTTCCTGTCTTCAGTAAAGACTTATATGGAAACCCATTCCAGATGAGAAAAACATAATAATGCTAGTCAATATTAATACAGGCAGGTCCCAATTAGTACAAACAAGCAACTCCATCATTCACATGTTAACTGGGACCTGGCTGCCTGTCACTTTAAGGTTAGCAAAGTGCTTTGCATATATTATCTAATTTGGTCCTCAAAACAGTTGGAGGGTGCCATAATCATACTCCATTTACAGTGGACAGAGATTAAGTGACTTTACCAGGGTGACACCACTAAGATGCAGTAAGTGTGTGAGGCTGGATTGGAATTCAGGTCTTCCTGTCTCCAAGTGTAGTATTCTACCTATGACTCAATATTGCTTCTTTTATGTGTCTAGAATAGTGCCTAACTGGCATTTAGTAAATGCTGATTAATCAACTGTAAAGAGTGCTGGGTTTGGAGTCAGAAGACTTGAGTTCTTTTCTTGGCTTTCCTTGTTACTACCTGTAACAAGGATTTTGGGCAAAGTCATGTGTCCTCTCTGGGACTCAGTTTCTTATCTGTAAAATGAGAAGTTTGAGTTCGATAAAAGAATGATAAGGCATTTATAGGGCAGCTAGGTGGCGCCATAGTGCATAGAGCACTGGGCTTGGAGTCAGGAAGACTCACCTTGATGAGTTCAAATCTGGCCTCAGACACTTAGTACCTGTGTGACCTTGGGCAAGTCACTTCACCATGTTTGCCTCAGTTTCCTCATCAGTAAAAGGAGCCAGAGGAGGAAATGACAAAACCCTTCAGTATCTTTGCTGTGAAAACCCCAAATGGGGCTGTGAAGAGTTGCACATGATGAAATGACTCAACAACCACAAAAAAAGCATTTATCAAGCCCTTACTATGTATAAAGCACCCTTTGGGGTACAAATGTATAAACAAAGACTGCACCTGTTCTCAAGAAGCTTAAATCCTAATAGGGAGCGATCACATAGGGGAATGACAGCCAGGCAGGAGAGTGTTGGCTTGGAAGCCATAGGGATGCCCTTTGATGTAGTCTCTACTATGAATTTATGGTTCTAAGCAGAATATTTCATATTTTTGAAGATTTGTTGCCAAGGCAACCCATTCCAGTGGGTTTTATCCTCTCTACTCTACCATCATTTCTTTTATACTGCTTTCAGAGAGAATTGTTGTTTTTGGTGAGATGGGGCAGGAGCTGGGCTTGTGCTTTCATCAGGGTGGGAACTCCCAGTGTGGAAACTTCTTCCACTATTGCAGTCTGTAACTTACAGTCTTTGAGGTAATCTGGTGAACTGAGATGTTAAGTAAGCTGCCCAGGGTCACGCAGCTGGCGTGTGGCAGACATGGAACCTGAGCCCAAGTCTTCCTGCCTCCAAGGCTGACTCTCTATCTACTATGCCATGCTCAGTGTCTTTCTATTAGGGTGAGCGAGGCAATTTCCTTTTGTGAAGAGAATGAGGTGAAAAAAGGAAGCCAACACATCCAGGTCATATGGGCCATTAGTAGAAAATTTGGTTTCAATAACCATCTCTCCCCTTTTGGGGCCAAACTTTTTTCACCTGATGAAGTGATGGGGCCCAATCACTCCCATGCTCACTTTTTAAGGTATCAGTATTTTTTATTCCCTTCTAGGTGACCTGGCCTGGAAAGTGACTGTTGACTTGGCAGACTTAGCATCAGCATCAATATGCCTCATTAGTACAGATCTCATCCTGGAGGTATTTATGAGCCAGGGCTACAGGACAGAAAACAGAAAATCAGAACTGGGGACTGAGGAGAGTAGAGGCAGGGCAAGGGACCCAGCCAAGGTCTCATGGCTTAAAGCTTGCTTTCTTCTATCCAGCAGGATGAGGCATGCCCCCTTCAACCAAAGGAACCAAAGGACTTCTGAGCGAGACAAATACTCTGAGATTCCCATGGCCTCTCTAATTACATCTGTGTTGCTTGAAATCTGACACTAGCCAGCCTTAACTTTTCAATCTCTTAGATTTCCAGGTAGAGACATGCACAGGAAAAGAGGAAGCCCAGCGGAAGGCTTACCTGGATAATATTACCACCCTGACTTCAGAGATGCAGATGTTAAGAAGTCGTCTGGAAAACCCTAGGGTTCAGACGTTAGAGACCAAGAAGACTGGGAGTGGCCTGGAAAATGTCACAGCATCTAGTGCTGTCATGGAAGGGTTAAAAGGTTATTTGGAGACCATTACTGGCCTCCCTGTCAGCATCCATCAGGTACAGACCAGGGCCTCTGGAGTGAACCCTGAGATACCAGAGGAGGCCCGAGAGTTTGAGAGGGTCCTGAACCACCTGGAGGCCCCATTGAGGAGGCCCTGGAGTTTGGAGAGATCACTGAGACACCTGGAGCCCACGTGGAGAAGGTCTCAGCAACTGTTGAAGTCCAAACAGATGTGAAAATGTTAAAAGACCTTCTAGAGGCTGTTAATGCATCCTACATTGCAGTGAGAGATGAGTATAGTATGTTCATGGGGTCCTGTGGGATTGGGGAGTTTTTTTCTACATTTCCAGCATTTCAGCTCATAACAGTACCTGACATTTGTGTAATGGTTACAAGCTTACAAAGGGCTTTTTAATAGTCATCTTATTTTCCTAAATCTTAATGGGCATGACTAATATTAGAATCATAGATTTAAAGCTGCAAAGGACCATGGAGGCTACCTAGTCATGGAGAGAGTACTGGGTTTGCTGTCAGGAAGACTCCTAAGTTCAAAGCTTGCCTCAAATACTTTCATGCTGTGTGATTCTGGGCAAATCATTTAACTTGCCTCATTCATAAAATGGGAATAATATTAGTGTCTCCTTACAGAATTATTGTGAAGTTCAGATGAGAGAACATGCAAAATGCTTTGTAAGCCTTGTAGTGCTATGTAAACTACCACCACCACCATCACCATCATCATCACTCAGGAGTGAATTGAGGCTGATAGAGTGGAAGCGACTTCCCCAGGATCATGCAAGTAGCAGAGTCAAGATTTGAACTTCGGTACTTTATAGATCATTCATCAGAAACTGCTCACTCCAAAGCGATCAATGATCACTTAATTGCTAACTCTAATGGCCTTTTAAAAAAATCTTCTTCCTTCCTGAGCTCTCTCTGCCTTCAACACTGTTGATCACCCTCTTCTCTCAGATCCTCTCTTCTCTCTAGGGTTTTGTGCTACTGCTTTCTTGAAATTCTCCTCCTACCTGTCTGATTGTGCCTTCTCAGTCTCCTGTGCTATAGCTTCATCCAGATCATGCCCACTAACTACAGGTGTCTCCCCCAAGGTTCTGTCTTGGGTTCTGTTCTCATCTCCCTCTGGTAATTGCTGGTATCTCTCTAGATAATCTCATCAACTTCCATGGATTCCATTGTCACTTCTATTTAAAAGATGATCAGATCTATTGATCCAGTCCAAGCCTCTATCCTGACCTCCAGGGTCACATTTTTAACTGCCTATCGAATGACTTGAACTGCATTCTTGAACCACAGACATGTTAAACTCTGTTTGTCCAAAACCAAATTCATCATCTTTCCTCTCAAACTCTTCCTCCTTCTCCCGTGCCAAGGGCACCACTGACCTCCCAGGCTCACAGCCTAGGAGGCATCCTTGACTTCTCACTCATTCTAACCCCACACATCCAGTCATTTGCTAAGTCCTGTCATGTTGATCTTCAACAATATTTCTTGTATATACCCACATCTTTCCTCTGGCACAGTCACCACCCTGGTGCAGATCCTCATGACCTCATGCCTCTACTTAGTGCAACAGCCTAATGGTGGGTCTCCCTATCTCAAGTCTCTCCCCACACCAGTCTGTCTTCCTTTTGGTTGTCAAAGTGATCTTCCTAAAGTTCAAGTCTGACCATGTCATGTCCTTACTTAATAAACTCCAGCTTAATAAACTTCTTATTACAGCTAGGATCAAATATACAGTTTTCTGTTTGGCTTTTAAAGTCTTTCACAAACCTCTCCTTTCCTATATTTCCAGTCTTATACCTTTCTCCTTTCCCTGAATACTCTTCAATCCAGTGACAGTGTCCTCCTTGGAGTTCCTCACCCAAGATATTCCATCTCTAGTCTCCAGGCATTTTCACTGGCTGTCTCCCATGCCTAGGATGATTGTCCACCTCACCTACGATTCCTGACGTCCACCAAGTCTCAGCTTGAATTGCATTTTCTGTAGGAAGCCTTTCTCAGTCTCCCTTGCTTCTAATACCTTCCCTTTAAGACCACCTTCATTTTCACTGTTTATATCTTAAGTTTTTGTTGTCTCCTCCATTAGACCACGAGCTCTTTGAGAGTGGAAGCTGTTCATACCTCCCTTTGTATCATAATGACATGTAACAGGCACTTAATGAGTGCTTGTTAGCTTGACTTGACTCTGATTTCAAATCCAGAACCTTTCCACTGAGACACTCTGTATCATTATCCCTGTTTTATAAATTAGTCAACTTAGACTGAAAAAGGTTAAGAGACATGCCCACTCTGTATCCGTCATGCCTGGCATGGTGATTGGCATATGTAAAATTGACTTTAATTCCTTTTTTAAGACTTAACCAAGCTGGCATGGGGTTAATATTCTCCCATTCTGTGTAAGTCCAAACTCTTTACCTTTGTAAAGCCACCCTTCACCTACATTCCTGAGAAACTTGCCTAAAGGCCAAGCTTTTGTCTTTTGTTCAATGTGGCAGTCATGTCTGACTCTCCATGACCCCATTTGGGATGTTCTTGGTAAAGACAGTGGAGTAGTTTGCCATTTTCTTCTCCAGCTCATTTTATAGAGGGGGAAACTGAGGCAAACAGGGTGAAGTGACTTGCCCAGGGTCACACAGCTAG
The DNA here is from genome assembly GCF_003287225.1 of Phascolarctos cinereus. NCBI lineage: Eukaryota > Metazoa > Chordata > Mammalia > Diprotodontia > Phascolarctidae > Phascolarctos > Phascolarctos cinereus. The sequence continues at coordinate 21,346,180 of NW_027555625.1, read as the reverse complement.
TAAATGTCTGAGGCCAGATTTGAACTCAAGAAGATAAGTCCTCCTGAGTCCAAGTCCGTGTACTATCCACTGTGCCATCCACCACTGACTTAACTCAAATTCAAATTGATTCAATCAAAGCCTTTGCAGACTATACCCACGTCTCCAGACCAATCCTATCACCTGAGGATTATTCCCATTTCTCAGCAGGGAAGTAATGGGGAGTAGTTGAGGTGTTGGACTCTAATTTGAATCCAGGTCCCTCCCAATGTTAAATCTGTTGCTCTTACTACCACACTACCCTGCCTCATCATTAGGGAAAAAGTCTAGGACATGACACCCTTACTGCTAAAAACCTGACCTCCTTTCTAGAGAAATACATCGTTTGTTCTACAAGGGCCACTGAACCCAAGAGTTTGTGGCTCTAGCTGAGCCTGCCCCTTTCAACAAGCATTTATTAAATGCTTATCATGTGCCAGACATTATGCCAAGCTATTTTTCCCTAGTACTTCCCTCCCAGAGATCTAACTTATCTCCTACTGCAGTGAAGTCTCATCCAGTGGATAGTGTAACATTTATTTTCCTGAGGACATGTAGGGCAGGAAAGGCAAGGCTAGCAGCCTTCTCCACCACTGGTGGCCATTTTCCCCTAGATCCTTGATTTTTCTTCTCTTTCTTCTCTACAGGGACCATCCTAACACTCCTCTCCAAGGGCTGGAAGTTCTACAATGGAAACCTTTACTATTTTTCCCAAAAGAGTACATCCTGGTATGAGGCTGAAAAGTTCTGTATATCACAAGGGTCTCATCTGACATCTGTGGCCTCAGAGGAAGAACAGGTCAGTCCTTCTAACCCTGATTCACAGCAAGGCTTTAGAGAATGGTGTATGGAATCACCATTTTTAAAGATGCTTCCCTTTCAGGGCAGGGCTTGCCTAATTCTAGAGGAAGGCAACTCAAATGGTGAAGATCCTTGAGCCATATGAGGATTTGTTGGAGGAACATGTTTAGTCTGGAGGAGACAGCAGTTCATGGGGGATTGCCCAAGCTGACTCCCATGCCTAGAATTCATTCTCTCATCTCTGCTTCTTAAAACCCTTGATTTCTTTCAAAACTCAGCTCAAGAGCCTCCTTGTGCTTGAGGTCATTCCTGTTCTCCTCCCTCTGCTCATGCCTCCCTCAAAATTATCTTGGATTGATTTTCTTTGTACTTATAGGAATACTTGTTGCCTCCCCCAGTGGGATGTAAACTCCTCAAAGAGTTATTTCCATTTGCATCCCCAGTGCCTAGCGTATGCCTGGCACACAGTAAGGTCATTGACCTATTGACTGGTATGATAGCTGTCTTCAGATATTTGAATGGCTACTTTTGGAAGAGGGATCAGCCATGTTCTGCTCAGCCCCAGAAGGCAGAACTAGAACCAGTGGGTGGGAGGTACAGAGAGGCCATCTAGGCTTGATGTCCAGGATAACCTCCCAACAACTGGAGCTGCCCCAGAGTGAAGAGGGCTGTCCCTGTTTAGTGACCAAATGTTAACACACTATATGCATGCTAGTTGTGTTGTTGCTGGTGTGGTCTTCCTCACTGGAGACCTTGACATCAAGATTGGATGACCATTCATCAGTGAAGTCAGAGAGGATTCTTGCTAGGGTATGTGTTAGACTGGATGGTCGCCAAACCCTGAGATGTTGTGGTTCTGACGTTTATTGAAGGGAAGGGCTCAATGTTATTTTGAAAGGGCTTTCCCCATGATAAAGATTTTTTTTTTGATTAGGCAATGGGGTTAAGTGACTCGCCCAGGGTCACACAAGTAGCAAGTATTATGTGTCTGAGGCCAGATTTGAACTCAGGTCATCTTGAATCCAGGGCCGGTGCTCTGTCCACTCTGCCACCTAGCTGCTCCTCCCATGATAAAGATGTGATGCGGCCAGAGAAAGCACCAGGAAGCCTCTCATCCTAAGGGAAGTCTAGGGGCATCTAATATGGTCCATATCCCATACTTGCTCTGGCTCCATTGAGTGGCAGTATCCAAAGGGTTTTTTTGCTCATGCACTCCTATCAGTAAGACGTTATTGATCATGTTCACTCAATAAATACACATTTATTTACATATAAATGGCAGGTACCATTAAAATATGCAGCTAGGAGGCTGAAGTAATTAAGTAGCATAGTGGATAGAGTGCTGGGCCTGGAGTAAGGAAGCCTGAGTTAAAATGCAGTATTTGATACCCTGGGCAAGTCACTTAACGCCATCTGCCTTAGTTTCAACTATAAAATTGGAATCATAATAACACCTATCTCCTAAGGTTGTTGTGAAAATCAAATGAAATAATATTTGTCAAGCTCTTAGTACAGTGCCTAGAACATGGTAGGCACTTAATGAATGCTTTTCCCTTTCCCATTATATTATTATTGCTTATATATGATGTCTATTATGAAGCATAGACAAAAGAAAAGTTTTCAAGGGATGTAATAAAGGAGAAATAAATGATATTTTAAGCAAATTTTATGTATTTTATTCAGGAATAAAGTACAGCCCTCAGTGGATGCTGGCAGTGGGACTAGAGCAGCAGAGTGTTTAAGAACCATGAATGAATGAAAAGAATGAATTTCATTCTTTTCATTCATTCATTTGCTCATTCATTCACTCAAGGAGAACAGAAGAGGCCAATTGTGGCTCCAAGCACCCTGAGCAGTGGGTGTATGCACCCCATGTTGGAGACCATTGACCACCCTTTAAGTGACTCCATATAGCCTCTGCCCTGTCCCCAGCATCAACCCCTTCCACGATGTCTGCCTTCACCTCCTCTGTGATTATTATGTTCTAGAAGTTCCTTATTAAGAGAGCCAAGGACGTTTCCTACTGGATTGGCCTGACCAGCCTGGGTACTGACAGCAGCTGGCACTGGGTCGATGGGACTCCCTACAAAGAGACCAATAGCAGGTGAGTCCATAGCTGCCATCCTTCTGGGCACATCCTTGTATACACAAGCTCAGAGAGATCTTGAAAGCTTTCCCTGGGCCACACTTGAAGAAAGATGAGACTTCCTTGGCAGCATTCTGCTCTCAGACTCTTTGTCCCTGCAGCCCTCTGAATCATGTGTTCACTCTCTTACCTCTTCCCTAGCTGTCCCTCAAGGTTGTGGCTATTTGTTTGCCTCCTACAAATTTCTGGCATTGCCACAAATCCCATGTGCCTGTTGCCTTCTCTTCTCTCCATTCATGAAGCCGCCACCCTTGCAGGGGTTCTCCACACCTCTCACCTGGTCCTCATAGGTCTTCCTGACTGCAGTTTCCCCCAATCTAGTCTTTACCAGGCTGCCAAATGAAGTAAGTACAACATTTTAAAAAGTAAGAACAACATTTGCCTATTTTTTTTTAATGGAGAATGTAACCCCCTTGAGGGTAAAGAGCAATTCTATTAATTCTAAATTCTAAATAACAGTTCTATCCCCCCAGTGCCTGATAATGGGGGGACCTGAACCTATCAGGGGCAGGTAGGTACTTCCTTACCTTGGGGGTCAACCTCTAACCAGCCAATTTCATTCCATCTTTTCAGATCACTCTCCTTAGCTAAGAAAAACAGAAGGAAAATCTAAATTCATCAGATCTGTCTTCTTGCCTCAGTTGTCACTGGTTTATCTACCCTACATAGTTCCTCTCTCCTCCCCAACATAGCTAGAATCGCTTTGATTGTCTGAACTTTCCTTACTGGCTTGCCTTTATTCTGAGCCTCAGCATTCCTGCCACTCTCCTTAATAGATCATGCCCTACCTTTGTATTGACTTTCTTTTACCCACCCATATTCTGTTTCTTAAAAAAGTCTAAGTTGCTCAGGAAGTTGCCTGAGCATCCACATTTGTTTCTTCAGACCACATTCATCTTCCCTTCTTCATGAGAATTATTTCACTTGGTGGCTTCAGAACTTGACTTTTGAGAGTTTCCCATCTCTCCTTGATTGACTTCTCCTATCATATTTGGGTCCATAGGAAGAAGCCATGTGTGGGGCTGAGCATGAGAAAGGGATAGCTGACTTCAAGTATTTGAAAGACTCGTGTGGATGCAATTTGTTCTGTCTAGCCTCAGAGGGTAAAACAAAGAGAAAGCAAATTTTAGGGTGATGTCAGAAAACATTTCTTAATCATTAAAATGGGCTGCCTTGGGAGACAGTGGCTCCCTCTATATTGGAGGTCTTTAAGCAAGAGCTGAATGACAAGCTATTGGGTGTGGTATAGAGAGGAAATTTTTGCAGGCACAGGTCAGATTGATGGCTACTGTGGATGCCTCTGGCTCTGAAATTCTGCAGGAAAGAGAGTAAGCATTTATTAAGTACTTTTTGTGTGCCAGGCACTATGCTAAGCACTTGGCAAATATTATCCCATTTGATCCTCACAATGAGTCTGGAAGGTCATTACTGTCCCCATTTTCCAGTTGAGGAAACTGAGGTAGACAGAGCTAAAATGATTTGCCCAGGGTCTCACAGCTAGTAAGTCAGCCAGTCTGAGGCTGGATTTGAACTCAGGTCATCCCGCCTCCAGATCCAGGGCTCTATATACTGTACATAGGCACTTAGCTGGGCTGAGCAGATGAAAGATTAAAGACCATGGGTAAGCTATGGGGAACAACATGATGGGGAAGGAAGGCAGAGGGGAGGTGGAAAGCCAAATTCCCCAGCTGTTGCTCTCACCAGTTAAGTGTTTTGCCTTGAAACAAGCCCGGTCTCTTCCATTACATCCTCTTCCCTTCCATTATTTCAAATATATTTGACGTTGCCCAGCTTCCTTTCCTGAAATTTTTCATTCATTTTTCTCTTATTCAGTGCTTTGATTAAATCATTCCACTTTGTCTCTAAGTGGAATTTTGATTTGGGGCTGGTTCCTTGTTTTTTTTTTAAGTTTCCCAACTCAATAACCTTTAAATGATTGAATTGGTGACACGATGCACCAGCTCTACCGCCTACCCTAACCATTCAGTGATGGTGCACGCTGTGACCAGACGTGCTTCCTTTATGCCTCAGTTGAAAGCATTTACAAGATCTGATTATCTGCATCAGTAGAGGAGTGCCTCTTCATTCTGGAACAGAAAATGCATGGCTCAGGCAGGGTACGTTGCCGTAGTAACAAGCTTCCCTGTTGCCAGCCTTCCCTCCTGGGTCCTCCATTGCTGCCTTGCCCAGCCTCTTTCATTTCTTTAATACTTGGGCATCTTGTGGCCAAAAGTCTCTGACCACCAGGCCTTGTCTGCCCCGCTAGCCCCCAATCAGCCATCTGGTCTACAAACCACCTTTGCTGTATCGGGATGGCGGAGACCTGCCCTCTGAATAGTAGTGTCCCCATCAGTCCCTCTGTTGGACCAAGAGGGAAGAGCAGAGGATTGGAGCTGAAGAGGACAAAGGAGATGGGACATCCAGGCTTCCTGAAGCATCAATTTAATTCAGTTCAATTCAATAAGCATTTATTAAGCTCCTACTATGTGCCAGGCGCTAGGCAACAAAGACAAAGTGAAAGAACACCTGCCCCCATGAAATCTACATCCTACTGAGGGAAGCAACATGTCTGCAGATAAGTGAATATTAGCTATATTATTTTACATATTTATTTTATAAATAGATAGCTGTGGCTTAGCAGCTAGAGTCAGCCTTGAAGGCAAGAGGATCTGGGTTCAAGGCCCGCCTCTAACTTTCAGTATTCTAGAGACAGCTGGATAGAGTGCTAGACCTGGAATTAGGAAGGCCTGAGTTCAAATCTGACTTTAGGTACTTACTAGCGGTGTGACCCTGGGTAAGTCCCTTAGCCTTTGGCAGCCTCAGTTTCTTCAGCTGTAAAATGGGGATAAAAATAGCACCAACCTCCCGGGTAGTTGTGAAGCTCAAAGGAGATGATAATTGTAAAGTGCTTGTGTACTACCTGGCACATAGTAGGCACTATATACATGTTTCCCTCGCATGCAGCGTGTGTCAGAGATGGGACAAGGTTTTCTTACTCTGAGGTCAACTCAGTATGTACCACACCATTCTTTCATTCTGCCCTGTGCATGCTGTTTGGTTATTTTCAGTCATTTCAAACTCTTTGTGACTTCTTAGTACAGATACTAGACTAATTTGCCGTTTCCTTCTCTAGCTCAGGTGAGGAAACTGAGGCAAACAGAGTTGAGTGACTTACCCAGGATTACACAGCTATACGTGGCTGAGGCTGGATTTGAACTCATGAAGATGAGTCTTCCTGACTTCAGGCCCAGCACTCAATGCACTATAGCGCCACCTAGTGGCCCTGTAGGTGCTTAATGAAGGTTTGTTGCTTTGGATTGAGTTTAGCCTTCCAGACTCCATTCCATTTAGCTGCTATTTCCTTAGGCCTTCTGACTGTATTCATAGTAAAACTGTCATAGTGTAATTCATCCACCCACCTCTTGTGACAAGAACCCCCTATTTAGGATCTCGATAGTTAAATTAATGTTTGTGGATGGTCTAAAAGCTAGGTGGTTCTCAGTATTGACTGCCTCTCTTTCCACCATTCAGGGGTTACACCCAGAAACACCATGGAATGGCCTCCATGGAATCTGAGATCATTTTCAGATTTTTCTTCATTTCTTGTCTAGGTAGCCAGCTTCCCAGTGACCTTAGATTTAGAGCTTTAAAGGGACTTAGGGGCTGCCTAGTTCAAAACCTTCATCTTATAAATAAAGAAATGGTGGTTCAGAGAAAGGTTGAGTAACTTGAACACAGATAGTTGGTGACTCATCTGACTCCCAGTCTAGCAAACTTCCCAGTATACCACCATGGTGGATCCTCACACTGCAGATATGGTCTAGACCAGGAGCAGGGAACCTGTGGACTTGTGGCCTCAAAGCCATAGGTTCCACACTCCTGGTGTAAGCTTTGTCAAACCTGCCAGAGGTTGTGCCTGCTTTGAAAAAAAAAAACACCTCTGGGCCACATTGAGGGATCAAAGGACTCTTTACAACTCAGGTCACCAGAATGACTTTGTCCATTTTAAAATTTTATTTTTTTTCTCCAGGTTCTGGATAAAAGGTCAGCCACAACCCTGGAAGATGGAAGGCAAGTGCATGGAGATGCAGGTCAAGCCCCTGAGCTCATGGAAGGAGAGAGACTGTCAAGGCTATCTCCGGGGTCTCTGTAAAAGAGCTCTGGAGAGATTTGAGGAGTACTCAGATGTAGGTGGAACAATAGAACTTGACTAGGATGCCAGTGGCCCATCCTCAGAAGAGAAAAAAAAAAAATGGGCCACACCTTCTCTCCTAACATCTGAAGAAACCAAGACACTGCAGCCAGAAGGCCAGGTTCATGGTCCCTTCTGACTTGGCATAGGGCTTTTCCGTTGTCACTTCCTGAGGACACTTAACATCTGATTTATTCATATTTCTTTGGTAGTCTATATTCCCCTCTGAGGCACAACTGTAACATAGGGGGTGCTTTAGAAGGTCTGAAAATGCCCCTAATTGGAGCTTGGCCTTGAGGAGAATAAGAGTTGAACTCTTGATTTCTGCCGAGTCTTTCAGAACCTTGCAGGAACAGGGTGGGAGTGGGTATATATTTATGCAGAAAGGGAGAAACGGGAATTATCTTTATTTCCATTTTACTCTGAAACTCTAGGCAAAGAATAATTTTAGATAATGTTCTGGGGGACATAAACATTTGAAGCAGGACTTACCTTCATGGAGCTTACAGTCTAATAGGGAGATGATGATGATGATAATAATAATAATAATAGTAATAGTAGTCATGGTAGTAATAAAAATAGCTAAATAGCACCTACTATGTGCAAGGCACTGTGCTAAGTGCTTTACAATTATTATCTCATTTTATCCTCGTAGCAACCATGGGAGGGAGGTGCTATTGTTATCCCTATTTTACAGATGAGGAAACTGGGGCAAATAGAACTATGTTGCCCAGGGTCACATCTCTAGTAAGCATTGGAGGCAGCAAATACCGGTAAGCAGAATGCACAATCTTACCTGGCAAATACATTTTAGTGGGGACAAAATAAAGTTGTGTGAAGTTCTAAATGGAGCATCCTCATGGGAGAGGAGAGCTTTTCAAGGAAGCTTCATGGCAGATTTAGCCTTCAGGATAGAGAACTTTTACTGACAATGAGAGCTGACCAGCAGTGAGTGGACTGGGTTGCCTGTGGAGGGAATAGTCAGCCTCTCATTGGAGAACTTTAAGCCAAGACTGGATGGCCACTTGTCAGGGATGGTTTTTGTGGTAGAGCTTCTAGCCCTAGTGCACATTGTCCTAGACATCCTCTGAGTCTCATCCAGTTCTAGAATTTTATAACTAATTCTGGGAGTGTATCTTCTTAGTGATTAGATGGACAAGTCTAATATCCAGGGTATTGTCTTTCCAGGACAAGATTCATAGGAAATTCAATTCAATTCAAGGACTTGAATTAGGGGGAGATGCCAAACAATTCTCACAGTTGAATGGGTTAGTTAAATCTAACACCCTCTTTGAAAACCCTCTGAGAAAACACCCTCTGGGAAAAGGACCCTGTGAGGTAGCTGAGGATGCTCAGTTTATAGGTGAGGGAACTGAAACTCAGAGAGGTTCAGTGATTTTTTTTTCCAGGGTCGTGTGGCTAGTAAAAAAAATCTGGGGTAGCATTTGAAGTGGGGCTTTCTAACTCCAAATCCAGCAATTATTTCATCTACTACAGCATGCCTCCTCTTGAGACACTCTATATACCTCTTTTTATCCTTCCAAAGATCTCCTATCCCAATAGCCTTTAAAAATTTATACGCTTATTATATCACACTGTTGACTCATCAGATCTTGCAGCAGTCCATTAAGACCCATAGATCATTTTTATATGAATTTTTCCAAACCACACCTTCCCCCATGTAGTATTTCTGTGGATGATTTTTGGAACCTGACTTTTGGGAGTTCTTATTTAAGCACAGGTTGGACTACAACCTTTCTAACTCTGAGATTCTCATTTCATGACTTAATTTTTTTCCCCCTGAGGTTCCTTTCAGCCTCTTAATTACTTTTATTTTCATTTTTTTTGCTTTTTGGTGAGGCAATCAGGGTTAAGTGACTTGCCCAGGGTCACACAGCTAGAAAGTGTCAAGTGTCTGAGGCTGCATTTCAACTCAGGTCTTCCTGACTCCAAGGCCGGAGCTCTATCCACTGTACCACCTAGTTGCCCCAGCCTCTTGGTTCTCCAAATTCATTTCAGTTTGATTCAAGAAGCATTAATTAAGCAGAGCATTGTGATAGGGAAGATTCAAAGATTAAATAAGAAACAATCCCTGCTTTCAAGGAACTTTGTAGGAGGTTCAATTCAATTCACTTCAATAATAATTTATTAGGCACCTATTATGTCCCAGACACTGGGCTAAGCACAAAATTATAACTAAGTGCAAAGGAGAGGTACACACTGATTTTCTGTGGATCTTCCCTAGAATTAGAGAGATGGAAAGAACCTCCAATATGTGTGTCCTGTAAATGTCAAAAAATCCAGGATTCATTTGGTATGAGGAAAATGTAAGGTCCCCCAGTGGAATGTAAATTCCTTGAAGGCAAGAGCTCTTTTAGTTTCTGTAATTGTTTCTCTAACACTTAGCACATACTGAGTACATAGTGGATCCTTAATGATAATGGTAATGAATTGTGGTTTGAGTAATCTTTTCCTGGCAAAGTTTGCAACTTTCCTGATGCCCCTGTATTGGTTTCTCCCTTCAAACTGTGAATGAATAAATGAATGGATGAATGAAAACTCATTTATTAAGCACTGTGTAAAGTGCTAGGGATATAAATACAAAAGTGAGATAGCCCCTGTCCTCAAGCCTCAAGGTGCTTACCTTCTACTTGGGGAAGAATATATATATATATATATATAGGGAGTGGAGGCCAGGGAAGGATATTGTGGCTTGGCATATTATAGGAATAGAAAGTGGAACCATAGGAAAGTAAATTGATATACCCTTTCCAGTAGCAATGGTGATATTGATGATTATGGTTCCAGAATTGGAAAGTAGATGGGAGGAGGGGAGTGGTAAGGTGACTAGCAAGAAGATGGTTGTGGGGTAAGTTTTTTTTTTATTATAATTATCCCATATAGAGTTATCTATTTCCTTGTTGCATTCTCATATTCTTCCCCAGTAGAATATAAGTTCTTTAAGGACTATTGAATTATTTTGTCTCTGCATTCCCTAACCTAGCACAGTGCCTAGAACATGGTTGGCACTTTATAACTATTGAATTGAATTTAGCCTTTGACACTTAACACTTGATTGGTTTTAAAAATCAATTTGGCCTCAAAAATCCATTCACCTGGAAGTCATTAGGTACACCAACCATGACTTTGCTGATCATTGTAGAGACTATTATCAGGAAGGGGTCTGGTGGGAGATTAGTTTTTTTTTCCAATCCAGAAGGAGGGCCTGAAGGATCATAGGAAGCAGAAGCCTCTGGTGACAAGGGAAGGTGGAAACTTTTGCTTTCCCCAGAGAACATACAAGGGGAGGGTAGCTACACAGCAGTAGTGAACTGATGGCAAGGACGGATGTGGCTATTCCACACTGAATAGAATCATGAACAGTTGGAGCCTTATCTGGCTCATTGACCAAGTTCAGGAGTGACCAGCCTATACAGAATTTGCTGTTGGCCTGGATGTCCCTAGGTACCGTGTTACCATGCTGTAGGATATAGTGAAATTATCCCCTCTCCAACTCTTTCTCTCTCTTCTCTCTCTCTCTCTCTCTCAACGTTGGTCAGCCAGCTGGTATTGATACCCTTGGGAATTTGCCAATCTATTTGGAATTTGTTTATTTGTTATCTATTGTATAAGGTACTTTGTCTTCAGGTAAATATAAATTGATTTATGTTACATTCTGAGTGAGTGTTTGCTATAGAAGAGTGAGTCATGAGGGAAGGAAGATCAAAAGGGTTAATTGATTGAAACCAATTGCCATGAACCTGTATTAAAGTAGATATTTTATTGGCACCCCCACACCTTAGCTCAGGCTCTGAAAGTTTAGCCTTAAAAAGCCAATCAGATTGCCTCCATAACCCAATGAGGCACTTGAAGAGGGAACCATTGGAAGCTAAATTTGATCCATGTTCTTAAGTGTTCCTTTTGGCCCTTGGTTAATGCCCTTATATAACACTGGGTGTACATATGACAACACTATCTCCCATGGGACTTCCATGGTTTACATCCACTAGAGAACTTACTTCCAGCTGAACGCACCCAAAGCGCCCTGAGGTCTCAACCTTTTGTATAGATCCCAATCTTTCCCTAGTGCCCCAGGTTCCGTGTTTCAAATCCTGGGGTTTATATTAACTCCCCTGAATCACTCATAACTGTTTTGGCTTGTGATTCCTCAATCTTATTTTCTTTCTCAATTCAGTCCTAAAGAACTTACATACATTCAGTGTATGCTAACTACATGTGTATATGACTAACATATATGTGTACATAAATATATATACACAAACATATATATGTATGTATTATATGACATGTGAATGAATGGAATGGACAGTCATTTTTCAGTTGTGTCCAACTCTTTGTGACCTCATTTGGGGTTTTCATGGCAGAGATACCAGAGTGGTTTGTCATTTCCTTCTCTAGCTCATTTTTCAGATGAGGAACTGAGGGAAATGGGGTGAAGTGACTTGTCCAGGGGTCACATAGCTAGTCTGAGGCTGGATTGGAACTCATGAAGATGAGTCTTCCTGATTCCAAGCCCAGTGCACCACGTACCTGTCCAGTATGTTTTTTTAGATGCATGTACGTGTGTGTATGTATATGCATATATGTAAAATTTATTACACTGGCAACAACAGTAAACATAGAGAAGCTAAGACAATCACTATTGGTACAGATTCAATTCCAGGCTCCCCTCTCTCCCCACCCCCATCTCCTGCATTCTGTTCTTCCTCATTTTTGTTATGGGAACAGTGATGCCCAAAGCCCATTTGCAGAGGAGTAGAGTTAATAAGTATTCTTAGCCTTAATGATTAAAGGGCAACTGTGGAATTCTGGGCTTACCACAGTCACTCATGCTGGCTTGAGCAGCCTTGCAGCTAGCTGAAGCTGGCTGGCAGATGTGTTAGCAGGCTGGCCCTTGGAAATCACTCTGGGGCCATGCACTGGGCCAGCTTCTTTTACTGCGTTTGTACATGAGAAGCGGATACATCAAGACACAGGAGTCAGCCAGAAGTCCTATAGTTTATAGAGCAGGATCCAATCGTAACCATGGACAGCTACCTTTTCTGTTGGTCCTCAAGACTACTCCAGCTACAGACTTCCTTTAATGCTGGCGGCTTCCCCTCTGGGATTGTCTCCAATATACCCAGTCTGTATCTAGTTTGCATTTGGTTATTTGCATTGTGCCTCCCTCAGACGGTGAGCTCCTTGAGGGCAGGGACTGTTCTGTTTGCTTGTTCTTGACTTTCTTTGTCTCTCCAGGGTTTAGCACAATGAGCCAGGCCCTTAATAAATGCTTGTTGACTTGACTTAACTTTTCCATGTCCAGAAAATGCAGAAGAAAACAGGAAGGACATCACAGTGGGAAGCGGGTTCCACGAGGGTAACAAGGTAGTCAATCAACAAACATTTATTGAGTGGCTACTAAATAAGCCATTATGCTAGTGGGGGGAGGAAGAACATGGTCCTGCCTTGACAGAACTTATAATCTGAGTGACTATGTACAAACCCACAAACAGGGGAAAAACAAGTGAGGCAATGCACTATTAAGTGTCAAATGAGAGGGACGGTGTGGCACAGTGGATAGATCTGGAGTCATGAGACCTCGATTCTAAACTCTAAGCCACAAACTTGCTGTGTGACATGGGGCAAATTGCTATCCCTGGGCCTCAGTTTCTTCCTCTATAAAATGTGAGACAAAATGATTTTGCTGTTTAGCTATTTCCTCCTGCTTTACCTGGATGCACTCATTTTGTTCTTTCTTTGACTTCACCATTCTCCCCTTCCCCAGCTGGGTACCCGAACCCTCTTTCTCCTCCCTGTGTACATGGAAGGATTGTTTGACTCCACTGTGAAGAAATTTGGATTCTGCATATAATATAAATTATATTATTATATAGTTAGTATGTAATATATAATTAACAATTATTATTGTAATAAAAATGGAGCAACAGTAACTTCATTTGAACTCAGGAAGATGATCTTCTCTTAATGAATGCTTTTTTATTCAATCATTCACCCAGTTCCTCCTCCCAAAACTCCTTTTGATGTCTAAGAGGTCATAAGAGTATTGATTTAGAGCTGGAAGGGTCTTTAGAAACCATCTAGCCCAATCTCTTTATTTTACAGAGAAGGAAACTGAGACCCATGGAAGTGACTTGCCCAAGGTCACACAGGTAGTTAAGTAAGAGAGTCAGAATTCAAACCCAGATCCTTCTATTTCAAATCTAGCCCTCACTGTCACTATAGCTGATGGACTCAGATTGTTTTGCATGACAATACATATTTGTTACAGTATGTTTGTCTTTTGTTTCCTTTTTTTTTTAAGTGGGCTGGGGTGGGAGGGATAGAAACTAGGTTCCTGTTAATTAAATCAAACACTTAAAATTGAGAATTTGGGAGGTGGCTACAGGTCTGGAACATTACACACACTTTCTGGTGAGGTAACTATATTGCTTATTTTACATAGTTGTTTTAATTTGAGAGAGTTCTCATGGGGTGGGGACCACCTAGAAATGTTTGTAACATTAAAAACAAATGTGTCAATAAAACTTTTTTTTTAAAATTGAAAACAATAAAAAATAAGCAAAGCATTTTTGAGCTACTAGAGAAGGGACCTTGGTGTTTATTTAACCTAACCCTCTCACAGCAAAATTACTAGGGATCATGAGTATGGCTGGAAGGGGCCTTCAGGTCCATCTGGTTCAATGTCTTCATTTTGCAGGGGAAGAAACTGAGCTTCAGAAGGATTCAATGGGTCCCATTTGAGCTTTGTGACACCTCTAAAAGGAGGTGATCTGGGTATTTTTTTCTTTTTCTTTTTTTGGTCTGGATCTAGGATTTCATCAGCGTAGCGTGTACCAAGGAAGGAAACTAAATCCTCCATAGGTTATGGTCTCAGAGAGTCATCTAGAACACTGAGAGGGGATGACTCATCTAAGGTGACACAGATAATTTGAGTAAAAAGCAGGACTTGAACCTAGGTCTTCCTAATTTGGACTCAGGACCTCCACATTGGTGGTGCTATAGTGCACAGAGCACTGGGCCTGGAGGGAGGAAGACTTGAGTTCAAATCCAGCCTCAGACACTGACTAGCTGTGTGATCCTCGGCAAGTCACTTAACCTGTTTACCTCAGTTTCCTCATGTGAGAGATGAGTCTCAGAAGTGAAGCCTCCTCAGGGAACCAATGGTTCTTGTTAATAGTTCTTGACTATTGCTTTTAAAACCCTCCCCCTCTCAGACCCTGTTTTTAAAGCTTAGCAGAAAGACTAGCCCTGCCCCCAGCCTGAACTGCTTGCCCTTGAAAAGCTTCTCACCTTTTCTTGTCTCTGGGCAAATTTGTGTCTCCGTGTATAGATTGTACCCCTTGAAAGCCCAGCCAGTGGGATAAGGGGAAGGGGGTTAGGGAGGAGGAACTCGAGTTAGGGCATAAATGAGCCTTGATTTCCATACCAAACTCGTACTCTCCTGGCCCAAGATGGTGACTAAGAGGGTACCCTTTCTCATGAGAAAGCAATAAACTCCTTTCTACTTTCAAGGTATCTAAGTCTTTGCTTTAATTTTTAGTAAGTGGTCTCTGTCCCACACACTCATCTGTAAAATGAGCTGGAGAAGGAAATGGTAAACCATTCCAGTTATCTTTGCCAAGAAAACCCCAGATGGGGTCATGAAGAGTCAGACAGGATGGAAAAACAACTGAACAACAACTTGGAGACATAAATATGCCAACCCATCCCTTTCCTGTCCTGCATACTTAGCTTATAAGCTGCTATGGTAAAATACATATATATATATATATATATATATAATATTAATATATTTATAATTATATATATGTATGTATGTGTATATATATATATATGAATAAAAATAAAGCTTCTCACAGAACTGGATGAGAACCCAGGGTCACTTCTGCTGCCATGAAATGGTGCTGAGGTTGGGTAGGATGGGGTCTGGATGTCTGTTTCTTTCTGGTGGAGAAGAGGACAGTGACCAGGCTCCTTGGTGGGGAGGCCCTGGCCTCCTAGTGGATGGCTGGAGGAGATGGTCTGTATCATTTCTGAATGTAATGGGGTAAATAACTAATTGATGAATCAAAAAGCATTTATTAACTAGGCACTGCTAAGCTCTGGGGACACAAAGAAAAAGCACAGACAGTCCCTGCCCTCATGGAGCTTATACTCTATCATCTTCCCTGTTATTCTTTTTAGTTTCCTAAAACTGCTCTTTTCAAGATTTGTTTTTCAGGAGGGCCCTCCACTGAGTGTTCCAGGTTTGGGGAGCAAAGCCACATCTTTCTTTTTCATACCTTTTACAATTTTGTAAAAAGCAATTATATCTTTTTTCTTAGCTTTCCTCCTTGCAGATAGAAAAAATTTACATTTTCTTTACCTTCTTTCATTGGGCCCCCATAAGAGTGTGGATGATTATGGGCCCTTCAAAATCCTGCCAGCCTAGTGCCCAATCTCTGAAGATGGTCTCAGGAATGGACTGTCCATCTATAGCCTAAGAACAACCCAGCTGAAGCCCACCATTGGCCCACAGGTAAATATTTGGTGAAGAATGACATTTTTTCTCTGTCTTTTTGGGGACCCTTGCTTATGTCTTGGGCTGGCATCATCTTCAGCTCTGTAGAGCCTTGGCTAATCTATTCTAGCGTCTCCAGAATCAGGGATTTCCTGCTCTTTTTACCTAGAGTTTTAGCTTGAGGTGCAGGAACCCAGAGGTCTTCTTCTATAGATTCTTTTTATGGTGTTACTTTCAGAAAGTCAGCTCTGGACACATTGGAGGGGATTCTCCTTGAGCTGGACCCAGCTGCAGAATCCCATCCTCAGACTTTGTTCTCATTCTGCCCTTCTTTTCTCCCTCAGCCTTTGGCATGGGGTGGTTGACCAACCCAAGGCATGATGACCTTCAGGCCTCTCTTCAGGTGAAATGGGCTCCCCATGTCTTTTGTCTACTTTTCCTCTTTGCCTACTTTTTTTTCTTTTCCTTTTGGCCAGTTTATTAGGAATTTGGCAGTTTTTTTGTAAGGTGCCTCAGAAGGAATGCCCATATTTTCCATGGGGTGATCCATGGGCATTCCAGTACGACCTATGTGTACTCTGCAATAATAGCCATGATTACTGTAAAGTAATATAGTATCCTGAACAATTCCATTGATTTCTTCTGTCAAATTCTTGATCATAAGGTCTACTGATGAAAGAACTTGCTTTAAGTCTAGAAATGATTTATAATATTTGTAAAGTCCTTAGAGCAGTGACTGGAAAATAGGAGGCACCTAATAGATGCTTATTCCCTTCCTCTTCTCCCTTGTGTAGGAAGGCAAAAGTTGCCTATTCCTTTGATCAGCAAAGAAAAGGTCGAATCTATCCAAAAGGGGCCCATTAGCTTCGGGGCGTTCCTATTCACATTTGAATGTTGCGTAGGAGGTGACCTGGGCAATGCTTTTAAAGCCATTCTGGCTCAAAAGCTGCTTATAGAATTGTTTTTCTCTCTGTTCAGGAAGTCAAACTGGGTTCATCCTAGGTAAATAAGCAAACTTCCATTGCAGCAGGTCTAAAACCCTTTAGCAAAAGTACTCTGTTTGCTTTTTCATTTTTTATTTCCTGGAATTTTCCATAATGTCACCATTAAAAACACATTCTCATTGTTATTTCAAAGTGATTCATTAGCATTTAAGCCTTTGTTGCTTTTCTAACCAGTCAAGGCTCCTGCTTCTTTTGGGCTGAGCTGCCATATCCCTCCTGCCTGTGGCCCCCAGCACTGTACAAATGTTGTTTTTTATCTTTTAGGTTTGTATTTCAGCCTAGAGGAGAGAGTGGGGAACTCCTGGGGTTCAAATCCTGTCTCAGACCTTAGGTGAGTCACAGTCTCCTGAGCCTCAGACAATTCCCTAGACTTAGCAGTGTCTGCTAGTCCTTATCACCCATAGCTAAGACGTCCCACTTCCTTCCTACTCAAGACTTCTTGAACTGAAGTATTTGTCACTGTATCTGGTCCGATTGGGCTTCCTGCTCTCAATACTATGTTCTCTTGGGGGCCTCATCATAGCTGCCTGAGTTCTAGCCTTGAGCCAGAAGCCTGGACAGGAGGGATAACTCTCTGAAAGCTTTCAGGGTCCCACCCCACTCCCAACCTAAGTATTCAAACACCTCTTAGAAGAAAAAAAGTGATATAACTGCCCGTGGCCTGATCATAACAACCCATTCGCAGGCCTCAGGCTTCATCTGCTTCTCAGGTGCATTCCACATGGCCTTGGACTTCTCCTCAGGCTGCTGACTGACTCCCTGGGCCTTGGTCCACTTTCTGTGCTGCCCTCTTCTCTCCCTGGATGCTCTTTCTGGGAACCAAAACATCTTTTCTAGAATTTGTTCAAAGTCCTCTAGATTCACCCATCAAAAAGCAAAGTTGTTAAAAAATGCCCTGCCCTGTAAAATGGCCCACTCCTGGGCTTCACAGAGTTTAGTGCTAGAAGGGATCATTTAATCTGACCCTTTTCTTTTGGACAGGTCATCTTTTGGGGGATTCTCACCCATGTCTTGGGCTGGCATCATCTTCAGCTCTGTAGAGCCTTGGCTAATCCATTCTAGAGTCTCCAGAATTGGGGATTTCCTGCCCTTTGCACCAAGAGTTTTAGCTTGAGGTGGTCTTGATTACATTCTGTAATTGGAATGTGTGGTGAGGGGAGTGTTGGGTATGCACTCGGCTGAGACATTAGCTGGGCATGTCTGGGGCTGACCTCGATATAGTGGGCCAGGTGAGGCAATCCCAATCACAACAGTGAGGACCCAGGATGAGAGTTCTAGAACTGAGAAGTTTGGGTTTTCTAGGCCAGGTCTTTGGTGCCATCTTGACTGCAAGATGGCCAGAGAGGGGAAACATGGCCAGGGAGGTAAATGAGAAGGCTGGACTGAAAGCTCTAAAATCTCTTTCCACCCTGGAATTCTATGATTTTAGGTTCATTCACCCAGACAAATCACAATTCACAGCTGCCGATGGAGGGGCAGGGGGAGGGTAGAGGAAGAAAGCATTTATTAAGCACCTACTATGTGCCAGGCACTGTGCTAAGTACTTTACAAATATTATCTCATTTATTCCTCACAATAACCCTGTGAGGTAGATATTATTATCACCCTCATTTTACAGATGGGGAAACCGAGGCAGACAGAAATTAAGCAACTTATCCAGGGTTACAGAACTAATAAGGGCCTGAGGCTAGATTTGAGCTCAGGTCTTCCTGCCTCCAGGAGGAGTGCTCTATCGATTGCACCATGTAGTTGCTTGCCACTAAGCCATAGAAGACTGCAAGGAGATTGAGATTTGAAGATTCTCCATCAGCCCTGTGAAATCTTCTCCTTGAGAAAACTCCATCTTCCCGGGGCTTTTTGTACATGATATCCTCCTCTGGTGTGAAGTTGTGTCCTGCTCAGTGAGTAGAGGGTTTCTACTTAGTATAGTTTAACATACATCCCTAATCTCTAGATAGGGGAGCCCCGAAACTACTTCCTGCAATTCTTGTTACTGGCTAAAAGAGTGACTTTTGCAGATAACATCCACACTGGGCCCTTGCTGATGTCAGGTATCTAATCACAGTCCCTGTCTTCAGAGACTTTGCATTTCTCAGAAGAAACAGCGTGCATGCATAAAAATAACTACAAAATAAAAGCCAAGTAAATACAAAGCAATCTGAAAGGATATGGAAGCAGTAGCAGCTAGGTGGGTGGGTGGGTGGAAGGAACCAGGACAGACTTCCTGTAGGAGATGGCATTGGAGGGGAGCTTTGAAAGCAGCTAGTGGCGAGGGTTGGGAGGAAGTACATGTCAGGTGGCTTGGTTGTTGTCCTTCACTCTAGAACAGGTCCAGTCCTTTAGAAGGCTGCTTGATGAGATGGAGGCATCACTTGGCCAAGCTGATCAATCCCCCTACTGATCATTTCAGGCTCCTTCAGGAAAACTTTAAGTGGGAAAGAAAATGAAACCCATAAACTGGTATTGATAGTGGATGGAAGGATGTTGCCATATTTCCCATTGTTTCATATACGGGGAATCAGAACAATTCAGTGTTTGTGTCCAAACATTTCATTGCACAGCCCAGATGACTCACAGTTCCACTTACAGATGAATTTTAATGGAGACTCACAGTTTAAATCATTCCATGATTTGAGCGCTTTCCTCGAGAAATGGACACAATGCTCATTGTTTTTATCATTGTTTGGCTCCCCTGTTACCCAAAACCTAGAGAGAGAGAGAGAGAGAGAGAGAGAGAGAGAGAGAGAGAGAGAGAGAGA
Source organism: Phascolarctos cinereus (assembly GCF_003287225.1). Lineage (NCBI taxonomy): Eukaryota > Metazoa > Chordata > Mammalia > Diprotodontia > Phascolarctidae > Phascolarctos > Phascolarctos cinereus. The sequence continues at coordinate 21,326,736 of NW_027555625.1, read as the reverse complement.
GAGAGATTTGTAGTTATACACCAAAACTCAATAGAAAACTTCCTCCTTTGTGTCTGGGTCCAGCCCTGGAGCCTAGCAGCTTCAAGATGGCCTGGCCTCAGGTGTTATCCCAGTATGGCTTCTCAAAAGGGCCCTGAATGCCCAACTCACAGCCAGGGCCTGGGAAGTCAGTGGCACAGGAGACCTCTAGGGACGTTCTCCCTCTAGTCTTCTAAATTCTTCCAGAGACATCCTAAGTGGCCCCATGTTCCCCCCACCCCTTGTCAGGGCCTTTATGAGTACCTGAAGAAGTCCATCAAACTCAGAGCTCCTGTCTTATTTTTACCTCAGTGTTTCTTGAGGCCAGAAGAGGTTCACACGTATGTGGATGCAGACAGAACATATATGTCCACAGAGAGCAGAGACATACAGAATAGTAGCAGGGGACAGATAGAGTTCCTTCCTCTGACTTGGCCCTCAGCCTGGGCTTCCCCTGGAGAAAACTCCCAGAGTTTCCAAAGGGCCATTGGCAGATGGAAGGCCCAGGGGAGACAGGGGAGGCTGGACTCACTCTTTGGTCTTGGCCTCATCATACAAGGTCCCATCAGTCCAGTGGAATGTCATCTTATCTTCTCTTCTATTCAGGCCATTCCAGTACTGGAAACCATTAGCTTTATTGTACAGAAATCTCTAGAAATTGAGATGAGAGGGCTTTTAAGGAGGCATATTTGGATATCTGAGCACATATGTGCACCTAATTGTTGATTGTGTATGTTTGTGAGTATTATCTGTGTGTGTGTGTGTGTGTGTGTGTGTGTGTGTGTGTGTGTGTGTATGTGTTTCAAACACAAATCTGACCAAACCATTTCCCTGGTCAATAAATTTCAATAGCTCTCTTGTACCTCTAGGATCAAACACAGACTCTGGGACCTCAAGCAAGTCACTTAACTTTCCTGGGACTCAGTTTCCTCATCTGTAAGATATAGATAAGATGCCACCACCCCCTCTGTTTATTCTTATCTGTCCTGGGGGCAGATGGTTGGGTTCAAACATCCTTCACATCCTTTGCCCAGTGATTCACAAGATCAGTCTCAAAGACTTGAGGGACCATGTAGCCTGAAAATGCATCCCCTCTACAAGACTTTTGACAGACAAGTGGTCTTCCAGGCTCTGCCCCCTCTTTCCCAAGGCAGCCCATTCCAATGTGGGGCAGCTCTCATCATCAGGAACTCTCTCCTACCTTAAGCCTAAGTTGGTCTCTCCGAAACTTCTCTGTGTGACTCTTGGTTTTCCCCTCTAGTGCCAAGTGGAATAAGGATCCCTCTTTCCCCTTTCAAATACTTGCAGAAAGCCTTTACATCACTTTGAGTCTCTTCCACATTAAATAATCCCTCTTCCTTCAGCAGATCCTTACATGGCATGAATCCTAGGTCCCTCACCTTTCCAATCATGCCCCAGCTTATTACCTTCTTAAACTGAGATGCCCAAAATGGAATCTAGTATTCCACATGTGGTCTGACCAGGATAGAGGACAGTGAGGGACAGTATCATCTCCCTAGTTTTGGACATTTGCCTCTATATGTGCTATCAATAATCCCTGTATTTTGATGAACTGTATGTGAGACTGCGTCTCTGACCTGGGGTCAGGAAGACCTGAGTTCAAACCCTACCTCAGATACCATTTAGCTGTATAACCATGGGAAGGTCATTTAACCTCTGTCCGCCTTCCTCATCTGTAATGGGATAAAAATAACACATATCTTCCAGGGGTGATGTGAGGATAAAATGACATAAAAGCTTACAAATGATAACCATTATTATTACTAATGAACCTAAGATTTGGCTAGTACAAAAGTGAAGTTGTTTGCTCATGGACACAACTTACTGAGATCTCTGCCTCCTGTTCTTAGCCCCCCCCATCCCCAATGGCACTGACCTGTTCATCCTCTGAGGTCACTGAGGTCAGGTGAGAGCCTTTTGATATACAGCTCAGCTCGGCATCAACCCAGGGCTTTTCAGTACAGGAAAAGTAGTAGAGACTTCCCTTGTAGACAGTGTAAATCTCTGAGAGTCGCTGCCTTAGGATTTCTTGGGAAGAAAAGAGGAGTCAAAATGAGGCAGGAACAGGGCATATTTCAGCCCCAACTTCTAGCTTGAAGAGGTTTGGGCACAGGGGATTGACCAAAGCTTGGTGTGTGAGAGCTGGAGCCTGGTCAGAGCTCCCTTGACTTCTCCCTGGCAGAGAGAGGGCATTGGGTACCTTAGGGAGGAGGAGCAACCTAGCCAGAATGAGGGATGGTCATGAAGCCCCCCAGCACAGGGATCTGGCAGACATCCCTCTGGGAGACCTGGAGTGGGTGTGAGGGTCAGTGTCAAGGGTGGACATGTGAGGGACTCACCATTTTGGCCCCTTAGGGCTGCGATGGAGGCATTGACTTTCTCCAAACGAGCTTTCCACAGGTGTACGTCTGAAATCATGTCAGTAGTTTTCACTTGGAGATCTGGAACCAAAGGATTAGGGAATTAAAGAGAAGCTCATGTGTCAGCTCAGCTCTGATATTGCATGGCTTCTATGACACTATTTATTTCATTTGCATTTCACAAGGACTGAGGAAGCTGGGGATTACGGCTATTATGATACCTATGGTACAGATGACGATTCTAAGGTTAAGTGGTTTGCCCAGAGACACACAACTAAAAAAAAAAAAAGCATCAAATGCAGGATTTGAATCAAGGTCCTCCCACCTCCAAGGCCAATGTTCTTTCCACTGTTCTAGGGGCTATGGTTAGGTTTTGGTGATGCCTGCTTGGCACAAGTCCATACAATGCCTCCTGCACTCCCTGGTGGTCTCTGCTTTGAGCTCCTGTGTCCAGATAAAACTCTTCCTCTTCCTTTAGTGTGAAATTCTCTGGGGATGACCCTGCTCCTCTCCCCCTCCCCCACCTCCCAGGCTTAGTAGCTAGGCTGGCATCTGGTTAGGAGACACACTGTCCTTCATCTAGCCCCCACTCAAGGTCCTACCAGATTGGAAGCCCTTGCCCAGATAGTGCTGTGTGGACACAGCCTGGGGGGACTTTGGTTCAACTCTAGGCTGCTATGAAACATTGCAGGAAAACTTCTCATCTATTCTAGATCAATGTTTCTTATTGGTATCAAGACCCCTTTGTGCTCTTAAAATCGTTGGGGACCCCAAAGAGTTTTTGTATATCCAGTAGGGTGCTGAAAAATGTTTAACAAGTGGCTTTCTGGGAAAAAAATATATATGTGATACACATTTAAGTTTAATCTCCATTATTAACCTTTTCACTATCACTTTCTTAAGTCTAGACAACTAACAAAACAATAAAGTAGCCCTCATTTGTAGCATTTGCTGATTTTCAGATATTGATGCTTACAGTGAAAATTTAACAGCTGGCTTTCTCCAGCCTAAATGAGCTGGTTCCAGCACACTCTTGAATATGTCTGTCAATATTTACTATTTGAGAAATCAAAACATCTTAGTATTATCATGAAAATTGTTTTTACCTTACAAACCATACTTTGAAAACTGTTGTTCTAGGCCAGGAGTGGGGAACCTTCACTCGAGGCCGCAGGTTCCCGAACCCCTGTCTAGACTGATGAATGGGTGCCCAAGGATATTGGTTACAGATAACAGCTTCAGATTCAGGAAGTCTTGGGCTCCCGCCTTGCCTCTGACATATCCTGATGTTGTGACCTTGGACAAGTCCCTTATACTTAATTTTGCTGGGCCACAGGGCCAAGGAGGGTGGAAGATCTAGAGCTGGGATGACCCCAGAGGCTATCTGGTCCAGCCCCCTCTAGGCATAAGCTTTTGTCTTTCATCTTCAGTATATGTAGAAACGCAAATTGAAAAACTGAATTGGAGAGCCCCTCCCCCACCACATGTTCCAATGTAATTGGTTTTCTTTGTAACCTTATTATTCCATTTTATATATTTAAGTAGAAATATTTTGAAAATATTATTTATTTATTTAAATGTTCTTTTCTTTTTAAGTTTTGAGTTCCAAATTCTCTCCTTACCTCTCACCTCTCCCTTACTCACAGAGAAGGCAAGTGATATGATATCAATTATACATGTTAAGTCATGTAAAACGTATTTCCATATTGCAAAAAAAAAAGCCAAAAAAAAGTGAGAGAAGTAGACTTTAATTTGCATCAGAGTTCATCAGTTGTCTCTCTGGAGGCAGATAGCATTTTTTCATCATGAGTCTTAAAATATTACTCTGAGAAAGGGGCCATAAACTTCATCAGCCTCTCCAGTGGGTCACACATAGTGGCTAAGAGCCCCTGGTTTAGATTATAGACTCTTCTCCCTCTCAGGGTTTTCTCTGCTGTTTTCTCCCCATCTAATGAGAGAATGAGGGTCAGAGCCCTGTAGGTGGGGGTGGGGAATGGTGAGGACGAGTAACTCACACAGAGAAGTCACAGCTGAGAGGGCAACAGTCAAGGCCAGAACCAAGAGAGCCAGGGCAGTGTAGATGATCCTTGGTTTTCTGTGGGCTGGACAAAGGAAAGAGAGGACAGAGTCCTTAGAAAGGCCTGGGGAGAAGGTCTTTGAATCAAGAGCCATGGGTAAGCCATGTAAAGCAAACATTAATGTTTCATAGAAATGCCAGTTACTTTTGCTATTACTGTTAGCTTCCAGCTTGGGGATAATTGCATTCCTTGAGCCTTCTACTGAACTTCTGCTGTGCTCAAGCATTGTTTTTAGAGCAGTACAGGGGTGTGGCAGTAAATGTTTAACAACCAGGCTCTGGTTGTTTTTTGTTTTTTGTTTTTTATTGGGCGGGGTGTGTAAATGTATACACCCACTTTTAATTTTAATCTGCATTATTCAGATTATTTTTAAGTGTAGCCAATCAACGAAGCAATCAGTCAAGCCCTGATTTGTGGGTCTCTGAGGCATCAACTTACAGCGAAAATAAAACAGTCAACTTGGAAGGAATTAGAGTCAGAGCCAGCCTACCCAGCCTGCACCGGATAGATTCAGGGATGTTCTTAGAGGTCATGGGGACCAACCCTGCTTTTACAGATGAAAAAGCCGAGTCCCAGCAAAGGGAAATACCTTGCTCAAGGCCACACAGGCGGTCACTGAGAAAGGAGGTGTTTGAAGAGGTGTTTTATTCAAATCCAGTGTTCCCTCCATTGTATCATAATCTCTCTAGCACAGGCCTGGGATCTAGGCCCTAGCCCTTCCAAAGGTGTTTCCTATTCATATATATAGGCTGCTTATTTACATGTAGGGGATACAATCCCATTAAATAAATCTCCTCATGTCTTTCCTCTGCTCAAAATTTTCAGGAGCCCTGTTGCCTCCTAGGTCAAGACGTTAATTGCTCTTCCTAGGCTTTACACCATGTCACCAACCCTTCATATCCTCTCCATTCTGGGTCCCCAGGTCTGAAAGCCAGCTTTCGCCTTATCATGTCAGAGCCAAGGCCTCCAGACACTTCCAGAATTGGAATCCTCCTTCCACCCTCCCAATTCCCCTTTATGTCACCTCTGTCTCTTTCTCTGCCTCTTTCTTTCTGTGTCTCACTCTTTCTCTGTCTCTCCCCCTTTCTGCTTTTCTCCCTCTCTGTCTCATTCTCTGTCTCTCATTCTGTCTTATTCTCTGTCTCTCTCTCTCTCTGTCTCTCTCCTTCCCTTGCCCCTCTCTCTTTCTTTCCTTCTCTGTCTCTCTGTCTTTCTTTCTCCTTTCCACTCTCTATTTGCTGACATGAAGTGTTATGAGTCACAGATGAGGTTGTCATCTATCTCTCCGATGACTCACTCACTCACAACTTCAGACTCTTGGCATGTACCAGGGAAGGGAGGGATGGACAGAAAACAAGCGAGTCAGTGGATTTCCAGATCTGGCTCTGTTTATCTCTAGCAAGGATTCCTTTGTAGCCTTGAGGCAGAAAGGCAAGGCAAGGCCCAAACCACCAGCCTTGTGGGACCTTCCTCATGGGAAAGCAAAGAGAATGGGAGCAGATGGAGACCTTCAAGGCAGGTCAAGCACCTGATTCCCTAGGTGGCCCAGGGCAAATCACCCAGGACTCTGCAATCTCAGCCTATGATCACAGCACCTCCTTTGAATAAATGCCATCACAAGGAAAAGAGGAAAAGCTAGTGGCCAGAGGCCAGGCTCTAGGGTCAGATGACCTGGGTTCTATTTTGACCCCAAAAGCTGTGTGGCTTTGGGTCAGTCTCCATGGCCCAGTTCCCTCACCCATCTGATAAGGGGGTTGGATTAGATGGCCTCTGAAAATCCTTCTAGCTCTCTGTCTATAATAAGGAAACCTCTGTGAGTACTAGAGCAGCTTGGTGATGCCTCTCTCAGCTCTTCACTAGACTCTAAGACCAAGCCCAAGGCCTAAGTGAAGGTAAAGGCCAAAGAAGATCCAGACTCTTTATGCTTCTTTTTCCCAAGGGGCAAGTCTAGAGCCCAGCTGCCAGGGTCTGGTTCCCTCAGCAGCTCACAGAGTCGACCCAAACATCCATCCATCCATCCATCCATCCATCCACCCATTTCTCCATCCATCTATTGGCCTGTCCATCCATCCATCCATCTGCTCCCTCATTCTCACTTACTGAAAACAGAGTTCTGACCTAGGTTGTAGTCATGCTGAGATAGACCTGAGGAAAGAAAGAAAACAAGCTGGTCAGGGGATTCCTTGACCCGAGCTTCACCTGCTTCCAGCAAGAAACTCTCACTTGCATTCATGCCCCTCCTCTGGACAATCCCCCCTTTTCTAAAAACTCAATTTTTGAAAGGTTGGGTTTTTTCCCTTTGTAACAGATATTTGCAGTGTATATCATCTCTACAAGGAAGCAACATCTATGATAATGATAATGATAATAATAAGTCATAGTAACAATAGTAGCAGTAATATTGATAACAGTAATGGAGGGACCGGCAAACCGATCAGTTTCCTCACCCGTCCAAAATGGAGGTTGGCATAGGTGGCCTTTGAGAACTTTTGTAGCTCTAGTTCTGTGATAAGAAAGCCTCAATTAAAGGCATGATTAAATAAATGAAATGAAATGGGAGGGAGGGAGAGGATTGGCATAACTCCAGGAGCTAAGCTTGCATTCTGTGTCTGTGAAATAAACTGCACCTTACTCCCCACTCCAGCATAGAGAGCCTAGGGGAAGCAAGGTGGAAAATGTGAGTAGCTCTCATTAAAAGGATTCTCCCCCTTCATTTCATTAATCCATTTGCTTGTGTTAGGTGTGTTTGCTATGAACTTAGCCGCCAAGGCCCAGAAGATAAAGACTGTGGAATTGCTTCAGACATGTCTGGAGAGCCAGGGAGAATCTTGTGACTGAAAGAAAATTTGATTTTTGATCATGTAACACCTATATACTTACAAAGTACAAATTAGTCTCTAGCCTAGAGTTGGAAGTGAGAGGATTATAGGAACAAATCTTCCCTTTCTAGAGCAGCACCCAGTCTAGGCTCACTCTCCCAACTCCCCACTCTCACTGGCAGGTTGGGTTCCCAGAGGGTGGCTAACTCATTCTGCAGTGATGATACTGAGGAGTTCAGTTTCAGTACTGCCACTCACAAGCCCCTGCCCATTTGCTTCCCATTAACTATCAGACAGGGCTAAGTAGCTTTAAGAAATGGATGTTTACAAAGGTGGTTAAGTAAAAACAGTTGGTACAAAATGTTCTCCCTTCCCCAAAGTCTGGGATATACTCTTCCACAGAGCATAAGGGAAGGAGAGGAGGTGATTAAGCTTAGGTTATGTTGATAGTGAGCCAACATGTGTGACCAAAGGATAAAATCATAACTCCTGGTTACTGGAAGTTCTTTCTTGAATCTACAGTCAGGTGTCACAAGCTGTGAAGCTGCTTCTTCCTTTAGGTGTGTATCTTTCTGCATCCATCTATGTCTGTGCTTTTCCATGTTTAAGTCTCTCTGCTCCAAGTTGGATGTACTATTGGTCTCCTCTCTACTGACATCATCAATGGAAGGAAAGGGGAGGAGAAAGAGGGAGAAACTTTTTTTCTCTCCCTAAAAAAGGGTTGCCTGTCAGAGGTATTTTTCAGACTAGAATCCTCAATTTCAGAAGTGAAATTGGCTGGAGCTTAATGGATTGAACATTAATCACCAATAGACTAACTGTTATTTTATACAAAGACTCAGTGAATATTACTTTCTTTCTTGCCCCAGTGAAGAGCTACAGACCTGATGAAGAGATCACAAGATATAAACTATCTTGTTTAGATATTTAAAAGCTCGTCACACTTGCTTGCTTCCTTGATTAATTGGAGTGAGGGTGTGTGTGGAGGAACTCTACCCTTATACCTGACTATCAGGGAGAATGAAATGTTCCTTTAAGAAAAGGCAAGAAACAAAAGAAAAAGAAGGCAAGGAGGCAGAGGGAAATGTTCTGTTTGCAATTTATAACCTTGCTACTTCCTGCCTTCCTAGTCTTCTTATACCTTCTATCCTATTGTGTCCTCTTGGATCCTGTGATGCTGGCCCCCTCCCAGGTCTGGGCGTTTTCTCTGGCGGTTTCCCCATGCCTAGAATGCTCTTCCTCTTTTGCTCTGACTACTGACTGCCGTGGCTTCCTTCCCAACTAAACCCCCCTCTTCTTTAGGAAGACTTCCTCAACTCCAGTGCCTTCTGTCAGTTAATTATTTCTTATTTATCCTGTATATAGCTTGCTTTGTCTATGTTTCCATATTCTCTCCCTCATTAGACTGCAAACTCCTTGAGGGCAGGGACTGTCTTTGGCCTCTTGGTATCCACAGTACTTAGTGTAGTACCTGGCACATAGTAAACACTTAATTAATGTTTATTGGCTGGTTGAATTCTAACCTGTACAACAAGGGTAGAGGGTGAGAGATATGACATAGAGAAGGATAGAGAAGAATAGAAAGTCTTGAACTCTCAGAACTAAGGAAAACATCCAAGGCTTTTTCTGCAGAGAAGAGGAGCTGGATTTTTTTCTGTAGGAAGCTATTTCTTATGCTTGTGATGATGTGGAATCACAAATGTCATCAGATGAGTAAGTATCCAATAATGGTGAAAGGGAGATTAGATGAGCAGCAGTGGCTACGGTCCCCATTCTGAGGAGTGCTGGGGTGGCTATATTTTTAACCTCACATAAGCAGCAGAGGGGTGTCTTTTCTTCCCAAGTATCTGGGTCATGATAAAAAGCTTTTGGAGGTCCATCAAATTTAACAACTGTTGTCTATTTAAGAGTGTTTCACACAGTAACAAAATAATACCACCAGAAGGAAATGAGAAAGTATTGTTAAGGAAAAAGTGAAGATAGTGGAGTAGCATCCCTTTACTGGCAGCATAGTGAGCTCTCCCTCCCTCAACTCTTCCAAACAAATCTAGGAAGTACACCAGACCAAATTCTGATGGAGAAATTCAAGAAAAAGTCATGATGAGTCATTTTCCCAGGCCAGGTTGGCATACGGATATAGACAGAGAAGTTTGTGGGCACAGAGGAAGAGGTGTGGGCAAAAGCTTGTCTTACAGAGCACTCCAATTCAAGGAAGAGGTGGTGTTCAAGGGCAAGGTCCAATCCCAAGCCCATAGCGGGGCACCTCAACCTTGTGCAGCATGTGGGAGTTGGTGCTATTTGGCAGGTTTGTTGCCCACTACCCAGTTCTAGGTCACAGATCCAGGGTGGATTGAGGAGGGGAACATTTCTGGGATGTGGAGGGGCTGTGGGCTCTAGATTGTGCACCAATAGGAACAAGGTCAGAAGCCAGCAGGAGTCGTAAGGCACAGATCCCAGGAGCAGAGAGAGATCTTGGTTCCAGCTTCTATCCCAGGCTGAAATCTGCAGAAGAATAAACAGAGCAGGAATCCCTGACCAAAGTGGGGCCTGGATTTCCATCCCCCTGAACCAGCAGAACCTCCCAGTTGACTGATAGAGACTGAGTCCAAAAGCAGCATCTACTGCTGTTCAGACCCAAACCCAGGTCAGGAACTTCCAGAACTCAGGCCAGAGGGACAGCAAAAGTTCAACCATGGAGTTAAGAGACCACAAAATGGTAAACACAAATAAAGCATAAGAGACAAGACAAGGATAAATTGCTCATGTTCAAATATGAGGAAATGACATGTGTCTCCCAGGAATGCTCTCATCATAAGGAGTCAGAGAAGGAGTCTAATTAGGTCGGGCCTGTTAGGTCTTGACGATTTAAGAGAAGAATGGAAGGAGAAGCGAAGAGGAATACACTGAGAGGGGCCAGGCAGGTTAAGGAAGGTTAGAGAACAGAATCTCACATTATCATCAGGGTGTGAAAGTAAGGAAATTAGGGCATGGGGAAGCTGCTGATGTGAGAAATGTACTCATGTCTCACTGGAACTGGTCAAAGGAGGGAAGGATGCACATACACCGTACATACCCTTGAGTACAGGAATGTATTTCACTAAACAGGGAAATAGGAAAGGAAAGAGAAAAGGGAGGAGGAGGAATTAGAGGGAGGGTAGATTAAGGGAGGTAAAGCATAATTAAAATAAACCCTAAGGCTGTGCCAGAATATTAATAGCTCTTTCTGAGGTGACAAAGAATTGGAAAATGAAGGGGTATCCATTAACCGGGGAGTACCTGAACAAGTTGTGATATTTAAATGTGATGGAATACTATTGTGTTGTAAGAACTAATGAAGAGGGTGGTTTCAGAGAGACTGGGGAGGAGTCACCCACACTGAATCAGTATGAAGTGAACAGAACTAAGAGATCAGTTTATACAATGGCAACAATATTGTAAAGACTCATTGTAATGACCACCCACAACTCCAGAGGATTCATGAAACAAGCTGCCCACCTCCTGAGAGCAAGGTGAAGGATGCAGAAGTGGAATGAGACACATTTTTTGGACCTGCTCAATGCAGAAATTTGGCTTGACTCTACATGTTTGTAACAGGGGGTTGCTTTTCTTTCATTCCCAATTGGGAAAGGGTGGTTGGGATATAAGGGATAAAAGGTAGATTTTTGCTGATTGAAAACGTGATTTAAAAAAGAAAGTGTTGCTAAGAATTATGAAATTCTGGTAGAGGAAACCAAAGACTTTATGGGCAAAGGTGGTGTTTTCACATGTACTGACTTAATATAGTTAATAAGTATTTATTTGGAACCTACTGTTGGTGTGAGGCACTGTGCTAGGCACTGGGGACACATAGAAAGAATGAAACAATCTGTATTTTAAAAAAATCTTCTGAGAAGGAGAATGTTGGATTCACCAGACTGAGTGCCAAAGGGGTCCAGGACACGGAAAAGGTTGAGAACCCCTAATTTAGAATGTAATGTTTGAGCTCCATTTTAAAGAAAGAGAAAGATTCTGTGAGATGGAGATGAGGAGCAAGCATATTTTAGGTACGTGCGGTAGCCAATGCAAATGAACAGAGATGAAAGATGAAGGGTTGCATGTAAGGAATATAGCAAGGAGGTTGATTTATCTGGCCTACAGAGGACAGGAAGAGGAGGAACATCCAATAAGCTTGAAAAAATAAGTTAGGGCCAGGTTGTGAAGGGCTTTACGAGCTAGACAGAGCTTATGTTTAATCCTGTGAATAATAGAGAGTTCATAATTTATTGAAGGAAGGAAATAAGCATTTATTAAGTGCCTACTATGTACCAGGCACTCCGCTAAGCACTTTCCATACAAATATCATTTCATTTGATCCTCAGAATAACCCTGTGAGCTAAGTGCTTTCATTATCCCCATTTTAGAGTTGAGAAACTGAGGCAGACTCTAGAGGTTAAGTAATTTGCCCAGGGTCTAACCCTGGGAATATAAAGAAAGGCAAAGAAGCAGTCTCTATTCTCAAGAAGTTTTCAGTCTGGGATCATAGGATCATAGGTTTAGAACTAGAAAGGACCCCAGGGCCAAACTAGATCAGACCTCCCATTTTACATATGAAGAAACTGAGGCCTAGAGAAGAGAGGTGACTTGCCCAAGGTCACACAGGAAACAAGTATCAGAAGTGAGATTTGAACCTATGTCTTCTAACCTCAGGGCCAGGGGCTGAGAGGCCAATCAGGAAGCCATTGTCAGGGTCTAGGCAAGATTTGGTGAGGGCCTTAATGGAGGTGGTGGCTGCATAAGTAGAGAGAAGGGGTTACCTATGAAAGCTCTGGTGGAGGTAGAAAGGGCTTGATTTGGTCATTTAGCTGATATGGAGTGAAGACAGTGAGGATAATGCTGGCGTTAAGAATGTGGGAGACTGGGAAAATGGTGGTGACACAGAAATAGAGGAGTTTGGAAAAAAGGTATGTTTGGAGTTTTGGGTGTATGGAGATTAAGATCTCTCTCTTTCTCTTGTCCTCCCTCCCTTCCCCCTCCTCTCGTTTTCTATTTGCAAAGAGATGCAAATTACACCTATGGGAAATGATGAGGTTACAAAGAGTGAACTCTTAGGAGAGAGAAGATAGACCAAGTCAAGATGGAGGGGTAAAGGGAGCATTCCAGCTGAACTTTCCCAATATCCCCTCAAAACAACTTTAAAATAATGTGTCAAATCAAGTTCTGAAAAGACACAGCCAACAGAAGATGGAGGTGAGATACTTTTCTAACCCAAGACAACTCAGGAGGTTAGGAGAAGTGGTCTGTGACCCTGGGTGGGGAGTAGCCCAGAGTGTAGCATACAACAACAACAACAGTGGGCCTTGGAGGCAGAAGCAACAGCAGCAGAAGCAGCAGCAGTAACAGTAGCAGTAGCAGTAGCAGTTTGGGGACCTCTCAGCCCAGAGATACTGATGGGGTTTGGACAACTGGTAAAAAGAGATTACAGGGGACCCCTGTGTGGGTACTGGGTGCAGGACCAGGTGTTATTTGGCAAATGCATTGTCCATTACCCAGTTCCTGGTTGTAGTTCCAGGGTGGAGATAAGCACTTGTGGAACCAAGAGAGCAGTGATCCTGGTTCCTAGTCACAGTTCCAGGGCAGAGAGGAGCTCTAGACTTGCAGTTGCAAGGGAGGAGTGTCTCTACCTGCCTAAGGACCAGAACATAAACCAGGAGGGCAGTGACCACATTTCTTCCTGGATCATACCACCCTGAAAGCAGCAAAGACTTATAGACCCTCAGAACTAGTTGTGAAAATAGCAGTGCAAAAAAGTCTGAAGCCTGGGACAATTCACTCCCCCACCCCCCTCCACCCCAGGTGAATAGAGCCCCAACATTAACACAAACTTCAAAGTAAAAAAAGAAAAACAGGCTGGAAAAATGAGGAAACAAGAAAAAAAAATCCGACCATAAAAAGCTACTATGGCGACAGGGAAGATGAAGACAAACTCAGAAGATGAGAAAGTGAAAATAGCTAGAAGCAAAGGATCAGAGAAAAATGTAGATTGGATACAAGCCCAACAAGAATTTCTCAAAGAGCTAAGGATAGAGTTTTTTTCAAAAGAGGAAAAAATGTTTTCATATAAGAATGAAAAGAAAAAACTGACAAAACAAAAGAGAACTAACAGCTTGGTAAAAGAGGCACCAAAAATACTGAAGAAGACAACACCTTAAAAAACATAATTGACAAAATGGTAAAAGAGGCACAAAAATTCATTAACTCCTTAAAAAGCTGAATTGGACAAATGGGTGGGTGGGGGGAAGATGTACAAAGTCTCATAGATGAAAATAATTCCTTAAAAATTAGGATTGGACAAGTGGAAGCTAATGACTTCATGAGACATCAAGAAACAATAAAACAAAGCCAAAAGAAAAAGAAATAGGCGAAAATATGAACTAATTGGAATAAAAATGGGCCTGGAAAATGAGTTGAGTAGAGATAATTTAAGAATTGTTGGACTACTTGAAAGCCATGATTAAAAATAGAACCTAGATACCATATTTCAAGAAGTTATAAATAACAGCTTCTCAGATGTCTTAGAAGCAGAGGGTAAAATATAAAACAAAAGAATCCAGTGATCACCTCTTGAAGGAGATCCAAAAAATGAAAACTCCAAGGAATATTATAGCCAAATTTCAGAGTCCCCAGGTCAAGGAGAAAATGCTGCAAGCAGCCAGAAAGAAATGATTTCAGATACCATGGAGCTATAGTCACTATCACACAAAATTTAGCACCTACCACATTAAAGGAGCATGATATTCTAAAAGGCAAAGGAGCTAGGATTGCAACCAAGAATAACCTACCTAGCAAAACTGCATATAATCCTTCAAGGGGAAAAATGGATATATAATGAAATAGAGGACTTTTAAAAAATTTTGATAAATAGATTATTTTCAGAAATAACTCTTCTTTCAGGTTTCTTTCATTAAGTAGGCTTCTCTTGTGCAAATAAAATACTATTTGGGGGGGAAAAAACTTGATAAAAAGACCAGAGAAGATTTGGCATCCAAATATAAGACTCAAGAGAAGCACAAAAAGGTAAACATGAAAGAAAAATAAAAAGGGACTTAATAAAATTAAACTATTCACATTCCTATATGGGAAAATAGTACGTGTGACTCCTAAGAACTTTATCATTACAACGGCATTTGAAAGGAGTTTACATAGGCAAAGGGCATGGGTATAAGTTGATTATGTTGAATTGATCTAAAAAAAAGAATGGAAAGGTAAGAACGAAGAATGCACTGGGATAAGGTGAAAGGAGAAGAGGAATGGGGAAAATCATTTCACACAAAAAAGGTGCACAAGGAAGAGTTTTTACAATGGAGGAGAAAATGGTGTGTGTGTGGGTACTATACTTGAACCTCACTCTCTTCTAAATTGATTCAAAGAGGGAAGAAGTGTACACACAACACACTCCATTTGGAATAATTGTGCTCAACAGAGAAATGAGAGAGGAAGGGGCTAAGAGAAAGGGAGTATGTGACAAGAGGGAGAGTGAATTAAGGAGGGCAGTGGTCAGAAGCAAAACAGGCTTTTGAGGACATACAGGGTAAAAAAAGAGAGAGAGAGGGAAGGATAAAGAGAAGAAAATAAGATGGAGAGAAAGTAATCACAACTGTGAATGTGAATGGAATGAATTTCCTTATAAAATGGAAGCAAATAGCAGAATGGAATAGAAACGAGAATTCAAAAATATACTGTTTACAAGAAAAACACTTGAAACAGAAACAGACAGATAGACAGACAGACAGACAGACACACACACACACACAGAGTTAAAATAAGAGCCTGTAGCAAATTAATTTTGCTTCAGCTGAAGTAAAAGCCAGGGGTAGCAATCATGATCACAGACAAAGCAAAAGCAAAAATAGATTTAATTTTTTTTTGGGGGGGGCAATTGGGGTTAAGTGACTTGCCCAGAGTCACACAGCTAGTAAGTGTCAAGTGTTTAGTCTGAGGCCGGATTTGAACTCAGGTCCTTCTGACTTCAGGGCTGGTGCTGTATCCACTGCGCCACTTAGCTGCCCCCAAAATAGATCTAATTAAAAGAGATAATCAGAGAAACTACTTTTTGCTAAAAGGTACCATAGATAATGAAGTAATATCAGTACTAAACATATATGCACCAAATGGCCTAGTATCCAAATTGTTAAAGGAAAAGTTAAATGAGTTATAGGAGGAAACAAATATTAAAGCTGAGAGACTTCAATTTATCACTCTCAGAACTAGATAAATCTAACCATACAATAAATAAGAAAGAAATCAAGGAGATGAATAGAATTTTAGAAGACTTAGATATGATAGACCTCTTCAGAAAATTGTATGGAATAGAAAGAAGTATATCTTTTTCTTGGCCGTGCATGATGTCTTTACAAAAACTGACCCATGCATTGAGGCATAAAAAAAAAACCTCGTAAACAAATGCAGAAAAGCATAAATATTAAATACACCCATTTTAGCCATAGTGCTATAAAATTACATTCAATAAAGAGCCTTAGAAGCATAGATTAAAATTAATTGAAAACTAAAATAATCTAATCCTAAAGAATGACTGTCTCAAAGAACTCATAGAGACAATAATTTCATTTAACAAGAATGATGAGACAGCATACCAATATTTGTGGGATGTAGCAAAAGCAGCACTTAAAAGGAAAATCTGAATTTCTAGATGTTTACATCAACAAAACGGAGAAAAAACCAGATAAATGAATTGGACTTGTAATTAAAAAAAAAAGCTAGGAAAAACACAAATTAAATATCCACAATTAAACACTAGGGCAGCTAGGTGCAGTGGATAGAGTGCTAGGCCTAGAGTCAGGGAGACCTAAGTTCAAATCCAGCCTCAGACACTTAACTGGCTGTGTAATCATGGGCAAGCCACTTAACCCTGTTTGCCTCAGTTTCCTCATCTGTAAAATGAGCTGGAGAAGGAAATGGCAAACAGCTCCAGTACCTCTACCAAGAAGAATCCTTCACCCTCAAGGGGGTCATGCAGACTCAGAAATGACTAAAAAGAATAAATGACAACAAAATTAAACATTAAAATAGAAATCCTGAAAATCAAAAAATAGATTAATAAAAATGAAAGTTAAAGCCACTGAACTAACAAATGAAGCAAGGAGCTAGTAATATAGATAAACTTTTGGTTAATTTGATATAAAAAAATTACCAGTATCAAAAATGAAAAAAGATGACTGTAACAACAATGAAGAAGAAATTAAAAAGCAACTATTAGTAGCCATTTGGCCCAATTATATGCCAATAAAACTGACACTGTAAGAGAAATGGATGAATATTTACAAAAATACAAATTGCCCAGATTAGCAGAAGAGGAAATGCTTAGGAACAACAGGCCATAATGAGTTTCCTAAAAAAAAAAAAGCCCAGGATTAGATTGATTTACAAGTATATTCTACTAAATGTTTAAAGAACAATGAATTCCAACACTATATAAACTATTTGGAAAAAATAAAGGGGTCCTACTAAATTCCTCGTATGATGCAAATATCTAAACCAGAAAGAACAAACATAGAGAAAGAAAACCATAGACCAATTTCCCTAATGAATATTGATGTAAAAATTTAAATAAAATACTTGTAAGGAGACGATAGCAACATACCACAAAGATCATACACTCTGACCAGGTGTGATTTATTCTAAGTACACAGGACTGATACAATATTAGGAAAACTACAAACATAATTGAACATATCAAGAACAAAAAAGTCATGTGATTATTTTAAGAGATGCAGAAAAAGCTTTTGACAAAATGTAATACCCATTACTAGTAAAAACACTAGAAAGCATAGGAATATATGGAGAATTTCTTAAAATAATTAATAGCTATCTAAAACCAAGAGCAAGCAGTATACAAATAAGATCAAGGTGAAGCAAGGATATTCATTATAATATCAGTCAATGTTGTATTAGACCAGAGGTTTCCAAACTTATTTGGCCTACTACCCCATTTAAAAAAAAATTACTCAGAACCCCCCTGGAAACCTACTTTCTTTAAGACTTAAATGTTTTTTTTTTTTTAAATTTGCATCATTTCAAAAAATATAAAATATTTTCTTTAAAAAATGGCATCTGGTGCAATATTGTGTCATGTAACTGTGTTGTATTGTAAACAAGTCATTACATGCACACGAGGCTTGGTCTTTGAGAAAGAAATCTAGCCAGTGAGAAAGAGAAGAAGAGGGAGACGGTATGCCGATGCATGCTGGATTTCCCGACAATACAAAACAGGCTCACTTGCCAACACTTGCTTGTTAAGACCTGTCAGTGGATTTGATCATTGATCGGTTATAACTTGCATTTTGTGTGTTTGTTTGGAAAATAATGTAATCACTACAACTTTAACTCTGTTACACAAAAGATGAAACATGTATGAATGGTCTTTCAAATTTTTCTTCTCTTCTCTTCTTTCCTTATGCTTCCACCATCCCCTTATTTTTATTCAGTGCCCCCTGATTGTACCTGAGGGTACTACCACCCCCCCTGGATCATTGAAGCATCCCCTGGAGGCAGTATCACCCACTTTGTGAACCTATGTTAGATAATAACAAAGAAATAGAAAGAATAAGCAACGAGGAAACAAAACTATCACTCTGCAGATGATATGATGGTATACTTAAAGAACTCTAAAGAATCAACTAAAAACTAATTGAAAGAATTAACAACTTTAGCAAAATGGCAGGATATAAAATAAACCTGCTTTAATCATCAGCATTTCTATCAATTACCAATAAAACCAAACAGGAAAAGATGGAAAGAGGAATTCCATTTAAAATAACTTCAGACAGTATAAAATACTTGGGAATCTACCTGCTAAGACACACACAGGAACTATATGAACACAATTACAAAACATTTTGCACACAAACTCAGATCTAAACAATTGGAGGAATATTAATTGCTCATGCTAGGCTGAGAGAATTCTAACTAAACTAATTTACTTATTCAGTGCCATACCAATACAACTACCAAAGAATTATTTTACAGAGCTTGAAAAAAATAACAAAATTCACCAGGAAGAAGAAAAAATCAAGAATATCAATGGAATCAATGAAAAAAAAAAATGGTGAGAGTCAGCCTAGCAAATCCAGATTTCAAACTATATTACAAAGCTATAATCATCGCAACAACATGGTACTGAATAAGAAATAGATTGGCAGGTCAGTGGAATAGATTAAGTACACAGTATGATGAAGGAAATGACCATAATAATTTAGTGTTTGATAAACCCCAAAATCCAAGCTTTTGGGGTAAGAACTCACTATTTTATGAAAACTGCTGGGAAAAATGGAAAACAGTCTGGCAGGAGGTTGACATAGACCAACATCTCATACAATATACCAGGGTAAGGTCAAAATAGATATATGATTTTGACATAAAGGGTGATATCATGAGCAAATTAGGAGAACATAAAAAATTACCAGTCAGATCTATAAATATGAGAGAAGTTTATTACTAAATAAGAAAGAGAGGCTCACATGAGGTAAAATGGACGATTTTGATTACGTAAAATGAAATTAAAATGTTTGTACATAAGCAAAACCAATGTAGCCAAAATTAGAAGGAAAGCAGGAAACTGGGAACAATTTTTATAGCAAATTTCTCTGATAAAAGCTTCATTTCTCAAATATGTAGTGAACTGAGCCAAATTCATAAAAATAAGAGCTATTCTCCAATTAATAAATTGTTAAAGGACATGATCAAGCAGTTTTCAGAAAAACAAATCAAAACTATCAAAAGTCATATAAAAATACTCTAAATTGTGAATAATTAGAGAAATGTGAATTAAAACAACTCTAAGGCACCACCTCACGCCTGTCAGATTGGCTAATATGACAGAAAAAGAAAATGACAAATGTTGGAGGGGATGTGGGAAAGTTGGGATACTAATGCACTGTTAGTGGAGTTATGAACTGATCCAAACATTCTGGGGAAAATTTGGAACTATGCCCAAAGGGCTATCCAACTGGAATACCCTTTGATCCAATAATATCACTACCAGGTCTGTTTCCCAAAGAGATCAAAGAAAAAGGAAAAGGACCAAATGTACAAAAGTGTTTATAGCAACTCTTTTTGTTATAGCAAAGAACTGGAAACTGCAGTAATGCCCATCCGTTGAGGAATGGCTGAAAATATTGTGGCACATGATATAGTAGAATACTATTGTACCATAGGAAATGACAAGGGTGATGCTTTCAGAAAAACCTGGGTTGACTTATATGAATTGATGCAGAGTGAAGTGAGCAGAACTAGGAGAACATTATACATAGTAACAGCAATATTATAACAATGATTGACCATGAAAGATACAGTTACTCTGATCAATGCAATGATCTATGACAATTCCAAAGAACCCATATTGAAAAATACTAACTACTTGCAGAAAAAGAACTGATGAACTCTGAGGATAGATTGAAGTATATTTTTTCCACTATATTTTTCTTCCTTTTTTTTTTGGCAACATAGCTAATATGGAAATATGTTTTGTATGACTCCACATGTATAATGGGTAGCATATTGTTTGCTTTCTCAATGGGTGGGGAGTGGGCAGGAGGGAGGGAGACAATTTGGAACTCAAAATTTAAAAAAAATGAAAGAGAGAGAAGTGAAGATGGTCCAGGACAGGGTCTTGGGGGACACCCATAGTTAGGAGCTGTGATATGGATGGTAAACTAATAATGGAGAAAGAATAGTTAGGATAAAAGGAATGATGATTCATTAACACTATATATTAAGAGGATATATTATTTTGAAGAAATCTAGGATTTTGGGAATGGGAGAAGAAACAATATTGTTGGGAGTCTATCCTACAGGCCAACTAGACAGAAGAAAATAAATGAAGAGCTGGGGAAACACATCTTAAATGTGTCCTGGTCTTGTAGTAATGAGGATTTCAATTATCCTCACAATTACTGGAGTTCTGTCTTTGCAAAAGCAGAGCAGCTAATAAGTTTATGGCTTTCTTCAATAATAATTTCATGCTTCTAAATGTGGAGTAAATAACAAAAGGGAACTATGAATCTGAGCCTGAGCAATATTGAGAAATTCATTGCTCAAACAGAAATAATGAAATTGTTGGGGACAAGTGACTCAGGGGTCCACAGTGTTCATGGCTGAGGAGAGGTAGCCAAATACAGTTACATATATATTCTAGGTCTGAAAAAGGCAGATTACAGTGTTCAGGGAAAGGACAGTTAAGTTCAGGGAAGTTGTGACTTATCTTTAGTGCCATAGTTAGCAGAATTGGAGCTAAGACTCCACTCCCTTCCCCTCCACCCTTCCAGGATTTCTGCCGCCATTTCTAGGTTCTCTTGCCTAACCACCATGCTTCCTGTCCTATACAGGGACCCCTGTGTAGAGTAGAGCAGGACCTTTTCTTTCCTGTGGTCCTGTAATAAATGTTCCTTTTTCTCTGTCTAGCCATATGTGCCTAGACAATGGGACTAACTTCGCTGTGGTCATTCAGCCTTCCCTACTACCGTATTTGAATTCTGTTGATGAGTAATTAGTGATTTTCTGACCTTTTTTCATTTGGATCAGAAGGAAACTTCTAATTATGCCCTTCAATACTCAATTAGCTTTGAGCACAGTTTCCTCAACTGTTTGCTATGAATTAGCCAGTTCTTCTCCTTCAGTGCCCTGTGGATGGGCTGAAATGTACTCAACTGAAATGAAAAATATCCTTCTTTAAATACTTAGCTTAAGTTGTTGAGAGGAATTGTAATCTTTCTTGGATCCAGAAGGAGTTCAACATTCTACGTGTAATGAAAAAAGCACATTCACAAATTAAAAAAAACCACACATTTGTGATGTAGGATCCAATTCCTGGCTTGGAATTTCCAGGGTCTTTCAAAGCACATATGACACTCAATCTCTTCCCTCCATGCCTTTGCACTGGCTATTCCTCATGTCTGGAATGCTCTCCCTCTTCACTACTCTTTCAGTTTCCCTGACTTCCTTTAAGTCTCATCTCAAATCCCAGCGTTTGCAGGAGGCACATCCCAAGTCTGCTTCCCTCTTGTACTGCCTACCTGTCTGAGATTACCTCTCACCTAGTCTACATATGCTTTACATATCTACTTATTTTCATGCTGATCTTCCCCATTAGAATAAATTTTTTTAATTTCTTTTTTTCTTTTTCTTTTTTTTTTTTTTTTGCTTTATGGTGAGGTGATCAGGGTTAAGTGACTTGCCCGGGGTCACACAGTAGAATAAAAATGTTGATAGCTAGTAATTATATGGCACTTTAAGGTTTACAAAGCACTTTACAAACATTTCATTTTATCCTTTTAACAACCCAGGGAGGAAGAGCCTGCTATTATCCTCTTTTTACATATGAGGAAACTGGGGTAGATAGCTGCTAAATGACTTGCCCAGGGTCATAGAGCTAAGAGGCTAGATTTGAACTCAGATCGTTCTGACTCCAGGCCCAGGGCTCTATCCACTGTGCTACCTAGCTGAGCTTTTTGAGGACAGGAATTGTTTTTGCCTTTATAACCCCAGCTCTTGGTTCAGTGCCTAGCACATAGTAAATGCTTCATAAATGCTTGTTGACTGACTTAGTGGCACCCAGAACCAAATAAGATGCCCCAGATGTGGTCTGACCAAGGCCAAATGTAGAGGTTTTCTAATCTCTATATTTGCTGAAAGGGACTCCAGGGGTCTTAGAGACCCTTCAGTTCATTACCCACTCCCTGCCTCTTCATCTCTCCATTTTACAGATAAGGAAACTGAGGTCCAAAGAAGGTCACTGACTTGCCCAGGGTCACATAATTTGGAAGTGGTAGATACAGCGTGCAACACCAGGTCTTCTTACTCTGAGCTTAAAGCTCTTTCCATTGCACCCTGAGCATTCCTAGGCTGCTGATCCTATAGGACCTGTCTTCTCAGTCAGAGTGCAAACTTTTCAAAGATATAGAAAAATGAGAATCTTTCTCTTTCCTTGAATCCCTGGTCCTTTAGACTATGATCCTTGAGTGCTTAGAGGCATGAGGCTTCTGTACAATTTCTAAGTCTTAGCTCTTTCTCATTTATGAGGCAGCTAGGCATCACAGTTGGTGGAGCACTGGACCTGGAGCTGGGAAGCCCTGATATCAAATCCAGGCTAAGATTCTTACTACTTGCGTGACTTGGGCAAGTCAAAACCTATCTGTGCCTCAATTTCCTCATCTATAAAATGGGAATAATAATAGCACCCATCTCCCAGTTGTGAAGATCAACTGAAGTAGTATGAAGTGCTCTGCAAACCTTAAGATACTATATAAATGCTAACTATTATTAGCACAGTGTCTGGCATGTATCAGGCACTTCGGAAAAGCCTATTGACTGACTGACTTGTACAAGGTACAAGGTGTACATGAAAGAGGGAAAAAGGAACATGGGGAGGTGATCAATAAAATATATTTTAGCAAGTAGCTTGCCAAACCTTAACCTTCTTTCTACCCCTCCCAGCCCTTTGCTTCCTCAACCAAACTGCAGGTCAATTTCATGGATGAGGCTCAAATAAGTTAGCCTTGAGGCAGTGTGGCATGGTGGGTGGAGCACTGGACTTATCAAGTGACTGATTGGACAGTCAGGATGAACTGCTTTTGGATCCCACTAATTAGCCAGGTTGGCATGGGCACCTCTACAATCCCTTCCAGCTCTAAATCTAGGACACTTATTTCTAGGGCCTTGACTTCTCCAGGCATGGCAGGGGTCCCGGTTTAGCCAAGGGCTTACCTTTTGCAGCTTGAGGCAGTGAATTTCTTGGGGTCATATTTTCATAAATTCCATCTAACTCCATCTTGCTGGCTCTTCAGGGGCAGTCTGACATAACTCTGGACTCTGGCTGAGACATCAGTATCCTTTTCACCTTCACAGCAATGGGAAGTAGAAGTGAAAACTTCTCACTTCATTACTTTTTCTTCATTGTTTTCTCAAGAAGCTCTGTGAGTCAGTGGCTAGCATCCCCAAAGAGGGTGTGTTTCTCTTTCTCCCTCTTCCTCTTTCCCTGACTTAGTTGATATCCTTCCTCTTTGTGGCTGAAGCCACAAGAGTACTGTGGTATGAAGGAAAAAAGGTGAAAGATGAAAGAAAGAAAGAAAGAAAGAAAGAAAGAAAGAAAGAAATAAAGAAAGAAAGAAAGAAAGAAAGAAAGAAAGAAAGAAAAAGAAAGAAAGAAAGAAAACATTTATATGGCACCTACTATGTGCCAGGCACTATGCTAAGCACTTTACAAATATTTGATTGATACAGTAACGTGTGAGGTAAGTGCAACAATTATCCTCATTTTAGAGATAAGGAAGGTGAAGCAGAAAGAAGTTACACAAGTTGTTCAGGGTCATATAGCTAGTAAGTGTCTGAGACTAGGTTTGAACTCACATCTTTCTGATGCTTTGTCCACTGGGCCATCTGGCTGCCTCAGGATTGTGGTGGACCAGTCATGTTGTACTGGTATTGGTGATTTTGTTTAACTCATGTGTAGGACTTTATATTTACCTGTTGAGATGATTTTATTTTAAAAAAATTGTTTATTCAGTACTTTGTTTTCCCCAGTTACACATAAAAACAATTTGCAACATTTGTTTTTAAAACTTTGAGTTCCAAATCTCTCCCTTCCTTCCTCCCTCCCCTCACCCCCCTCACTGAGATGGCAAGCAATTCGATATACGCTATACATATATAGTCATGCAAAACACATTCATAATAGTTGTGTTGTGAAAGAAAACATAGACAAAAACACTGAAAAAAAATAAAGAATGTAAAAAAGTATGCTTTAATCTGTATTCAGACACCATCAGTTGTTTCTCTGGGGACAGACAACATTTAAAGTCCTTCAGAGCTCTCTTGGATCAATGTATTGCTGAGCATAGCTAAGTCATTCACAGCTGATCATCTTACAATATTGCTTTTACTTTGGACACAGTACATTTCCCTTTGCATCAGCCCATACAAGTCTTTCCAGGTTTTTCTGAGAGCATCCTGTTCATTGAGATGATTTTAGATCCAACTCTGATGGCATAGTATAGGAGAAAGACCTTTGGATTTTTTTTGTCAAAG
Organism: Phascolarctos cinereus; assembly: GCF_003287225.1. Taxonomy (NCBI): domain Eukaryota; kingdom Metazoa; phylum Chordata; class Mammalia; order Diprotodontia; family Phascolarctidae; genus Phascolarctos; species Phascolarctos cinereus. The sequence continues at coordinate 21,302,364 of NW_027555625.1, read as the reverse complement.
TGCCAAATCCCAGTTATCTAAGATTCCCCTCCCCCTTTAATGCATATATATGAGCATGATTGCCTGTACTGTTTCACTGTAAAATTATTGAGAGTAAGGATTATCTCCTTGTTTATGTTTGTATTCCCACAGTAGCTGACACACAAAAGGTGCTTAATATATGCTTTTTCACTGATTGTTGGTGGTACTGTTGCGGTCTGAGAGGTTAAGACCTCTCAGAGGCTGGAGTACAGGACGGGGTCGTCTGGAATGAATTCACAGACTCAAGCATTCTTTTAAGTTAAATTGGCAAAAAGTTTATTGTTTTGCTTTTCCGCGGGTAAGGATTCTTAAGGAATCTGGGAGAGACTGAAGATGGAGCTAGGGTTTATATGGAAAAGGGCATGGGAAAGGAATGCAGGGATACTGATTAGGTAATCTAAAGGTCTAGGTGTCTTTGGGAGCTATGGATGGGAAAGTATAGGGAGTATACCAGACAGGGAGGGAGATGCCAGAGGCATGGATCTTGGGAGTATGGCAGGAGGAAGAGTCTTTGGGCCAGCCAAGGACAAAACTCCTTGGGCCAGACAAGACACCCCTCTGTCTCTGTCATGATTAGAGAATGCTCTGCAGCAAGGGAAAGCTTTCTCACAAGACAGGAGCTTACTATGGAATTGGGAGGCTTCCAGAGACATGATCTGAGGGGCTGGGGCCTGAGCAGCCCAGCACTCTCTCACCCAGCTTTGTGTAGCTGCACCAGGAAGAGAGATAAGGGTCTTGCTGGGGCCCACACATGAGTAACTGCTAGGCACAGTGTCCTTGGGCTAGGAAGAAATTGTCAGAGACAGTGTTTCTGAGACTTGGGAGAAATTGGGATCCAAGTACAAGCACCCAAACACAAGCACCCCATCATTCCCCCCTTAAAAAGATGGGTAATCTTTTTGGGGTAAGGAATGAAGGTCTCAGCTTCTGAAACTGCTTCCTGCTGGGATTGGGCATAGACCTATCCCTGACTCCCGGGGTCCCTCGGTTCTCTAGCCAGTGTTCAGAACTTGGTCGATGCCAGGTCCAAGGGGTGATGGTTTGTGGTCATAGACAGAGGTTGGTACCCAGCTTAAACAGTCATCTGGAAGTGGAGGGCACTGAGCCTAGAGGAGACAAATATGGCAAGGAGATTAAGCAGACAAGGGCCAAAAAGAAGTAAAAAGAATATAATTAGGAGTTGGACAAGAACAGGAATTAACATAGAGAGAAGCCAGGATCTCCAAGGAGAGGATGACCTTGGTGTACTAAGGTTTTCATGGATGTCTCATATCTAGGTGGCTTTCTCTAGTAAAATTTCAGTATGAAGTTCCACCTATTGAGAGCTGTTAACATACATACAGCAGGAGGTGTTAACAGACCAGGGCACAGACACCTCCACCAAGCAAGTAGATAATCCAAAGCTATCTGATTATCCAGGACCACATTTGCCAGGGAATCCAGAGGTTGCTGAATGTCCTGGAGACTATAAGCTGTATCATTTGCCAATTGGTGAAAGGTCCCTGTCAGGTTTGAAAGAATGAACTCATATTGTAAATGTCCATACCAAGGCATAAGATACTCTGCTCCCTTTTTAAGGCACCAGAGAATATTGTCCCAGAACCCACACTTTACTCTTGTTAGGGGGGAGGTGCTGGGTTTAGTTATATTGAAAATGGTCAGAGGTGGTGCCAAAAATCGAAGGGAGCACACACCAAAATCCTTATAAGGTGTTAAATACCGGGTGGCCAGAACAACAGTCCTGGGGTCCTGCCAAGTAGTGGCACTTTGCTTTACTTCTTCCCCAGAATCCTCACCACCTGGCCCACCTATCTCACAAAGGAAGGAATATCCCTTAGGGGTACAGATGGGGCCTGTTTGTAAAAGGTGCTGAGTATGGATGCCCCATGGATCAATATGATTACATGCCAATATTGCAGGTAAGAGAGAAATTTTCAAATGATCAACAAGAGTGTTATAGCTAGAAGGGGGCTGTAGCATTGTGTGTCAACTGGGAAGAGAAGGTTAAATAGGGAGTACCTACTAGGAGAGTGGCAAGAGGAATTCAGTCATAGGTGCAAGTACGGAGTGTTCCCTCAGAACGGGTGGTACAGCTGGCAGAGGTAAAGTTCTGGGGACACTCATTACTGTGGGCATCCTTACAGTTGGTACAAGTCAAGAGACCAGCAGAGACATTTACAATCCCTTCCCTGACGGGGGACTTTACCTCTACAGGGGCCATAGAGCTTGTCTCCCAAGCAAGGGAATAATTCCCTGTTGAGAAACAGGGTGTTGAGATAGAAAAATTTTTCCATAAAAGACTGGCCAGTACAAAAGGGTGGCAAAGACCTCTGAATTGGTTACGTTAGGGAGGGGGTTTCTTGCAAAAACTGCCTTAAACAAAAGAGGCTCCTAACTTTAACCTCACAACTGAATAGACACACAATCTTGTTCCACAAACTTGTTTATCCTTCTCTAATTATACTTCAAAAATTGAATCTTTTACACATGATAAATTCAAACACTAATGTTACTCTTACTTAGGCCATGGGATGACTACAAATTCAGATCAAAACACACTTTTCACACACAGTAATCAATTAACAATTCTAGGTTTTAACATGAAAACAGTAACTTCAAATAACTTAGTTGATAATCTTATAACTTTTATAAGTGATAGTCAAATTGTTTTAGCTGTCACCCTTCTTTAATTACAGGTAAGGTTGGAAATACCTGGTTTTCTAAATGGCAGTTATAAAACATAATTCAAGGTTAGTAGGGCTGACAAAGTAATATAACTGGTTTTATAGTTTTCCCACTGTTAGAAATAAGGCCTTAGAGAAATAAAGCCTTCTAGTTAAAAATGAAACCAAGCTCAGAGGGAGTGAAGAATCATTTATTTACAATTCTTGTGAGAGAACCCTGCACACCTCTTGGAAGAGATTGAATCAATTACAGAAGCAAGAGACAGCTTTATACTGTTAGAACACAGCAGCTCCTCCCTTCCAGACTTGGATTGATCTGTTCCTTTCCTGGTTACAATCTTACACATCCACCCATCCCATATCCCCTTGACATGCCCCCCCTCCCATCTCTCATCATGCAAAAGCCTTTCTCCTACTTAGGACCAGTTAAAACTGGTTTAGCCCCCTAGAACTTTGAGGTCTATTAAAAGATTAGGGCCCTTATCATTGGCTTGTCCTTTCAAGGTTTTGCAAGCTTGTTAAAACTATGTAACTTCTCTGCTGATGTTGTAAGATGTCAGAGGTTATCTTAAATTATGGGAGACCTTACATTATTACCACCTTTGCTGATGTTGTAAGATGTTGGAGGTTATCTTAAAGTGTGGGAACATGATACCTTGTCCCTTACACCACTGTCCTTTAGTTTCTTTCAGTTCACACTTCAATAAAATCCAAATTATGAAAAACTGCTTGACATAACTGATACAAAAGTTTGCCAATTTGAAACAATACTAGATGTTTAAAACTTGAACCAAACACATTACTCTGTTGAATGCATTTCCCAATTTCCTTACATAGAAAATTGGGCATCTCTTCACCATTGGCATTGTATACTTGTCATATCTAATTAAGGAACTAATAATAAGAGTAATTAACATTTATAGTATCTGCCCTCTGCCAGGCATTTTGTTAGGCATCTTCCAATCATGTGAGATAAACTGAGGTAACTTGCTTAATGTCACCCAGTTAACAAATTTCAGGTCCATACATTTTCCCAAACCTTAGTGCCAAACAGTATAATAAATTCTGACTTAAGCATTAAATCAAGAGTATCACATTTCATTTAAAATATTACCATAATGAATTAAATTACCTTTTGGTTGTGTTCCGGTACACAAAATCTTTTCACTTTTATGTGAGGCAGGAAAGATTAAGTGCTACTCAATATGCCTCTCTTTTTGATCTGAGGAAAAGGGTTCCCCTTTTCTTTTTTGTATTTCCCTCCACATTCAAAACTTGGCCAGAGTTAGAATGTAGAGAGAGAGAGAGAGAATATTTTTCCCTCAACAATTCTCCAAGTTTCCAAATCTTTTACTCTCAAACCCTCTGTTCACACTGTTCATGCAAATAGATTATGCTTCTCTTTTTACCCATACTCCTTTCATTCCTACTTGCTTAAACTTTCTTGCCTTTCTTCTACCTACTTATACCTCTGATGGACTTTGATTAAACTCCCTTTAAAACTGCACATATCTTATTTCTTTCTAATTCTGATCTGATACTTTGAGGATCCTCCTCGAATTGTCTTTTACCAATCATATAACCTAAATAATAAAGTATTTTTCTCTCTTTCCCTCTCCCATCCACCCGCTCCTCTAAGGCTGCTGTAATCAGGGAGGGAGAGGGGAAGAGAAAGAAAGTGGCTTTCCAGAATCCAGCTGCAGCCTTGGGTTGCTACTCTTGCTACCTGGCTGCAAAAGGTATCAGATTACATATGGACACTCACTCACACCACACAGACACAAACAGAACAGATACATGGTAATGACAGGGAGAATCCAAAAGCTCAGAGAGATTTGTTAGAAATCCTCTGCACAAATCAGACAATTTTTTTTCCATGATTCTCCAGACCATATGGAGACCACGCAAAATTTTCCTTAAGGTCTTGGAGACTGAGCTTTCTCCAGTTCTGTAAAAGATAACCTAGGGGCGAATCTCAAGGTAAAGAGGGAGATTGGCCCATCCTCTTTGCCTATAAGCCTATAGAAAGAGGTAGTTGCTCCTGTAGTGTAGAGGGCTGGCTTTGGGGAGGTGGAGGGCTTAGGCCAGCCCGGGTCTTACCTGCAGCGTTGTACTAAGCCTGACAGCTGTGAAACTCAGGATGTTGGCTCACCACCCCCTGTTCCATCTCTTGAGAACAGGATGCAGGAAGGGAGGAAACGGAGGGGGTACAGGACAGGACGCAGGAAAGAATGTAACAGACAAGGTACAAGGAAGTAAGGAAATCACTTAATTAGATTTGTACTTTTCATGAATAATAATGTTACTATAAGCCTGAGCCCTCAGATCATAAACAGAGTTTGTTCTTCACTGCTCTCACCTGGCCCATGATTCTTTCTCTCTTCACACTCTGCCGACATCAGACCACAGCTGGGGACGCAGGCATTCCTGGCACTGTAGTCTACTCACCTCGACCAGCGTCTTATAGAGGGAGAAAAAAACTGCAGAAGTTCCCAAACAAGGCGTCCCTTGTCAAGAGGGAAATCCACTAGAGCCTGTTATAGGCTTGACCCAAAGCCCAAGCAAGCTTTCCTAGGTGTTTGAGGAGTGACCCAACTATAGGGTGAGGGGAAGGGATGGCTTACCTTGACTTGGAGAAGGCTTGAGACTTTAGACAAGTCCCATGTTAGGCACCATAAATGTTGCAGTCTGAGAGGTTGAGACCCCTTAAAGACTGGAGCACAGGATGGGGTCATCTGGAATGAATTCACAGACTCAAGCATTCTTTAAGTCAAGGTGACAAAGTTTATTGTTATGCTTTTCAGCAGGTAAGGATTCTTAAGGAAACTGCAAGAGACTGAGGATGGAGCTAGGGTTTATATGGAAAAGGGCATGGGAAAGGAATGCCAGGGATACTGATTAGGTAATCTAAAGGTCTAGGTGTCTTTGGGAGCTATGGATGGGAAAGTATAGGGAGTATACCAGACAGGGAGGGAGATGTCAAAGGCATGGATCTTGGGAGTATGGCAGGAGGAAGAGTCCTTGGGCCACCCAAAGACAAAACTCCTTGGGCCAGACAAGACACCCCTCTGTCTCTGTCACGTTTAGAGAATGCTCTGCAGCAAGGGAAAGCTTTCTCACAAGGCAGGAGCTTACTATGGAATTGGGAGGCTTCCAGAGACATGATCTGAGGGCTGGGGCCTGAGCAGCTCAGCACTCTCTCACCCAGCTTTGTGTAGCTGCACCAGGAAGAGAGATAAGGGTCTTGCTGGGGCCCACACATGAGTAACTGCTAGGCACAATGTCCTTGGGCTGGGGAGTGATTGTCAGAGACAGTGTTTCTGAGACTTGGGAGAAATTGGGGTCCAAGTACAAGCACAAGCACCCAAGCACCCCATCAAGTGCATGTAGAAGGGTTGGCTTGGAAAAGAAAGGGCCTCCCCATTACCAGAGACTGGATAAAGGAGGTGGGAGTTGAGTATGAGATCAAGGGGTTGTGAAAAGAAGACAATGAGAGAAGTGGGAGCTCATAGTGAATGGCTTCCATTTTCTCAAGAAAGTTAAGTTCCATCACTGAGAAAGTGGGGGAAGGGAAGTGTGGAAGATATCTGGGAGGCATGAGATAGCACATGAATTAGGGAGAAAAAAAGATTACCTTGCTGCAGGGTGGGCCCTATCAGGATCAAATGCATTAGTGTAGAGTCATCACTGTTGCCTGACTGACTCCAACTCTTTTTGGTGGATTTTGGTGGAATAATTCTGGGTTGGTGGCTGGCAAGGAATTACCATCGATAGAGTAATGGTCTCATGGATCTGAGGGTAAGGGACTGTGTCTAACTGGCTTGATTAACTAAGAGAGAAGATTGGGAGTAGAGGAAAGGGAAGTCTGAGAAGTGGGACATGGCCTTACAAAGTCCTGAGGGGGTAGAAAGAATATATGTCTTTGTTTTTTCAGTCAAGTACAAGGTTTATTAGAACATCCGTCATATTGGGCAGACTCTTAAGGAGTCTGAACATCTGGGAACTATTGTCTAGATTATAAGAATCTGAGCCTCTTAATGGAGACAAGATAAACCTTATATACAGAAAGACTATAGTAGGGATCTAGGAGTGGCCAAGTAGTCTATGAGGTAATAGAACTCCAGGGACCTGGACCAGGTGGCCAAGGGAGAATGGAGCGAGATAGGATTAAGGGTGGGAAGTGTCCTGGGGCCATAGGGAAGTAATAGAATGTAGGGCTACGCTAGACTAAGGGTAACAGAGAATTGAGAGATTGGGTGTAGGCAATGACAAAAATGCCAGTTGATGGGATAATAGCCTCAGGCAAATGCCACAGATTTGGGCATGTGGGAAAATCCAGGGTTTTTCCTTTTTGGGGCCTAGATCCCATCCTCTTTATTCCCCCCTCAAGCAAATGGGACCCAAATTCTTTTGGGGTAAGGGGTGAAGGTCCTGACTTCTGAAACTGCTTACTGCTGGCAAGGGGCATAGAACTGTCCCTGCCTCAAGGGAGTCCCAAAGAGGAGGTTGACTGGAACCAAGCATAGGCTTCATCCAGGGAACAAAGGGGAGACATTGGCTGGTACCTGCTGTTTGCTATCAACTGTAGGTGAATGGCCTGTGGTCTGGAAGACAAATCTGACAGAGAAGACTGCAGGGCTGAAATGACAGGATAAAACATCCTTAGCTCTGTTTGGATTCAGATAACTCACTTTTCCAACCATGCAGTATCAAATCCACCTCATAGCCAGACTCAGGAATAGCCAGGTGGGTAACATTCCTTTTCGAAGGAACATAATGGGAAAACCAAGCCAGGAGGATCCCATGTTAGACCGAGGCTAAAATTGTCCTCTCAGCTTTTCACAATGCCGACTTCTTACCAGTATCACATTCTCTGAGTAGCTTGTGGCATTTCTCTCAGATGGTGGATTATTGATTATTGATGGATTACGATCCATCAGACAGCTCAAAATAAAATCCTAGAAGCTTTTACCTCAAACAGCAAGTTTCATTAATTGCAGCTTAGAGAAAAACTTTTCCAGGATTTACATCTCAAGCTTAAATTTGTCCTGGTGTAAAAAGCCAATCATTAGATATTTCTACACACTTGCAAATTCTCAGCAAGCCATACATAACCCAAACAAGCTTTGTGGCTAGTTTACACATTAAAACAATAACCAATGATGGCCAAATTATTTTAGCAGTAATCAAATTATGAAAAATTACTTGACATAACTGATACAAAATGTTCACCAATTTGAAACTTGAAACAAACACATTACCAATCAGGTGACTTCAGTTTTGTTAAATGCATTTCCAAATTACTTTCCACAGAAAACTAACATATCATTAACAGTCAAAACTACAACTTTAAGAAGAGGGGACTCACCCAAGCTCAGAGGATAACTTCTTTATCTTGAAGAGGATGTGCTGAACCTGGATGATGCTTCCAGGCAAAGGTTGCCCTAGGACTCAAGGCCATTCCCCGGGGGCCCATGCAGCTTCTGCCCCTCCCCCTTCTTTCCTTTCCCTGGTGGGGGAGGGCAAAATCCAAGGTGAGGGGTACAGGGTGAAACTCTCTTCTGCTATGAGAGGGGTTAACGGATAACCTCTTGACTCAAGGGAAGGGAGTTAGAGAAAGGAGTGACCAAGGTTGTGAGGAAGAGTTTCAAAACTCCTTAATGATTGATCACAAAACCTCTAGAATCTACTAAGATGTTTTTAGCTGTTCTAACTTTCCCCTGTAACCTCCATGAAGGAGGATTCAGGAGTGTAGAGGAGAGTAAGTAAGCCTCAGGGAACCAAAAAGCAACTGCAGTTTTCCCCAATTCCCTAGCACTGAGAGAATTGGCAGAATTGGACATACGATTCCTGATAGGGCATCTGTCCTTTTTCTCTAAGGAAGATGTACCCAGGTCCAGGGACTCAAACAGACCCAGTGGAACAAGAGCCTGAGAGCATAAGGCCAAGTGTGAGACAGCCTCGTAACTGTCTACTCGAAAAGCACTTCCAAGCCTTGGTGCTTGGAGAGCGACCCCAACTGCAGAGCAAGAAAGGAGTGGTGGTGGGGGGGCTTACGTACCTTCTAGTCTTGGCTGGAGAAGAACTTGGGGTTAGGCAGTTTCGCCGTATGAGCCACCAAAATGTGGAGGTCTAGGGGTTTAGGGGTGCTTGAACTCCAAAATCACAATATGAAGGTCCTGTCCAAAAGAATTCGACCCAAGCCTTCTTTCAGCCAAGGACAAGGTTTATTAGAACATCCTTCATATAGGGCAGATTCTTGAGGAGTCTGAACATCTGTGAGCTATTGGCTATATTATAAGAATCTGAGTCAGGAGTAGATGTCTTAAGGAGGGCAAATACTTGATTTAGGAGGGGTGAATAAAAGGAAGAAAGTGGATTAATTGGAGGTTATGATCAGATAGGACAATTGTGAGCAATGGTGAGATCCGGGTTGTGATGTGTGGCTAAGGTAGAGTGGAGGAGAAGCTGGTGATAATTGAAGAGAAGGAGGAAATCAGAGGTAGATGCTTGGGGGAGCATCAGCATGAATGCTGAATGCCCCTAGTGTGAAACCATGAAATGGGGAAAAGAGGAAGATGGTGAACTGGGCACTATACTCCAGGAGAAAGGAGGGAGAATGACCTGGGGGCCAGCAGGTAGAAGCCACCATGAATCTCAGGCAGTAATAGAGTGAACTGGAAAGGAGGAGAGACTTCTGAGTGATGGAGGGGAGGGTAGAGGCAGAAGTGATTATAGCCATCATCTTTGTAGTCATCTGTGTCCCATTCTAGTCATTATCTGTTCTTCCCTTTTCCCCACCCCCTTCTCCATTTCCCAATCAAATGTTGAGTCTTCTCAATGCTACCTTCAAAGCACTTTTCACAACTTTTACCTTCTCTCCACTGACTTGGCTTCCAACTTAGATCAGCCTATCAGCCTCTTATCACTTCTTCCTTGTACTACTATAATAGATTCCTAATTGATTTTTCCCACTTGTCAGGCTCTTGTCTCTTCTCTCGAAAACCCATCCTTCATAGGACTGTAACTTTGAGTTAAGAAGCCCCTAAGAGAGTCCCTTAGGGTTTATCTAGTCTAATCTTCTCTTTTTACAAATAAGGAAACTGAAGCCTAGAGAGGACGAGTGACTTACTCAAGGCCACAAAGTAAGTGGTAGAGTTAAGGTTTGTAATAGTCCTCTGACTCCAAATTTAGCCCTCTTTCCCCTGAGCCACTGCTAAAGTTATTCTTCTCTGGTATTAGTCTGGCCTAGTTATGTTCTCAATGGAAACCATTCAATCACTAATGTAAAAGACAAAAGAAGTGAGTGAGCCCATTAAAGAATTAGGCTGGTCATTTATATGTTTTTGAATGATCAAAAATCATAATAGTGTCACATTTCTATGGCATTTCTAAAGATTTACCAATGAGGAGACTGAAGCTTAGAAATCTCAAATTACTCAGCCATGGTCAGATAACCCACATATAACAAAGCCCAGACTTCCCCAGTTAAGACCAGTTTTCTTTCCACACTGTTCATCAAGCCACCATCTTTGGTCTCTTTTCCTTCTGACCACAGTACTAGGGTGGCTTCCGAACCACAGCAGAGAGGAGAGCCAGCCTCTAATTCAAAGAAAGAGGAAGGGGGATGGCAAGAGCCACCAGTTCTCTGGTACTGCCCACCATCAACTCACCATAATGGTTCCCAGAGGTATGAAGTCATTAAGCCCAATGTCTGAAGTTATTACTTCCTCTATCATTTCTTAGATAATAGTAAGAGCTCTGTACTCCCAGACAGGACCTAGAGTTGGAGAGAGTTCCCACTGGACAGGCTGCTCCCAGAGGAGAAGATAGGATGGATGGAGGGAGAATCTCTGAAAATATGACCCCTGGAAGCACGCTGCCTAAAGCTGAAAAGGGTAAGGCATTGGGGGAGATCTGGAGACTCAGCTGGGGTCCCTGGGATATATGGTGGAGAGGATGACCCTACAGAAATCTAGAATCAGAGATTTAGATCTGGAAGAGACGTTAGAGGCATCAAGTACAATTCTCACCTTTTACAGTGAGGAAACTGAGGCCTGGAGAGGTTAATGGACTTTCCCAGAGGCATACAGCTAGTAAGTGGTTGGAGTAGGATCCAGAAGAAAGTGGTTCTCCAATTTGCCCTGTCCATATCGTGTATATACATAATTGCTTGCATGTTGTCTGTTAGAATGTGAGCTTACTGATGGCAAGAACTCTTTTGTCTTTCTTTATTTTCCCAGCAATTAGCTCAGTGCCTGGCACATAGTAGGTACTTAATAAATGCTTGTTGACTTGACCTGACTTGGCTCAGACTCCATGTCCAGGGCTGTATACTAAGTTGTGTCAAGGTTGACTTTTGGGTGCCTCATCAGTGACACCATCAATCAATGGTGAATGAAGTCTGATTCAGGAATCAGAGGTCAGGAGTAATACACGGAGAAAAAATAGACTAACGTTTAGCAATTTGTCATGAAGAAGTTCATTGGTCTCCCTGCCTTTCCTCTACCTCTCCCCACCACTCCCTTCACATTCTCTCCCTCAGCAAGATACAGTTCAGTCCTAAGCACTACAATTTAAGAATGTCACTAATAATGTAGGGAGTGTACTGAGAAGGGCAACCATGATGCTGAAGGGTCTTGAGTCCATTTCATCTAAAGGTCAGTGAAAAGAACTGGACATGGGGTGTGAACTGGCCTCTTAAGCTGGCTAGAACTTTAATGGGAAACCAAAAAGAATGATGTGATTTGTGGCATAAGGAAATCACAAGTAAAGGCAGACAGAACACTGCCATATGTATACAAGCAAGGAGTTGAGGTGAGGGCAAAGGATGGTCTAGCTTAGTTTAGACAATAGAGTGTATTGAGTGGACTAATTTGGGATGGCTAGAAAATGAGAGTGGTGATAGATTGTAAAAGGCTTTGAATACCATATGGATTTAACTTGAGAAGGGAATAGACTATGCCAAAGAGGCTATACTATACTAAGACTGATGGAAAAATTGTTGGGAAGTGTCTCATGTAGAAATGAAATGCATATATAAAAAGGAAAGAAAATATAATAATAATAAACATTTGTGTTGCATTTAAGGCTTGCTAAGCACTGTAAGTATGTTATTTCATTAGAGATGGGTGTATGTTAGAAATATTGTGAGGCAGTGGAAAAAGCTTTAGATTTGGACTCAGGGGACCTGGGTCCAAATCCCACCTATGACACTTATTATCAATGACTTTGGGTAAGATTCTTCACTTATCTGGGCCTCAGTTTCCACATCAGTCAAAGAAGGATTAGGCTGGCTTATTTTGCCTCTTCCAGACCTGAAATTGTGATCTTATAGTCAGGACATCCAAGTGATGGAGATGCTGGGTGGGCTCTGTGTTTGGAAGCCACAGCCCCCAGGCCCTGCTAACTCTTTTCTTTCTTTCCCTTGTCCAGCCTTCAGGAAGCTAAGGATCGTCCAGGCTGCCCTGGCACTTTTGGTTCTTGCTCTGGCTGCCGCCCTTAAAGTTGTGGTTATTCTATGTAAGTTCTCACCCTATCACCATGGTCTGAAGGGCTCCAGGCCTTAAACCTCTTTCTCTGATCAGACTGGGAGAGAACACCAGAGTGAGTCTTGGGAGGGAGCAGAGTCTAGACTGACATAGAGGTGGGGGTGATTGAGGATCCACAGACAACTCCTCTGTTCACACTTTTGAGCTGAAAAAAAGTCAGAGGCATATGGAATGCTAATAAATCAATCACTTATTAAGCACCTACTGTATGCCAGGTGTGGTGCTAGGCATTCTGCATACAAAGTTAAAAATTGAGAATCCCTGCCCTTAAGGAGCTGACATTTTATCAGGAGAAACAACACATGCTTATTAACATATACCAAACATACACAGAGTAATTTTGGGTGGTGTGTATGAAACCCTCAAGTACTTGGGGGAGGGATCAGAAAAAGCCTCCTGCAGGAAATGATAGCCCTTGAATTGAGCTTTTGAAAGAAACTAATGATTCTAAGATGAGGGAGTACATTCCAGGCAGAGGGCTTGGACCATGCAAAGGCACTGAGATGGGAAATGCCAAGTCATGTGAGAGGAACAACCAGGTGAGTTTGGCTGAACAGGACCTAGGAACTGACCAACAGTTCAAGAATCCTATAGGATGTCAGAAACCCTAGCTTGGAGAGGCAGCGTGGCATAGTATGAAGAGTCAGAAAGACCTGGGTTCAAATACTGTCTCTAAAACCTACCAGCCACATAGGATTGGAACCCAGATCTTCTGGTTCTATATCTTTCCACTTTTCTCTTGTGCCATGTTGTCTGTCTTATCTGTTTACATTTTGTTTCCTCCTAATGGAATGTAAAGCTGGTGGTCACAGGTATTGCTTTGAAGAGCATAGTTGTCAGTCTGGTAATCATTACTGCCCCTTCCTTTCTATTGCTTTGTCTCTCAGCTTTCAATTAGTCACACTCTGTTACAATAATTCTCTGTCTCTGTCTCTGTGTCTCTGTCTCTCTCTTACTCCCTCTCGATAATGTAATGGTCTCTCAGTTCCCTGGAGTCCCCTCTTATGGTGTTTTATGGAAATTAAATTGAATAAAAAGTTAGGACTATATTCCCAATAGCTCAGAGCCCCCCATTTGAAAAATTATGACCATTTAGACAGAGGTTTGTATTGTTGAGGAATGTTTAGGGGTCTTCTGAACTTGTCTTTTTGAGGTCCCATATTTTCCAGAACCAGTGGACCCAGAGTATGCAGGAGGCCCTTAATGTGTCAAGGAAAATGCTCCCCACCTCCACCCTGAACCGACATAATTTGTTATTTACATCCCTAACTGGATGCCCTGTGTGTCCTTGGGAGTAAAGACAGTTGCCAGTCAGTCTACACTACACTGAGAAATTCCTTGGGCAGTGGGGACCCTTGTAGATAAGCAGACCTCTCCAATTGTTATAGTCTAGCAGTTCTCAAGGGAAAAGAATGCAGTTCTTATTGTCACCTTGAACCTCCCCTTCAGCAGGGGTTTTATCCTTTTCGCCTTTCATGCCACTCCCTTTCAGGTGGAGATTTATGCTTTCTCCTCCTTACTTATCCTACTGTTATAAACATGCGAACTTCTGTATGGATTTGAACTTTTTGGGTTCCACTTGGATGGTTATTTCTCTTTTAATAAACCAAGTTTTCATATACATTTCATGAAGTTGTGATTCCCTGTCTCAATATCTCTGCCCTAATTTAAACAAATGCTTATCTCTAGCCAAACTCTGTCCTCTCTATGGCTAAGGAAAAGCTCAGGTTACCAGAATCATAGAGTTAAAGAAATGAGTGAGGCATGTTCCAGTGTCTGTTAATAAACAGATGTCTCCTTGATGTCTCCCTGCTGGGCTCCAGATTAACTCTATTTTTTCTTTCTCTTTTTATACCCTATTCCTCTGACAAAACTTCTCGGTGGCTCCATTCTTCAGCTTCTCTCAGTCTGCCTCTTAAAGACTGTTTGTATCTCTTCCAGAACTTAGGAACCTGACTCAGTTCCCCATTCTAGTCAAAGATCTAGATGGCTTCAAATCATTCTTAAGACCCAAATGGAATGTTCATCCCTTTCAGCTGTAAGTCCCAGGATGGCAGTAAGTTCCCAAATTTCTACTCCAGGGGCTTCTCAATGCTCGCTGAGTTGTACTATACCTCTCCCTGAGCTTCTCTCTTTCTAATGCTATGACCCTGTGATTCTAGATCTTCAAGGGAAAAATGAGCAACTTGAGAAGGCCAAGATCTGTAATGCAGCTCTGAAGCATCAAAACCGTAAGTGCTCTCTCATTCTGGATACCTTTTGTACTGACCTCAAAGCTTCTGCCCAGTCCCATCATCACTCAAGCTTCAGTCTCACATGAAGAGTTATCCAAGGTGCGGGCAGTCTGTTCCTCCTCTGCTAGCTTCTTCGCTGCTTCAGAAAAAAGGAAGGAGTAAAAAGTATCTCATCCTTAACCCAACAAATGGCCTCCCCCTTTGACGTGCCTGAACCCCAAGAGGTTTCTGATCAGACAATAATAGTTTAATTCTGGTTCACAGTGACCAAGCTTTGTCACTGCGCTGTACTCAGCCTACTTCAGGGTCAAGAGGTAGAGCTGAATACTATTCAGCTCTGGTCTCCCCATCTCCTCTTTCTCGTTCCTCTTTCTTCCCAAGAAATCCTTGTTCAGAGAATCTCAGAGCGTAGCATCATCCACGGTGGAAACCTCTACTACTTTTCCTGTGGCAACATGTCCTGGAACGATGCTGAGCGGTACTGTGAGTCAAGGGGCTCCCACCTGACCTCAGTGACTTCAGTGGAAGAACAGGTCAGTGCTGTCCCTGAAGGCCCTAAACATGGGAGGTAGGGGTGTTAGTAAGTTGGGTGTCCATGGACAGCTCACTTTACCTGTCTAAAAATCTACAAGAGACCCAGACAGTTTCACACACAATTAAGTCGTATTGATACACACAGAGAGATGAAGCATTCATGGCTAGGAAGGTGATTCTGTCCCACTGTCCTCTGTCCTGCTCAGATTGTTCGTGGAGTATTGAATTCAATTCTGGGCACAAAAAGGGCATTGGTAACCTGGGACATGACCAGAAAGGTAAGGGACTTGAAGCCTCTGACATCCAAGAATCAGCTACAGGAAATGGAATGTTTGACCTGGAGAAGAGAAGAGGCAGGGTACATGCAGACATTCTGCAAGTATTTATGTATTCATTTATTTTTGGGTGCAAGTATTCATTCATTCATTCATTCATTTACTTTTGGGTGAGGCAATTGAGATTAAATGACTTGTCCAGAGTCAACTAGCTAGTGAGTATTATGTGTCTGAAGCTGGATTTGAACTCAGATCCTCCTGACTCCAGGGCCAGTGCTCCGTCCATTGTGCCACTTACCAGCCCTTATAAATTGTTCAAATCTCTCTCTCTCTCTCTCTCTCTCTCCTCGGCTAGGCAATGGGGTTAAGTGAATTGCCTAGGGTCACACAGATAGTAAGTGTCAAGTGTCTGAGGCCGGATTTGAACTCAGGTCCTCCTGACTCCAGGGCCAGTGCTCTATCCAGTGTGCCACCTCACTGCCTTCTGCAACTATTTAAAGAGCTGTCAGGGGAAGAGGGATTTGCCTGGTTCTGCTTGGCCCCAAAGGATAGAATCAGGAGCCATGTAGAACAGTTACCAAAAGGTATGTGATGAGGTCCTGGCCAATGAGAGGTCTAACTTCACACAACCTGATGCCTGTCCACATGGAAGAGGCTGGGAGTGTGCATCCAGAAGTTTATAATGATGTGTAACAGATGAACCATTATGTACAATCTGGAGCATATACTGACATTCTGTAATTCGGTTTTCTTTGCTCTTCACGTGGTAAAAAAATGGATTGTTAACTGTCTATTTAGCCACATCTGGGGTGCCACATTGTCCCAGCAATGTTCATCACTGTGAGCCATGGACTGTCACCTCTACCTGGAATGAGAATTATGACTCATCAAAGGCCAATGCTGTTTATAATCAGACTTTATCATATCACACTGATGACATTCATTGGAAGTGGCAGAAAAGAGGTCATCCAGGTGACTGGAAAATGACATAGACATATCAGATTTAGAGTTGGAGAAGACTGCAGAAAACATCTCATTTAACTTCTTTATTTGACAGAGAGGGAACCTGAGGCCCAGAGAAGGGAAGGGACTTATAACACATCAGTCACCACACTGATCTCATGCTCATACTAAAGTGTCCTCTTCCACGGCCAGGGACTCTGAAATGTCTCTGTCTCACAATCACCTCCCATCATCCCATTCCTCCCTGTGCTCTAGTCCTTTTGATCCTATTCTTCATCCTCCCTAGAACTGTCTTTCCTTTCATTCTCAGATGTTCTTCCAGGCCATTACCAATGAGCAGGTCAGTAGACTTCCCTGTGCCTCAGTTTCCTCATTTTTATACATTATTTTCCTCATGTGTAAAATGAGAGAATTGGGTTGAATAATCTCTTAGCTCCTTTAAGCTTTAGATCATGAATCGATAACGACTGCTCTGCCTTTGTAGGCTTCCTTTCTCTAACTTTACCCTTCAAGTTCAACCATACATTGAGTTCAATTTTACATCTTTTTCTACTTGAGAATCCCTTGTCCTCTCCCATACTGCCCCTTATGCCTTCCCAATCCCCAAGCTTGGATGACCTCCAGCATTCGCATCCTCAGCTCTTACTCGTAAGCTGCTGAACAGCGCTAGAGCAAGGAAATTGACTTTGCTGTCTGGGGTCACTATAGTTATAGTACTTGGTGTCAACTGACTCTTCATTGTACCAAGGAAATCTTTTTGTTCTCCCTTTTAACCTATTTGCTGTCTCACATAAAGAAGTGGTCCTTCTCTGTGCCAAGGTAAACCCGTTTTTGTGCACCAGGCAGCCAAGTGGCACAGTGGATAAATCATCAGACCTGGGGACAAGAACACCTGAGTTCAAATGCAGCCTCAAACCCTTACTAGCTGTGTCTCCCTGCAGAGGTCACTTAATCACTTTCTCACTTTCCTCAACTGTGAAATAAAAATAAAAATTACACCTGTCTCCCAGGGTTCTTGCAAACACAAAAGCTAAGCCCCTCCTTCTGCCTCCAGGAAACACAGGGAGAAACGGCAAAGCTTTCACACACACACACACCACACACACACACACACACACACACACACACACACGCACACACAGCCCTGAGAAAATAACCATATCTACCCACATATGCTGGCATATCTACACATATAAACACTCACAGGCAAACATTAGTTGTTTGAATAACTATTTATTAAAAGCCTACTACTTTGCCAGACACTGTACTAGGCACTGGAGTGGGGGGGGGTTGGGGTATACCAACTTGAAAAGGAGACAGTCCTTGCTTTAAGAGAAGCCTGAATCATATTAGAATATTCCAGTGTGGCACAGAAGAAGGAAAGATGACCTGGGAGTTAGGAAGCTCCGTGTTCAAGACCCTGGGCAAATCACTTAACTTTTCAGTACCCCAGGAAATCCTCCAACTCTGTAAGCTCTGAAGGAGGTGTTGGCCCACATGAGTGGAGGTCATTTTCTCATCTGGGAGTTTTCTATACTATAAAATGGTAGACCCTTGTTCTCTATCCTTTTTGTCTTTGTCCAGTTTCTAGCACAGTGCCTGGCATATGGCAGGAGCTTGAGAAATGCATATTGATTAATTTATTAATGTGCACACATACAAGTACGCATATGTACACATGTAAAACATCAACATACATAGATAGCAAGAACACCCTGGCATCATTCTTTCAGAGTGAGGCTATCTCTATTGCCCTTCTGATTTCTAGGGGTACTTCTCCACAGGCAAGGTATTTCTTTTCTAATGAGATTAGATCAATCCATCATTCTGGCATGTGCTTTAGGGATACTTACACACACCAATGGAATACTTACAAACATTCACATAGGGTGCGCATCCATGCCCAAATTTGGACATATACTTCCTTTAAAGCCCTTACTTTTCTCCATAGGAATTTATTTACCAAAAAGGTGCTGATGCCACATTCTGGATTGGACTGAATAACCAGAAGAGCTCCACCTGGATCTGGGCAGATGGGAGCCCATTCAATGAGACTCAAAGCAAGATGTAAGTGCAGCCTACCCTCCCTCTTCTGGGCCTTCTTTTGGCAAACAACCCTCAGAGACTCTGGGACCTCTTCCCAGAGGAAGCCCAAGCCTGCAGCCTAGTCAGAGTAAGTCAGTTACATGAGTATCCAGCCCTGTGTGTGTCTCTGCCTTCTGTGAGCATACATGCTGTGTCTGCACACGAATGTATATGTGCTGTTTCTGTGGAAAGCACAGAGGTGAGGCTAAGGCCTGGGCTCTGTCTTTAGTGGAATACCGTAGGGGCTCTGAGAGGTGTTGGGGGTCAGGGAGGGATATGAAGCTCTTTGGAATATATCTAGAAGGGTTTAGAGCAGTGGTGTCAAACTCAAAGAGTAATGTATCCCTCAGGTAGCCCTTTGACTTTGAAAAACACAAATGAACATTATCTATATTTGGTTGTTTTTATTTATTTTGTTAAACAATTCCCAATTGCATTTTAACCTGGTTCTGGTCATACCCTGGAGAGTTGCTGCTGCATGCTGCTCATGGGCTGCATGTGTGACACCTCTGCTTTAGAGCAGTAGAGAGAGTGTCTGTAGAGGCCGTTTTTCTCCCAGGCCCTGGCTGGGGGTTGGGTCAGAATGGGGCAGCCTTAAAAGGAAGGTCTCCTGAAAACTATTAGGCTGGGCCCAAACAGAAGGGAAAGGGTTTCCTATCAATCCTTGGGGTAGATCCTGGGAATGAAATAATTTGCATTATTCTTTCTCCCTCCAGGTTTTGGGCACCAGGGCAGCCAAATAATAGGGAACAAATTGAGTATTGTGTCATTTCCTGGACAATTCATCGTAAATCATGGAAAGCTAAGAACTGCTTAATGCACTTCAAGTTCATTTGTAGGAGAAAATGTCAACCATCTAGGCTGTGCTCCTGGCCCATGAGCTCTGCTGACCACCCTATTTTAAACAAAGTGGGCAGACCAGTCAGTAAATCAACAAGGTCTTATTAAGTGCTTCCTACATGTCAGGCACTATATAAACATACTTCTACCTACCACTCACACCAGCTCCTGGGCTTCATTGTTTCCAGCTTAACATTTTCCCAAAGGAGCCTAGAACAATGTGTAGAGGCCTGATCAGCTGAGCCAAGTGATGCCCCCATCCCATCAGGCAGCCATAGACCATCCTCTCCAAATCATCATACACATACTGGGCCCACATAATGGTATATGACGTTCTCCATTTGCTGGGGAATAACAGGCCGGCTTGTTCCTCTATCATGACACTTCATATCTTGATTTCAAGCATTTTCAATGGCTGGCCATTGCCACATGTCTTTTCCCTCTCCTCCTCCTGTCCATGTCCTGGCTTCTCTGGCTCCTTTCAAGGCTCAGCTGAAGGCCCACTCTACAAGAAGTCTTCCGTAGTCTTCCTTAAACTTTGTGCCTTCTCTCTGAGATTATCTCCAGTTTATCCTTTATGTATCCTGTTTGTATGTAGCTACTTGTATGTTGTCTCAGTAATAATACTGTTAAGTTCTTGGGATCAAATGTACATACATACATATACACACATACATCTATGTAGATATATAGACATAGATGTTACATATGCATAGTCTTGGGACAAGTCTCTATGGAGAAGTCAATATCCTCCTATTTTTCTTCTATACTTAAGGTTCCATGTACTATTGTACAGATGGGAAAAAATAGCTTCTTTTTATAATTTGATAAAAGAATTTGTATTTAATCTCATTTCCATTTCTGGGTTCATGTTGCCCAGGACCTAGCACTGTGCTGAGCGCAGAGTAATCGATTCTTAAAATGAATGACTGAACTGTAACTCCCCAATCCTTCATGGCCCCTTTGTCAATTGACCAAATGCAACCTCTGTTCTTGTCTTGACCCCATGTGAATGAGGGCAAGTCAATGTTTCTATAGAAGTTCCTCCTGGGTCCTCATCGAAAGGCCAGCCAGAGCGGGAGAACTGGACCCCTTGAGATACCAGTGACACTATTCCAGGTTGTCCCCATGACTGATACTCTGCTCCTTGACCCTGAGCGCCCTATGAGTGGGGGAGAGGAGAGGAGAGGAGAGGAGAGGGAGGAGTGGGGAGGGAAGGG
This sequence comes from Phascolarctos cinereus, assembly GCF_003287225.1. Taxonomy (NCBI): domain Eukaryota; kingdom Metazoa; phylum Chordata; class Mammalia; order Diprotodontia; family Phascolarctidae; genus Phascolarctos; species Phascolarctos cinereus. The sequence goes on along the minus strand of NW_027555625.1, from coordinate 21,281,957 downwards.
AAAGGAGAGGAGGAACTCCGTGTGGAATATTTAAGCACAAGTATATTTAACACGTGCTTACTCCATGCTAGGCACTGGGAATGCAGTGAGAAAAGCGAGCCAGATCTTGCCTGAAGGAGCTCTTACTCAATGAGGGTGACGACAGGTTCACAGACAATTAAAATTGGAGTAGACACACAGAAATATGCGAGGGTTGGGATGGGGGAGGGCCAACCACTAGGGAAATCAGGGAAAGTGTCTTGAAGGAAGGCAGCTGTTGGGTTGAAGCCCAGGGGGAAAGGCTGAGGAGGCAGGGGAGTAGCCAGTTTGCTGGAGCACTGAGCATGGAGCAGCTTGACAGAGTAGAAAAGTTGAATGAATCTGCAGTCTGAAGACCTGGGTTCAAATGATACTTCTGTCACTCTCTACCCATTCAGAAGTCCTTTGACTTCTGCCCTCAGCTTTCTCAAGTGAAAAATGAAGTACGGTTTCTAAAATCCTTTCCAGTTCTAAGTCTATAATCCCACTGCCTATAATCCTGTGTAATTCTATTTCATCGGCAGAATAACATATAATTGTTATGAATCTGACTGTGAAGGGGTCTCAGTGCTAAACAGAGGCACTTAGATTATGTTGTCTCCTAAAGGCAGTGGAGAGCTAGAGAAGCTTCTTGGTCAGAGAGGTGACATGATCAGATCTGTTTTAGTAACATGAGTCAGGCAGCTGTGTGGGTAGATGGGAGGCTGGAGGTTGGGACATTAATTAGGAGACTTTTGCAATAGTTCAGGCAAGAAGTCTATTGCTCAGAGAGTTATACACTGAGATGATCACTCACCACTTGTCAGACCACATGCTTGCTTGTCCAAGAAGTCCCCTGTGCTCCTGAGGGATAGAGGAAAACCTGCAGGACTCCATCATCTCCTGACTTCATGCTCATACTCTTACCTGTTTGCAACCTGAGATTCCTCTGGAAGCCAATGGGGAAAGGGAGGAGGAAGAAAACCTCACAACTCTTCTTGGTTCACAAAGCTCTAGATAAATCCCCTCTTTGGGGTGGCTTCCTCATGGTAGGTCCAATTGGAGGTAAAAGGACATTAAATTTCCCCTGGGATTTTAAAAATATAACAGTGTTTCACTTTTCCCTCTGATCTGAGAATGACTTTGACCCATGAGGTAAGAGAGGGAAGAGGAGAAAACAAGAATTTCACTTGCATGCTCAGCCTTACTGAACAAGTCAAAAATTTGCCAATTCCAAACCACCATCTTGGCTAGAACGTGAAGGCCATGAGTTTTATGGGTGCATGCTTGTGGTCTCTTGGGGGTAATTCTACAGGTGTTCATTTGTGTTGTTAGATACTCTTCCCAATAAAAGTCGTGTTGGTAACATTTCTCCTACTAAGAATAACCATGAAATCACAGGTTTGGAGCAGGAAGAGACCTTAGAAGTCACCCCCTTATTTCAGAGGCATGGAAACTGAGGCCCAGAGAGTTTAAATGACTTGTTATGGGCTCTGTGGCTGATCCATATCAGAGGCAGGATTCCAATTGCAGTGTACCAGACTCCAAGTCTTGGGCTCTATGCTATAATATTGTATCACCCAATACTTCAAAGATTTGTGACTTTATGTATGTGGGCCCTTCCTTCCACAATGCCCTTGACATCCCTCATCACTTGAAATAATTTTCAAAAAAAAAATGACTGAGTTTGAAAAATTCTTTACTCTGCAAAAGCAGTGATGACTTTTTCTGGGTTTGGTTACACTTGTCCTTGGTCAATAGATATATAATAAAAAGACATTTCAGTACAGCAGCTGGATGGTCAGTATCAATGAATAGTTGTTAAGTTCTGTTCAATGTCAGTATGGCAAGAGGTCTTTAGTGGAGTAACCCAGGGATCAGTGCTTGGCTGTTACATATCTGCTAAATATTTCTCCCAATGACTTAAATAAAGGCATAGCCGGCATATTCATCAAAATGGCAAGTGACACAAAGTTGGGTTGGGGATGGCTCCCTCTATGGATGACAGAGTTGGGATTCCAAAGCATCCAGACAGAGTACTAGACTCAGTCTAAGAAGATGGACTTCAGTAGAGATAAATGTAAAGTTTTTCCTTGGGTGTAAAAATCAATTTTCATAAGAAAAAGATGGGGCAGACATTGTGAGATGGCAGTTCTGAAAAAGATTTGGACTTTTAAAAATCCTCCAAGCTCAGTATGAGTCATCAGTGTAACATGGTAGCCCAAAAATCAAGGGGATCTTGGGTGGCATTGTTGAGAGTTGGATTGTTGTTACTGTAGCTCATCCTTCATTCCTGAAGAGGACCACTGACATCATACCTTGTGATATCTTGACTTGCATGTGAATTGGGTAGCATCAAGACAGGACAGAGCTTCCAGGAATGGGGAGGTGATAGTAGCATTGTTCTCTGCTCTTATCAGTTCTCATCTAGAGACTTGTGTTTGGTCCTGGGTGTGAAGACTTGAGAAGAACATTGGTAAGTAGAAGACTGTCCATAGGAAGGTGACGGGGTTGGTGAAAGGCCTAAATCCCTAATGTATGAGGATTAGCCAAATGACGTGGCTGTGGTTAGCTTGGAGAAGGCTCCAGGGGGACATGAGCACTCTCTTCATGCATTTGAAAGACTGTCACTGGAAGTAAGAATTACCTATACTTCTTGGGCCCATGAGGGATGAACTACGAGTAATGTGGGGAAGGTGCAAAGAAAGAAATTTAGGCCATACAGATCCCTTCCAACTCTCAACATCTATGATTCAATAAACTCACTTTCCTACTCAGTTTCCTTAACTGTAAAATGGGCATAATTATATATGGCATGACTACCCAACAGGAGTGAGCTAAGCTTTAAGCTTTAGAACACTGAGGGAATGCAAATAGTGGGTATTATGGAGTAGTACTCTCTGCTTGCCTGGCTCCTTTGCCAACAAATCAGAGAAAGATCTGTTCCAGTTGGCGAGACCCCACCTCCCTACAAGGTCCATTCTGGACAAATCCCTTTTATGTCCCCTCACTGATGTCCACTGGTTCAATGGTGGACTGTGATTCCTGGGTTCACAATAAAGCCAAGTTATGTATTTTCATGAGGAGCCTCCGTGTAGCAGGGCCTTCCTTATGTTCTTCTAAGATCAACTCTGATTGAGTCATCCCTTTTTGACCTTGGCAAGGAAGTTGACCACTGATTTGGACTAAAAGGCTTCTGGCTTTCTTTCTAGCCCTACATCAATGATGCTAAGGTTTCTTTCTTGGTCCCTGCACTAGCTATTCCAAACCTCCTCTTTTCTCCAGCCCCATGGTCACCACTCATCAACTTCCCCAGGAGATCATCTCCTCTGCTACTTTATTGAAAGCAGCAGAATAGAAACTCCTTGAGGGCAGGGACTGCTTTTGCTTTGTATCCAATTGCTTAGTACAGTGCCTGGGACTGAGTAAATGCTTACATGATGACTGATTGATTTATTGGCTGTTATTGAATTAATCATGCAGTGATCAGCTCTGAGTTCCCTGCCTGCAAACTCTACATCTTCATCCATTCTTTCCTCCTTTGCTCAAGTCTCTGAGGGAGAGGGGGCCCTTCTTCCTATCAAGGCAAATCTTTCTACTTATTCAACCCTTAATCTTATCCCCTGCAATCTAAAGAGAGGCACAGGAGGGATTCAGGAAGAGCTGGGCACATAAAGATATGGAATGAGAGGAAGTAAGGATCAGATAAAATCATATTGGAGGGGGTGGAGACAAAACTGTGGAGTAAAAGTAGTGACTTGCTTGAACTCTCTTCAATCCCCTCCAAATACCTGTAAAAATGATTCTTAACCAATTCTAGAGCATCAGAACCCCCCAAAATACAGTTTAACAAATTTCCAGCCCAAGACAATCTGAATGGTTGATGGGAAAGATCTGTTATGCCAGGCTGGGAGAGGAGCACAGTTCAGCATGGGCCAAGCAGGCAAAGATAGGGCCCTAGTAAAACTGGAGCAGGCCTCAGGGGACTGCATCACTGGCAGCTGTACCAGTTTCCAGATTTCTCAACCCACAACTGCCAAAGACAACTAGTAGGTCCATAGGAAAGGTGAGAGAGGAGTGTGGTGAGGCCCTGGAGCAGCCCTGGGGTGGTGGCCACAGCAGCAGCTGCTGCTTCTGGAGCTCTCAGCCACCAGGCAGTGGAAGGATTGAGAAGCTGATCAGAAGGGGATTGCAGGGATCTCTTTGCTGGTGCCAAGGCAGGATTCTCTTACTTTGTCCCTGCTTGGATCTCAGTCACAGTCTTGGGTGGTGGTCCTGGGGTGAGGAGAAACACTGGTGTGACAGAACTTGTGGCAGCAATGGAGAGGGAATCCTCCTCACAGTTCCAAGGCAGAAAACAGTGCTTGTGTTCACTCAAAGACTAGAGAACAGGCTAGGGAAGGAGTAAATACTTCTCCTTTGATCATACCACCATGGAAGAACTGAAAATTTACAGGTCCCTAGAAGTATCTCTGAAAACAGCTGCACAAAACCTCTGAAGTGTGGAACAGTATACCCACCACACTGCAAGCAGAGCCCTACCTTAACAAAGAGTTTAAAAGTCAAGTAATTGGCTGGGAACATGAGCAAATACTGGGAAAAAACTCCGACTATAGAGTCTTACTTTGGTGACAAAGAAGATCAAAACATACAACCAGAAGAAAGCAACAAAGTCAAAGGTCCTACATCCAAAGGCTCCAAGAAAAATATGACTCGATCTCAGGCCATGGAAGAGCTCAAAAAGGATTTTGAAAAGTAAGCAAGAGAAGTAGAGGAAAAATTGGGGAGAGAAATGAGAGTGATTCCAAAAAATCATGAAAAAGGAGTCAACGGCTTGCTAAAGGAGACCCAAAAAATACTGAAGAAAGTAACACCCTAACAATAGACTATGTCAAAAGAGAACCAAAAAGTCAATGAGGAGAGGAATGCTTTAAAACGCAGAATTAGCCAAATGGAAAAGGAGGTCCAGAAGTTCAGTGAAGAAAACAATACTTTAAAAATTAGAATGGAGCAAATAGAAGCTATCAACTCTATGAGAACTCAAGAAATTATAAAACAAAACCAAAAGGATGAAAAAAGAAAAGACAATGTGAAATATCTCATTGGAAAAACAATTGACTTAGAAAATAGGTCCAGGAGAGATAATTTAAAAATTCTTTGACGACCCGAAAGCCATGATGAAAAAAGAGCCTAGACATCATCTTTCAAGAAATTGTCAAGGAAAACTGCCCTGATATTCTAGAACAGGAGAGTAAAATAAATTTAAGGAATCCAGAAAACACCTCTTGAAAGAGATCCCAAAAGGAAAACTCCTAGGAATATTATAGTTAAATTCCAGAGTTCCCAGGTAAAGGAGAAAATATTGCAAGTAGCTAGAAAGAAACAATGCAAGTACTGCGGAACCCCAATCAGAATAACCCAAAATTTAGCAGCTTCCATATTAAAGGATTGGAGACTTGGATCATCCTATTGTGGAGGGCAAAGGAGCTAGGATTAAAACCAACAATCACCTACCCAGGAAAACTGAGTATAATCCATGAGAGGTGAAATGGATATACAATGAGGTAGAAGAATTTCAAGCATTCTCGAGAAAAGACCAGAGCTAAATAGAAACTATGACTTTCAAATACAAGATTCAAGAGAGACATAAAAAGGTAAACAGGAAAGAGAAATCATAAGGAACTTATTAATTTTGAATTGTTTACATTCCTACATGGAAAGATGGTATTTGTAACTCATGAGACTTTTCTCAGTATTAAGGTAGTTGGAGGGAATATATACATATATGTATAGATAGAGGGCACAAGGTGAATTGAATATGCAGGGATGATATCTAAAAAATAAAATTAAGGGGTGAAAGAGAATTGTACTGAGAGGAGGAGAAAGGGAGAGGTAGAATGGGGTAAATTATCTCACATATAAGAGGCAAGAAAAAGCTTTTACAGTGGAGGGAAAGGGGGGGAGGTGAGAGGGAATGAGTGAATCTTACTCTCCTCGGAATTGGCTTAAGGGGAGAATAAGATACACAATTAGGTATGGAAATGTATCTTACCCTACAGGAAAATGGGGGAAGGGGGAAGGAGATAAGAGAAGGGGGTAAGATAGAAAGGAGGGAAGATTAGAGGGAGGGGTAACAAGAAGCAAACACTTTTGAGGAGGGACAGAGTCAAAGGAGAAAATAGAATAAATGGGGAGGGGTGGGACAGGATGGAGAGAAATATAGTTAGTCTTTCACAATATGACTATTATGGAAGTGTTTTGCATGACTACACATGTATAACCTATATGAAATTGCTTGCCTTTTTGATGAGGGTGGGTGGGGAGGGAGGAAGGGAGATAATTTGGAACTCCAAGTATTAAAAATGAATGTTAAAAATTGTTTTTCAACATAACTGGGAAATAAGATATACAGACAATGGGGTATAGAAATCTATCCTGCCATATAGGAAAATAGAAGGGGAAGGGGATAGGTGAAGGGAGGGGGAATGATAGAAGGAAGGGCAGACTGGGGAAGGGGTATTTAGAATGAAAGCTGTTTAGGGGCAGGTGGAAGGGAGAGATGGGAAAAAAAATTTGCGACTCAAAATATTGTGGAAATGAATGCTGAAAACAAAATATTAATTAAATAAAATTTAAAAACATATTGGAGTTTTAGATTAAGGAAGTAAAATATTTGTGAACAATGGGGTAACCTAGGCTCTGTTCCGTGTCTGAGATGAGGTGGAGGAGAAGCTCATGACATTTGAGTAGATTGAGGAAATGAAAGGTTAGGAACTGGAGTGAATATTAGCATGATTTGTGAAGGCCCCTAGTGTGAGACCAGGAGTTGGGGAGAACAGGAAGATTCTAAGTTGGTTGCAACACTCTAGGAGAAATAAGGGAAGATGATCTGTGAGCCAACAAATAGCAGTCACCATGATCTGTGGAGGTCAAAAAATTGTAATGGAGTGAACTTGAAAAGAGAAGAGGCTTCTGAGTGATTGAAAGGAAGACACAGTCAGGTAGTGGTCACGGCCATCATTCTGCCAGTCATCTGGGTCCCATTCTAGCCATTAGCCATTCTTCTCACTTCCCCATTCTCCTCTCCATTTCCCAGTCAGTTGACAAGTCTTCTCAATGCTATCTCACAACTTCTATCTTCTCTTCACTCACTTGGATCCCACTTTAGAGTGAGCTCTCATCACTTCTTCCTTGAAGACTATAGTAAATTCCCAATTGGTTTTTCCCACCTCTCAGCCTCTTGTTTCTTCTCTCCCCAATCATCCCTCATAGGACATAGGTTTAGCATTAAGGGGCCTCTAAGTGGGACCCTTGGTTTTTACCTAGTCCAACCTCCTCTTTCTACAAATGAGGACAGTGAGGCCTAGAGAAGACTAGTGACTTTTCCAAGGCCACAAAATAAGTGGTAGAGTTGGGATTTGACATAGTCCTCTGCCTTCAAATTTAGAACTCTTTCCCCTGAGTCACTGTTTAAAATTACCCTTCTAGGGTGTTAGTCTGGCCCGGCCATGCTCTTGATGAGAACCCTGCAGTCACTAGTGTAGAAGACAAGGGAAGTGAGTGACCCCATTAAAGAATTAGGTTGGTCATTTTTGTAATTTTGAATGATATGGTTATGATGATGATGATGATGATGATGATGATGATAATAATAATAATGTCACATTTCTATGGCAGCTTTAAAATTTACTAATGAGGAGACTGAAGCTCAGAAATCTCAGGTAACTTAGCCATGGTCACACAGCACAAATATAACAAAGTCCAGACTTCCTCAGTTCTGACTCTAAGACCAATTCTTTTTGCACACTGCCCATCAAGCCACCATCTTCAGTCTCTTTTCCTTTTTACCATAGTACTAGGGTGACTTCAGAGTCACAGCAGAGAGGAGAAGCAGCCTCTAATTCAAAGAAAGAGGAAGGAGGATGGTGAGAGCTACCCACTTTTTCGTGCTCCACGCCATCAAGTCACTATGATGGTTCTCAGAGGGATGAAGTCATTGAGTCCAATGTCTGAACCTATTACTTCCCCTACCATTTCTCAGATGATATTAAGAACTCTGTTCTCCCAGACAGGACCTAGAGAGCTCCTACTGGACAGGCTGATCCAGAGAAGATAAGATGGATGGAGGGAGAATCTCTGAAAATATGACATCAGGAAACATGCTGCCTAAGGTTGAAAAGGGTAGGGTATTGGGGCAGATCTGGTGAGTCCGCAGGGGTCCTTGGGATGGATAATGGAGAGGACGAGCCTACAGAAATCCAGAATCAGAGATTTAGATCTGAAAGTGACATTAGAGGCATGAAGTCCAAATCTTTCATTTTACAGATGAGGAAACTGGGGCTCAGAGAGGTTAATTGACTTTCCCAGAGGCACACAGCCAGTAAGCACATGGTGTAGGGTGCAGAACAAGTGTTCCTCAAATTTGCCCTGTCTGTGTCTTATACGTATATACCTGCTTGAATGTTGTCTCCTCTGTTAAAATGTGAGCTCCCTGACGTGAGGGACTTTCGTTGTATATCCAACAATTAGGTTGGTGCCTGGCACACAGTAGGTTCTTCATAAATGCTTATTAACTTGACATGACTTGGCTCAGACTCCACATCCAGGGCTGTATACTAAGTTGTGTCAAGGTTGACTTTGGGATGCCTCATCAATCACCATCAATCATCATTAATTAATGGTGAATGAAGTCTGATTCTAGAGTCAGAGGGCAGATGTAATACAAAGGGAGAAAATAGACCAAAGTCCATCAATTTGTCATGAAGAGGTTCACTGGTCTCCCTGCCCTTCCTCTACCATCTCTCCACCACTCCCTTCACCTTCTCTCCCCCAGCAAGATACAGTTCAGTACTAAGCATCCAACTTGAGAACATCACTGATAAGGTAGAGAATGTCCAGAGAAGGGCAACCAGGGTGCTGAAGGGTCTTGAGTCCATGTCATCTAATGGTCAGCTGAAAGAATTGGACATGGGGTTTGAACTGGCCTCTCACGATGGCCAGAAGTTCAATGGGAAACAATGAAGAAAAGGTCATTTTGGGCATAAGAACATCATTAGTAAAGGCAGGGAGACAGGAGACAGCCATAGGTATACAGGCAAGGAGTTGAGGTGGGGGCAAAGGATGGACCAGCTTAGTTTGGAGGATAGGGTATTTTGAGGGGAGTTATTTGGGATTCCTGGAAAATGAGGATAGTTGATAGATTTTAAAGGGCCTTCAATGCAACATGGAATTAACTTGAGAAGGGGAAGTATATAGATAGACTGGTGGAAAGATTGCAGGTAACTGTTATCTCATGTATAAATTAAATGCAAATATAGAGAGGAAGCAAAATACAATCAAAACAATAGCAGTTATATTTATGTTGCATTTAAGGTCTGCCAAACTCTGGCAAGCATGTTATTAATTCATGTAATTCATTCATATAAATTTTATAAATATTATATTAGTGTAATTTATGAATAAATCAACAGTATATTTTACATTTATGTTAATTCTAAAATCATTATATAGTAATATAATATGTAAATATATTATATTAACAGTATATCATATAAAATATATTATATGTCATAATAAATGTATTAATATAAACTATATGTTGTATATACTAAATGTATTAATTTAAAATATGATATATAACAAATATGTTAATATATAAATATATTATATATTATATAGTAATAAGTGTGCTGATATAAAAAATAAAACATTAATATTATTTAAATATTACATGAATATTAATTCATGTAATTAATATCATTACATACATAACTTCTAGTAAGACCTTGATTCTGGTTCTATCTTAGAAATATTGTGAGGCAGTGGAAAGAGCTTTAGAATTGGACTCAGGGGACCTGGGTCCAAATCCCACCTATGACACTTATTATCGATGACTTTGGGTAAGATTCTTCACTTATCTGGGCCTCAGTTTCCACATCAGTCAAAGGAGGATTAGGCTGGCTTATTTTGCCTCTTCCAGACCTGAAGTTGTGATCTTATGGTCAGGACATCCAAGTGATGGAGATGCTGGGTGGGCTCTGTGTTTGGAAGCCACAGCCCCCAGGCCCTGCTAATGACGCTTTTCTCTCTTTCCCTTGCCCAGCCTTCAGGAAGCTAAGGATCGTCCAGGCTGCCCTGGCACTATTGGTTTTTGCTCTGACTACCTCCCTTAAAGTTGTGGTTATTCTATGTAAGTTCTCACCCTATCACCATGGTCTGAAGGGCTCCATGCTTTAAATCTCTTTCTCTGATCAGGCTGGGAGAAAGCACCAGAGAGAATCTTGGGGATGGACTGGAGTCTAGACTGACATAGAAGTGTGTGTGTGTGTGGGGGGGGGTGATTGGGGCTCCACAGACAGCTCCTCTGCTCATTCTCTTGAAAGTCAGGGGCATATGGAATTCTCATAAATCAATTACTTATTAAGCACCTACTGTATGCCAGATGTGGTGCTAGGCATTCTGCATACAAAATTAAAAATTGAGAAACCCTGCCCTCAAGGAGCTAACATTTAATCAGGAGAAACAACACATACTTATCAATGTATATCAAAGGTACACAGAGTAATTTTGGGTGGTGTGTGGGGAAGCCCCAAGTAGCTGGGATGAAGGATCAAAAAAGGCCTCCTGTAGATTATGATAGCCCTTGAATTGAGCTTTTGAAAGAAACTAATGATTCTAAGATGAGGGAGTACATTCCGGGCAGAGGGCTTGGCCCGTGCAAAGTCACTGAGATGGGAAATGCCAAGTCATGTGAGAGGAACAACCAAGTGAGTTTGGCTGAACAGGACCTAGGAACTGACCAACGGTTCAAGAATCCTATAGGATGTCAGAAACCCTAGCCTGGAGAGGCAGAGTGCATAGTATGAAGAGTCAGAAAGACCTGGGTTCAAATACTGTCTGTAAAACTTTCCAGCCACATAGGTTTGGAATCCAGATCCTAGGATTCTATAGCTTTCCTTTTTTCTCCTGTGCCACGTTGTCTCGCTTATGTTGTTTACATGTTGTTTCCTCACAATGGAATGTAAAGCTGGTGGTTACAGGTCTTCATTTGAAGGGCATGGTTGTCAGTCTGGTAATTGTTACTGCCCCCTCCTTTCTATTCCTTTGTCTCTCAGCTTTCAAACATTTGCACTCTGTTACAACAGTTCTCTCTCTCTCTCTCTCTCTCTCTCTCTCTCTCTCTCTCTCTCTGTCTCTGTCTCTGTCTCTCTCTGTCTCTCTCTGTCTCTCTCCATAATGTAATGGTCTCTTAGTTCCCTGGAGTCCCCTCTTATGATGTTTTATGGAATTTAAATTGAATAAAAAGTTAAGACTATATTCCCAATAGCTCAGAGCTCCCCATTAGAAAAATTACGACCTTTTAGACAGAGGTTTGTAATGTTGAGGAATGTCAAGGGGTCTTCTGAACTCAGCTTTTTGAGTTGCCATATTTTCCAGAACCAGTGGAACCAGAGTATGCAGGAGGCCCTTAATGTGTCAAGGAAGATACTCCCCACCTCCACCCCAAACTGACATAATTTGTTATTTGCATCCCTAACTGGACGCGCTGTGTGTCCTTGGGAGTAAAGACAGGTGCCGGTCAGTCTACACTACAGTGGGAAATTCCTTGGGCAGTGGGGACCCTTGGGGATAAGCAGACCTCTCCAAAAGAATGCTGTGTTTGCTGCCACCTTGATCTTCCCTTTTACCAGGGATTTTATCCTTTTCTCCTCTCACGCCACTACCCTTTAGGAGATTGTGCTTTCTTCTCCTTCCTTATGCTACTGTTCTAAATACGCAAAGTTCTATATGGATTGTAAACTCTTTGGGTTCCACTTGGATGGTCATTTCTCTTTTAATAAACCTAGTTTTCATATAAGTTTCATGAAGTTGTGATTCCTTGTCTGCCTTAATTAAATGAATGCTTATCTCTGGCTAAACTCTGTCCTCTCTATGGCTAAGGAAAAGCTCAGGTTACCAGAATCACAGAGGTAAAGAAATGGATGAGGCATATTCCAGTGTCTGTTAATGGACAGGCACTGGGAGGGAAAGTAGAGAGAAGAGAAGACCTGCTCTGGGAACTTCCCTTAGTGCTTGCCAGGGTCAGCACAACAGGTACCTTCAGCCCAAAGCTTCTGATCCAAGATGACTTCATGGCCCTCCTTGATGTCTCCCTGCTGGGCTCCAGATTAACCCTATTTTTTTCTTTCTCTTTTTATACCCTATCCCTCTGACACCACTTCTTGGTGGCTCCATTTCTGAGCTCCTCCTTCTTCCTCTCAGTCTGTCTCTAGAAGGCTGTTTGTGTCTCTTCCAGAACTCATCCCTTTCATCTGCAAGTCCCAGGATGGCAGTCAGTTCTCAAATCTCTACTCCAGGGGTTTCTCAATGCTCACTAAGTTGGACTAACCCTCTTCCTGAGTTTCTCTCTTTCTAATGCCATGACCCTGTGATTCTAGATCTTCAAGGGAAAAACAACAAACTTGAGAAGGCCAAGATCTGTAATGCAGCTCTGAAGCAGCAAAACAGTGAGTGCCCTTCCCTCCCCCATGCTCTCTGCACTGACTCCCAAGCTCCTACCCAGTCCCTTCTTTGCTCAAACTTCAGTCTCATATGGAGAGGTATTCAAGTGAAGGTATCCCGTTCCTCCTCTGCTAGCTTCTTCACTGTCCCTCTTCCTGGCTACTTCAGAAAAGGGAGGGAGTGAAAAGTACCTCATCCCTAACCTAACAAATGGCCTCCCCCTCTGATACAACTGGATCCCAAGAGTCTTCTGATCAGAGAGTAAAAGTTTAACTGGCTCCCACTGACCAAGCTTTGGTCACTGCTCTGTAGCCAGGCCATTTCAGGGCCAAGAGGTAGTACTGAACCCTGTACAGCTGTTTTCCCCCTCCCTTCATTTGTATTCCTCTTTCTTCGCAAGAAATCCTTGCTCATAGAATCTCAGAACGGAGCATCATCTGCAGTGGAAACCTCTACTACTTTTCCTGTGGCAACATGTCCTGGAATGATGCTGAGCAGTACCGTGTGTCAAAGGGCTCTCACCTGACCTCAGTGACCTCTCTGGATGAACAGGTTAGTGTTGTCCTCGGTAGCCTGAGAAGTGGGAGGTAGAGATGTCAGTAAGTTGGGCATCCACAGGCAGCTCATTTTACTTCTCTACCAGTCTACGAGGGCCTCAGGCAGTCTCTCTCACCACAGTTAAGGCTTATTGATAACACAGAGAGGTGAAGAATTCATGGCTAGGGAAGTGATACTGTCTCATTGTCCTCTGTCCTTCTCAGACTCTTTCTGGAGTATTGAATTCAATTCTGGGCAGAAAAGGACGTTGGTAAGTTGGGACATGACCAGAGAGGTGAGGGACCTGGAGCCCATGCCATACAAGAGTCAGCTCTAGGAAATGGGGGTTTTTGAGGTGGACAAGAGAAGATACATGGGACATGCAGGCTTCCTGCAAGAATTTAAAGAATGCTGTCAAGGGAAGATGGATTTTCCTGGTTCTTCTTGGCCCCAAAGGAGAGAATCAGGAGCCATGTACAGAAATTGGTAAAAGGTGTGCAATGAGGTCCTGCCCAATGGAAGGTCCATCCTCGCCCACCCTGATGCCTGCCTATGTGGAAGAGGCTCAGTATGTGCACCCAGAAGTCCATAATGTGTGGAATTGAAGGACCACAATCCATAATTTGGAGTATGTACCAACATTCTGTCATTGTATCCTCTTTGCTCTTCCTGTGGTGAAAAGCTGGATTGTTGAGTGTCTATTTAACAACATCCTGGGTGCCACATTCTTCCAGTGATGTTCTATCACTGTATGCCGTGGACCTCTACCTCCACCAAGAATAAGAATTATGAGCAGCAAAGGCCAATGCTGGTTACAAGCAGACTGTATCATATCACATTGATGACATTCATTGGAAGTGGCAGAAAAGAGGTCACCCAGGTTATTGGAAAAGGTTGTGGGTAGATCAGATTTTGAATTGGAGAAGACTGTGGAAAACACCTCATTTACTCTTTTCATTTGACAGATAGGAAATTGAGGCCCAGAGAGGGGAAGGGACTTACAACACATTAGTCACCACATTGATCTCACGCTCATACTGAAGTGTTCTCTTCCTTGGCTGGGAACCTGGAAATGTCTCTGTCCAACAATCACCTCCCATCATTCCATTCCTCCCTGTGCTCTAGTCCTCTTGATCCTATTCTTCATCCTCCCTAGAACTCTATTTCCCTTCATTCTCAGATGTTCTTCCAGGCCATTACCAATGAGCAGGTCACTAGACTTCCTGTGTCTCAGTTTCCTCATTTTTATACATAAGTTTTGTCATGTATAAAATTGGAGTATTGGGCTAAGTAACATCAGCTCCTTTTAAGCTCTAGATCTGTGATTTCAGGAGTCTATAACCACTGCTGTGGTTTATGTGTTTCCTTTCCCTAACTTTACCTTCTATGTTCAACAATATATTGAGCTCAATTTTATACTTTCTGCTACTGTAGAATGCCCTGTCCTCTCCCATGCTTCCCGTTCTGCTTTCCCAGTCCCCTAGCTTGGATGACCTCCACCATCCACATTCTTAGCTCTTACTCGTAAGCTGTTGAGCAGCGCTAGAGGAAGGAATTTGGCTTTCCTGTGTCCACTATATTCATAGTACTTGATGTCAACTGACTCCTCATTGTCCTAGAGAAATCTTTCTATTCTCCCTTAACCAATTACTGTCTCACATGAAGAGGTGGTCCTTCTCTGTGCTAAGGTAAATCATTTTTGTGCACATACCAGCTTGGTGGCACAGTGGATAAACCATCAGACCTGGGGCCAGGAATACCCGAATTCAAATCCTGCCTCAAACCCTTATTAGCTGCGTGTCACAGCACAAGTCACTTAACCTCTGTCTCACTTTCCTCAAATGTAAAATAAGAATAAAATTAACATGTATCTTCCAAGATTGTTGCAAGAATCAAAAGTCATAATATTTGTGAAGTATTTAGCATAGTGTTTGACACGTAGTAGGAGTTATATAAATGCTATTATTATTATTATCATTATTGTTATAATCAATCCTATTCCATCCCATCTTCTGCAATAGAATATCTCCTCTGTCATTCCTACTATATAACTAATCTTCATTCTCTCATTATCCAACTGGACCTGCTCTCTCCAATGGTCCCAATGATCTCTCACCTGCCAAATCCACCAGCCTTTTCTCAGTTCTCATTCTTGTTCATTTGTCTAAAGCCTTTGACCCTATCAGTCATGCTTTTCCAGTGACCACTCTCTCCCCCCCGCCAGTTTTCCTGACATTGCTCGAATCTTTGCATTCTCTTTCTTCTTGTCTGAACACTTCTTCTCAGGGCCTTCTGTTGGATCTTCATCCAGATCTCATCTGCTAACTTGTGATGCCTCCAAAGCTTTGTCCAAGGCGCTCTTCTTTTCTTTCTCTACTTCATTGGATAAGCTCGTGAGTTCTTATGAATTTTATCTTCATCTTCATGCTGATGGTTTTCAGATCTAGTTATCTCACACCTTCAACTCTTCTGAACTGGATGTCACATGGACATCTTAAACTCAACATGTCCAAAACCAAACTCATTCCCCTGCCCAAATTCTTTCCTCATCCAAACTTTCCTATTACTGACAAGAGTACCATCATATGCTCAATCACCAGGCTCACAATCCAGATATGATGCTTGGGTCCCACTCCCTCTCCTCCCCCATATTCAATGTACAGTGATATTCTAGCTATTTGCCCTGTTGCCATGTCTCTCCTATATGCTCCCTTCTCCCCTGACACTGCCACCATCCTCATAAAGGCCTTTTCCCCTCACACCTGGATTATTGTGTTAGCTTGCTGGTTGGTTTCTCTGCCTTTTCCCCTCACACCTGGATTATTGTGTTAGCTTGCTGGTTGGTTTCTCTGTCTCAAGTCTCTCCTCACTTCACTCTATTCTTCATTCAGTCACCAAAGTTATCCTCCTAATATGTAGCTCTGATCATGTGGCCCCATCCCCATTCAAGAAACTCTAGGGGCTCCCGATTACCTTCAAATCAAATATAAAATCTTCTGTTTGATTTCCAAAGTCCTTAAAAACTTAACTCCTTCATACTTTGTCTTCTCACACTTTCCTTCACATACCCAACAATTCCATGGCACTGGCCTCCTTAATGTTCCTTCCACAAAAACTCTTGTCTCCTGATTCTATGCATTTTCCTTGGCTGTCCCCATTCTGGGAATGCTCTTGTCTCACCTCCTGGCTTCCCTGGCTTCCTTCAAGTCTCAGTTGAATCCCTCTTTCTGCAAGTCTCCCTTAATGCTAATGCTTTCCCTCTGAGAATTTCTCCAACTTATTTTGTGTATGTCTTGTTTGTACGTAATTGTTTGCATGTTGTCTCTCCCATTAGAATGTGAGCTCCTTTAAGGCAGGGACTGTTTTTGACTTCACTTGTATGTCCACTGTTAAACACAGTGCCTGGTACATAGTAAGTGCTTAAATAAATGCTTGTTGACTGACTCTCCTTTGCAATCCTCACAGTGCTTTTGCAAACTTTCTTTTCTGTCCTCAAGCTTCCCACACCAGCCATGCCACTCTCTTTCAGCAAATAAAAGTTGATAATTTTTTGCAAACATGGAGGGCTTTTGCCCTAAGGTCTCTTTTCTTCCTTCCTGACACCTAACTAACCCTTAATATCATTCTCCTTCACACTGGTTTCCCATGAAGAGATGGCCTTTCTCTTCACTGTGGCCAACCTCTCTACATGTAGCCTTCATTCTATCCCCTCTTACTCCTTTGACAGATTGTTCTCACAATCATCCCTTTGCTCTCTAATATTCAATCCTATCTTCTGGTACTTTCTATATTGCCTAAAAACGTACCCATGTTTCCTTCCCTCCAGCCTTAAAAACACTCTTCATGGATACTGTGGTCTCTTTAACAATGGTCCTATACAGCTCTTCCCTTTCATAACCAAACTCCCAGAAAAATGCGGTCTACAGTCGACCCTTCTACCTGCTGTCCTCCTGGAAACATCCAATTGCTCTGTTTGAAGTTGCCAAAGTCACACGCCTTGCCACACTCAGCGCCCTTTCTCCTTCTCCCTCCTTCTTGGCTTCTCTCCAGTTCCTAACACTTTTGAAAATTCTTTTCTCTTGCACGTTCTCTCTACTCCCTGAGTTTTCATGACTCTGCTATCTTTGGGTTCCCCCTACTGGTCTGACTGCTTTGTACCAGGTTCTTTAGATGGACCATTATCAAAGACCATTTGTTTAAAATAGAACTGATTTTATTTTGCCCTAATGTTTCCCCTTTTCCAAACTGATAGAATGCAAGTTTCTTGAGAATAGAAACTATTTTGTTTCTATATTTGCATACCCACATTTCAGTTTAGGTCCTGGATCTTAGCCAACTAGTCAATCAAAAAGCCTTTATTAAGTACCTACTATGTGCCAAGCACTGTGCAAAGCACTGGCATCTTTACTAAATGCTTTTGGACTGATGGAATGTCAACCCACAGGAGGCAGAGATTCATTTCTGTCTCCAGTGCCATGGACAATGAATCACAAGCTTACCGAGAGAAATCATCTGGTCATAGTAAGACCAGATGATAATTACCAAAAATCACTTCTTCTTTATTGATTGCTCAGGGTTACACAGTTACACAGCTTCAGAGGTGGTATCTGAACCCAAGGCTTCTGATTCTAAAGCCAGTGATCTTTCCACTGTGCCACACCACTTCTTTTAATGGGTCGGGGATAACAGATGGACAATCCAAAGGCCACGCTAATACCCACAGCATGTAATGGGACCCCAAGGAGGACCTCCAGCAGGATGGAGGGCAGCTGTCCACACATGGATGGGAATCTCTCAGGATGAGAAGGTTTGGAGGGCTCATGGTCTGTCCCAATAGACATCTCCAATCTATGGGCATAGGGCAGTTGAGAATCTCTGTGAGAAAGTTGAGGAAGCTTGGAGAGGTCCTCCTGCCCCAGATGGGACTTGGTTTCCAGGTCAGAGTTTCCCATATACCTTGAGGGACCTGTATCAGACATCACTTCTCCAAAGCCTGAAGCAGCTTCTGCCCAATCTAATCACACATGGAACTCAGACCCATTATGCCATTGAACAAGGGCCAGAAAATTATAGGCTGTCAAAGCTTAGGGGGCTTTGAGATCATCTAATTTTGCAGATGAAGAAAGTGAGGTTCAGATCGGGGAAGAGTCTTTCTCTTGGTAACCCAGGTAGCAGAACTAAGATGAGAGTCAGAAGCAGGGTGGTATAGTGGGTAGAGTGCTGGGCTTGGTTTCAGGAAGACTTGGATTCAAATACTAGATATGACACTAGCCAGGATAAGAATGGATAAGACATTTAATTCCTCTGAGCTATAATTAACTCATTTATACAATGTAATGATAGTTTCTGCAGGCTTGATTTAATGGACAAATGATATAATATCTGCAAAGTGCTTTGTAGACCTTAACGCACTCAATAATTGTTAGCTACACTCACTTTTCCCACAAGGGCTTCCAGCTATGCTCCCTCTCAGCTGCTGCTCTGGGGGCCAGGTTGGTCTCCCTTCCTACCCCTTCCTCTCCCAGCTGACCCTTCCTCAGCCTTTTGTTGTTCAGTATGTTCAGTTTCAGCCATGTCTAACTTTTTGTGACCCCATTTGGGGTTTTCTTGGGAAAGATACTGGATTGGTTTGTTATTTCCTTCTCTAGCTCATTTGGCAGATGAAGAAATAGAGGCAAGATTAAAGGGGTAAGTGACTTGTCCAGGGTCACACAGCTAGTAAGTGTCTGAGGCCAGATTTGAACTCAGACTCATCTTTGTGACTCCAGGCCTGACAGGCTTTCCACTGTACCACCCAGCTGTCCTTCCCCAGGCTACACAGTGTGAGATGAGTGTGAGCCCATCAAATGATCCAGCCTCCTTCTTCTCTCTGTCTTCCCTCAGAGAGGACAGTAGGTCTCAGTCCTCAGGGACCTCGTCTATATGGGCAACAGGCTCTTTGCCCCATGTCTGTTGAGCAGTGCATGATGGGAGGACTCGGACCTTTGTGGCCAGACAGAGTTCCTTGGATCTGCCAATCTCTGTGCTTTGCCCTGGCATATGGCAGGAGCTTGAGAAATGTATATTGATTAGCTTGTTAATTTGCATATATCTATATGCATACAGACACATACTAGCACATATATGTACAGGTATAAAACACATACACATACACGTACAACAAGAATGCACTGGCATCATTCTTACAGAGTGTGGCTGGCTCTATTGCCTCTCTGGGTTCTAGGGGTACTCCTCTGGAGTTGAGGTATTTCTTTTCTAATGAGATTATATCACCCCTCATTCTGGTGTGCGCTTTAGGGATATCTACATACAGCAATGGAATACTTATAAACATGCACACACGGTGTACTTTCATTTAGAAATTTAGATACGTTCCTCCTTAAAATCACTTGCTTCTCACTCCATAGGAATTTATTTACCAAAATGGTGCTGATGCCGCATTCTGGATTGGACTCGATAACCAGAAGAGGCCCAAGTGGATCTGGACAGATGGGAGCCCATTCAATGAGACTCAAAGCAAGATGTGAGTGAGTCTAGCCTGCCCTCCCTCTTCTAGGCTTTCCTTTGGCAAATGGCCCTCCGGAGACTCTGGAACCTCTCAACAGAGGAAGCCCAAGGCTACAGACAAGTCAGAGTAAGGCAGTTACATGAGTATTCAGCCCTGTGTGCATCTTCACCTTTTGTGAGCACATATGCTGTTTCTGCACATGTTTGTGTATGTGCCCTTTCTGCGGTCTTTGATCTCAGAAGCCACAGAGGTGAGGGTAAGGCCTAGGCTACGTTTTTTGTGGAATAGTGTAGGGACTCTGAAGAGTGTTGTGGGTGGGAGGGGTATGGACTTCTTTGGATTGTATCTAGAAGGGTTTAGAGCAGTGTGTCAAACTCAAAGAGTAATGTATCCCTTAGGCAGCTCTTTGACTTTGAAAAACACAAATGAACATTATGTATATTTGGTTGTGTTTTTATTTATTTTGTTAAATAATTCCCAATTACGTTTTAACCTGGTTCTGGTCATACCCTGTAGAGTTGCTGCGGCATGCTGCTCATGGGCTGCATGTTTGACACCTCTGCTTTAGAGCAGTAGAGAGAGTGTCTGCAGGGGCTACTTTTCTCCCAGGCCCTGGCTGTGGGTTGGGTCAGAATGGGATAGCCTTAGAAGGAAGGCCTCCTGAAAACTATTAGGCTAGGCCAAAACACCAGGGAACAGGTTTCCTATCAATCCTTGGGGTAGATCCTGGGAATGAAATCATTTGTATTACTCTTTCTCCCTCCAGGTTTTGGGCGCCAGGGCAGCCAAATAATAGGGAAAACAATGAGAATTGTGTTATTTCCTCGACAGTTAATCGCAAATCATGGAAGGACAAGGACTGCCAGAAGTATTTCAAGTTCATTTGTAAGAGAAAATGTGAATCAGCAAAGCTGTGCTCATGGCCCATGAGCTCTGCTGATCACCCTATTTTAAACAAAGTGGGTAGACCAGTCAATAAATCAACAAGATCTTATTAAGCAGTTCCTACATCTCAGGCACTATATAGACACCCTTTTACCTACCACCTACACCAGCTTCTGGGCTTCATTCTTTCTAAGATAATGTTTTCCCAAAGAAGCCTCGAACAATTTGCAGAGGCCTGATCAGATGAGTCAAGTGATGCCCCCAACCTGTCAGGCAGCCATAGACCATCCTCTCCAAATCATCATACACATACTGGGCCTGCACACAGTAGCCAGTCACGGTATGGACATTCCCCATTCACTGGAACAACAGGCCAGCCCTGTGCTGTTTCTCTGTCACGACATTCCATCTCTTGCTTTTAAGCGTTTTCAATGGCTGGCCATTCCCACATCTCTTTTCCCTCTCCTCCTCCTGTCCATGTCCTGGCTTCTCTGGCTCCCTTCAAGGCTCAGCTAAAGGCCCACTCTACAAGAAGTCTTCCCTAGTCTTTTTTAACCTTCATGCCTTCCCTCTGAGATTATCTCCAGTTTATCCTTTATGTATCCTGCTTGTACATAGCTACTTGTATGTTGTCTCAGTTATAATACTGTTAACTTCTTGAGATCATACATACATACACACATACACGCACATATATCTATGTAGATATATAGACATAGATGTTACATATACATGGTCTTGGGACAAGTCCCTGTGGGCAAGTCAATATCCTCCTATTGTTCTTGTATACTTAATATTCTTTGTACTGTTGGTCAGATGGAAAAAATAACTGCTTTTTATAGTTAAATAAAATAATTTGGATGTAAGCTCACTTCCATTTTTGCCTTTATGTTGCCCAGGCCTTAGCACTGTGCTGAGCACAGAGAGATAGATTCTTAAAAGTCTGTTGAAGGAATGAACTGTAATTCCCCAATTCTGCATGGACCCATTGTTAATTAACCAAAAGCAACCTCTGTTCTTGTCTTGACCCCAGGTCAATGAGGTCATATCAATCTCTCAATAGAAGTTCCTCCCGGGTCCTCATCGAAAGCCCAGCCAGAGCAGGAGAACTGGACCCCTTGAGATACCAGTGACACTAATCCAGGTAGTCCCCATGACTGATACTCTGCTCCTTGCCCCTGAGCGCCCTATGAGTGGAAGAAAGGGGAGGAGAGGAGAGGAAAGGGAGGAGTGGGGAGGGAAGGGAAAGAAGAGGAGGAACTCCGTGTGGAATATTTAAGTGCAAGTATATTTAACACGTGCTTACTCCATGCTAGGCACTGGGAATGCAGTGAGAAAAGCGAGCCAGATCTTGCCTGAAGGAGCTCTTACTCAATAAGGGTGACAACAGGTTCACAGACAATTACAGACAGAGTAGACACATGCAAATATGGAAGGGTTGGGATAGGGGAGGGGCCAACAACTAGGGAAATCAGGGAAGGCATCCTGAAGGAAGGCAGCTCTTAGGTTGAAGCCCAGGGGGATCTAGAGTATCCAAGAGGCAGAGGTGTGCAAAGGAGCATCCCAGGCAGGAGGAATGACCTGCCAAAAGGCAGAGGAGGCAGGGGATGGAATGCTGTGCAGAGGGCAGAGGGAGTAGACAGTTTGCTGGAGCACTGAGCATGGAGCAGCTTGACGGAGTAGAAAAGCTGAATGAATCTGCAGTCTGAAGACCTGGGTTCAAATGATGCTTCTGTCACTCTCCACCCATTCAAAAGTCCTTTAACTCCTCCTGGACTCAGCTTTCTCAAGTGAAAAATGAAGTAGGGTTTCTAAGGTCCTTTCCAGCTCTGAATAGATGATCCCTCTGCCTACAATCCTGCATAATTTTGTGTTTTGTCTTCATTCTATTTCATCAACAGAATAACATATGGTTGTTATTAACCTGACTGTGAAGGGGTCTCAGTGCTAAACAGAGGCACTTAGATTATATTGTCTCCTAAAGGCAATGGAGAGCTAGAGAAGTTTCTTGGTCAGAGAGGTGACATGATCAGACCCGTTTTAGTAATATGAGTCTGGCAGCTGTGTGGGTAGATGGGAGGCTGGAGGTTGGGCCATTAATTAGGAGACTTTTGCAATAGTTCAGGCAAGAAGCCTATTGCTCAGAGAGTTATACACTGAGATGATCACTCACCACTTGTCAGACCATGTGCCTGCTTGTCCAAGAAGTCCCCCGTGATCCTGAGGGATGAAGGAAACATATCCATCTCTTGACTTCATGCTCAAACCCTTACCTGTCTGCACCTTGAGATTCCTCTGGAAGCCAATGGGGAAAGGGAGGAG
The DNA here is from genome assembly GCF_003287225.1 of Phascolarctos cinereus. NCBI lineage: Eukaryota > Metazoa > Chordata > Mammalia > Diprotodontia > Phascolarctidae > Phascolarctos > Phascolarctos cinereus. The sequence goes on along the minus strand of NW_027555625.1, from coordinate 21,259,207 downwards.
GAAGAAAACCTGACAGCTCTTCTTGGTTCAGAAAGCTCCAGATAAATCCCCTCTTTGCTGTGACTTACTCATGGTAAGTCCAAATGGAGGTAAAAAAAATTTCTCCTGGGATTTAAAAAACAAAATCATTTCACTTTTTCTTCTGCCCTGAGAATGAGTTCGACCTATGAGGTAAGAGAGGGAAGAGAGAGAAAACAGGAATTTCACTTGTATGCTCAGCCTCGCTGGCCACATCAGAAATTTCCCAATTCCAAACCACTATCTTGGCTGGAATGGGAAGGCCATGAGTTTTATGGGTGCACACTTGTGTCTCTTGGGGGTTATTCTACAGGTGTTCATTTGTGTTTTTAGATACTCTTCCCAATAAAAATTATGTTGGTAACATTTATCTTACTAGGAATGACCATGAGATCACAGATTTGGAGCTGGAGGGGACCTTAGAACTCACGCAGTCCCATCCTCTCATTTTAGAGGTGTGGAAATGGAGGTCCAGAGAATTTAAGTGACTAGTTATGGGCTCTATCGCTCTGATGAGCATAAGAGGCAGGATTAAAAGTGGAGTGGCCCAGACTCCAAGTCTTGGACTCTCTACTATAATATTGTATCACCCAATACTTCAAAGATTTGTGACTTCATCTCTGTTGGCCCTTCCTCCCACAATGTCCTTGACATCCATCATCACTTGAAATAATTTTCAAAAAAAAGGTTGAGGATGAAAAATTCTTTACTCTGCAAATGCAGTGATGACTTTTTCTGGGTTCGGTTACACTTGTCCTTGGTCAATAGATATATAATAAAAAGACATTTTGATAAAGTGACTGGATGGTCAGTATCAATGAGTAGCTTTTAACTTTTGTTCGATGTCAATATGGCAGGAGGTCTTTAGTGGAGTAACCCAGGGATCAGTGCTTGGCTGTTACATATCTGCTAAATATTTCTCCCAATGACTTAAATAAAGGCATAGCCGGCATCTTCATCAAAATGGCAAGTGACACAAAGTTAGGTTGGGGATGGCTCCCTCTATGGATGACAGAGTTGGGATTCCAAAGCATCTAGACTAGAGTACTGGACTTAGTTTAAGAAGATGGAATTCAATAGAGATAAATGTAAAGTTTTTCCTTGGGTGCAAAAATCAATTTTCATAAGAATAAGGTGGGGCAGACATTGTGAGGCAGCAGTTGTTGTGAAAAAGATTTAGATTTTTAAAAATCTCCAAGCTCAGTATGAGTCAGCAGTGTAACATGATAGCCCAAAAATCAGTGGGATCTTTGGTGGCATTGCTGTTACTGTAGTTCATCCTTCATTCCTGAAGAGGACCAATGACATCATATCTTGTGATATCTTGACTTGCATGTGAATTGGGTGGCATTAAATAGGGCAGAGCTTCCAGGAGTGGGGAGGTGATAGTAGCATTGTTTTTCTGCCTTTGTGAGTTCTCATCTAGAGACTTGTGTTTGGTTCTGGGGTGCCAAGACTTGAGAAGAACATTAGTAAATAGAATATTGTCCAAAAGAAGGTGACAGGGTTGGTGAATCGCCTTGAATCCCTAATGTATGAGGATCAGCCAAATGGCATGGCCATGGTTAGCCTGGAGAATGCTCCAGGGGGACATGAGTGCTCTCTTCATGTATCTGAAGGACTGTCACTTGAAGGAAGAATTACACATGTTTCTTGGGCCCATGAGGGCCGAACCAGGAGTAATGAGGGGAAGGTGCAAAGAAAGAAATTTAGGCATGATGTCAGGAAAAAGCTTGTTTGGCTCAGGGTCTGTGTAGTAAGGGATGGTGTCACAGTGTTAATAGCTGCCTAGTCTAGCCCACTCTAGTCTACTCTTTATTTTACTGAAGAGGGAACTAAAGCACCAAGGTGCAGTGGGTTGGAGTGGGGGGTAACTCAGGGGATGTCACACAGAAGTATAATGGCAGAGCTGGTACTAGCCTTCAAGTCTCCTGATTCCCAGGCCAGAACTCTAGGCCTCAGTTTCCTTAACTGCAAAAGGGGCATAATTATACATGGCATGACTACCCAACAGGAGTGAACTAAGCTTTAAGCTTTAGAACACTGAGGGAATGCAAATAGTGGGTATTACAGAGCAGTCCTCTCTGCTCAGCTGGCTCCTTTGCCAACACATCAGGGAAAGATCTGTTCCAGTTGGGGAGGCCCTATCCTCCCTCTAAGGTCCATTCTGGCCAAATCCCTGTTGCGTCCCCACACTAATTTTCACTGGTTCAAAGTTGGACTGTGATTCCTGGGTTCACAATAAAACCAAGTTATCTATTTTCATGACAAGGCTCACTGTAGCAGGACCTTCCTTATGCTCTTCTAAGATAGACTCCAATTGAGTCTTCTGTTTGAACTTGGGCAAGGAACTTGGCCAGGGATTTGGATTAAAAGGTTTCTGAGATTCCTTCCAGCCCCTGATCTATGATCCTATGACTTCTATCATGGTCCCTGCACTAGCTATTCTAAACCCTCTACTCTTTCCTTTAGAATTATTCTTTATATATAGAAATATTCTATTCTTTAGAATAGAAGCTCTTTGAGGGCAGTGACTGCTTTTACTTTGTATCCAATTGATTAGTACAGTGCCTGGGACAGAGTAAATGCTTAAATGATTACTGATTGATTTATTGACTGTTATTGAATTAATCCTGAAGCAATCTATTCTAAGCTCTCTACCTGCAAACTCTATATCTTCACCCATTCTTTCTTTCTTTGCTCAAGTCTCTGAGGGAGAGGGAGCCCTTCTTCCTATCAAGGCAGATCTTTCTACTTATTTAACCCTTGATCTTACCTCCTGCAGTCTAGAGGGAGGCAAAGGAGGGCTGCAGGAGGAGTGGAGCACAGAGAAATATGGAATGAGAGACAGTAATGTTCTGACAAAACCACATTGGGGTTTCTGATGAAGGAAGTAAAATATTTGTCAGCAGTGAGATGTAGGCTATGTTCTACATCTGAAGTGGGGCATAGGAGAAGCTTGTGACATTTGAGCAGATTGAGGAAATGTGAGGTTAGGGGCTTGAGTGAATATCAACATGATTGGTGAAGGCCCCTAGTGTGAGACCAGATGTTAGGGAGGAAAGGAAGATGGTGAGTCAAGTGCTGAAGTTCAGGAGAAGGAAGGGAGGATGAGTTGTTGCCGAGCAGATAACAGTCATCTGTGGAGGTAAAAAAAATTGTAATTGAGTGAACTTGAAAAGAAGAGAGACTCCTGAGTGATGGAAAGAAAGACAGAGTCAGGTAGTGGTCATGTCCATCATTCTGCTAGTCATCTAGGGACCCATCCTGGTCATCATCTTCTCTTCCCTCCTCTACATCCCTCCTTCCCATTTCCCAATCAGTAGTCAAGTCTTCTCAATGCTACTGCTTTCATATCCATCCATCAGCTTCTCACCACTTACCTGGCTCTCACCTTGGATTAGCATCTCAGCACCTTTCCTTAGACTATTATAAGAGTCTTCTATTTGTCTTCCTGCCTCTAACCCATCCTCCACAAAACTGTAGGATCTTAAATTTAGAGATAGAAGCATTCTAAGAATTCATATAGACCAACCTCGAATTTTATAGATGAGGAAAGTGAGACCCACTGGGGGTAAGTGGCTTGTCCACTGCTGTAGAGTTGTGAGTAGTATTGGCATTTTAAAGTGGCTGAATTACCTGTGATTTCATCACTCTTTCCCCTGAGTCCCTGCTGCCTTCACATGGCTGGCAGAATTATCCTTTCAGAATATCAGCCTAATCCCACCATGCCCTTGGTCAAAACCCTTCAGTCACTCTCTACTACTGCTAGTATTAAATATGTACCATGTCCTTAATCTGGTACTTAGGTTCTCCGAGGCTAGTTCCAATCTCCTATTCCAGCCTTCCTTCATTTTTGTCCTCCTCACTCATTCTGTGTTCTAGCCAGATCAGTCTAAGAGGCATTCTCCAGACTTAGTGGTCCATGTTCCACCTCTATGCTGTGACACAGCCCTTCATCCCTACCCAGAATGCCCTCCCTGCTTATCCTTACCCCTCAGATTCTTTTTCTTTCTTCAAGGCTCATCTCAGGTTCCACCTCTTTCTTGAAGCCTTCCGTGATCTCCTTCAGGTGTTAATCCTCTCTCTGTACCTAAATTACCCTATAATTATAGTCCTATAGGAAAAATGTCTTCTTCTGGAAGGCAAGGTCCGTTGAATCTCTATATCCCTGAAGCTTAGTGCTTGAAAGCATCTAATACATTTTTGATGATCAGAATTGAATTGAATCTGGTCATTTGATCTACTGTGTGACACAAGGGGAAAAGGGCTAGATTTGGATGTGGGTTCAAATCCCAGCTCTGTGCTTGCTGTGTGCCCTGGGGCAAGTCCTTTCCCCTTTGGGGGAGAAGGGAAGTTTCCTCACCTGGGAAATGAGAAGATTGGGTCAGATGACTTCTAAAGTCCCTTCCAATTCTAATGTGATGATCCCATGTTCCTCCTACAGAACCCTGTGACTTAGGTATTGCCCCATCCCTATTTCTCGTAATGAGGAAACAGCTTTTGTTTTCTAGGACTTCCTAGGAGCCATAAAGCTAAGGAAGCTGGTGAAGCTACAAAGTGGGCTCCCAGCCTAGTGCTGTTTCTAGGGCAAGACATTGATGCTGGTCAGACCAGAATTCTCCCTTGTCTCCTAGCCCAGGGCTTTCTCTAGACCCCAGTGCCAAGTGCCAAGGGCAAGGCTTCATAAGATCAGCCCATCAAAGCTGCAAAGGAACTTAGAAGTCACCTAATCCAAACTCCTCTTTTTACAAAGAAGGCAACTGAGGTCCATGAAGACAGAAGGACTTGCCCAAGGCCAGATGGGAAAGAAGTGGCAAAGCTAGGAACTGAACCCAGATCCTTTAACTCAAAATCCAGTGGTCATTCTTACTGCACTGTGCTATCTAAGGCAGAAGCCATGGTCATCTCAAAATGGCATGACTACATGTTAGCCCGTGTGAAAAAGAGCTGGGGATTTAAGTGGACTGCAAGTAAAAACAAGTCCAAAGTGTAACGTGACAGCCAAAAAATTCTAAATACAATTTCAAGATGAATGAAGAAAAGGGTTATGGGGAGAACAAAGGTGTCACTTAGACTATTAAAGAATCAATATGGTCATCTGAGTATTTTTGAGTGATTAATGACACTTGCTATCCCACTGCCTGAGAACTAGGTGTGACTCTGTGTTACTTTTCATCCCTCCTCCAGGGTCCTCTGGTATCCTAAAAGATTTGGGAGGAATCTATTCTCTCTACCATTGGATAAAGTCCTCATCAGATATATTGTCTCAATTTTAGGGCCCTCTTTAACCACTTAACAGTAAGATTAACTTTAACAAAGGAATATTTACTTCAAAGATGTAGCAAGAACAGACATGTAAACATTGCCCTCAGTGTAGGGGGGCATAATTCCCCCACCTTATACCACCACTATCTCTGGGGAGGGAAGGAGGATTAGGTTCATAGCTCAATTCAGTTCCTAGGTAGCATGGTCCCACCAAGTGGCAAGCCCCAAGACCCCCTTGGCTGGTGCCCCAGGACCCTGGCTTCTCAGCTGAGCAGCAACATCTGGCTTAATATGGCTCCAAGGTTGCTGACACTTGAGATCCTGGGTCTGGGGACGCCATTATCTGTTCCAGGAACTGAAAAGCACAAATAAACAGATTGAAATTTCAAACCTATTTTGGGGGGTTGCAAGACCTAAAGGTAGAGGGGAAAGTGTATCTAACTCCATACTCAGCTTCATTTATGATTCCTATGCTGCAATCAAATAGAGCCTTCTACCTTGGTGGGGAGAGGCAGAGACACAGAGCAAGAGAGGGAGACAGAGACTGTTCCAGTCTGGTGGTTTTTAAAGATGCAGCCAAAGGCAAGAAGCCGCTCCCACCCAGGAGGTAGGAGGATACAGGGCTTTTCCCAGAAGCAGATCCCTACCATCCCACACGGGTGCAAAGCCCCATCATCATAATAAAGATGTCATATTTCTGTGGCACTTTGAAGGTTTACACGGTGTTTCCCTCACATCAGCCTTGTGAAGCAGATAACACTTCTTATTCCCCCATTTTACAAGCAAGGACATCAACAGGGAGCTCAAGTGATTTCTCCTTGGCTACCAGACACACACATAACAAGAGCAGGACTTCATCTCAGATCTTCTAACTCCCAGGGCTCTTCCCAGCATGTCACAATAGTTACCATTCCCTCCCTTCCTTATTATCAAGAAAGGGAGCTTGGGGGAAGGAGGGAAGAGAAAAGGAGGGGAGTCACATCAGAGAGAAGGGCAGGGAAAGAGGAAGGGGAACAGGGCGGATCACCCACTTTCTGACACTACCTGCCACTGGATCACCATCATGGCTCTTGGCTCTTGGCAGAACAACGAGGAGGAAGTCATGGAGCCAGACATTTGAATCTGTCACTTCCTCTTGCATTGCTCTGATGATGAGAAGGACACTTCTCAATTAGGACCCAGAGCTGGAAAGTGATCCCACTGGCCAGGCTGCTCTTGAGGAGAAGCAGGATGGACCAGTTGCAAATCTCTGAAAATGTGACCCAGGAAAATGAATCACATCAGGCTGCAAAAGGTAAGGGGTTGGGGAGTCTCTGAGGTGGGTGGAGAAGAAGACAAGTCTCCAGAAAATTATGATTATCATTCCAGGGCTGATGACACTTACAGCGCATCAAGTTCAACCCACCCATTTTGCAGATGAGTAAATTGAGTCCCAGAAAGGCTAACCAGGGCTGTGTGAGGAGGGTCACATAGCTCATAAGTGATTGAGGTGGGTTTCCAGTTCAGGTGGTTCAGACTCCAATTCTAGCATGCTCTTCACAAGGCTGACTCATCCATGGATTAGCTCTGTTGTGGTGGGTGAAGGCTATTTGAGGAGCTAGAAGGCTGAAAGTGGGGGTGGAGGTGAAACTGATGAGAAAGAGGGCTAAAGGTCCTTTTTCTTTCTGCTCTCCCCATTCTATCCAAAGTACACCTTGTGTCCTGAGCCAGGGACTTGAGGCAGGGGAAAGATGAGCCCTAGCCTGTATCTTGAAGTAGTACACATTCTAAGAGAGGTGGCAAGACAGATAGAGCCAATAGCCTGGGAAGCCTCAGGGTGCGATGGAAAGAGTCTTGAGCTGCGAGTTCCTGGGTCTGTCATTTCCAAGCTGTGTGTAACCCTGAGTCAGTCACTTGCCTTCAGGGAATGGGTAATGGACCAAAGGGTCTCTAAGGTCCCTTCTCACTATACAACCAATGGTTCTGTGACTAGAAGATTCCTGGGGCACCTTCTAGATGCAGCATGAATAAGGCAGGAAGAGGTTCCCTGCAGTTGGCTCTCGTCAGACCACATAATAACACTGACAACTAGCATTTATCTAATGCTTTAAGGTTTTCAAGCTTAATGTAGATATTATCTCATTTGGTTCTCCCAACAGCTCTGGGAGGGAGGTGCTATTATTATTTTTGTTTTATAGATAAGGAAATTGAGGCAGCCAGCTGTTAAGTGATTTACCCAAGGTCACATAGTAAGAGTCTGAGGTTGTATTTGAATTCAGGTCTTCTGATTTTGTGTCCAGGACTTTAACGGCTATTCCATCCAGCCATCTTATCACACCTGGAGTATTGTACTCAATTGTTTACTTCAAGGTTTAGGAAAGACATTGATAAATCGGAGTGTCCAGAGGAGGGGAATCAGAATGAAGAAGGGCCTTGAGTTTATCCGTAGGAGAATCAGGTGAAGGGACTAGACATGTTTATCCTGGTAAAGAGAAGGCTTGGGAAGAGGAGGAGGATGGCCTTGTTTAATTAAGAGTTTGAAGAGATGCCACTTGTAGGATGGGTTAGACTTGGTCTCTTCTGACCCAGAACCAGGAGCAATTACAGCTCTCTGCCTGCTACACCCCATTGTTCTCTGAGGGTGGGGAGAAGAGGGAAGACTCATAAATAAATGACCACAGAGTTTTTCCCTTTCGCTCTGATTCTTCTTATGCAACATTACTAATGTGGAAATATGTTTAATATGATTGTACATGTATAGCCTATATCAGATTGCTTGCTATCTTGGGGAGGGGGGAGGAGAGGGAGGGAAAAATATTTGGAATTCAAGATCTTATAAAACTGAATTTTGAAAACTATCTTTACAAGTAATTAGAAAAAAATAAAACACTGTTAAGCAGGTAAAAGATGACCACAGACAGGGTCTTACTTAGAGCTGAGATTCATCACTCCGGGGGCGGGGGTGTTGTTTGTTCCCTGAGCTAGGGGTCCCTGTATAACAGAAAAAGCAGGGGAGATGGGCAGTGGGTGTGGGGTGCAGTTGGGCTGGCTTCAAGACTTGTCATCTGTGTCACCTAAGACAAGTTACAGTCTCTCTGAACTCCTCTGCCCTATCCCTGTGCAAGGAAACCTGCCCTCTTCACACCTAGGATCTACATTCACCTGCCTGACTCTCCTCTCCTCTACCGTAAACACTAGCTGCCTTCTCCTTCTTGCCTCAAGGTTCCTGTAATTTCTATTCAGCAACCAGTCTTTCCATGTTTTTCAGGATCAGGGCCAGAGTCCCAGTTCCCCTCGTTACCTCCTCCATCTTTTGAAGCTTATTAACTCTTTATAATTTGGCTTCCGACCTCATCATTCCAGCTAGACTGCTCTCTCTGAAGTTATCAGTGATCTCTTAGTTGCCAAATCTAATGGCCTTTTCTCATTCCTCATACTTCTTAACTTCTCTGCAGTCTCTGACACTGATGATCATCCTCTTTTCCTTGCTCTTCTCTGGGTTTCCTTGATGCTACGCTACCCTGGCTGTCCTCCTTACCCGCTTTACCTCTGCTGGCTCTCCTTCTAGGTCATGTCCACTAACTGTGGGTGCCCTCTAGGATTTTGTCCTGGGCTCTCTTTTCTCCCTTTACATCATTTCATTTGTTGATCTCATAAGTTCTCATGGATTCAATTATTATCCCTGTGCTGATAATTCTCAGATCTACTGATCTAATTCTAACCTCTCTGCTGACGTCCAAACTTGCATCTCCAGCAGACATCTCGACTTGGATAATGAGTAGACATCTTAAACTCAGTACGTCCACAACAGAACTCATTATCTTTCTCCCTAAATCCTCCTCCCTCCTCCCTCCTACCATCCTCTCAGTCCTTCAGGCTCCCAACCTAGGAGTAATCCTGGACTCCTCAGTATCTCTTACCCCCTATATCCAAGCTGTTGATTTCACCTCTGTAAGATCTCTTGAATATACCCCCTTGTCTCCTCTGAAACTGCTTCCCCCTACAGATTCTCGTCACCTCACACCTGAACTATTGCACTATCCTGCTGGTGGGTCTGTCTGCTTCAAGTATCTCCTTACTCTTGTCCATCTTCCAAAGAGCCATCAAAGTTATCTTACTAAAGTGCAGGTCCATCGTGTCATCTCTCCACACTTCCCCATTCAATCAATTCCAAAGGATTTCCAAAAGAGAGAATATATGTTCTTACTATATAATGCTAAATATATAATGACCCACTTATCATTTATCCCACATGAAACTCTCTAAGCAGATAGTTATTGTGAAATTTGATAAGTCTCCAAAAGCCTAATGTCAGAATCCAGCTACTTGTCCTGGGAAGAAAGGAGACTTCTCTGTTGTTTATGTGAATTTAAAAAAAAAAATTCCAGCTCTAAAAATGGAGACACTAACTACTCCAACTCATCTCTTTCCCTCTGACCATTATTGGATGCCCATCATTTGTGGTTCTTCATCATGATGAACACAAGCAATGGCTCCCTCCAAACAAGGTCCATCTCTCCATCTCTAATGGGAGAACCTTACAGCTGTTACTGAGTTCCCAAAGTCCAGAGCTCTTTCTGCTTCCCTTCCTCCCCTAGCTCATATTCCTTTACCCTCTAACCTCAGGATGGAAGTGAAAATTCCCCTCTGCCTCCTCACTTCCTTTTTCTTAGTTTCCTCCTTGACACATTTCTCAAATTGCAAAACACCATTCTCCCTGATAACCTGGAAAGCAGAAATCTGTTCCTCCAGCCTTTTCACTTCCACTTCTGGGATGGAGACCCACTGGCACAGTGTACATCTGTAGGTAGTACGTGGTATCAGCAGAAATGCAAGTATAGAACATCCTGTGTAAGTCACAGAAAAGCTTTCACATGAGTGTGAAGCAAAGTCCAGGGTCCTTTGCCTTCTGTTTTAGTTGTCTTGTTGATTAATGGGCAAACTAATTACATATCTTATCTGGTTCCTGCACAAGTGCTCCATCCTGGGAGGCTCTTGGCCAAAGCCGATTTTTTTAAAGGGTGGACTCCTTGCTTTCATGATTAGGTAATTTGCTCAGACTTTAATTGACTATTAGGATATTTTTGTCACGACCTAATGCAGAAAGAAGCAAATGGAAGGCGATCAATAAATGAATACCCAATTATTTAATTAAATCTATCCATTCTTTCCTTCTTGAAGTTGATCTCTAGATATCCCACTGTACTTCCCTGACCACTAGGCTCTCCATCATCATGGTGGGGCCAAGAGAAGGCTGAAGAAGGAGGAGATTAAATTTATTTAATAGACACCAAAGGCAAGTCACAAGCTGATATAGCTCTATGACATAAGCAAAAATACTAAAAAATGAAAAATGGAAATCAATTAATTTAATTGGAGATAACAACATTTTCCATCTTCTTCCATAAGATTTTCTGTTCTTAGTGGGGATGGGAATGAGGATTAATTTATTGAGCAGGCACAAACGTGGAAGGAAGGAAGAAAGGGAGGGAGGAAGGGAGGAAGGAAGGGAGATAGGGAGGGAAAGGGGGAAATAAAAAGGGAAGGAGGGGGGAAAGTGGAAGAAAAGAAGACAGGGAGGAAGAGAAAGAGGGAGGAAGGGAGCAAAGGAGGGAGAGAGGAAGGAAGGAAGAGAGAGAAAGAGGGAAGGAGGGAGAGATAAAGGGAGAGAAGGAGGGAAGAAAACAAGCATTTATTAAGTGCTTACATACTTGGCACTGTGCCAAGTGCTTTACAACTATTATTTTATTTGAGATTCTCAACAATCCCGTGGGGCTGGAGCCATCATTATTCCCATTTTACAGATGAGATTTTGAAGCTGAGTCCAGAGCTGTTGTCCTACTCTGCCATCTTGCTTCTCTTCTCTCCTTCCCTTGGACTTCTAAGTCAGCCAGTCATGTCATGAGGGCCAGTCAATCACTATTTGCTGTTTGCTTGGCAAACTGATAGACTGGCCAAAGTATGGACCCAGGTGGAGCTCCTGAGTGGGAGAAAAGATCTGAACCATGTTCAGAGCTGCATATTGCATTAAATGCAGTTCAGCAACTTTTTATTAGATGACCAATACTATGATACTATGATTCACAGTGACCTGCATTTGCGTTTTCTCCCTTTACTAGATGGTGTGCATCCTGGGGACAGGAGTGATGACTTCTCTAAATTTTGGATCTTCTCTAGTGACTGACATGGTGCTCTGGTTACAAGAAATCCTTAATACTGTTTATCAAGTGAATAAATGATTGAATGGAAGGTGTTTGAGAGCAGAGAACACTGTGCTGGGCACTGTCAGACACACAAAAGGAGAAGATATGATAAGGTCCCTGTCTGCGTGGAGCTCAAAGTCTAGTAAAGGGAAAAGAGAGAAATATAGGCTTCTATAATGCCCCATGACATAGGATAAGTGCATTCCAGAAGCAAGAAACAGTGGAATGTGGATTCTGGAGGAGAAATGGTTCTCACCAACTGGACCAGATGGATCAGAGCAGGTGTTTGAAATAGTAGGGCACAGTGATCAAGCAGGTGATTTCAGGAATACCTGAGTTCAAATCTGGCTTCAGATGCTTACTAGCTGGTTGACCTTGGGCAAATCACTTAATTTTGCCTGCCTCAGTTCCCCCATCTGTAAAAAGGGGATAATAACACCTAACTCCCTGGGTTGTTGTGAGTATCAAATGAAATATTTGTAAAGTGCCTAGTACAGTTCCTGACTTACAGTAGGTGCCTAATAGATGCTTATTCCCTTCTCTTCCCCTTGATCCTGGTTCTATTCTGAGGATCTTATGGCACACTGGAAAGAGTAGTGGATTTGTACTCTATTTCTAGTGACAGCTAGGAAGCATAGTGGAAAGAGTATGAAGCTTGAGGTCAGGAAGACCTGAGTTTGGACTAGCTTTGTGATTCTTCATAAGCCAGCCAACCTTTCTGGGCCTCAGTTTCTTCATCTGTAAAATGGGAGTTTAGACTAGATGACTTTTGAGCCCTGAATCTATACTCATACATTCCTATGCTGACAGTGCAGCCAATGACTGATGGAGAGGTTCTGCTTCCTAAGGACTCTTTCCTCTCCTCCCTCTGTCTAGCCTATCGGATCCTCAAGGCTATCCACACTGCCCTGGCTCTCTTGGCTATTGCCCTGGCTGCGGCCCTGACGGTTATGACTCTTCTGCGTAAGTTCCCCATTCAGAGGGCTCCAGGACACAAACCTCTTTTTCTGATCAGGCAGAGAGAAAACACCAGAGCGAGTCCTGGGAAGGAGAAGGGTCTGGAGTCTTTAGACCAACTCCTGTAATGGGTTTGGGAGTGAAAGGGGCACAGTGGGGATCAGGCATAGTATTGGCCCCTCTTTAGCTTCTCTGGAAAGGAAAGGAATCATAGGCAAAGGGGAGTCTAAAGACTCAATTAGTCAGTCTTTAGCTCTACCTGCTATGATGTGCAAGGCACTATACTAAGCACTGGGGACACAAACATGCGGAAAGGAATCAGGCCCTGCCCTCAAGGAGTTGACAATCTATGGGGAGAAACAGCATCCACTCATGAGATCATACCAAAACAAACAAATAAAAATACACAAAGTAAACGAAAGGTAAATTGTGCTTCCCCATGGCAGGGTGGGTGTAGGTGTAGTGCTAGCAGCTGGGGGTGGGCCATGGGAATCAGGAAAGAACTCCCAGGGAAAAGGAAGGAGCTCAGAAGGGAGCTACAGATTCTAAGAGGAGGAAAGGGGAGATAAAGGCACACTGGTGAGCATACCATACATGAGGAACAGTAAGAAGGGCAGTTTGGAATATCTGGGATCTGGCCAGAGAGATGATGTGGGGCCAGCAGCCCCGGGCTGACGAAGCAGGGATCTCCATGGAGTTTCAGAAAGAACTGGACATGAGACTTGCCTCTGAGGCCTTCTAGCTACCTGACCATGGACCCTAAAAAACCAAACCAAGCCAATATCTCCTTTTGTTAGCTTTAAAAGGGGGACAGTATTGTCATAGAGTTCAAATAAAATAATGTCATAGAAACCACTAAATATCATCAGTGATCAGTGAGATCATCAAAGGTCCATTCCCATCCTATATCTTATGATCTGACTATCTGGGCAGCTAGGCACCCCAGTGGATAGAATGCTGGGCTTTGGGTCAGGAAGACCTGGGTTCAAAGCCCACCTTAGACACTTATTGGCTTGTGACCCTGGGCAAGTCACTTAACCACTTTCAGCCTCATTCTCCCCATCTGTAAAATGAGAATAATGATAGCATTTGCCTCACCGATTATTGGGAGGATCAATGAGATAACATATATAAAGTGGTTTGTAAACCTTAAAGTGCTCATGAACACTAGGCAGCATCATCATTATGACTACCCCTTTCATTTTACGAGTTAGGCGACTGAAGTCCCTGAGAGGTTGGGTGAGTTCCCAAGGTCACACAGATGGAAAGGGCATCATCAGAGCCACTAGTAGTCCATTCAGGAAGACCTGAGTTTACATCCAACCTCAGATACTTATTGAGTGAATGATCCAGGCAAGTCGCTTAACCTTTATCTGCCCCAGTTTCCTCGATGGTAAAATGGAGATAATATTAGCACCTACTTTCCAGGTTTTTATGAAGATCAAATGGATTAATAATTGTAGAGCCTTTAGCATGGTGCCTCGGACATAGTAAACACTACGTAAACATTAGCTGTTGTTGCTGTTTCTACTCTAATGCCCTTTGATATGCATAAAAGTGTTATATACATGTGGTAATATTATTGGTCATGGGTTTTTGTTCCTTTTTTTTTTTTTGGTCCAGACTTAGGATTTTAACCACATAGAGAGAACCCCAAGAGGAAACTCTATGAAAACTAATCAGTAATGATTCTGGTACTTAAGAGGAGAGGGAGGCTGCACCAGAGGGCCTTTGGGTTCATTCTAGTTCAAGACCTGTGGCGTTGGGCTGCCCTTTCTTGGGCCACATGAAATGAAGGTTAAGTGACTTCACCAGGGTCACAAAGCTGCTATGTGTCAGGGACAGGGCTTGCACCCACATGTGTTCACTCACTTTTATAGACCACAGAAAGGGGCTGCTCATCTAACCAGTGCCCATCTTCCCCCTGAGCCTCAGCAAGCCAATCATCAAGGTTTCTGGGTATCTTTTTGGCAAGGCACCAGTGGCTACACCCATGCTCCATGGGGAGATTTCTCCAAAGTGCCATGTCCTGTCAAATCTCAGTCTAGTCCATTGGGAACTGAGGAGATGGATCAGTGACTCCCCTGACTAATGACCATCTTAATTTAAAATATACTCACTCTGGGGCAGTTAAGTGGCACAGTGGATACAGCACTGGCCTTGAAGTCAGGAGGACATGAGTTCAAATCCAGCCTCTGACCCTTATTAGCTGTGGACCCTGGGCAAGTCACTTAACCCCAAATGACTCCACTTACATACATATACACACATGTGCATACATATACATGTATGTATATGTATAAGTATGTGTATTCACTCCTCATCTCCACAGTTTCCTGAAACTCAGCTCGAGTACCACCTCTGACAAGAAGACCACTCCCCAGAAATTTCTTGTATTTTCCTTTATAATTTTTGTATTTAATCATGATTATAGATTAAGAGCTAGAAAGGAATTTAGAGGTCATCTAGTCCAACCACTTCACTTTACACATGAGGAAACTGAGATCCCAGACTGCTTACACGACCTACCATGGCTATGTGTGAGACACTGTGTCAGGTACTCAAGATAGAAAGACAAAAATGAAACAGTACCTGACCTCAAAGTGCTCATATCCTACTGGATAGTAAAACAGTACATAGATACTACATAAGGCAGGTGGTGGAGTATAGTGTAGGAAATGCAGCATCTGGAGTTGGAGCACCTGTGTTGGAATTCCAGCTCTGTATAACTTTTGCTCAAGGTCACCTGGCAGAGCATGGGCCTAATCAAGGCTTACTGAATTAACCTTCTGACAAATTGACCCCTGGGACTTCTCTCCTTCTCATCCCCATGTAGTACTAGATCTTCAAGGGGAAAATGATCAACTTGGGAAGATCCAAGCCTCCAGTGATGCCTTGAGAGCAGAAAACAGTAAGTCCAACCTTCTACTCCTCTCTTTGCATTGACGTCCAGCCCCAGCCCAGGCCTTCCATCACTCAAGCTTCAGCATCACATGGGAAGGTATTTAAGATGCAGGTGGCTGGCTCCTCCTTTCCTGGCTTCTTCACTGTCCCTCATCTTGGCTACTTCAGAAAGAGAGAGAGAAAGGTCCTTCTTTCCTAAGCCACCAAATGTCTTCCCTGTACGAAACACCAGGATCCCAAGGGGCTTCTGATCAGATAACAATAGGTAGAGTCTACCTCACACTTACCAAGATTTGGTCCAGAAGGGGCTAGAAGGCAGAGCTAGACCTAGATTAACTCTGGTCACTTTCTCTCCTCATTCCTGATGCTCTTTCTTCTCAAGAAAACCTCATGCGCAAAGTACCAGAGGCTTGGGTGGTCCACAATGGAAGTCTCTACTACTTTTCCTGTATGGACAAGTCCTGGGAAGAGGCTGAGAGGTCCTGTGTGTCATTTGGTTCCCACTTGACCTCAGTGATCTCAGTGGAAGAGCAGGTCAGTGCTACCCTTGGGGACCTTAGAGATGGGAGGCAGAAATGTCAGCAAGTTGGGTGTCCATGGGCACATCACTTCCCCTCTCTCTTGGTTTAGCCTTACATTTCAAGGGACACAAAGAAAACCTCCCATTCAGATGATGAAAATACAGGTTTTATTGAACACACAGAGAAGCAAAGCATCTAGAACTAGGAGGTCCTTTGCCCTGATCAGACCACATGCAAAGAATTGGGTTTGGTTTTGAATTTAGGAATCTCAATCCTGAATCTCAATTTAGTAAGAGAATTAACAAGCTGCGCAGTGTCTGGGTTGATGAATGATCCTGAGTTCGTGCAGAATCAACTGAAGGAAGTGAGAATGCTTGATCCTGAGGAAAGAAGACTTAGAGGGACATGATAGCTCATTCCAGTTGGCTCCAAAGGGCAGGAGCAATGGCTATTTTACAAAAGGTAGTTTTAAGCTTGATATGGGTGAAACTTCATAAAAGAGAATTATCACGCACTAGAATGGGCTGTTTCAGGAGGAAGACCTCACTTGACTTACATAAGAAGAGGCTGCCAAGTGTGGCATAGAAAAAAATACATTTTTAGGGATGGGTTGGACTTTATGGTCCCTGAAGACCCTTTCCACTTAGACACTGATTTTGTGACCTCTGAAGCTATCTAGTCTAATTGGCTCACTTTGTATTTGTGGAAATTGAGGCCCAAATAGATTTAATGGCTTACCCAAGGAGGATGGCTGTGAATTTCTGATTTCTTGAGGTGCTATGCTTTAACTGCTTCTGGACAGAGAGCCCTCCAGGATACATGGGTCTCTGATTCATATCTGGTAATGCTTGGGAGCTTGCTTGCCTTACTGAGGTTAGCTTGGCTGTAGGTATCCTTTTCTATTGTTTATGGACTTCTGGTGACTTGTGTTTCTGTATCCCCAGGGCTGAAGGGGTCACTCTAATTTTGCATTTGATTTTTGATCATGATTCAGTCTAATGAGAATTTTAGGGTTTTTTCTAGAGTAGGTATATGGGACCTGTCAGTCTTCCTGCTTTTAGGAAGTTATCTTGGTGAGAACTCTTAGTGTATCCTTTTCCTCTACGTTGTCTTTCTTTTTTAAAGATCACCAAAACATAGCAAAACCACTCCCACATCTTCTGTCTTATCTAACTCCCTTTACTACCCTTAATGACATTTTAATTCAGGGGAGTATAAGTTCCTTTTACTCCTATTAGAATGTAAACACTTCAACCATATGTTGTTCAGTCATGTCTGACTCTTCCTGACCCATTTCTTGGCAAAGATACTGGAGTGATTTGCCATTTTCTTCTGCAGTGTGTCCCCATTTTACAGATGAAGAACTGAGGCAAATAGGTGTTAAGTGACTTGCCCAGAGTCACACAGTTAGGTGCTCTATCCACTGCACCACCTAGCTGTCCTCTTTATCCATATGGTTCCTTCTAACTGCTCAAATGTATTCATTGATTTGCATGTTTGTCTTGACTCCTGCATTTGCATTTCAAAGTTTCTAATCAGTTTTGGGCTTTTTATCAGGAATGCTTTGAAGTACTTCATTTCACTAAAGTTTCATTTTTCCATTGTTCTCTCTCCAGAGACAATTAGAGAAAATATACCAAGAAATACCCAAGGAAGTCAGAAAGTCACAGCCATTTTCCATGAGCAAAAGCCATTAAATCTCCTTGGGCCTCAGTTTCCATATCTATAAAATGAGTTAATTAGTATTATCTCTGTGAGACAATATTCTAGTCTTCTGGGTAAAGTATTCTTGGTTGTAAGTCTGTATTTCTCGCCTTTTGCAACGTCATATTTCAAATTCTCCTCTCTTTTAAAGTGGTAGCTGTCAAATCTTGTGTGTTACTAACTGGTTTCTCACTGTTTGAACTTCTTCCTAGATGTTTGTAATTTTTTTCCCCCTTTTGAACTGGAAGCTCTAGATTTTGGTTATCATGCTTTTGTGAGTTTTAATTTTGGAGTTTCTATCAAGAGATGACTATTGTATTCTTTCTACTTTCATTTTGCCTTCTGATTCCAATAAGTTTGGGTTGTTTTGATGAATGATTTCCTGAAATATGATAGAAAGAAAGAAAGAAAGAAAGAAAGAAAGAAAGAAAGAAAGAAAGAAAGAAAGGAGGAAGGAAGGAAGAAAGAAAGAAAAGAAATATCATATCCAGGCGTGCCCCCCCCCTTTTTTTGATCAGTACTTTTAGGTAATACCATTAGAATTTTTTTTCTCCTAGAATTGTTTCACAGGTCAGTTGTTTCCAATATGAGATGTTTTACATTTTGTTCTATTTTTTCCTCCTTTTGTCCTTGTCTTTAATATTTCTTGTTGTCACATGAAGTCATTGATTTTTTTTTTTTTGCTTCATTCTAATTTTCAAAGAGTCTGTTACTTGGGAAACTTCTTAACCCAGCTGTTAATTCTGCTCCCAGTCTTTCCTTTAGAGCTCTCATTTATTTTCTATTTCTTTCCTCTAAAGCTGTTATTTGATTTACACAACCATTTTTTAACTCTTACTTTACTTCATCCAGGCATTCTAGTTGGCCTTGTGGCCACTCTGTGTTTTTCCTTGAGGCTTTGTTTTTGGATATGGTGAAGTTATTCTCTTCTTCTGAGTTTGTGACTTGGATGTTCCTGGCTCTATACCTGCTATCATTGATACCTTTTTTTTTTTTAAACTCATTCTTCCATCTTTACTTCCTGGATTGGGACTTTGTGTTAGGTTCAGGCTTTGAGCACTTCTGGAGGGAATGTTGGAATTTCTTTGGTCCTGACTTGTATTCTCTGGGAGAAGGGGTGCTGCTTTTTTTTTTCTCCCAGTATTATATGCTATGTTCTTCAAGAATCTCAGAGGTATCTGCAAACTTTCATCATGCCCTAAATGTTCTAACCTAAAGAATGCTCTGATTGCTATCCTCCCAGTTTGAGCTTTGCAGGCTCCAGAACCCAGACTTGGGATTTAGGAATCCCTGCATACACCTGCCTACACACAATGGAAAACTTAGGAATAGGCACACCAAAGTGCATATTTATGTACAAATATAGACACATGCCTCCTTAAAAGCATCCTCTTCTCACTCCATAGGAATTTATTCATAAAAAAGCTGGTGGTAGCAACTATTGGATTGGATTGAACATCCTAAGGAGCTCAAACTGGAGATGGACTGATGGGACCCATTATAATGAAGACATGAGCAAAGAGTGAGTCCAGCCTGCCCCTGCCTTCTTTCCTCTGGTCCTTCTTTTTGTCCCAACATCCCATGGAGACAATGAAAGCTTTCCCCAGGGAAAATCCAAGGTGGATGAAAAAAAGACATGCACTATCCATCCTTCCCTCTGTGAGTATGTATGCTGTGTACATACATACATGTGCATGTATGTATGGTGTGTATGATGTGTGTATGTGTGGGTCATGTGTGTAGCATGTGCATGTGTGTGGTGCATATGTTTTATTAATTGTGTATATGCATGGTGGCATGTGTGTGTACATACACATGCATGTAACCACAGTGTAAATGTGTACGTGTGTGGTATGGTGCATGTGCAGTATGGCACATGTGTGTGTGTGTGTGTGTGGTATGTGATGTGTGTGCAGTGTTGTGTGTGTTTGTGTGTCTGATGTGTGGTGTGTGTATGTATGTGGTATACTCATTTGTTTATGTGATGTATGTGCATGTGGTATATGTATGTGTGTATGGTGTGCATATGTGTGGTGAAGAATGTAGATATGTATGTGGTATATTTATATATGTATGTGTGTGGTATATGTGTTTGTGTAGTGTGTGCATATGTGTATGGTATATGTGCATGTGCATGTGGTATGCATGCATGTGTATGTAGCCCCAGGATGCCCTGAGGTGAGGTATGCCTTCTGCCCAGATGGGCAGGATACTTTAGGCAGAGGTTTGGGTAGAATATGGGACTCTCTGGGCTCTCTCTGGAAGGATTAGAGGCTGAATGTTCCCAGAGCAGAGGTTCTTAATCTGGGCTCTGTGAGCTTTTTCTCTTAAAAAAATATTTTGGCACTCTGTTTCAATATATTTGGGTTCCTTTGTAATTCTATGTATTTTATTTTATGCATTTACAAACATTATTCTGAGGAATCCATAGGCTTTATTAGACAGCCAAAAAACTTTAATAAACAGTGTCTTTGAGGCCTCCTGTCTCTCTGGCTTCCCAGGCTCTGGCAGCAACTTCATCATTTGGAGTCTTTTTAATAAGCCAAATTGGAGCAGAATCTAGGCCAGACTTCTCCACACTTTCTAGACTTTGGGGCCAGGCCCAAATACAAGGAAGGGCATTTCTTTACTATTAACCTTTGATATACAACTGGAAATGGAAGGGTGAATCTCTCTTATCTTAAAGATTCTTCTCTCTCTCTCTCTCCTTCCCCCCCTCTAGCTTTTGGGCACCAAATGAACCAAACAACAAAGAAAACAGTGAGCATTGCGTCCACTTTTCAAAGAACAGACGTCAATCGTGGAATGATAACAACTGCTCCTTACCCTTCCTGTTCATCTGTAAATGGGACTGCAAGTCATCTGGGTTGTGTCCTTGAACGTGAAGGCAGTCTCTGAGCTCTGCTGTCTCTCACACCTGAAGAATGGACACAGATGTCAAACACCTTTCCACACGTTCTCTCCATTTTGTACTTCTTACTTAAAGTCGAGCATTCTGGGTCTGATGAGCTGGGCCAAGTAATGCTCCCAACCCATCAAGCAGCCACAGACCCTTCTTTTCACTTCATCATTGCTGGAGTGATGGCCCAGCCATGCCACCTGCATGCATACTTCATGAGACTTTTCACACACATATGTATATGCATATATATAATATATATGTACATACCTATACATATATACATGAAATTTTTTTATATTACTATGGTGCCTTTTAGCAAAATGTAGTTTCTCTGATTATCTCTTTTTATTTAGATCTATTTTTGCTTTTGCTTTGTCTGAGCTCATAATTGCTACCCTGGCCTTTTTTTTTTTTACTTCAGCTAAAGCATATTAGATTCTGCTCCATCCACTTACTCTAATTCTATGTCTTTCTGTTTCAAGTGTGTATTTTGTAAACAACATATTATTGGGTTTTGGTTTCTAATCCATTCTGCTATCTGCTTCTGTTTTATGAGTGAGTTTATCCTATTCACAGTTATGGTTATTTACTGTATATTTGCCTCTATCCTATTTTCTTCTGTTTATCCTTCTCTTTTCTTTGCTTCCCTTGTGTCTTATGTTTGAATGTCGGATAGCTCTGGTCTTTTTATCAGGAATGTTTGAAAGTCTTCTTTTCATTAAATGTCTTTTTTCCCCTTCAGGGATTGTACTCAACTTTTTTCTGGGCAGCTTATTTCTGGTTGTAATACTAGCACCTTTGTCTTCTGGAATATCATATTCTAAGTCCTCCGCTCCTTTAACATGAAAACTGCTAAATCTTGTGTGATCCTGACTGTGGCTCTACTGTACTTGAATTGTTTCTTTCTGGATTTTTGCAATATTTTCTCTTTAACCTGAAAGTTCTGGAATTCATCTATAATATTCCTGGGAGTTTTTGTTCTGGGATCTCTTGAAAGAGATGATCAGTGGATTTTTTAATTTCTATTTTATCCTCTGGATCTAAGATCAGGGTAGTTTTCCTTTCTAATTTCTTGAAATATGATGTCTGGACTCTTTTTTTGATTCTGGCTTTCAGCCAGTCCAATAATTCTCAAGTTATATTTCCTTGATCTATTTTCCTGATCAGTTGTTTTTCTTATGACATATTTCAGATTTTCTTCCATTTTTTCATTATTTTGACTTTGTTTCATTGTTTCTTCATGTCTCATAGTGACATTAGCTTCCAATTGCCCAATCCTCATTTTAAAGGCATTATTTTCTTTGGTAAGCTTTTGCACTTCCTTTTCCACTTGCCTAATTCTAATTTCAAGGGGCTTTTTTCTTCAGTGAATTGTTGTGCCTCTTTGACTATTTGGCCAATTCTGTTTTTTAAGGCATTATTTTCTTCAGTATTTTTGGTGTTTCTTTTACTAAGCTGTTAATTCCCTTTTCATAATTTTCTTGTATCATTCTCTTTTTCCAATTTTTCCTCTATCTCTCTTATCTTTTCCTTTAGCTCTTCCAGGAATTCTTGTTGGGCTTGTAGCCAATTAACATTTTTCTTTGAGACTTTGGTCGTAGTTGTTTTCAAGTTGGTTTATCCTTCTGAGTTTGCCTCTTGGTCTTTCCTGCCACCATATTAGCCTTTATGGTCAGGTTCTTTTTGTTGTTTGCACATTTTCCAAATTGTTTCTTAATATTTGGAACTCTTCCAAGCTTTGGGCTTTTTCATCCTGCTGTTTTCAGAGCTGGTTCTTTGGATCTGCAAGTTTTTGGTGCTTTCAAAGTGGTTTGATTAGAGGAAAAGTGTGGTCACTGTTCTCATGGCTTGTGCTCTGGAATTTACCTAGGAAGTACCCTCATCCCCCTGCCACCACAAATACTAGTGCTCCTCTTGGCCTTGGAACTGTGACTAGAAGTACTGCTTTCCCATAGCTGCAGGTGATGGTGCTCCTCTTTGTACTGGAACTATGATGAGCAATAGAGTTCCAAACACCTTCCAGTCCTGCACTCAGTGTCAGCTCAAGGTCCACTGTAATCTATTTCTGACAAGTTGTTTGACACCTTACAATCTCTGAACTGAGAGCTCCCAAATCTACTGCCACCACTGTGGCAGCTGTCTATGGACTCAAGGCCAACTCCCATTCCAGTGTCACAGACCTCTCCTGTTGACCTCCTAATCTGTCTTGGACTGAAAAAAAAAAGTCTCATCTTGACTTTCTGTTGACTCTACCACTCCAGAATTCAGTTTGAGGCATTATTTTAAAGTTGTTTCAAGGGGGATGTTGGGAGAGTTCATCTGGGTTGTTGCCTCTACACCATCTTGTCTCTGACCCCCCCCAAAAAAAAAAACAGTAAAATACCTCAGTTTTTTGATATGTAAGATGAAAGAGTGGACTAGATGGCCTCTAACATTCCTTCTAGCTTTAAATATATAAGTTGATGATTATTATTAGTAGAAGAACTATTACCAATGTTATTGTTATTATCGTTGTTGTTGTTGTGTTGTTGTTGAAGAGTATTCTAGAAGCAAAAGTGAGCAACCCTGATGGTTTCCCTAGGGAAATAATGATAATTTACCACCAAACCTCATGCCTTGGACATTCCAACCCAGATGGTGACTTGAAGTTGGGAAATTTATGAGTTGCTCAGTGATGCTGCATGTGGGAGTAAGGTTCCTGTTTTCTATCTCTTACTTCATAAATCAAACCCAATTTCAGACCAGTGGAAAAAGTGAAACTGCTTTATTTTGATATAAGAAGAAATTTCACTTCTTCTTAGTTCCAATTGGACCCACCATGAAGAAGACATACCAAAGAGGATAATGTCTGGGGATTTGGGAGACGAGAAAGGTTGCCAGGTTATTCTCCTCCTGTTCTCCTAATGTATCGCTTGCTAAGGTTATATAGCTAGTTAATTGTAGAGTGTGGACATGAATCTCAGGTCTTTCGATGCAACACAGGGCCATATTTCCATGATGTCTTTCTGCCTTCTGACTGGCCTGAGTTATTAAAGGGAATTCAAAGTACTAGATCAAAGCAAGGAATTGGGGTCAAGAGTGAGGATGATGGTGATGGGAGTGGAGGAGGGGAAAGGTAGATCTCCCCAGAATAAAGTCAGGAAAGCATCCTGGAGGGAGAAGAAAAAAGTCATTGGAGAATGAAAATGTATTTCATGGAAATTTTCCATCCCAAAACACATTTTTAAAAAATGACTTCATCAGTACTTCTTTGCTATGCTCCATCTGTGTCATTGTGGGCCTGAAAATTGATAGAAAGTTTGATAGGAAGTCAATGGCCAGCTAGTCTAAGTCATGTTTGGAGAAGAATCCCTACTACAATATATTTAACAAATGGTCATCTAGCCTCTGCTTGAGGACTTCCAGTAAGGGAGACTGTCTTCTGAGCTCTTTCAAGGCCAGACTTGGCAATGTTCCACAGTTGTTATTATTATTTTTTTCATTCTTTGTCATTTTGACTTAATGACTATCAAAAGGAGTTTCAATCAGATAGTATTAAAGCTTCTCCTTTCTCTTCTCCTCTCTCTCTTTTCCCCTTTTCTCCTTTTATTTCCTCTCATCTCCTCTCTTTTCTCTTTCCTTTTTCTTCTCTTTCATAATCCTCATAGTTTTCTGTCTTTATTATTATAAGGGTAGGACTCTACCCACTTAAAAGTAATTACTTTTGCTATGTAAGAACAATTCTTGATTGAGTCAATAAATCAGAACTGAGTGTGAACCAGTCTGAATATCTCTTTGAATCAATAAAATTAATCATTGTATAAAAGACTTGGTCATGCTCAAGGAATTCATATAAAAGAAAGGTGACATCTCTGAACCAGAGAGAGATTCTGAGGGTTTGGAAATAGACAAGTTGGCACAATCATGGCATTCCAGTACATCTCACAGTTGTAAAGGTAAGCTAAAGCTGTGGGGGAGAAAAGGGGGATATTGATGAGGGCCGTTGGCTTTCTTGGAATCTTAGGCAGAATAACTATGCTAGAGGAAGTCCCAAGAAAAGGCTGGCTCTTACACCAATTTTCCTTTCCAGTATCTGTTTACCTGAAAACATAATATAATATAATGTAATGAAATGTAATGCAATATATGTTATGATATGACATGATATATGATATGATACGATATATGATATGATATACAAATATTTCCAGTAAATCTAATTTTGCATTAACCCTAAAAAAGGCAGAACTTTATTAGAAAGATAAAAATGTAAAGTTAAGCGGAAAACCAATCTCTGTCTAAATATTAGGAATTTTTCCCGACTGGGAGCTCAGAACCATTGTGATTGAACCCATAATTTATGTCTAAAATAAACTTCCCAAATATGAAGAAGAGAGAATCACTTGGACTTCATAGATTATTATACATATACGTATATGTGTGTGTGTGTATGTATGTGTGTGTGTGTGTATCACATGTAGGCTGAAATGAGATAAGTAGTGTAACAAGATGCTATATTTCTCTTTGCTTGATTATTTTTTTTCTTCTTTATGCGGTGTTCTCCATCTGAGAAGTACACAGCCCTCACTCCCAGCTGGGTTAAGGCAAATGATTTGGATTCTTTCTTCCCAGTCTTCTTGCTTCTAATTCTGGCCAGAAACCCTGAGGGTCTTCTCATCCCAGTTTGATTTTTTTTTTTTGAGTAGACAAACTAGGACATTTTTTGCCTCATTTCTTACCTAGCCTCAAATCACTGAATGGGTATTGCCTCAGACAAACTGAAACCTGGGAAAGACCTTAGCTTAAAAAGGCCAAGGTCTCCCATTGCATCTAGGGTCATCTCCAGTTGTCCTGATCTAGGTCTTGCCCCTGGACTCAGAAAAACCTGGAGGAGAGAATGAGGCTGAGGACTTTGCAACAGCCCTGCCTCACTTAAATCCAATTCACTTGCAAGTCATGGTATCACCCTCCTGAAGTCATTGATCCGCTTTAAGAACAAAGAACAAACAACAACAATGGAGAGTTCCTGATATTCTTTATAGAACCCTGCCTAATCCTCTAGGTATTAAAGCCACATCTATTCAACCATCTTGATTCCATCCTTTGTCATTTCTACCAAACCTTTCCCTAAAACTATTGCCTTCATATGTAAGTTTTCTGACTCTTCTTCATACCTCAGAGTCCCTAATAACCCTGAGCAGGTAAAGGTGGTGGGGAGAATGGGACAGAAATTAACCATCTTCCAGCATTTTTTTCTGGCACCATAAATCCTTGTTCCCCTTTTGAGAACAAAAAACAATCTCTAACCACAATAAGAGGTTATGGGTGCATTTTATCATAAAAAACAACCTTGCAAGGTAGATGCTATTGTTATCCCCATTTTACAATTGAGAAACTGAGGCATATAGGTTAGATGACTTTCTCATGGTCACACAACTAGTAAGTGTCTAAGGCTGGATTTGAACTCAGGATTTCCTAATTCCAGGCCCAGTGCTCTAACCAAGGGATATAAGAGTTCCACAATGAGTGGGCGCGTGGTCAAGAGTGGGTGGGGAATGTTACATGCCTTGATCGATGATTATATGTGGGCCTATGATCTGGTAATGGCAGAACTAAGCTGCTAAGCAATGAGTCTAAAGTCTCCTAGCATCCTTTCTCTGGTCTGACTGGAGCAACAATAGATTGGTTCAAGGGCAGGGAACAGAGTGTCTTCCATCACTAATGGCTACAGGGGTCCAGTCCTCAAGCTTTTGTTGGAGGTCAGGTTCAGAGACCCTGGAAGAAGTTATGTAGAGAGGGGAAGCTAGGTGGTGCAGTGGATAGACCTCTGGCCTTGGAGTTAGGAGAATCTGCGTCCAGAACACACACAGGAACACTAGTCTCAGTTCTGTAGTAACCTAAGATGTTCCATAATCTCACATTGCCTAAGGAACATCTCTAAAATGAGCCCTAAATAGCTTGCATGCATTTCCACTCTTGTTCATAAAACCTTACTAAATTAGTGCAAAAGTTCTTAAATAACACAAATTCCAGAGTATTATTAAGGAAACTGAATTCCTAGTCATCACAGAATCCCTCATAAGTCTTTAGTTAAAGGCACATAGAGATGGTTCAGTTTTCCCAGTCACACAGGACTAGGTTCAAACAATAGGCAGTTCAAAAAGGGAGCTCTGCTTCTCTGGCTTAGTGTAAAAATCCAAATCTGTGATCTTCTTACCTAAACATGCTTAAAGCTTGGATTTCCATGTTAGATACATTTTGGAAGCCAATCATATACATCTGTCTCAAAATTTGCTGTCCCATTTAATTAGACATCTATCACGTTATACCTTTGTCTTATTATTTTGTTAAACATTTCCTCCTTAAGAGGATGTTATCCCTATATTATTATTATTTGGCCATGAATGTACTTGCATCCTATTATGGTAACTCAGAGATGTTCCAGAGGGACAGAGTCATATATCATATCAGAAGGAAAGAACTTCCTTAGCTCTATTTGATTCCAGGCAGGAGTCATATCTGTTAGCCAATCATGCAGTCACTGGATGTTAAAAGCAGGGCTTGGGATTAATCAGCTGGGGATTTTCCTTTTTAGAAAGGAAATAGCACAATTGGGAAATAGAGTCAGGAAGATCCTACCTAGGCTGTGTCCAAGGTCATCCTCAAAACTCTATCCAGGCATAGACATCCACCTTTATCAGTTTTCAGCCTGCAGCACATGATGGTTCTACTATTGGCTTCATGACAACTCAGACAATTATCCTGGTAATCAAAGCTCAAAACAATAGTAAATTTCTGTCCCACAAAATCACATATCCTAGATAATAAGAATTTAATCTCACATTGTTAACAGTAAGAGACTGATCACAGACAAATACTACTGCTCTCATAATTCCTTTAAATGATGGATTACAGAGATTTAGATGCTTTAGTATTAATCACTAGTTTTAGATCTCTGACACTGCTCCCACTGAGATTGTTTCTCTAAAAGTTGAGTCCAGTCCAAGAATACAACAAACCCAGGAACAAAATTCTAAGTTCATAGTAGGTTTGGACATAATTTTCTTGCAAATAGAAATTTAGTAGGCTCTCTAAAAAGAGTATCAAAGATTTCAAAACATTTTTTTGTAATAGTATCTCCTTTTCTCAAAAACAGCTTACAATTTTCTAATTACCATAAAATTCCTAGTTACCTAAATTCTATAGTCAAAAGGTGTCTGTCTGAGAATTATGAGATTTTACAAAATTGGGGGTTTTTTGTTTTTGTTTTTGTTTTTTGCATAATTATCAAGTTTCTTTTCACACACACAAAATACTTTTACCAGTGCTTGGCTTAAACAATAACTCCAAATAGCTTAGTTAACAACTTTAAGCTTCATAAGTGAAAGCCAGATAATCCCAGCTAAAACTTCCCTTTAAACAAAGACAAAACTTGGAAGTTCTCATTTCTTAAATTACAATACTTAAAAGGAAATGTTACAAAACAGGACCATACAGAATGTCCCAACAGCCCCGATTCATTCCTTTTTTTTTCCTCTTCTCTGAAGGCACAATTCTTAATTTAACATTCTGGGTTATAAAATAAATTGCCCTTCCAACAACGTAGCTAATACAATTACTTACTAGATTACATCACATTCAGAAATATGTAAGCAGTATATTAAAAACTTAGAACAGACCCAATAAAGATCTTTCTTTCTTTCTGAATTCTTTCACCAGGTCCAGTCTCCTGGGGCCACTCCCATCCCACTAGACTGGCTTTTCTTTATTATCTATGCTAGACCATCATTGTCTTTTTACTGGTCTGATATCCTCGGGCCACATCCTGATTCAACCACAATGACACACCCAATCAGGAATTTGGTGGCTGGTAGCTTGGATTTCCCCCAGGCCCACATGGCCCATCCCCCAACAAACCCAATAGTTGGCCTAAAGAAGGCCTGGGTTGAAAAACATGTATGTGTATATATACATATGTATGTATGTATGTATGTATGTGTATATATGTATGTATGTATATATGTATACATACATACATATATATTTTTTACTTTTCCAATTTCTAATTGAGGCCCTAATATGAGAGAATACCTCATTAATTCCAAATACATATCAATAAGTTTTTTTACAATAAAATATGTTTGTATCACAGGGCATACATTATAAAATTATTCCCAAAATTGTAATAAACTTTGAAATAACCCATTATCAATTTAGATGAATGCACTCCCAATCACTTTGACCAGAGAATAATTCATCTCATCATTAATATGTTGAAACTATAACTTTAAACCCCATATATATATTTTTTATAATAGTCAAGATTTTAAACGAAAATCTCCTATCATAGTCTTATAATCAAATATACCTCACTAGGTATTTAAGTTTCAAATTATCTCATCTTTATCACTAAAAGACCCATTCAAGAGTTACCTAACACCATTTCTGACTCACAGTGGTTCCTCAAATTTTACAATCTAAGAGTTTTAGAAATACAATACAATTTAGAAACATAGTAATAACTTAAGCAATAAACTTCAGATAACATCAGTTGCATTTCCAGATTATCACAAGTAGGAATTATCAATTTTATTATTCTTAGCACTTTCAACAATTACATTAACTAATAATGCCACATCTCATAACAACCATTTTTTTAACAGTAAACTTAAATCCAATCAGATCTGAAATTATAATCATTAATAATAAACAATTAAGAACATTTTTGTTTTAAATCCAATACTCTTGGCCCTTTAAAAGGAAATATCCTCCACAAATTTACATATTCCCTTGAAAAGACATGTGGTGACAATTCCTGCTCTAAATCCTCCTTTTCTTTCCTACTTCCTTACGGGAACTAAGAAAGAAGTCCCCTCTGCTTCTTAGAGGCTCATCAGATGGAACCTCCCTCCTGAAAACGTCAGGCTTCAGCACTTTGAACAGGATGTAACCCTCTATAGATAATTGAATAGGGCCCTCCCTCTCTCTTCCTGGACTGCTTTTACAACCTCACTATGCATTCTGAACAATTCACTGGTCTTAAAAAATATATACATATATTTTTTATTCCAAAAGTTTCCAGACCTTTTACTCTCAAACCCTCTATTCACTCTCATTCACACCACGGAAACAAACAGGAACACAAAACAGACATACAACAAATTGCTGCAGAGTCCTCACATCATATTTAATCAATTTTTTTTTAATCTTTCCCTTTTTATTCCGGTAGTTCATTCCAATCTTGCAGTCTACTCCCTAAAAGACTATCTTCCAGAGTATCAAATGGCAGCTTCTGGTTTACTACTTTAGACTGCGGTTTGCCCATAATTTTCTTACCTATATACAATTACACAAATGAATTTGGCTGAGAGAGATTGCTCTTCTCTCTGAGTCAGTGACTCAAAGATTAACTAACAGAAGAGGTCGCTCTCCCCCCTTACAGTCACCTGAATGCTCTCTGAGTGTCCCCAGAATTTAGTCAGGCGGGGTCGCCCCCCAGCCCTAAGTCAGAGACTTAGCAATTAGATAATTTAGCTGAGGGTCGTCGCCTTCCCTCCAGGTCAAGGACTTAAAGAATAAAGGAACATGAGAGCCTCGGTCAGGCTGTATGCATACAACTCACGTGACTGATCCGATTCTTCACTCTATTTCACTCTATTCACTGCGGCTGGCTGGTTTCACACAATCTTATAGCTGCCCTGCCTTTGCTTTCCCCCTTGAGTGTCTCTCTTTGAGACCTTACCCAAACGGAGGGAGGCTCCCTAAATCTGGTCTGAGAGCTACCAGAGAAATCTCCAAGGGTGCCCTGACCCCCAGGATCCAGATGGTAGTCTGCCTCACAGATGGGCGAAATCTTGGTGGAATCTCCAAAGCTGTGTGGGACAGCGACCCCAACCCAAATTAAACTCAGAGACTTCTCAAGGTGGAAAGCAAAGGTTACCTTTATTACAGTCTCACGAGATGGCTGTCTGCTCCTTCGATACATGTGGAGAGAAGAGAGAGACCAAGTAACAGGGCCCGCCTTATGAAAGCAAATCTCTTCCCACCACGCAACCAAGTTTCCACCCACCACTATCTCTTACCCCCTTAACTCAGAGGTGAGGCTTACATTCCAGGCCCGAAATTCAAAGACAAAGAAAGAGGCCAGAAGCCAAGGGCAAATGGCTCAGGTTGGGGGTAGGGCAGGGCTTATTCTTTTGATTAAGTGCTTAAAAACAGGTCTGAGTTGGGGAGGATTTTAAAAGTAATAATCAAGAATTATTTGACCCTTTGAGGAGCCTTCACTTCTGAGAGTTCATTTCTCACACTACCTTCTGAACTCATTACCTTAATTACACTGAGAAGTCTTCACTAGGGCACCCCATTCATGCAGAACAATTGAATTTTACTGAACTTTGGGAGTCTGAGTCAGGTAAAGGTGGTCTATGAAAAGGTCAGGAAGTTACAGTTTATTCATTCATTCATTCATTCATTCACAGTCATCAGAGAAGCATCTACAATGTACTCCATATACTTCGGGGCACCAGTATAGAGACAAAAATGGACATATGTCTACATCTGAATTCTTTTATTCAGCTATTTTATCTACCTGGAAGATAGTACATAGATCATCCAATGTTTTTGAAAAAGCAATGGCAGGATGTTGACTTGTTCTTAGGGACTTAGTGCAATCTTTGGTGACTTGTTCCAGGGACAGGTGTATGTTGGTAAATGTTTAACAAAAAAAGAAAAAAGATGTTCTCATGACACACATTTAAATATTATTAATACTTTCTTAAGCCTAGATAATCAACGAAACAATAAATCAGGTCTTGATTTGGAGCTATTGATTTCCAATGTGTGAAAATTTAACAATCAGCTCATCACACTCCTGCCCAGGATCATTTAAGAGCCATTTAAAAAATGTAAATGAGATCTTAGCAAAGGTTTGTATTTATATAGCTCTTAATGGTTTGCAAAGTGTTTATAAATCTACATCTATTTATCTATCTATATGTGTATGCATGTATACAAAATCTCATTTGTCATCTGTATGTATATACATATATATGTATTATATATAACACCACCCTTCCTATATAATCACATACCCTCACCTCCCCTTGTTCAGTATAGAGTCTTGATTGTTTATGTATGTTTTAATCTGACAGGGTGCCTTCCTCTTCCTGCATCTCCGGTAGGAAATAAAAGTAGCCAATCTTTGCCTCCAGCCCCTGGACAAAGAAAGGAGCCAGACTGGCCTTGAGGGGTATTTTAGAGCTAAGGTGAGCTGGGATCTTGTGATTTCCAGACCTAGTGATCAGTAGGTAGGAATCTTAGGATTTGTTCTCCTTGGGGGAGCAGGACAGCTGGCAAGTCCTGTCAGGCCCCTCTCTTCAAATTTGTTCCTCAGCTCACTGGGGAAGAGGAAAGAAGACTGGGCAGGAACTGCATGCACATGTGAGAGGCACCTGGAGAAATGAGTGAATGGTGAGGGCACAAGCCTGGGTGATTGCTCTAGCAATGATGACTAAGAGACGAAGGAGGGTCTATGGCTGCCTGAAGGCATAGGGACATCATTCGGCACAAGCGATCAGACATTGCATAGTCTTCTAGGTTCCTTTGGGGGAACTTGATATTGGAAAGGAAAACGGCACCCATAAACTCCAATGTCTGCTATCTGCCCCATTGCTTCTGGGGTGGGGGTCAGCAGCATTCAGGTGCCAGATGTTTATATGTTTGGGCACAGCCTAGATGACTCACAGTTCCACTTACAGATAAACCTGCAAGAAAATGTGCAAATGTAATTATTCCATGATTTTTGTGTCTTTGCCCAGAAATGGGCACAGTTATAATCTTCTTTTTCATTGCTTGGTTTCTCATTGGCCCAGAACCTGGAAAGACAGGAGATCATTGAAATGAGAGGGCTTAATCCTTCAAATTCCCAGTTGGTCACCAAATACTAACACAAACTTCATCTTCTAGGTTTGGACCCAGTTTCAGGGAGGCCTGGCCTCAGATGCTGCCACAGCCTGGTATCTCAGCAGTACCTACCTGCCCAGCCCACAGCCAGAGCCTAGAAAGATGGGCATAGGAGGCAAGCTTCCAGGGACACAAAGTCTAATCCCTTTCCCCTCCTCCTCACACCCAAGGCCATGCACTCTTCTAAGCTCTTCTCTCCCTGGGGCCACACACACACACACACACACACACACACACACACACACACACACAGCATACATTGCCATAGAGGCCACACTAAATGTTCAGCTTGAGTTTACTTTGGGGAAATCTCAAAGAGTCTCTTGGAGCAGAAGAGGGGAAGCGGGGCGGGAAGGGGATTGGACTCACTCTGTGCTTTGCGCTTCATCATATGGGGTCCCATCGGTCCATTGCCAGCCTAAAGCATTTTGGTTACTCAGTCCTATCCAATAGTAGGTACCATTGGCTTTTTCATAAAGAAATTTCTATGGAGCAAAAAGAATATTTTAATTTTTTTTATTTTGGGCTAGGCAATGGGGTTAGGTGACTTGCCCAGGGTCACACAGCTAGTAAAGTGTTATGTATCTGAGCCCGGATTTGAACTCAGGTCTTCCCGAATCCAGGGCAAGTGCTCTATGTATTGCACCACCTAGCTACCCCTAAAAGAGTATTTTTAAAGGGGTATCTTGTATGTTTGTGCACGTTTGAGTGTGTACTCATGTATCGATTGTGTATGCTTATGAGGATTCCAGTGTGTGTATGTGAGTACGTGTGTGTGTGCGTGTGTGTGTGCATGTATGGGTGCATATGTGTGCATGTGCATGTGTGTGTGTGCATGTTTCCTCAAACATAGGTCTGATCGCATCACTCCTCTGACCTTTACAATCCAAAGACTTCCTATTAACTCTAGGATCAAATGCAACTTTTTCTGCCTGACTTCTGTTTTCTGACCTATCTTTCCAGAATGACTGTGTATTACTTCCCAGCTAAACAGGGCAGTGGATAGAGCACCAGGCCTGAAGCCAGGAAGACTTGAGTTCAAATCCAGCCTCAGTTACTTACTATGTGTAACCTCGGACAAGTCATTTCACCCCTGTCTGTCTCCATTTCCTCAACTGTGAAATGGGTATAATAATAGCACTTACAGTTATGAGGATTTTTAAAACACTTAACACAGCACATGTGGTAGGCGTTATATAATGCTAATCGTTGCTGTTATTTACGCACCTTAAGGTCCAGTCAAACTGGCCTTTCTATTGCTCTTTGCAGATGACACATTCGCCATCTCCTTTGCACTGGCTGTCCCTCATGGATGGAAAATACTTCCTCGTCACCTCTGTCTCCTAGAATCCCTAATTTCCTTCCCAGTTCAGCTCAGATATCATCTCCATTAGATCTGTCCTCCCTTTTCAGCTGTTTGGGCTCTCCCACCCCACCCCACCCTGACAATCACCCTGTACTGATTTCGTAAAGATTTCTGTTTCTCTTGCACATGTAGCTGTTGTATAGTCTCTAAAGAGCTGGTCTCATAGCCACCAGTCCTGCCTTTTACACATACTGACTGTGTGATTTTGGGCCATAATAATATTGATAGCTAACATTTATATAGCACCTACGTGCCTGGCACTGTGCTAAGCACTTTACAATTATTATCTCATCTGATCATCACAACAGCTTGGGAGGTAGGTCCTATTATTATTATTCCCATTTTATAGATGAGGAAACCAAAGCAGAGCTTAAATGACTTATCCAGGGTCACACAGCTAGTCTATGCCTTTCTGTGTTTTCAATAAGCCCTAGCTATGTGTGAGACTATGTCTGGGTTGCTTGTAGACTGACAGAGAGTTAAAATGAGCTGCCTGTGGACACTCAACTTACTGACACTTCTACCTCCCACTTCTAGGGCCACCAAGGACAGCACTGACCTGTTGTTCCACTGAAGTCACTGAGACCAGGTGGGAGCCCTTCAATACACAGTACTGCTCAGCATCATTCCAGGACATTTTGCCACAGGAAAAGTAGTAGCGATTTCCACCGTGGATGATGCTACGCTCTGAGATTCTCTGAACAAGAATTTCTTGGGAAGAAAGAGGAATGAGAATGAGGAGAAGGGAGACCATAGCTGTGCAGGGCTCAGCTCTGCCTCTTGACCCAGAAATTGGCTGGCTACAGACTGGTGACCAAAGCTTGGTTAGTGGGAGCCAGAGTTAAACTATTATTGTCAGATCAAAAGCCTCTTGGGTCCAGGTGTGTCAAAGGGGGAGGCCATTGGTTGGGTTAGGGATGAGTACTTTTCACTTCTTCCCTTTTTCTGAAGTAGCCAGGAAGAGGGACAGTGAGGAAGCTAGCAAAGGAGGAACAGGGTGCCTGCACCTTGGATAACTCTCCATGTGACACTGAAGCTTGGGTAATGATGGGACTGGGCAGAAGCTTGGAGGTCAGTACAAAAGGTATTGAAGATGAGAGGGAACTCACGGTTTTGCTGTTTCAGAGCTGCATTGGAGACCTTGGCTCTCTCAAGTTGTCCATTTTTCCCTTGAAGATCTAGAGTCACAGGATCATAGCATTAGAAAGAGAAAAGCTCAGGGACAGGTATAGTCCAACTCAGTGAGCATTGAGAAGCCCCTGGAGTAGAGATTTGAGACCTGACTGCCATCCTGGGACTCACAGCTGAAAGGGATGAACATTCCATTTGGGTCCTAAGAATGATTTGAAGCCATCTAGGTCTTTGACTAGAATGGGGAATTGAGTCAGGTTCCTGAGTTCTGGAAGAGAAATGAATGGTCTTCAAGAGACAGACTGAGAAGAAGAAGGAGGAGCTCAGCAATGGAGCCACCAACAAGTGGTGTCAGAGCAACAAGGTGTGAAAAGGATTAAGCTGGAGCCCAACAGGGAGACATCAAGGAGGACCATTGAGGCATCTTGGATCAGAAGTCTTAGGCTGAAGCTACTTGTTGTATTGACCTTGGCAAGGACTAAGGGAAGTTTCCAGAAAAGGTCTTCTCTTCTCCCTACTTCCCCTCCCAGTGCCTGTCCATTAACAGACGCTGGAAGATGTCTCACTCATTTCTTTTCCTCTGTGTTTCATGGTAACCTGAGCTTTTCCTCAGCCATAGAGAGATCAGAAATTAGCTAGAGATAAGCATTTATTCAAATGAGAGCAGAGATACAAATATTTGCCTAAATGTTAACTATTTTCCTAACTGGGGCTCTGAGCTATTGTGACTATACTTCTAGCATTTTATTAAATTTAAACTCCATAAAGCATCAAAAGAGGAGACTCCAGGGATCTGAGATATCATTACATTATCTCTAGATTTTTTAAAAAAAAAGATAATTATTATTACAGAGTATGGAAATTAAAAGCTGAGAGACAAAGCAATAGAAAGGAGACAGCAATAATGATTACCAGCCTGACAGCTATGCCTTCCAAAGTAAGAGCTGTAACCACCAGCTTTACATTCCGTTGAGAGGAAACAACATGGAAACAGAGAAGAGTGACAGTGTGGTACAAAAGAAAGATGGAAAGATCTGGAGCCAGAGGACCTGGGTTCCAATCCTATGTGATTGGTAGGTTTTAGAGACAGCATTTGAGCCTGGGTCTTCCTGCCTCTCCAGGCTAGCATTTCTGACACCTTATGGGGATCCCTGGACTGTTGGTCAGTTCCCAGGTCCTGTTCAGCCAGACTGGCCTTCTGGTTGTTCCTCTCACATGACTTGACATTTCCCATCTCAATGCCTTTGCATGGGCCATCCATCATACCTGGAATATGCTCCCTCCTCTTACAATCCATTTGTTGTTTTTGTTGAGTTATTTTTCAGTTGTGTCTGACTCTTCATGATCCCATTTAGGATTTTCTTGGCAAAGATACTGGAGTAGTTTTCCATTTCTCTCTCCAGCTCATTTTACAGCTGGGGAAACTGAGGCAAACAGGGTTAAGTGACTTGCCCAGAGTCACACAGCTAGTGCGTGTCAGGCTAGGTTGGAACTCACAAAGATGAGTCTTCCTGACTCCAGGTCTGGCACTCTATCTGCTGTGCCACCTAAGTGCCCAAAAGCTTCACTTCATTCAAAGGCTCAACTCAAGGACTATCATATCCTACAGGAGCCCTTTTCTGATCCCTGCCCCCAGGTAGTTGGGGCTTCCACAGACACAACTCAAAATTATTTCGTCTGTGTTTGGTGTACATTAATACGTACGTGTATTTTCTTCTGACAAAATGTCAGCTCCTTGAGGGCGGGGATTCTCAACTTTTAACTTTGTATGCACCATGCCTGGCATACAGTAGGTGCTTAATAAGTGATTCGTTTATTACATTTCCATGTTCCTCTTTTTCCATCTCAGGTGATTGAGCAGAGAAGCCATCTGTGGAGTCCCAATCACCCCCTGACCCCTATGTCACTCTAGACTCTGCTCCCTCCCAAGATTCACTCTGGTGCTTTCTCCCAGTCTGATCAGAGAAAGACGTTTAAGCCTGCAGCCTTTCAGACCATGGTGTTAGGTGAGAACTTACATAGAATAACCACAACTTTAAGGGCAGCAGCCAGTGCAATAGCCAAAAGTGCCAGGGCAGCCTGGACGATCCTTAGCTTCCTGAAGGCTGAGCAAGGGAGAGAGAGAGAAAAGAGTCATTAGCAGTGTTTGGGGGCTGTGGCTTCCAAACACAGAGCCCACCCAGCATCTCCATCACTTGGATGTCCTGACTATAAGATCACAACTTCAGGTCTGGAAGAGGCAAAATAAGCCAGCCTAATCCTTTGACTGCTGTGGAAACTGAGGCCCAGATATGTGAAGAATCTTACCCAATATCATAGAGATAATATGTGTCATAGGTGGGATTTGGACCCAGGTCCCCTGAGTCCAAATCTAAAGCTCTTTCAGCTGCCTCGCAATATTTCTAAGGTAGACCCAGGATCAAGGTTTTACCAGAAGTTATTTATCTGATGAGATACATGCTTACGGTGCTTGGCAAACCTTAAATGCAATATAAATGTAACTATTATTATTATTATGTTTTGTTTCCTCTTTACATTTGTGTCTGATTCATACATGAGACAACAGTTACCTGCAATCCTTCCATAAGTCTTTCTGCGTCCCTCCTCTTCCCCAAAAGGTCAATGGCTCCCTATTGTCTTGTACAGTCTATCACCATCCTCATTCTCTGGTCTTATCCCAAATTACTCCCTTCCCCCTCAGTACAGCTTATGCTCCAACTAACCTGGACCACTCTGTGCTACCAGCCCAGCTCCCTGCCTGTGCACATGTGGTAAACTCCTGGCTCAGTGACTTTGTGCTCTCTTCATCCCTGAAATCACCTCCCTCTTTGTCGCTTCTCATCAAAGTCCTAGTCATCTCTGAGAGGTCAGTTCAAACCCCCTTCTCCTCTTGGAAGCCTTATCTAGTCTCCCCTGTTGCTAAGAGCCGTTTTTGCCTCTGCAATCCCATGGCCCTTTACTGTTCACCTCTAGGATGCTTTGGGCCTGGATCATGGTGTGTTAGAGCTGCCCATAATTGGTGTCTGATCCGGTAACTAACCCTTGGACTCCACAAGGACAAGGACCACATCTTACCATGACTTTTGGATCTACACGGGATCTACACTTGTGTGCCCATAGTTCTGCACACAAGAAGTGCTTTCACTCACTCACTTATTCATTCATTCATTCAGCAAATCTTTTTATGAAGTACCTCTTGTATTCAGAGCACATTAGTAAGCGTCTTCTGTGTGCAGGGCCCCATGCTAGAGCCTGGGGGAAGAAGGAAGTTTAGAGAAGACATAATTCTCATCTTAATGGAGTGGGATAATACACAAACACAGATAACTGTACATCACACTGTCATTAAAAAGTGTCTCATTCACTCCACACATTTATTGAATAGAATTGAGTTGAATTCAGAGACTACTATAGTACTGTCACATCTTTCTCCCTGACACGATCCACCTTAACCTTCACTTGAGCTCTTTGAGAAAGTTAATCAACCTGCCCAGGAAAATACAAATATTCCATGACATGATTGGAGGCTGTAGAGACAGCGAAGACAGGTGGAGCCATAATGGCACAGTGGAAAGAGTCCTGTTTCTGAAGTCAGAGGTCCTGGGCTCAAAACCCACCTTTGGTGCCTTATTACTTGTGTGACCTTAGCTAAGTCACTTCACTTCTGTGCCTCAGTTTCCTCACCTGTAAAATGATGGAACTTGATAGCCTCTGAAGTCTGTTACAGGTCTATGATTTTAAATAAAAGAATGTTGTTGCTCTCAAAAAAACATAAAATCCCAAAGGTATGGAGGAGAAGAAATATCCATACAACATCATATAAGACACTGTAAGTTACTATGTCAACATGCCAGGTCCCAATTCAAAGCATAATGGGAATTGAGAGATGGGGAAGACTTGCCTCTTCTGGAGAAGTCAGTCATTCATCAGTGGAGAGAGTGAGACTTGCATTGCATCTTGATTGATGAAGTGCTTAGCATGGCTAGCACAAGAAAAGGAACATGATATATCCTGAGGACAAAGAGGGGGAGCCTTCCTTGGCCAGAGAAGGTTCCCGTTGAGGGCTAGTGGCAGCTAAGTTGCAGCCACATATTGGAGAGCCCTGAAGGCTAGTCTAGGAAGCTTATGTTCTTTTCTGTAGGAAGAAATTGGCCAGAGCTTGTGGAGGAGGGAAGAGGTGACGGTGTGAGGTGCTAAGGTATTCTGAGGTCTGCTTGTGTCCACCCTACTCTGATTGCCTCTGAAGATAGATAACCCAAGGGGAGCAAGGTGAACAATGTGGGTTTCTCTAATTGAATCATCTGATTTTCTCTTTGTTTCTTTAGTTGTTTTATTATGTTATAAAGGTATTATGTGCTTCTGTCTTGTGTTTACTATCAAATATATTTAGCCATATCTCTCTCCTTCCTTCTCCTAACCCTACTACAATGATAGACTATTTAGGGGCTAGGGAAGTACAAAAAGGTAGCTGGAGATCAGCTGCAAGGAGGAAAACATGGACAGAACTAATGAAATAATTGAGTGTTCGCTTACTGATTATGTTGGTTGCTTCTGTTGGTGTTAGGTCATGAGAAGAATATCTTAATATCCAATTAAAGGCTAAGCAGATTGCAGCATCCTATTTACAGAAAAGGCAAGGGTCTACCCTAAAACATTTTGGTCATGAGCTTCCCAGGATGGAGCACTCATACAGAAGATACAAGTGGTATATAACCAGTTTGCTACACGCCAGTGAGCCACCAGGGGAAGGCACAAGACCATGGACCTTACTTCAAACATGTATAGGGGGCAAGGAGAATTTTGCTGTGACCTAAAGAGGATGTGTGATAGTAGAAGTGAAAGGGCTGGAGGAGTAGGTGTCCATTTTCCAGGTTATCAGGAGGAAGAAAGTATTCCTTGAAAGAATGTAAGAAGTGCTTCAAGGAAAATCCCCAGGAGAAAAAGAAGGTGAGGAGACATGAGGAAAGTCTCACCTGTACCATGAAATTGGAGGATGAAAGAATGGGACACTAGGAAGGAAGGGAAGAAGAAAGAGTCCTGACCTTCTGGAACAAATAATATGACACTTTTCCTGGACAGAGGGAGTTGAGCCATTCTAGAAGAAGCAGCTTCTTGCATTTGTGATGGTGGAGGGTGATGTATGATCCCAAGTGAGTGGGCATCTAGTCATGGATAACAGGAGAACACATGAAGAAGGGGGTTAATGTCTCCATTCTAAGGGATATGATTTTTCCTCACACAAGCAAGAAGATTCCTTTCCTTTCAAGATAAGTATCTGGATTGTGGTGGAGAGCTTTTGGAGATTTGTCAGATTTCACAACCACTACATACTTCTAGTGTTTGGTATGGGGGCAAATACATTCATGATGCCACCAGAAAAATCCTGAAAAGTATTGCTAAGAATTATGAAATTCTAGGGTAAAATACTGAAACTTTTAGGGACATAGGTGGTGTTTTCACCCCAGCTAAGTAAAGATAAGGGGATTCAGAAGAGAAAGTAGATTTGGGTAGTGAGCATATGGCTAAGAAGATGATATCTGAGAATGGAATTTGGACTTTTGGGCTATAGCTAAATACATCAATACAAAAGGCTCTTGACCAGGGATGGAGTATATCTAACAAGGGCTGTTAAGAAACATATTTATCTGGGGATAATACAAGCACTTTTTTTCACAGCATTCTTGTAAAAATAGAGTGAGATCATATATACATACATATACATATATGCATATATATATATATATAGCACTTTGCAAACCTTAAAGTACTATTATTATTATAATTCATTTTCCTTCCTGATGGTTTCCTCAATCCTATCTTTTTGCTGCATCAAAGAATTATTATAGATTTTTATCATTCCATTTTTATATTCCCCACTTTCCTAATATGAACTCCTCCCATCTGGACCATAATCTAATTTTTATTTTTAAGTATTTCTTTATACTTTTCTTTCTTTCCCTTATCTGGTGGCACTTTCAGATCCCGGGCCTCCTGGGATAGTGTCTGATTATATTTTAAGAAATAGTTGCTTCGGTAGCATTACTTTAGTGACTCTTGCCATTTAAGCCAGCACTAGCTGGGAAATCATCAGCTGTTTTTCATTATTTCAGCAAAAACTGTTTTGTCAAGATGGAACAAACTAGGCACGAGTTTCTATATTTAATTTCTGTGGGAAGGTCAATTGCATTTGAAGGAATTTATACTCAGATTACACCGTGTCTAGTACACAGTACGTAATTAATAAACACTTGGTGATTAACTGATCTCCATGTCATAATACCACAACATTCTCCAAGGATTGGTTAACATTCATCTTATTCTGGCATTGAAATAAAAATAGCATGAAAGAATGTTAACCAACTTAACAACTGCAGCTTTTTTTAGAAGACAATTTTGTCTTTTTTCTAGAAAGGACTATTTGATGACTAATACAGTTAAAACCCTCTTATGTATAAGTGTTAATGTCATGACAAATATTAGTAGCTTTTATAGCAAAAGTCTGGTCAGTACTCTTTGAATTTTGTAGTTTTTACCTATGGATTCACTAGATAACAGCAATAGCTAGCATTTATGGAATAGTTTAGAGTGGGTAAAGCACTTTACAAATAAGGTCTCATTTGATCCTCACAACAATTCTGGGGGGCAGGTGATTTATTAGCCTTATTTATAAAACTGAGGCAAACAGAGGTTAAATGATTTCCCCAGGGTCATATAGCTAGTAAAAGTTTGAGGCCAGATTTGAATCAGGTCTTCCTAACTCCAGGTCCAGTACTGCCTTAGATTATGATTACAATATGAGAATCAAGTCAAATTAAACATTTATCTAGTGCTTTCCAGGCACAGTGCTATGTTCTGAGGCTACAAAGAAAGGATGCAAACAACGTTTGCCGTCAAGAAATTCACAGTCTAATGGGAAGACACAAGCAAACAACTCACAGATTGTTCATCCTTCATTCTGGAAGAGGACCATGACATCAGGAAGGTGATGCCATGACATGCAAGTGAGTTGGATTTAACTGTGCAAAGTTACCAGCCTCACTTTCTCCTTTGGAGCTATCTAGGTCCAGGGGCAAAATATAGATCAGGACAACTGAAGATGGCCCCAGATACAGTGGAAGACGTTGGTCTTCTTAGGTCTTTTAAGGTCTTTAACGGATCTCAGTTTGACAGAGGCAATGCCCATTCAATGATTAAGTCTAGGTAAGGAATGAGGCAAAGAATGGCCCCCTTTACCTAGACAGAGACAATTGCTATTTATACTTACTCTGAGCCATCAGGGCCTAAACAATGACTAGGTAGACCTCGGGTTAGGATCTATTGTTGGCCAATCAATGAGAGCCAGAGTGAATTGGATTTAAGGCATGGTCCTATGCAAACACTTACTCATGGAGAGGATATACGCGAGATAAATTAGGGATAATCACAGACAAAAAGTACTAAAATTAGGAAGATCAGGAAGGGCTTCCTGCAGAACACAGGGCATCATTTACAACTTGAAGGAAGCCACGAAGACCAGGAGTGGAAATGAGGAGGGAGAACATTCCAAGCATGAGATTATGAAGAGACCATATGGATATATGGGGGTGGGTGGCACAGTGGAAAGAGTGCCAGGTCTGGAGTCAGGTAGACTCATCTTCCTGAGTTCAAATATGGCCTCAAACACTTACTAGCTGTGTAACGCTGGGCAAGTCACTTCACCCTATTTGCCTCAGTTTCCTCACCTGCAAAATGAGCTGGAGAACAAAATGGCAAACCACTCCAGTATCTTTCCCAAGAAAATCACAAATGAGATCACAAAGATTCCTACACAACTGAAAAATAACTGAAGATATGATAGGAGGTTCTTGTGTGAGGAACAACAAAGTTCATGTCATTGGATCACATGAATCATGAAGGAGACCAAGGTGTAAGAAGACTGGAAGTGTAAGAAGGAGGCAGATTATGAAGGGCAAACATCACTGGAAAGTGTATCTCAAACATCGGAGGCCAAATCTTCTTTTGTATTTGAGAAAAAATGTAAATAGTCTTTTATCTCACTTGTCACAAGGGATGAGTCCTAAATTGAATCTACTTAAAAGCAAGAAATGTTGATTATTTCCTGGTACACCTTCCTACCCATCAAAGTGACTAGATAATGCTATACTTGGCTTTAAAGGAGTGAATTAAGTGCATTAGAAAATGTGAGTTTCTTCGCCTACAATTGCTGGAGCATTTTGAGAACTCCACCCTACCCCACCCCCCATAATAGAAATGCTCTAACATAACCTTGTGAAGGAGGCATGAAACATTCATTCTCAGTCCTGTGTCTTAAACAGCTTCATGTTGTTGTTCAATGGTACCAAATGGTTTTGTCTTCAGGCATTGCTCCAGTCTGTGCTCTCACAGCGTACGCTCATTTGAAATTGTCTTAGCTAAGCATGGTGTGTGTATTACTTTAAATAAAATCTTAACATGAAAGAGAAAAAAAAAAGCTTTTGCCTAGAGTCTATATGATGCAGAGAGCTTTAAACTTCAAAGAAAATGGGAGGGAGAACACTTTCCACATAACTCAGGCACCATAGAGAGGATAAATTATAACAGGAAGAAGAAAGGTAGATGAAACAAGATGATCTCCAAGAAGACAGCCGTCAATAACACCCCATGTCGTCAGATGCTTATGTACAAATCTAGGGAAATAATAATCTGTACAATAATCCTATAATATAGGTACTACCATTACCCCCATTTTACAGATGAGGAAACTGAGGCTGAGAGAGGTTAAGTGGCTTTCCCAGGGTCACATAACCAATAAATGCCCAAGGAAGGATTTGGATCCAGATTGTCCTGACCCAAAACATCCTAATGGAAGAAGGAAAACTTGACTTCCTAGATATCCCTGAGTCATGATGGGATGATTTCTATAACTTGGAATATGTCTCTGGAGGAACAGAATAGGTAAATGTGCTGATCATACACTATTATGCTGTAAGAAGATATATCCTTTTGAGGAAATCCAGTAACCCAAGGTAAGAAGTATGATGAAGGAAGAACACTTGGATGAAGAGCAAGGGAGGGGGAAAGAGGAGCAATATGATTAGGTGGATATGCTCCACCCCACCCGGATTGAAGGAGAAGTGATGAGTTGGGGAAACATGACAAATCCGGCACTAAAGCATGATATTGTGGTGGCTGGGACTTTGAGCATCCTAATGCACTCTGGAGCTCTGTCTCTGCCAAAAGCAGAGCAGTTGATAAACAAACGTATGACTTCCCTAAATGATCACTTCATGCTTCCAAAAGTTGGAGGAAGTGACAAGGAGAAGTGCTATTATGGGCTTGCTCCTGACCCACATGGAGGAACTCTTTGAAATAGAAATACAGGAACCTTGTGGGCAAAGGATTGTAACATCACAGAGAGATGAACAAGAGAGGCCAGCCAGGCACAGGCTGACTGATACCTCACTTTGGAGAGGGCAGCACAAGCATTCAGGGCAGGGATAGAGATTGTGCCTTGACTTCAGTGACACAGCTTGGAAATATTAGAACCAGGACTCCCTGCCCCCCACCCCCCATCCCAGGCTTTTGGCTTCCAATACTAGGGATCTTTCCAATCCAGCCTGCTTCCTCTCCTACAGATGAACCTCTGATACAGAACAAAAGCAAAAGTCTCAGTGCAGTTAGGGCTGGGCTACAGTAGTGGGTATGTGGTCATATATTTAGTGGCTTTCTTTCTCACTTCCTATGTAAAGGGTCAGAATGGTACACTGATTAGAATGCTAGCCTTGAAACTAAGAGAGACCTTGAGAGTGTCCTTCTATCCCTTCTTCTGACCACCATGTGAGCACTTGCCTTATGTGAGTTCTCCATAAAAAAAGTCTTTTTTTTTTTTTTTGCCAAGGGTACATTTGGCATTCAAACAACATGGCCAGCCCATCAGAGTTGTCCTCTCCATAGTAGAGTTTGAATGCTTGGCAATTTGGTTCAAGAAAGGACCTCAGTGTCTGGTAGCTTATCCAGCCAGGTGATCGTCAGAATCTTCCTAATACAATTCAAATTTTGCCTGAAAGACTCTTTTATGGAGAACTCACACAGGGAAAGTG
Organism: Phascolarctos cinereus; assembly: GCF_003287225.1. NCBI lineage: Eukaryota > Metazoa > Chordata > Mammalia > Diprotodontia > Phascolarctidae > Phascolarctos > Phascolarctos cinereus. Next base: position 21,214,235 of record NW_027555625.1, on the reverse strand, counting down.
CTCATGTGGTGGTCTGATGAAGCAATATGAGGACCCTCTCAAGGTCTCTTTCGAGAATTTGAGAATTGATTGCATGCTTGGAAGACACTGGCACAGGACTGTCCAGCATGGTGTGCCCGCATCAGAGGAGGGACTGTGCTCTACAAGCAAAGCAGAATTGAAATAGCTCAAAAGAAACATGAGATGCACAAATTTAAGGAACTCACTCCACATGTTCACACAGACTATTTGTGGCAGAGCATTCTGAGCCCATGCTGGTCTGATCAGCCACAGCTGGGCGCATTGTAATGTGACTTTAACACATCGATGTCATCTTGGTCCTCTTCAAGAATGAAGGACAACAACTAACCAACCAAGCCTTGAAACTACAAAAACTTGGATTCAAGGCCTACCTCTGACGAATGTTGCCTTTGTGACCTTGGGCAAATCATTTAATCTTTCGATGATCTAGGTCAGAGGGACAAACACATCCCCAAGGGGCCCACAATACACTCCCAAGTGGGGCCAAATCAGATTAAAATGTAATTGGGAAATATTTAACAAAATAAATAAAAATAAAATAGAACACAGATAATGTTAATACGTGGTTTTCTAAGGCAATAATGTGGCCTTTGGGGATCCCTAGGTATGGTTTGGTGGTCCTTGAGTTTGACATTACTTCTCTTGGTGATTCTTATGAGAGGTTGGGTTTTTCCCTAGCACTTTTGCTCACAAGCCTCCAACCAGTGTGCTCTCCATTGGTTACCAGCCAGTGACATTTAATTAGCTTTTAGAGAAGGGTATTATTGAGAACAGAAGAATTTATGACAAGAAGAGATAGAGAACATTATGAAATGCAAAATGGATAATTTTGATTACAGTAAATTGAAAAAATTTTGTACAAACAAAGCCAATGCAACCAAGATTAGGAAAGAAGCAGAAAACTGGGAAAGAATTTTTACAACCAGTATCTCTGATAAGGACCTCATTTCTAAAATACATAAAGAACTAAGTCAAATTTATAAGAATACAAGTCATTCCCCAATTGATAAATGGTCAGAGGATATGAACAGGCAGTTTTCAGATGAAGAAATTAAAGCTATCTATAGTCATATGAAAAAATGCTCTAAATCACTATTGATTAAAGAAATGCAAATCAAAACAACTTTGAGGCATTAAATCACACCTCTCAGGTTGGCTAACAAGACAAAACAGGAAAATTATAAATGTTGGAGAAGATGGGAGAAAATTGGAACATTAATACATTGTTGGTAGAGTTGTGAACTGATCCAACCATTTTGGAGAACAATTTGGAACTATGCCCAAAGGGCTATAAAAATGTGCATACCCTTTAACCCAGCAATACCACTTCTAGGGCTGTATCCTAAAGATATCCCAAAATGGGGAAAGGACTCACATGTACAAAAATATTTATGACAGCTCTTTTTGTGGTGGCAAGGAATTGGAAATTGACAGGATGCCCATCAATTGGGGAATGGATGAATAAGTTGTGGTATATGAATGTAATTGAATATTATTGTGCTATAAGAAACGATGAGCAAAGAGACTTCAGAAAAACCTGGAAAGACTTGTATGGTCTGATGCTGAGTGAAGTGAGCAGAACCAAGAGGACTTTGTACACAATAACAGCCATGTTGTGCAATGACTGATATTGATAAACTTAACCCTTCCCAGCAATACAAGGATCTAAGACATCTCCAAAAGTCTCATGATGGAAAATGCTATCCACATCCAGAGAAGGAACTGTGGAGTTTGAATGCAGATCGAAGCATACTCTTTGCTCTTTTTTCCCTTCTGTTTTGTTTATCCTTTCTTGTGGTTCCTCCTATTGGTTCTAATTCTTCTTTACAACATGACTATTGTGAAAATATATTTAGTAGGAATATATATGTAGAACCTATATCAGATTGCATGCTGTCTGGGAGAAGGAGGTGGAGAGGGAGGGGGAGAAAATTAAAAACTAAAAAGCTTATGGAAGTGAATGTTGAAAACTAAAAATAATGTAAAAAAATTTTAAAAGTCTAAAAAAAAGAAAAGGGTATTACTAAAGTGTCCTAGTAGGCTCAGTTGGTGCAAAAACATTTTCCCAATCAAAGACCTACTCTCACCCACATACAATTTTCCTGGGTTAGTTAGCTCAAATATAGATGCCTAAAGGGTAACTCATAACTCTTCATTATTGGGGGCCCTTTTGTGCTCATAGCATCCTCATGAATTCCTCTGAGATGGAGCTCTATTAGGCTGTGCCTTTGCATGGTCCTGAACTATACTTCCCTCTTCTTGCTTCCTGAAGCTGCCTTTCCTTGATATATCTACTTTGTCCTTTCTCAAGTCTGGAATGGTCTCTATGATGAATAATCAATGTAAAAGTTGGGGGCAGGGAGTGTGATATTACCTTTGGGATCACTTCCCCTGCCCTGACTCCCTTGATGCCCATTAGCTCACACTGAGGCACAAGGGTTCTTCCCCTTCAAGAAAGGAGAAGCTTGGCTTCCTCCCTGTGGGACTCCTTTATCTAATATACTTAGGCCCAGACGTGTGTATAATTCTTTCAAGTAATCCAAGTATAATTCCCTTTTAGCACCACCTAATCACATGTAGTGGCTCAGAGCACTTCATTTCTCCCAAGCTGATTAAGATTCAGTCCAGAAATCTGGACCCCTGAATCCACATGAATTCTACTTATCTAGATCTCCACTTATGCCATACAAGGTTCTTGATCTCAGGGACTGTTTTATTTTCCTCAACTGTCCTGGTCTAACACAGGGCCTGGCACAAGATAGGCATCACCCATTGGTGGAGTAATCTAGTCAAAGAGTCATAGAATCACAGAATTTCAGTGTTGAAAGGGACCTTTATCCATCTAGTTCAGCCCATAGCCAGAGGGCATCACCATTAAAACGCGCATGATGATTGGTCTTTCATCCTCAGCCTGAAAAATGCTGTGGATAGAGGACACACCATCTCTCCAGGCTGAACACTCTGGGACAACTCTCATCACTAGAAAGCTTTCCCCAACATTAAACCTAAACTGGTCCATTTCTCCTGGCTCTATCCCTTGGAACACATTAGGCCTTTAAAGACTTGAACATGGCTGGAATCCCCCCCATCCCCCAGTCTTCTCCCATTAAAATTCTCTAATCTTCATATGAAACAGACTCAAGGCCCTTCAGCTTCCTGGTTGCCCTCCTTGGAATAATCTCCCACTTGTCCATCTTCTTCTTAAACTGTGGAGCCCAGGATCTGACATATGACTCCCAATGCAGTCTGACAAGGGCCAAGTACACCTTATTCACATTATAGATGGAAGGGATCCCAGAAAACTTCTAGTCTCAGAAACAGGATGTTGTAGTAAGAAAGGACCTTAGAGACTCTCTGATCCATTACCCACTCATCCCTTCCCTGTTTTATAGATAAAGAAAAACTGAGGCTCAAAGAAGACTACACAGCTTGGGAGTAGTAGAGCCAGGATCCAACACCAGGTAAATTACTTTAAGCCCATCTTACACCCCAATGCCTCTCTGGCTATAGGCACCTGCCTTGTCTGCTCTACTAGAATGTAAGCTGCTTGAGGATGTAGACTACAGCTCACTGTTTCATTGTCCCAAACCTTAGTACAAGACACAAGGTCTACTTGGGGTGGAGTGAGGGGAGCAGGGGAATATTTTGTGAACAAATTCCTTTTCGTAAGAGATTGCCAAGCCTCAGGCTGCTCTCTCTTCTATTCCCTCACCCTTCTGACTCCTTAAGAAAACTTCATCCACCCTCAAAACAGACAGTTGTCAGGATGGGGCTCAAGTGAATCAGCCTTGAGGCTGCTTGGTCTAATGAATAAAGGGCTGGATTTAGAGTTAGGACAACCTGGGTTTGAATTTCACCCACTGACTTATTGTATAACCCTGAGCAAGACATTCTCTGGACTTTAATTTCCTCACCTACAAAATGAGGGGGCTGGACTTGGTGACCTCTAAGATACCTTCCAGATCTAGGTCTCTGGTTCTGGTTTTCCAGAGACTTGTCCTCTTCTCCACCCATCCCAGGGATCCCCAATGCCTCACCCTTTTCAGTCTGAGGTACCATGTTTCTCTGGGTCGTGTTTTCTGAGATTCTCCCTCTGTCTATCTTGTCTTCTCCCTAGGAGCAGCCTGGTCAGTGGGAGTTACTTCTTGACTCTGGGTCTCGGGAGGGAGAGCAGTACCTTTGCCCTCATCAGAGCGATGGAAGAGGAAGTGACAGATCTGGACATCTGGCTCCCTTACTTCCTCCCCATTGTTCCTGTAGAAACCCTACATAAATCAGGGCAGGATGGGCCCAGAGAGAGGGTGTTCTGGCTGTTCCCCATCCTTTATCCCTGAGTCAGTGGGTTTACTTCTCCACCACAACTGTGAAACCACAAGGGTCCGTGGTAGGAAGAAAAATAAGAGAATGGTCAGATTGGTAGGCAGTGTGAAGTGGTGGAAAGAGCACTAATTTTGGAGTTAGGGCATTGTTATGTGTGTATTGTGTAACCAAGAATGAGTCATTTGAACTCTCTGCACTGTAAAATGGAGATAGCATCTATATCTTACTAGAGTTAATGTGGTGCACTTGACACAATGTCAGGTCTGGCATGACAAAATCTAGTTTCCAATCTTGGCCTCAGCCCTAAGTGACTTGACTCAGCTCTATGATTTCTGGAAAATTGGTCACTGAACCTGTCTCCTCATCTGTATAATGAACATGTAGAAATATCTCTTACAAGGCTTTCAGGAGTAGCATGGATTTAGAACGTAAAATCAGTCAGTCAGTAAGCATTCATGAACTACCTACTATGTGCTAGATGCTATGCTAAGTGCTATGGGATTCAACAAAAGGTCAAAGACAGTCTTGGATCCTGAGGAGTTCATGGCCTAATGGAAGATGTAACAGATACAAACAAGCTATATACAAGATAAGTTGGAAATAACCAACAAAGGGAAAGCACTAAAATTAAGAGGAATTGGAAAAGTCTTCCTGTGGAAGGTAGAATTTTAGCTGGAGCTTGAAAGAAGTCAGGGAAGCTGGGAGCCAGGAGCTGGAGACTGTCCCCTGACAATTCAATGTTACTGGATTAAAGAGCACATGGGGGAGTGCATGGTGTAAGAAGACTGGAAAGGTAGAGGAGGGTCTAGGTCATGAAGGGCTTTGGATGACAGATTTTATGATCTTGAAGGTAAGAGGAAGCTGCTGGAGTCAGTTGAGTAAGGGGATGATACGGTTGGACTGGCTCTTTAAGATGATCACTTTCATGGCTGAATGGAGGATGGACTGCAGTAGGGAGAAATTTGAGGCAGGCAGACCCACTAGCAGCTATTGCAATAGTTCAGGGCTGAGAAATTAATAGGATGTGAGGAAGTGTAGGTAGAAGAAAGTTCAAACAATATCAGTTCTTTCTTTGGAGGTGGGTAGTATGCTTCATTAGTCCTTTGGGATTTTCTTGGATCATTATGTTGCTGAGAATAGCTAAGTCATTCACAGTTCTTCATTGAACAATATTGTTATTACTCTGTATAACATTTTCCTGGCTCTGTTCACTTCATTTTGCATCTGTTCATGTAAGTTTTTTCCAGGATTTTCTGAAATCATCCTGCTTGTCATTTCTTACAGTACAATAATATACCACAGCTTGTTTAGCCATTCCCTAACTGATGGGTTATTTTGATTTGCACTTCTCTTAATATTAGTGATTTGGAGCAGTCTTTTGTGCAGTTGCGAATACTTTGTAATTCTTCTTTTGAGAATTGTCCAATCTTTTGACCACTTATGTATTGGGAAATGGCTGTTAGTAATACACACACTTATACATGCATACATACATGTATATATTTACTAATTGTTCATATATCTTGAATACCAAACACCTAATAGAGAAATTTGATACAAAGATTGTTTTCCCCTGAAATTAATTCCCTTCCTCTCTTAGTTGCATTAAGGTTGTCTGAGCAAAAGCTTTTTAGTTTCATGTAATCAAAGTTATCTATTTTATCTTTTGTAATTTCCTCTATCTCGTTTGGTTAAGAATACACCTCTTAGCCATAGCTATGAGAAGCATATGATCTCTTTATCTTCTATTTTTTTATAATATAATCTTTAACATTAAGGCATCATTTCCATTTAGGATGTTTTGTAAATATGGTAAGAGGTGTTGATCTAAGCCTAATTTCTTTCAGACTGCCTACTACTTCTCCCAGCAGTTTTTATCAAATAGGGAGTTCTTTCTTAGGTAATTTGTTTTCTGCTTTATCAAACAGTGAATTATCACATTCCAGTCTATTCATTGATCTACTTGTGTATTTTAAAATTCAATTTAATTTTGTCTTCAGTTTCAAATTTTCTCTTTCCCTTCACTTCTTCTCCAGTTTTTGAGAAGGCAAGAATTATAATATCCATTACACATACAAAATCATGCAAAATATGTTTCCTCATTAAGTATGTTTTTAAAAAATGCTTCAATATGCACTCTGAGTCTATCAGTTCTCTATATCTAGAGTTGGATAGCATTTTTTTTTTATCATAAGTCCTTTGAAATTGTGGTAGATCAATGTTATTATCATTACCTCTCTGGTTTTTTTTTTTTATAGTTTGAGGTCTGGAAGTGCCATTCCCCTTTTATCTCTATGTCTTTTAATAATTTCCCCTTATGGTCTAGTTCTTTTGTTTTTCCAAATTAATTTTGTAATTATTTTATCAAGATCTATAAAGTATCCCATTGGTAATATCGTTGGTATGGCATTAAGAGAGCAAATTAACTTTGGTAGCATTGTCGTTTTTATTATATTGACAAAGCCTAGCCATGAACAATGAATATTCCTGCAGCTATTAAAATTGTTCCTTATTTATTTAAAGAGCACCTTGCAATTGAATCTATACAAGTCTTTTTGTGTGCTTTGAGAATTGATTCCTAGACATTTTATGCATTTTGTAGTTATTTGGAATGGAATTTCCCTTTTTATTATTGTTTCTTGGATTTTAAAAATCAATGTATAGAAACTCAGTTAATTTTTGAGGGTTTATTTTGTAGCCTGAAACTTTGCTGATTTATTAATTGTCTTGATTAGCATATTTGCTGATTCTCTAGGACTTTTCAAGTGTATCACGACATCATCTTTAAAACAGGGATAGATTTGTCTCCTTTTTACCTATATTTATATCTTCAATTTCTTTCTCTTGTTTTATTGTTGTTTCTTGCATTTTCCAGAACTATATCAAATAGTAGTAGAGAGATTGAGTATTCTTCTTTCATAACCGTATGCAGTGGAGATTGTTCTAGTGTATTTGTGTCATGCTTGCTTTTGGTTTTAAATAGATGCCTTTCATGATATTAAAAAAATCCTTCTATGTCTATACTCTGTAAGGGATTTTTTAAAAAAGCACAAATGAGTTTCATACTTTGTCAAATGCTTTTTCTGGCTTTTTATCTAATGAGATAATCATGTGATTTTTGATGTTTTGGTTTTTAATAAGATTAATTATATTGATTATTTTCCTAATGCTAAGCCATTCTTGCATCCCTGATATCAATCCAAGTTGGTCATAATAATTGATTTCTTGGATAAATCACTGTAGTTCACTTGATAGGAGCTACTTTAAAAGTTTTAAATTAATATTCATTAATGATATCGATCTATCCTTTGACTTCTGTGCTTTATTCTTCTCTGATTCAGTTATTAGGGCTACATCTGTCTCATTCTTGTAGAGTCCTTCCTTTCTTAATTTTTTGAGAGTAACTGTTCTTTAATTGATAGAATTCTCCTGTGAACTCAGAATCAGGAGTGGTTTTTTTTTCATTTTGGAAATTCCTTTACAGTTAATTCTACTCACTTTTCTGAGATTGAGTTAGTTAAGATCTCTATTTGATCTTCTGTCAGTTTGGCTATTTTATGTTTCTTGTGTTCTCTGTTTTGTTAGCATATAACTATACATAAAAGTTTTGATTATCCTTCTTATCTCTTCTGGTTTTGTTGTGATTTCTCCCAGCTCATTGCTAGCCTGGTTCTTCCACTCACTACCCACAATTCTGGACACTCATTTACTCTGGGCCTCAGCCTCCTCATTTGTAAAATGAGAGTGTCAGAATCGATAACCTCTATGGGTTCCTTCTAGCTCTAGCTCTATATAATTCTATGATCCTAGAGCATATTAGCCATGGACTTTAAGCAAATTTCTCCCATCCCTCCAGTTTCTTCTTCCTTAAAAATGAGAGAGTGGGCTAAAACATCTAAAAGTTTCCTTTCTTCCAATTCTAAATCAGTTATCCTGGGATCCTGAGACCCCATTTTTGAACCTCAGTTTTCTCCTTTGTAAAATGGTAGGAAGGAATTGATTAGGAGTTTCCTGAGGGTACTTTCAACTCTAAAATCCTATCTTCCTATGCCTCCAGTGTGATCTTTGAGGATAAAAGTTTTTCCCAACCTGACACTGTAGCCACAATTTAAAGGAAGCATTTCTCCCTCCTCCAACAGCTCAAAGCTCTGGCCCTAGTAGCAAAGAAAGCACTCCTTTTCAGCACCATGTATAGAGAACAGCTCATAGAGAGTCTTTCTTGCACCCTCTAGTGGCAGGAACAATGTCATGCTTCTGTTTTAGGGAACAGAATGCATGGAATCATAAAAGAATAAGATCACAGTACTAGACCTGAACAGGATCTCAGAAGACTAGCCCCCCTTGTTTCTTGGATGAGAAGAAGGAGATCCACTATACGACTTTCCAAAGGTCACACAGGCAGTAAATGAGAGGGCTGGGAATTCAACTTACAAGTCCTGTAGCTCTACATTCAATTCCCTTAGAGATGACCATCAATCTCATAATTTAAGAGGAAAATGAAGAATAGTGAGGGGAAGTGAGATGTCAAAAGTCCACAGCAAGTCAGTGGCACATCCAAGATGAGAATCTGCATTTCCATTTCAGCATAGTATTTTCTTTTCAAAAGAATTTATTTCAAAAGTTCGTAGCAAAGGAATTCTGGCTAAGAACACAGTGGTATCAGATATCTATCTGCCCCTGTCTTTCTAGGGCTAACTGAATCAGAGCATGGGTCTAACAACTTCATCTTGACTCAGTGTGCTTTTTAAATACTTTCTAAGATGAATTGTCCATAACCATGCCCCCCCCCTTACCGTATAAGAGTCTAGTGAAGCACCATGGCCTAATGGGAAGAGTAATGAACTTAGATACAGAAAGCCTGGGACACATTCCAGTTCTACCATTTACCAGCTATGTGATTGTGGTTAGTTCAACTTGCCCCTTTAATCCCCAGTTTTCTCATCTGTGACATGGGGCTAAACATAAATGACCAGAGACTTGGAACTGGAGGGGAATTCACAGCTATTTAGTCCAATTACTTACTCTCGCATATGAGAAAACTAAGTCCCAAGGAGGTTGAGCAATTTTCCAACAGTCTCACAGGTAGTAAATACTTTGAATGAGTTCTGTGGCTCACAATGCCATGTGCCAGAAAAAGTCTCCTTCACAACATTGTTGAGAAAGTGCTGAACAAACTGCAAAATGCAACAGAAATGTGAATTCTTGTAATGAAATAACAATGATGATGGTTATTATAATTATTATTTCTTTATTCAGCAATAAAATCAGTTATTTACCTCTATAATATTCATAGACCATTAAATAGAAAAGAATGATAATTACACACCATTCAATATTAATGAAATTCATGCTTCATCATTTTAAAACAGTTATAGAAAAATTAACATGTCTTCACCAGAAACCATGAGGAAGATTGAGAGATATTCTCAAAGAACATGATGAAAAAGGCAAAAATCTACAGACATACTTTTGGTCTAAGCAGAAATCATTTTACCAAGCAATAATGGTGGATAACAGGTGGAGATTATCAGATTTGTCAAATATAACCAAAGCGGTTTACCTGCAGATGGAGTCAAGAAAATCTATTAGTCAATTGACAATGAACAAATCTTCATTGAGCATTTATTATGTACCAGGCTCTGTGCTAGATAGTAAGGACACAAATATAAATGACTAGGAACCAAGAGTGCAATTAAAAGGCTCTCTGTGGGTGACATTCACATGAACTAAGCTAACAATGTGCATACAAAGAAGTGCCAAACAGTTTCTCGAGTCATACAGATTTGGATGTAGAAACAGAGGGATTTGTAATGACAATTTAGGACCAGGTCATTGCTACCAGTAATTACAGAAGGATAACCCTAAAGATACCCGACTTAGAAATTAATACAGATCAGGCTGGGAAATGGTAGAAACTGAGTGTCTACCATTGTGGGTGGTAACAATTCAGCACCTTCTGAATGCCTAAAAAGTCATGATCAATTCAAAGCTTCATAAATGAGTAGAAGATTAATGGATAAACTAACAATGCTTAGAGAATTGCCTGGGGCACTAAGATATATTCAATAACTTTTTCATCTGTTACTCCTGAAACCCCAAATTAGCCTTTTTGAATTCAGCAGATAAACTGGATCCAGAGGATTAGGAGAAATAACCATTGCCCCTGCATAATATTCATCCATAAAAATTTATTAACAACATTTTGAACAGATAGCACCATAATGAAAACTCATACTTTCCCAACTACATGGAACAAAATGTTTCTGAAATAGATCTACTGGAAAAAATTGATATGGGAAGAAGACAATGGACACACACATCACCAGTAAAAGTTAACTTTTATCAATCTTTAATTTTCTAGTCTTTGTGTTATTTTGTGCACAGAAAGGGTTTTTTTCTTTACAGCAATGGTTGGAAGCTTTATTACAGGTTGGTCTCACTGTCCTTTCAACTTCAAGAAGCCTGTGCTTCTTTCTATAGAAGAATCAGTAAAAATTCCTCTAGCTGCCTGGTCTCCCAGAAGGTCTTTGCTTGTTTTCTGAGGATTATAAGAGCTTTGACTTTTGCACATTATGTTAAGTAGTATCCGTTGTTAAAAGTCACAGAATTAAAAATGCAACAAAAAAGTAAAGAAACATGAACACAGAACCAAATCCAACACTTGACTGACCAAGGATGAACAAAAGGTAGAGAAATGAGTGGAATTTGGTTTTATTTGACCTAGTCCAGGTCAGACATTTTGAGTCAGTCTAGTGTCAGCTGGAGCATTCAGAGAAAGTCATTGCTGTCACAAAATAAAATGATCAAAATGAGTGCTTGTCCCAAGCACTTTGCACACCAATATGAATATCACCTTGTTCCAGGATGATACACGTACACAGATAAGAAAATGAGGAGGAATAAGGAGTAACAATGAGAGAAAGCAGGAAAGGCCTCCAATAGACCCCCAATAGGAGAAAACATCTGAGTTAATCCTCAAAGGAAGCTAAAATATTTAAAAGGCAGAAGTAAGGAGGTAGTATATTTTATGCATGGGGGACAGCTTGTGCAAATGAATGGAGATGGAGAAATATGGTGTAATGTATGTGTTTAGTCATATCCCACTCTCTGTGACCCATTTGGGGTTTTCTTGGCAAAGATACTGACTGGAGCAATTTGCCATTTCCTTCTCCAGCTCATTCTATTGATGGGGAAAATGAGGTAAACAGGGTTAAGTGACTTGCCCAGGGTCAGATAGCTAGTATCTGAGGCCAGATTTGAACTTGGGTCCTCTTGATTCCACTGTGCCACCTGGCTGTCCATCTCAGACATGAACTCTCCATAAAGCTCAGTTCATTCTACTCATTGGCTGCCCCAAACATGTCACCTTCACCATCTTGATACCTTTATTCATAGCATTTCCCACTTCTATCCATGTAGCTCATCCTACAAAGCCTAACAGTCACCACCACCACCACCACCATCATCACTAGCATTTCTATAGCACCAATGAGGGCTAAATTTAGCTGGAATGTAGAGCACATGAAGGGGAGTGATGTAAACAGGTCTGAGAAGATAGGCTGGATCCAAACTGGAAACAGGTCCTGGGAGATGTAGTAACTCCCCCAAAATCACACAATTAACAAGAGAACTGGGATCTGAACTTAACTCCCTTGCAGCTCAGTTGACATTTATTGAGCATATTCTTTCTATTCCCCCCCCCCCCATGATCTCTTGGATTCAGAAGACTTGGGCTAAGTCTTGACACCAACATTCATTAACTGTCACTGAGCAAGTCACTTCATAATTCCATGAAGAACTCCCTTATAAAATCTTATGTGTAAGTGAGCTGGGATTGTTTCTGGGGCTACAGACATTTCACTGGTAGGGGAATATGGAATGTAATCTAAAGGCCATTGTTAATAATTTTATTGGCCTGGGCAGTTCAAGAATACCCAAGGCTCTTCCTGAAACTCTGAGGCTATTTGGTCCAACCAGACTCCTTCTGCCAGTGGGAAAAGAAGACACATAGACTGAAACCATCAGAATGACTGATGAATTAATGAACACCAAAGGAGTTCTAACAACTTCTGTGTGCAGCATTAATTAGCTTCTCTCTCTCTCTCACTCTCTCTCTCCTCTTTCTCTCTGTGTCTCTGTTGCTCTGTCTCTGTTCTCTGTCTCTGTCTCTGTCTTTCTCTCTCTCTGATTTTTTATGGAGAACAGAGGGGAAACAAATCTATAATTTCATTGGTGTAGAGAACTTTCTCTGACAACATAGATCAATTGTTCTGCAATTTACAGTCTTAGAGAATTGCCTGAGGCACTGTTCAGAGACTTGCCCTGGGTCACATTACATGTCAGAAGACAGAGTTGGCCCAAGTCTTCTTGACTCCAAAGCTAGCTCTCTATTATGTGATGACCACTTACCTATCTTGCTTGTGATTACCAAATTGAAAGGTCCTTGGGGTTCTACTTATCCAGGATTGGTACCCAAATGGAATGATGGGAAGCATTGTAGTATAGTGGCTTGAATATTGGATGGAGAGTTCTCCAGAATTCCCAAAGACTTGGGTTAAAATAATTTCCTCTGATAGTTACTAGCTATGTGATCATGGACAAATCACTTAACATCTCTGAGACTTAGTTTCCCCAATTGTAAAATAACAATAATGCCTGCAGTACTTGCTGCAATTGTAAAGGGATCAGCTTCTTTTGTTCTGAGGAAACCTCACAGAGTGAGGCTCAAGATTCAGGTTCACATCTAAGTGCTACCAATTATCTAGTCATGTGTGATCTGAGGCAGATCACTTCAATTCTTTGGTTCTTGGTTTACTCATCTATAGAATGAAAGTTGGATCAGATAATTTCTAAGTCCCCTCTAGCTTGAAGCCCAGTGAACCTATCACCTCGGTTCTTCAAATAACTAAGTTTGTGACTCCGGGCAAATCCATGAACTTCTCCAAGATTCAATTTCCTCATGTATAAATTAAGGATAATAATTACCCTACCTATTTCACAAGACTATTAGGAAAAATTGCTTCATAAACTGTAAAACACTTGATAAAAGTAAGCTGACCTTTGGTCTATACTGGTCAGATAATTAAGCAATCTTGTGATGACCTTTTTGGAGTTTATTAGCCCTGTAAGTTAAGTTTTACCCTCCCCCTGAGAGATGCCAGAGAAAGTGGCATTGATTTTTGACCCCCATTAGATTGTAAGCTTTTTGAGGGAAAGGACTATTTTGTGGTTTTTTTGTATCCCTATTTGTTAGCTTTGGACAAAGTAAGTGCTGAACAAATGTTTTCATTCACTCATTCATCCACCCTTGCTATAGGAATAATGTCATACCTACTGTGTAGTTACAATCCTGAAATTTCCTCCTAGATGACCTGGAAATGCCTCACAGTGCGAACCTACTGGTTCACTGGTTTTGGACCCCCCCCCAATCTATTTTCCTTCTTTTCCTTATCTTGCCTCTTCTTAGTAAGGGGATAGGCAACTGGACTGTGAACTCAGGGTTCCTCTTATGCAAACTTGCTAATCTTTAATTGTGGGAAATTCTGTCATATTTTTCTGGGTTTATAAGGTTTATATGACCTTCTTAGTAGGTTATAGTAAGCATTTGCAGAAATATGGAACTTGACTACTTCACCTGACCTTCTGTTCTTGTCCTAAATTCAAAGAGAATTTTGAGGATGAGGTGAACATTATTCCTCAAGGCTCCCCAGAGCTTTTGTAAGAGTTTGGGGGAAGAATTCTTAAAATAAGTTTGGAGGACAGCTCAAAATCAAGAATGTAGCAGGGATTATAAGGAATTTCCTAACCGTCCTAACTGTCTCAGGCTATGGACCTTGAATCAACACCAGGCAAGAGCAGTAAAAGAATAAATTTAATCTTATCCATAGAAGCATTTGGACTGTTTTTATTGATTGCCATATTGGAGGCCTTGGTTATACAATAAGAAATTGTAGTTTCCTTCATCAGGGAGAGATTTGTTAATTACTATACCACAGTGGATAGGAGCAGAGGCCCAGAAGCAGTTAATAATAGCCAGTCGATCATGCCAGATAGAAGTCTATGTCTACAGAGATGCCCAGTAGATTGCAAAGACAATGCAGTGCAGACAGTAGCATAATGATGTCACCAGAGGATGTTGGCATCAATGCAGCACTGGAGATGTGAACTGGCCAGGCCAAATGGGTTGTTCTGTGTTTGTGCTCCATGGTTCCTGATGTGTGTGCCTTCTTTGTGTGTGCTCTGGCCTTACTGATTCCTGAGGCATTGCCATCAAAAAGAAGGGCTTTCACATTGCAGTAGGGGTGTGTGTGTGTGTGTGTGTGTGTGTGTGTGAGAGAGAGAGAGAGAGAGAGAGAGAGAGAGAGAGAGAGAGAGAGAGAGACCAGCTTTGGAGAGAAATCTTTTCCAAAACCAGGGGGCTCAAATGTCCTATATTAGAAGTGACTAATCAGTGACCAGAGTGCTATGGGTCTTGGAGCAGGGCTGCCTGATTGAAGGTTAGGGATGATCACAGGAGTGACATAACATCCTGGGTTCTGCTCCAGTACTCCTGGACTTTGGACAAGGCCCCAGCAGGATGGCTCACGTGTTCCCCAAGGCAAAACTAGAAGCAGGCAAAGTAGGAAGGAATGGGCATGAAGGGAGGACATCCATTCTGTTAGGGCTTGAAACCAAAGCCTCCCCCAAACCCACAGCCCCCCATACTCCTTGATTAAGGGGCAGTCCCAGTGGCTGTTGTGTGCTACCAACCTAGAATAAAGAGGTCTAGACAGAAGCCCCAGAGGCATCTTGTGGCCATTTGCATATTTATTTTTACTTTTGTTATCTTAGAGACAAGAGAACTTTGGCAAAATGCTTGCCTTTTCTAAATGGTTACTATGAATATCATTAGCATACACCAAGGTAGTCATTCATGGGGACTTCCTAGGATGTCTGAACAAGAAAAGATGTTTCTAGGTAACTAGAAAAAGCAATAAGTTTCTCTGATAAAGGTCTCATATCCAAGATATATGAATAAATGATTTAAATTTATGACCAAGAACCATTCCCCAGTGGACAAATGGTCAACGAATATGAATGAGCAGTTTTCAGAAGAAGAAATCCAAGTTATCAACAACTATATGAAAAAATGCTCCAAATCACTAATAATTTAGAGAAATGAAAATTAAAGGAACTCCAAGGTTCTACCTCTCACCCAACAGATTGGTAAAGATGACAAAAAAATAAGTGAGAAATGTTGGAGAGGCTGTGGGGAAACATGCACACTGGTACACTGTTCATGAACTATGAATTGGTCTGGCCAGTCTGGAAAGCAATTTGGAGCTGCACCCCATAAGGCACTAAGCCAGTCCTACTCTGCTACCCAGCAATACCACTTTAGCCTTATACCCCTAAAGAGATTTAGAAAAAAGGAAAAGTACCCACAGGTACAACAATATTTATAGTAACTTTTTTTCATAGCCAGATACAGGAAATTAAGGAGGTATCTACTTATTGGGGAATGGCTAAATAAAATAAAGTATATGAATATAATTGAATTATTGCACCATATGAAATAGTGAAATGGAAAGTTTCTGAGGAAACTAGGAAGACTCATGAACTGTTGCAGAGGAAAGTGAGAAGAACCAGGAGAATAATTTGCAGAATGACAACAGTGTTGTAAAGAAAAACAACGTGGAAAAACTTGGAAACTCTGATCATTACAAGGACAAACCATGATTCCTGAGAAATGAAGATGAAACATGCTATCCATTTCCTGCTTGACTTAAAATGCAGAATGAGACATATTTTTAGAAATATCCAATGTGGGAATTTGTTCTGCTGGACTATGGATATTTATAACGAGGGTTTTATTGTTATTTGTTTCATTGTTATATGGGGGGAGTGAGTTCAGAAAGAGAGAGAATAAATGTTTGCAAAAATAATTATTTTTTAAATAACGTATTTTTAAAAAGAAACATTTGAACTGTTTACTTTTGTAAATAAGATTTTAAAAAATTAACAGAGATCTACTTTCTCTCCCTCCCATCCCTCTCCAAATAAGTGCCCAAATATAAGAAGCACACAGACCATGCTAGGGGCGGGAGGTGGGGCTGGGGGAGGAGACAGGGCATGGCCAATAAGAAAGGACCCAGACACAAGTCAAAGCTGCTGATTGACATGCAAAGCAAGCTGCATTAAAAGCTCCAGCAGGTGAGTGACCTACTCTAAACGAGCTCAGTGAAGAAAAGAAACAAGGGAAACAGCTTCAATTGAGAAAAAGTAAGTGGAGACATAGCTTCAATAATAATAATAATTATACATATAATAACATGTATATAATATAATAATCTATTATGTATTTAATAATACAGCAGGAAGTTGGGCCAGAAGGTGGGGCAGCAGGGAGCTATATGCCAAAGAAAAGGTAGTAACCTCACAGCTCAGAAGGTACACTTGTAATCATGGAGAAAAAGTATGTCTGCTGAATGTTGGTGACCTGGACTGGTTTTGTCCTGGACTATTGATGTACTAGGGCATGAGACCTTTCTGTATTTTCTGCCCAGTTAACTCAACTCGGTCGTCCTCCTGGCCATCAGTAGGTCGCCTCTATTAACCTGTGTTTCTGTTATTAGAACATAAGCTTCTCGTGAAGAGAGAGATTCTAACTTTTGCTTTCTGTCCTCAGAACCTAACACAGTGCCTGGCACAGAATATTCGTAATAGACCCTTTTCCTTTCCTTCATGCATTCATGCATTGCTTACCTGAGTACTTGGCTGAAAGCCCTTTCCAGAGATTTTCAAAATAAGCATGATACTGAAATTCCCACTGTTTCCCTTGGTGAAGACGTAAGGCAGAGAGATTTTGTGAGAGATGCTTCCAAAACTGTGTCCAGATCTCTGGGCTAAGCTATCTGCCCTGCATGCTTAAACATCCCACCCTCTACCTTTGACCTCTCAATCTGGAAACCAATCAAATCAATACTTGAGCAGGTTAGTTGACTCCCTCCTTGCTCCATAAGTCATTCCTGTGATTCCTCAGATCCAAACACCCCTCCCTGGCTACCTACTCCCCTGCCTGTCTCCGTTCTCCCCATTACAAGGTCAGCTCCTAGGAGCAGGGACTGTCTCACGTTGATTTTGTATTCCCAGTGTTTAGCTTGCCACTTAGCAAACAGCTGGCTCTTAAGACAAGTTTTTCTTTCCTTGCTGCCATCAGAAGGTAAGTGTGGGCGTTTATGAAAGGTCTCAAAGAAATTATGGGATCTCAGAAGCATAGAGGGGAAAGGACTATTAGGTGTTACCCAGTCCAAAGCAGATTTGCACCGGAATTCTCTCTGCGACTTGCCCATTCAGCCTATGCTGGAAGACTTCTAGCGATGGGAAAGCCTGTTCCTTTTGCACTGCCCTCGAGGTCTGAGATTCTGTGGCTTTTGGTGAGGTCTTTCTCTAGGGATTCATCAGTGTCCAGGGCTAAAGAAGGCCTGAGTCTGCACTTGGCTGCTGGCTGCTGTCACTGCTATACCCAAAGGACCAGAGGCAGACCAGAGGATGCTCATACTAGGATTCAGTGATACCTCTGGGTCAGTCCAAGTCACCTGCAGAGGGCTGAGGATGCTTGGGGAGGGGAACCACAAAGGAAAAGGGGGATCCAGAGGCTAAGGAGGTGAAGGGTGGCTTCTGCCTCAAATCTGGGATGAGGTTGACTCTCCCAGAAGTGGGAAGAACAGATGCCTTCACCAGGATGAGTTGGGCAGAATGCTGCACTCATTATCTGAGCCCTGGTAGGTGAGTGGGAGGGTTTGGGTGCTAGGGGAGTTTGTAGGGAAGGAATGAAAAAGTGGTGATTCTGCTGTCAATCAGACAGGTCCAACAGGAGAAAGGACATTGACCTTCTGGCATCACATGTGGGATTGGAAGCACTCAAGCAGACTCTTACAGGAGCAGCTGGAGGAAAAAGGGCACAAGTTGCAAAGGTACCAGCTACAAAGAAGTGTCTGGGATCTGGAAAAGGAACAGGTGAGGAGACAAGAGAGGGAGCTTCCCTGGAAAAATCTCCATCTCCCTCTGAGTCCTCTCCATAGAACAATAGATTTAGAGCTGAAAGGGACCCAAGATGCCATCTAGCTCAACCTTCATCTGCCTCCATTTTACAGGTTAGAAATGGAGACCCAGAGGTTTGGTGATTTGTCCTTAGTCACACAAGTAGGAAGTGAGAGAGGCAAGATTTGAACTCAGGGCCTCTGACTCCAAATCCAGCACTCTCTCCAGTGTACCATACTGCTTGTAGGTCATACACCTATGACCTGGAACCACAGGAAGCTCTGGATTGAGAGGAAAGACTAAATCTCATTGGGAGAGTCTATCCTGGATGGCTCAGAAAGGTACTCCTAGATGTCCATAGTATTTGCTCCTTCCATCCTGGGACTTACTCCATGTGGGATCAAAGAGACCTGGGGCTAGTAGAGGGCAGAATGGGGTACGTTTCCCTCCTCCACCTACCAAGTCTCCCATTCAGGCAGTGGCTTCTTTCCTTCCAGAAAAGAAGGTGAATCCTGGGGAGGGAGATGGTATGACTGAGCTGCATTGGGTAAGGATGGTGCCAATTTTCTGTCATCTATAGGGTCTGTAGGAGAAGGAGACTGAAGAATCCATGGCTCCCTACCATATCCGGAAATATCAGGACCAAGACAGGGAAGAAGTGATGGACATGTTCATTAAGGGAACACTAGATCACATTTCTCCTGGCTTCTTCTATGTACTGAAGCAGCCCAGAAGCTTCTTGCTCCTGCTAGGAGGCCCAGGGGCCCTGTTTCTTGCCTCTGGCTCCCTCCTCCTGTCTGTCCTGGCCTTCCCAGGCATCCTGGCCTCCCTCTGGCTGGTTGTTAGATATCCCTTCAACTGGTATGTGGATAATGCTTTACACACTGACCTGCAGGACATCAGGAAATCCTATCTCAATGACAGAAGATCTTGTTTCTGGGTGGCAGAGTCAGAGGGTCAGGTGGTGGGCATGGTGTGTGCCTGCCTGGTGCAAGGGGTTTCAGGAGGACAGAAGCACCTGGAGCTGCTACATTTGTCAGTGAGACCAGAGCAGCGGGGGAAGGGCATCGCCAAATCACTGACCCAGACTCTGCTCCAGTTTGCAAAAGACCAAGGGTATGATGCTGTGGTCCTGAATACCCTTTGCTATAATTACCCAGCTCAAAGAGTATATGAGCAGCTGGGCTTCTAGAAAGTACGTGTAGCCTTTGATTCTCTAAAATGGAGGTTGGTGGGTATTCCTTTTTTCTACTATGAATATCCAGTCCCTTCTTCACTCTGAAAGCTCCCCAAGCCATCTTGGCCTTTAGCCCTTTATAGATTGGCCCACCTATCAGTGCTCAGTAAAGGCTGTTAACTTAACCACCACCATTGACTTTCTCCCCTTGTGGCAAAAGGCCTTCTCCCTAACAGAGCGGCTTAAGATGGGTAAAATCACAGGATCTCAGCATTGGAAAGACCTCACTGGCATCCAGCTAACCTACCGCTAACCAGAATCCCTACCACAATGTACCTGACAAATGGGCATCCAGGCTCTGCTCAGACAACTTCAATGAGGGAAATGCTTAGAGGGCAGCCCCATTCTACCTTGGATGGTTCTAATTGTTGGGAAGATTTCATTTAATGCTGCCTAATCTCCTTCTCTGTGGTTTACACACACACACACACACACACACACACACACACACACACACACACACACTTACTTCTTGTTCTTGCTGCTGGGACCAAGTGGATTTCTCTTCTACATGAAAATAGCTTCCTTCATATCCTTGGTGATGACTTCCTGGTACAATCAAATTCAATAAAACTTTACTATGTGCCTACTACAGAAGTACTGGGGATAAATTTATAAAAAGAAAACTAATCTCTGTCCTCAAGGAGCTTACAGTTTAAAAGGGGACTATTTCCAAAGATGATTAGGGGAAAAGGAAAAGAATGCATATGTTCTAAAAATGTTTATAGCAGGGGCAGCTAGGTGGTGCAGTGAATAGAGCACTGGCCCTGG
Organism: Phascolarctos cinereus; assembly: GCF_003287225.1. Classification (NCBI taxonomy): domain Eukaryota; kingdom Metazoa; phylum Chordata; class Mammalia; order Diprotodontia; family Phascolarctidae; genus Phascolarctos; species Phascolarctos cinereus. The sequence continues at coordinate 21,193,864 of NW_027555625.1, read as the reverse complement.
ATTCAGGAGGACCTGAGTTCAAATACAGATTCAGACCATAACACTTACCAGCTGTGTGACCTTGGGCAAGTCACTTAACCCCATTGCCTAGCCAAAAAAAAAATTAATAAAAAATGTTTATAGCAGCTCTCTTTTTGGTAGCAAAGAACCGGAAATTGAAGGGATGCCCCTCAGTTGGGGAATGGCTGAAAAAATTGAGGTATTTGATGTGATGGAAAATTACTGCACTAGAAGAAATGATTAGCTCAATGATTTTAGAAAAACATGGAAAGACTTCCATGAAATAATGAAGACCAAAATGAGCAGAACCAAGAGAACATTGAATACAGTAACAGCAATGTTGTAAAAATGACTTTGAGTGAATAAATTTTGCCTATCATAAATACCCAAATTAATTATAAACAAAATATGAGGAAAGATATTATCTTCATCCAGAGAAAGAACTGATAAATAGAAGTGTATACAGAATAATTTTACATATACATGTATATATATTATATATATATATGTATACATATATATATACACACACATACACATATATACCTATTTACATATGGGTACACATACATTTACCTATATGTACCCATATACATATAGGTATATATATTTACATTTATATGAATATTTGTGTCTAATAGTTGTCATTTCTGGGGTGGAGGGAGGGACTGGAAAAAAAGAAACTTACATGATAATGTTGCTGTATATTTGAAAGGAAAAGCAAGTTGTGAGCAGTAGATTTGCAGTTTTCATGTACAAGCATCTTTTTTAATTGTACTATGTTATGGAAATACTTGTTTTATTCCATAAACTAAAAATAAAATAAAGCAATTTAAAAGAGGATACAACATACAAAAGTGGGCAAGAAGGGGTGGGGGGATGGGACCCCAGGGGTACCAAGGTGGGAGGGAATCTTGTTCCATGGAGTTGAAACCAGGCAGAGCAGCAGATGCAAGTTGGAGCACCTGTAAGATAAACATTCCTAGTTCCTTCTACTAACATCTATATGATATAATCTCAGGGCTCTTCACCATCCTGGTGAGATATTTCTTAAAATATGGTACCTCAAACAGAACAAAATATTTCAGATGTGCTCTGACTAGGTTAGAGTAATACAGTGTGATCATCACTTCCCCAGTCCTGGAAATATGTGCACCCTGAAATCCAATTAGCCTTTTTGCTGACATATCACACTATTTACTCACAATGAGCTTTCATTCCACCCTCCCTGCCCTGACTCTTTTCAGATGGACTGTTCTTTTCTCAACTCATACTTGTGAAGTTTTTTTTTTTAAACCAAAATTTAAAACCTTTCTTGTACACTCACTAAATTGGATCTTATTAGAGTCAGCCTGGACTTCTAGGCTTTGGGATCTCAACTCCTCCATTACTTGAGTCAGCTGAGCCAGTGGATAGGGTGCTAAAGTTGGGAATCAAAAAGATCTGAGTTTAAATGCAGTCTCAGACACTAGCCATGGGACCCAGGGAAAGTTGCTTAACAGCAGTCTGACTCAGTTTCCTCAACTACAAAGTGGCCATAATAATAGTGCCCACCTCCTAAAGTAGTTGTGAGGATAGATTGAGATATTTGTAAACATTAAAGTGCTATACAAATGCTAACTAGTTTTTCAATATCAGAAACCAATACAAGGATTGAAAACCAAGATAAATTGGTAGCAGTCAGTCAAATATTTGTTAAATACTTAGTATGTGTTAGGCATTGTGCCAAATGTTGGGAATACAAAGAAGGCAAAAAAACATGGCCCCTGCTCTCAAGGAGTTCATATTCTAATGGGGGAAACAGCGTGCAGGTAATTGGGTCCATAAGAGATAAATAGGTGTTACATAAAAGATATCTAAACAGTCGATGGAAGGTAACCTCAGAAGAGAAGGTATTAGCCCAGCAGCTAGATGGATCAGGGAAGGGCTCCTACAGGGAAGCTAGAAATTGGAGATGAGGAGGGAGAGGTTCCAGGCATGGGAGATAACCAGTGCTGTCTAAAAAAAGCTAAAACTGGCTTCCTTGCTATGCCTCAAATTTGGTATTCTGTCCCTTTTCTATAAGTCTTAGTACAAACTGTCTTGTACTCTCAAGCCTGGAATGCATTCAAGTCTCTTTTTTGCCTGTTAAAATTTCTAACTTCATTATTTTTTAAACTGAATACAGCACTTTATTAGTGGCATAGAATTTTGAAAAGCAATAAATAATACGTCATAAAACACTTAACAATTAGTTGCATGTCTATAGCTTCTCCTACACCCAATCAGTTTTTAGGCAGTACACAAGTGACCTCAAACCCAAGAGTTCTAGGAAACTCGGGATCCTGGTGTCTTTGCCCCATCACACACTCCTCCTGTGAACAGGCAAAGTAGTATAGGCAATAAAACATAGTTCACTTCTGACATTCAATTCACCTATCTCGAAATTTTTAGATGAAGATTCGAGAACTTGGGGATTTTGTGGGTTTTTTTAAATTAATTTGCTTTGAAGTTAAATACTAAAACTTACATACAAAATAAAAATGAAAAAGAAACAAATTACAAACTTAAATACCAAAACTTACATATTAAAGAAAAAAAGGGGAGGGGGAAAGCATTGCTAAGTGTTCAGCAGAATGTAAGACAGGATTCAAAATAGCAATAAATTTCCATTTCAAGAAAGGCTATATAATAAATACTACACATTGTACTCAGAGCTGTCCAGCTTTGCTTTACTTCCTTGTAAGTTTTCTTTTGTTCTCTGTTGTGCACCTTTTGCTTGCTACAATAAAGTGCAGATACACACACATATATATGCACAAACATATACACACACATTTATATATACCTATATATACTTACATACATATAAATATACTTAGATATTTAACCTACCCCTCCTCCAAGGATACCTCCCTTATCCTCTCCCCCCTTTCCCCTTACCCACTTGTTTTTATCTGAATTTAAAAGAGCTTTATAGCCTTCCAAATATGTTATTCCCTCTTTATCCCATTATGTTTAGTCTAGACAACCTTCTATAACTCCCCCCCCTCCCTTATCCTATTCCTTCAACCTCTTATTTCTTTATAAATTTAGAATACTTTTATTCCCTTCTAAATGTATATATTGTTCTCTCTTTAACCCAGATCTGATGTAAGTAGGAGTCCCTCTAAAAATCCCTTCCTTGTCCTCTTTCCCTTCCTATCCCCTTAGCCTTTTATTTCTTTCTGAATTTAGAAGACTGTTATGTATATATACATATATACATACATACTTATGTATTTTTGTTCACACACCCATATATCGTTCCCTCTTTAACCCATTCTCAATGACGGTAGGGTTCATGAACTACCAGCCCTTCTCCTCCATCTAATTCCTCTGTCAGTTGTTCTTCTCACACCTCATTTGTACAGATAATTACTCTTTTTGCCTTTTCCTAAATGGTTTTACTTTTTACTCAGGTCTACCCCCACTTTTATTTTGCCCTACCCAATTGCTATTAACATCCTTAGACATACGTTTTATATTTCCTCATCTAAAAGTGAACAGTCTGTCCTTATTGAGTCCAGTGTAATTAGTCTTTCATGTGTACCTTATATTTCTCTTGGATCTTGTATGTCAAACTTTCTAAGTTCAGGGGTTTTTTTGTAACAAAATCCTGAAAGTCTGGCAATTCATTGACTATCCTTTTTTTTCCATTCAGAATGAGGCTTAACTTTGCTGCATATATTTTCAGCCACAACCCCAATTCTTTTCCTCTTCAATATATGGTGTTCTAAGACCTGTAGTTTTTTAGTGTCACTGCTACTAGGTCTTGTGTAATTCTAATTGTGGCTCCACCATATTTGAATTTTTTTTCTTGTTGCTTGTAATATTTTAACCTCTAGCTCGGTGTTTCAGAATTTGACTATGATATTCCTATAGGTTTTCCTTTTGGGATCTCTTTCATGTGATGATTGGTGGATTTTTTTTTCCTATATCTACTTTCCATTCTTATTCTAATGCTTCCGGACAATTTTCTTTATTTCTTGTATTATTGTATCAAGATTCTTTTTTGATTATAGCTTTCAAGTAGTCTGATTATTCTTATGTTTTCTCTTCTTGATCTGTTCTCCAGATCAGTTGTTTTTCTTATGAGATGTTTCACATTCTCTTCTATTTTTCGTTTTATTATTTCTTGGTTTCTTATAACTTTGTTGACTTCCCCTTGCCTGGTTTTAATATTTAAGGAGTCATTTTCTTCCTTAAGATTCTGGATCTCCTTTCCCAATTGGCTGACTTTCTTTTCATAATCTTCTTGTTTTTCTTGCTTGTTTTTTTTTTAATTCCTCAATCTCTCTCCTTTGATTTTTAAAGGTTTTTTTTTTTTTGGCTAGGCAATGGAGTTAAGTGACTTGCCTAGAGTCACACAGCTAGTTAGTGTCAAGTGTCTGAGGCTGGATTTGAACTCAGATCCTCCTGAGTCTAGGGCCAGTGCTCTATCCACTGCACCACCTATGTGCCCAGATTTTTGAAGTCTTTTTAAAATTCTTCTATGAATTCTTTTGGGCTGCTGACCATTTGACGTTACTCCTTGGGATAGGAGAGGCTTTTTTTTTTTGCTTCAGTATCGTCCTCTGGAGATGTACCCCAGTCTTCTCTATTCCCATAGTAACTTTCTTTTGTTAGGTTCTTTTTCCTTTGCCTGTTTTTTTAAAAAAAATTTTATAGCAGCTTATTATTGTAAGCATGTCTAGTCCTAGGGCATGGGTGCTGGTGCCTCTGGCCTCAAATCCTCCTTCAGTTCTCCCCTCTGTCCTGTAACTGAAACCAAGAACTCTGCCTTCCTGTAAGTGACCACAGCCAATGGTGTGCCCCACTCTTCTGCACTCCTCAGGTGTGTGATGGCCCCTTCTCATCCAGGGCCACATCCTGGCAGCACAGCTGGGTCTGGTATCCCTTATCAGCAGAGGTTCCCTCAATCTTCCCCTACTTAGAGGTCTAACTCCCCACACTAGCCAGGAGGTGAAAATACACTTCACAGGAACCAAACTTTGGTCCTGGCTTTTTCTTTGGATCTTCTCCTGATTGTCCCAGGAGGACCATTGTTCTGCTCCAACTCTTGTTTATTTTGATTACTCTACATTAACCCTGAGGCACTAGTTTGTCTTCAATGTGGGGGAAATCTGGAGAGCTTGAAATTTTCTGACTCACTCCCCCATCTTCCCAGAATCCTCTCTCTCCTAACTTGATTTCAAGCCCAGCTCATGTGTTACCTCCTACAGGAAGCCTTTGCTGTTACCTATAGGTGCTCATGCCTTTTCTCTTAATTATCTGTTTGCAAGGCGTATTCCTGCAAGAGGTAAAAACAAGGGTGATTTTTTGTCCTATCCCCAGAGCCAAGCACATTTCTTTCTTCAGATTACATTTGATTGAAAGAGTGCATGAACTATGAATGGCTATAGAAGAATAAGGCTGGCAAGATATTATAGTAGTTGAGAATACCTAACCATGATCATAAAAGGGATTCTTCTGAAGATTATACCCAAAGAATCAGCATGAACAAAGGATGGTTTGGAGGTTGGTCTAATAACAGGAAAGGTAGCACTGAAGGGACCCTGCTTCTGGCTACAAAACAATACCCCATTCCCAAGGTTGCACCACAGGAAATAAGGCAGAAGATTAACACTACAGTAGGCCAGATGATTTTCTGGAAATTCCCAAAGGATGAAGAGAATAAATCTTGGATAGCTCCATGAGTTTTAAGTGGGTAGCCACTCCCAAGCAGAATTATTTTACATAATCTCTGAGCTGTTTCCCTGGTTAGTCATAGAAAGTGACTGTGAGGCTTAAGAGTTAAATATGCCAGATATGGCCCCCAATTCATAATATTTTTGTCCATTTGGGCATAGCATAGCAGTGTTGGCCTTGAAACTGGACCCAAATGGAATAAATAGCCTATTCTACCATACTCAATATGCCTTTTAAATGAGAGCTATGTAATTCACTATGGTGGGTATAAGAGTTCTTAGTGACAATTTCAATTGTTCCTAGCTCTTCCCCTTGGCTTTCTGATATTTGTTTTTGTTTTTTTTAATTTATTTTATTAATTTATTTTGATTTATCAACAATCTCTTCCCTATGCTTTTGAGTTTAAAATTTCCCCTTCCTCTCTACCACCCTCCCCAAGACAGCACACAATCTGATATAGGCTATACATTTACATTCCTATTAAACATATTTTCACACTAGTGAAGTTGTAAGTAAAAATTAAAACCAGTAGGAGGAACCATCAGAAAGAGGAAACAAAACTCAACAGAAGAGAGAAGAAAAGATAGCAATTCACCTTCCATAGTTCTTTCTTTGGATATGGATAGCATTTTCCATCACGAGGACTCTGGAGATGTCTTAGATCCTTGTATTGCTGAGAAGGATTAAGTTTATCAATATTAGTCATTGCACAACACGGCTGTTACCGTGTACAACATTCTCCTGGTTCTGCTCACTTCACTCAACATCAGACCATACAAGTCTTTCAAGGTTTTCTGAAGTCAGCCTGTTCATCATTTCTTATAGCACAATAGCATTCCATTACATTCATATACCACAACTTGCTCAGCCATTCCGCAATTGATGGGCATCATCTCAATTTCCAATTCTTGGACACCACAAAAAGAGCTGCTATGAATATTTTTGTACACATGGGTCCTTTTCCCATTTGTATGATCTCTTTGGGATATAGCCCTAGAAGTGCTATTGCTGGGTGGCTTTCTGTCATTTGGAGACAGAGGGCTGTCAATCACTTTACCTGCTGAGAATGTGTAGTATACTATTCAGCTACCAGAAGGTGCAAGAGCTACCTATGAGCTACCTACACACCTAGATCCCATAGCTCCATCCTTCCTGGATGGCCAATAATTGATCTGGTTCCCAGGTTCAAAGAATTTTTTTTTAAAAGCTGTGGTCTGGGATGGACTCAAAAATTACCCAAAGTAGAAAGTCTCTTTCTCTCTCACCAATTAGCATGAGTCCCCATTTCCCATGAATAAGATTTACTCTCTTAATCACAATTCCCCATACTCATAGTATTTGACAGTTTCACCTGTTAAAGGTCATATGATTTATTAATACACAAAAAAACACTTCAAATAATAGTTTTAATAGCATGGAAACATGGATTGTTTTTATTATTTTCTCCATGACCCTTCTCCCAGTGGGTCTGAGGGAAAACAGAAAGAAAAAAGAATAGGTAGAATTAGAATAAAAATAGTACTAGCTAGCATTGACATAGCTTGAAAGGTTTGCAAAGCACTTTCCATATATTGTTATAATCTGTTTCATGGGATTGAATATCCAAATTTTGAATTCATTCATGATATTGGCAGGGATATTGCTAGAGCTAGCTTGCAAGAGCCGACTGTTAAATTAGTGTGAGCTGAAAACTAAAACAAACAGTTTCATGTGCAATAATCTTTTTATTTTACTATGTTATGGAAATGCGTGTCTTATTCCATAAAATAAAACCTTAAAAAATTAAAATAAAACAAATACTGGGGTCAGCTGAGTGACTGTGGGTGTTTTATTCAGTTGAAATGTGAATAAAATGATTATAAGCTGGAAGACAAAGCCTAGCAAAGGAATCACTGGGGAATATCCCACAAGAAATTTTTTATCACAAGATTTTTCCAAGATTTGGAGAGAATTTTCTCTAGACATTAAATTATTTTTACATACTGGGTAGCAGGAGTAATTATAGTGCCAGTCGTTAAAGTCATTGGAACCATTACACTTTAGTGAGCACAACCGTCATCCATTTCCCCTTCTCCATCAGTCCTCAACCTTTACTGAGAAAGGGTGCGTAGTCCTTGTATCTGTAATTTGAGCTCAGCATTTTTCCTGCTGATTAAGTACCAATTAATGTTTCACCAGCTAACGAGGACTCATAAGCTTTCACTGGGTATAAATAGATGATCTCTAAGAGAAACCTTTCTATTCAGCTGATTGAGAGTCATATAGATGGATAAAACTGGAATGTTTGCTCAGTGACTCCTTTAGTACAGAGACAGAACTGAATCATGGACCAGTTCCTTTCAAATGACATTGATGTCTCGGCCAAATGCCAAAATAAAGTAGAGAATGTGTCTCCGAGATGAAGTTTATATTATAACATTCTTGGTTGTCACAGTAATGAAGTAATGATGGACATTAAAAAAACATTAAATGCAAGCATTTACCTCAAAAATAGGCAAATGCTACAAATCAGAGCCCATTTTATTGTTTTGTTGATTGCCTAGATTAAAGAAAGTGATGGAGAAAGTGTTAACAAAGCAGTAGAACTTGAAAGTGGTTTTTTTTGGAGAGCCAGTTGTTAAACATTTACCATCACATTCCTGCATATTAATCTGTAGTTCTCCTTCTGAGCATTATTTGTCCCTAGTTGAGTTATTAGCACTATATTTGTCTAATAAAAGGAACCTGGTAGGGTGCTTTCTTTCTCAATTTTGACAATAATTTGTTTTGTGTTTATACTAATTGTTCTTTAAAAGTTTCATAGAATTCTCCTCTGAATCTATCAGGACTGGGAATTTTATTTTGTTTTCCTCTGGTACTTTCTTTATTGCTAGTTCAATTTCCTTTTCCGCGATTGGGCAAATTAAGATCTGATAGTTTTTTATTGTATATTTTTGAAGTTATTCTTCTATTTCTTTTGTGTTTGCAGTTTGTTAACATAAACCTGTGAATAGCAGGTTCGATGATTCTTTTTTATTTCTTCTGGTTTTGTTGTGATTTCATCTTACACACTTTTTATTTGTTGATTTGATTTTCTGCCCTCATTTTTACAAATCAGCTTGGTTAAGTTTTTATAAAATGTGTTAATCTTTTTAAAGAACCAGGTTTTTGTTTTATTTATCATCTTTGTAGTTTTGTGGCTTTCAGTTTATCTATTTCTCCTCTAACTTTTACTATGTGGTGGGTGAAAGATGAAATAACTCAGGAAACAAAGGTTCTATCATTTGACCATATCAATTTATTAAGCAATGCATATCAATTGCCTAACAAACCAGAACCAGGTCTCTTCAGCTTAGGCCTGGACCCTGAATACAGGGAGAGACAGGCTTTTGTACATTAAAAACAATTGATCAAATAAGATTAATCCGTTAAAAGGAAACAATACAACATTAGATAATCTTATTTCTAATTGGATGAAAGATTCAGGACTTTAAAGGTTGGGAAGGGGAGAATGTACAGGTGCAGTTTCCTGAAATCAGAAAAGAAGGTGTCCCATTCCCCATTGTCTGTAAACAGTCAAAGAAAGATGGAAATAATAACTGATTGATCAGTATGGGGCCAGTTTTTAGATTGTTTGAGATGTACAATTGTGAGGAAACTCCTTGCATCAGTCTTAGAATCTGACTGAGTTTCTGATCAATATGAACTAGGACCTTTGTCTCTAAACAGCAAATAGAGGTGGTCCAGTTTCCTAGCTATACAGGGTTAGCTTTAAACAATGCAATAAGATTTCCCCCCAATTTCCACAACTGAGTACAATTTCCTCACAAGTTAGAGTTTGAACTAAACTCATAATTGAATAGAGAGGGAACTGAGCTAGCTCCAGAATTGAGTCTTGAGGTGGAGTCAATGTGGTTCACTCAGTTCCCACAATTAACCACTTCCTATCCTAATCCTCTCAATTCCCTCAAATATCTCCTCTTTTGTTCTTAATGTTTTTTTATTTGTTGGCTTTTAAAAATGCATATTCAGTTCATTAATCTCTTCTTTTTTATTTTGTTAATGTATATTTTAGTAGTATAATCCCTCCTCCACCCTGAAAATAGCTTTGTCTGCATCTGAGAAAATTTGGCAAGTTGTTTCATCATTATCATTTTCTTTTACATAACTTCATTTTTTTTTCAATGATTTGTTTTTTGGCTCACTCTTTATTTAGGATTTATTTAAACTCCATTTCAGTGTCTGTCTTTTGCTTGTTCTCACCAAACTGACCTCTATTTTTGTTAAGTCATGGTCTAAAAATAATATTTTTTTAATATTTTTGTCTTTTTACATTTATTTGCCATTTCTTTGCTCCTTAACACATGGTCTATTATTGTAAAAGTTCATGTAGTTCTGATACATACACATGTTCGTATGCATTCTTTAGTAGTGCCACTTAGAAGATACCATGAAAGTCTTTTAGCTCTAATTTCTCTGGCAATTTGTTCAATTTCACATTTTCTCATTTGTTTTTCTTTCTATTGGATTTGTCTAAAAATGAGAGAGGGACATTAAAGTCTCTTGCTACTATCTGTCCTTTTTCATTTGATTGGATTGTTTAATCCATTACCATTTAAAGTTATGAGAGTTAGGTTTATATTTTCCTCCATTAGTCTTTAATAATAATTTTTTTTCTTAAATAAGGTTTTTTGTTCATTTCCCTTCCTCTATAAAGATGATTCTTTTTTTCCCCACCCCTGAGGCCTCCTCTTCATATTGGTAAGTTTCTTCCAGAAACTTCTGACTCTCTGGACCATGCCCCTATAAAGATATCTTCTCCACAACTACTTGCTTTTCAGCTAATTTGTATGTGTTATCCTTCCCCATTAGAATATAAGCTTCTTGAGTGAAGGGACTATCTTTCTTTTTCTTTTTTAACTTTTTATCTTAAAGTTAAATGCAAAATAAGAAAAGAAAAAAGAAACAAACTTAAATAATAAAACTTAAATACAAAATAAGATAAGAAAAAAATTGCCAAGTGCACAGCAGAATATGACAGGATTCAAAATATACAGCAATAAATTTCCATTTCAAGAAAACCTATATAATAAATACTACAAATTGTGTTCAAAGCTGTCCACCTTTTATTTGCTTCCTTGTAGATTTTATTTTGTTCGCTGCTGTGCACTCTTTACCCTGTTCTTTTCCCCCCTTCTTCCCCCACTCCCCCAAGAAGGCTACAATTAAGCATGGACACACATACACACACACATATATGTATATACATATACATATATTTTATACACACATTCATATATATATACATATATACATACAAACATAAATATATACATACATATACACATATATACACTCACATCATATATATAGATATCTATATTCATACACATATATACACATATACATTCATATGCATCTATGTAAGACTGTACTATTCTTGTTTGTCCTGTTTCTCTAAAGGTGGATAACATCTTCCTTCCTAAGTCCAAATCTTTCCATGTTTTTCTAAATCCATCAACTCATCATTTCCTATACCACAGCAATATTCCAAGCTTATACTGTCTACTTATTTTAAATATTCTAAAACAATATTGATCAATATGACTAACATATAGTGTAGTTTCCTTATTTTTCTCTTTTGATTAAATCCACTTTAGATTTAAGTTTGTCTGAGATCATGATCACTACCCTTGATTTTTTTCAAATGAATTCTACTCCTGATCTTTATTTTATGTTTATGTGTGTCTCTTATTTACTAACCCTCCAGATTCCTCTGCTTTACTTCTACTCATTATTTTGTGCTATTACTTAACCAATCCCCCCTCCTGTCAGACCAAGGATCCCTCCCTTACCCTTTCCATCTCACCCTTTCCCCTTGCCCTCTTGTTTCTATTTGAATTTAGAAGCCTTCTATAGCCATCCAAATATATATGTTGTTCCCTCTTTATCCCATTCCTGTTAATCTAGACACCCTTCTACACTCTGCCCCTTATTTTGTTCCCTCATTATCTTCTCCCCACTCCCTATTCCCTTAAACTTTTATTTCTTTCTGAATTTAGAAGACTTTTATACATATATACATACATGCTTGTATGTATAATTTCCCTCTTTAACCCATTTCCAGTGAAAGTAGGGCTCCAAGGCTACCAGCCCTCCTCCCCCATCTAATTCCTTTTGGTCAGTTCTTCTCTCTTGCATCTCATTTGTACAGACAATTATTCTTTTTACCTTTTCCTAGATGGTATTACTTTTAAGAATCACATCATACTCAACACTGCCCCAATCTTTCTTTTGAACTACCCAATTACTAATTACAATCTCAAAAATAGGGTTTATATTTCCTCATATAAAAAGTGAACAGTCTGTCCTTATTGGGTCCCTTGTAATTAGTCATTGATGTCTACCTTATATTTCTCTTGGATCTCTTATGTCAATTTTTTTTATTAAGTTCAGGACTTTTGGCAATAAAATCCAGAAAGTCTGGTAATACATTGCATATTCACTTTTTTTGTTCTTGTTGTTCAGGATTATGCTTAGCTTTGCTGGGTATGATGCTTTAGCTACAACCCCAGTTCTTTCGTTCTTCCATATAGGGTATTCCAAGACCTGTGGACTTTCAGTGTAGCTGCTGCTAGGTCCTGTGTGATTTTAATTGTGGCTCTGCCATATTTGAATTCTTTTTTTCTTGTTTCTTAAAATATTTTCTCCTTGAGCTGGAGGTCTTGGAATTTAGCTACCACATTCCCTTCCTGTTCTAACACTTCCAGATAATTTTCTTTAATTATTTCTTGTATTATTATATCAATTATTGTATCAAGACCCTTTTTTAATCATAGCTTCTAAATACTCCAATTATTCTTATGTTTTCTCTTCTTGATCTATTCTTCAGATCAGTTGTTTTTCTTGTGAGATGATACACGTTCTCTTCTATTTTTTCATTCTTTATATTTTGTTTTATTATTTGGTGGTCTGTCATAACCTCAGTAATTTCACCTTGCCCAATTCTAATTTTTAAGGAGTCATTTTCTTCTCAAGATTCTGGATCGGGGCGGGGGGGGAGGCTGGAATAGCCAAGATGGCAGAGTAAAAGCAGTGACTTGCTTGAGCTCTCCTCCAAACCCCTCCAAATATCTGTAAAAAAATGGCTCTAAACAAATCCTAGAGCAGCAGAACGCACAAAAGATAGAGTGAAACAAATTTCCAGCCCAACACAACCTGGATGGTTGATTAGAAAGGTCTAACCTGCCGGGCAGTTTAGTGTGGGCAAGTGCAGGCAAAGACCAGGCCTCAGTGAACCTGGAGCAGGCCTCAGAGGACTGAATCATGGGCAGCTGCGGTGGTCTCCAGACTTCTCAGGCCACAAACGCCAAAGACCACTTAGAAGGCACTGGAGGATCATCAAAGTAAAACTTCCTAAGATCTACCCTAGAGTGGGAAGATACAGTACTCCATTCTCCAGTGACAAGTGATCTATGGATATGAAGAAACAGTTCTCCAAAGAATATTTGCAAACTATTAATAACCCTAAGAAAGACTGCTGCAAAGCACTAATAATAACAGAAATAAAAATCAACCGACTCTGAAATTTCACCTCAAAGTGGCAATGATGACAAAAGACAGGCATGATGAAGGTTGCAGGGATTGTGGCTTTAAGGCTACTGACGCAGGTGTACATTGGTCCAACCATTTATGGAAAGCAATTTGGAAGGATCCTGAGAAGGTGATTAAAATGATGATATTCTTAGACCCAGGCATCTCACTGCTATACATATACCACAAAGAGGTCAGGGACATGAAGGCTCTATATACACTAAGACACACTTAGCAACACTTTTGTAACAACAAAGAGCGAGAAACACACTAGATGCCTGTTGATTAGAGAATATTGCAATTAATTGTGGTACATGAATATACAAATGAAATATTACTGTGCTGTGACAAAGGAAGAATACGGAAAAAAGTCAGAAAAGCATGAGAGGACATATGAACTAGTGCAAACTGAGATAAGTGTAACTATTAAAACAATATATCTAATGACTAGAGTAATTTATATGGAAAGAGCAATTAAAAAAAGGAAACTAGATGCTGTTTAATTATCTGGACAAACAGCCTGAAGAAGAGATGAGAAATTGCCCCTCCCTGCCTTCTTTGGAGGGGAGAGACCAGTTGGAAATTTCACATGTTATCAAACTTGATAGATCTATTGGTTTGCTTTGCTAATCTGCTTTCTTTTTCTCTCTTAAAACTCCTTGTTACAGAGAACAGTTTGTTGGATACAGGGGAGGAAAGGTATATACCATTCAAAGATGGAGATAACATAAGAAGACAGCAACAACAATTTTTAAAAAAACAACAAATAAAGATTCCTCTACGTTTAAAAAAAAGGCTCTGGATCTCCTTTTCCAGTTGATTGACTTTTTTTTCATAATTGTCGTGTTTTTCTCGAATTGTTCTTTTTTTCTTATTTTTCCTTAATCTCTCTCATTTGATGTTTAAAGTCTTTTCTAAGTTCTTCTATGAATTATTTTTGGGCTGGTGACCCTTTGACTCACTCTTTGGGGGTAGGAGAGGCTTTTTTTGCTTCAGTAACTTCCTCTGAAGGTGAACTCTGGTCTTCTATATTCATACAGTAACTTTTTATGTTTGGGTTCTTTCTCCTTTGCCAGCTCATTTTGTTTTAAATTTATAGCAAGTTGTTATTGTAATCACCTCTAGTCCTGGGGGATGGTGCCTCTGGCCTCAGGTCCTCCTTCAGTTCTTCCCTCTGGCCTGGAAGCAGACCCCAGAACTCTGTCTCCCTGTTAGTGTCTACAGCCAACAGTGCCCCACCCCACTGCTTCTGCACTCATCTGGCTTATGCTGGTTCCTTCTCAGCCAGGGCCATGTCTCTGCAGCACAGCTGGGCCTGGTGCCCCTTACCAGCAGAAGTTCCCTCAATCGTCCCCTGCTCTGATGCCACATTCCCCACAGTGTCCAGGAGGTGAGAATTCTTGTGGCTGGGCTAGGATACCTCCTAACCCAGCTCACCCTGGGGTCCCAGGTTGCTGTTCCTGCGGAGCTAGCCTGGAGGTGTTCACACTACACAGGAAACAAGCCACTCTTCTAGGATTTTTTTTCTGATCTTCTCCACTTGTCCCAGGAGGACCCTGCTCTGCCCCCACTTTTGTTTATTTTTACTGCTATACATTCATGCTGAGGAACTATTTTGGGTTCATGGGGGAAATCTGGAGAGCCTGGAATTTTCTGACCTACTGTGCCATCTTCCCAGAATCCTCTCTCAGACAATCTTTCTTTTTGCCTGCATTTGTACTTCCAGTTTTAGCACAGTGCCTGGCACATAGTAAGTACCTAATGAGTTCTTGTTGACTTATTGACTTGACTCCTCAGCCCAATACTTTCAGTGTCTCCTTACTGCCCCCTCGGGAAAAGTCAAACTCCTTTTCCTGACATCGGAAGCCCTTCACATTCTGGCCCCTTTCTGTCTTTAAACCCTTATTTCCTTCCACTCCCCTTTTTTTCCCCCACTACCTAATGGGACGACCTTCAATATCCTCAGTGTGTTCAGCACTTTCCCATTTCCACACCTTTGCCCACACTGTTCCTCATTCTTCCCTCTCCTCTTTACCTTTCAAATTTCTATCCATCCTTCAAAGTCGAGCTTAACCACTGCTTCCTACTAAAAGCCTGACCTGACAAAACCTCTTGGTAATAACCTTCCCCCTCAAATCCTACATAGTACATTTTTTTGCATATATCAAATGGTTTGCCTGGGGGAAATAAACCTAGAAGAATTGCTGCAAAATAATTCAGTGCATGTTTGCATGTGTGTGTGTGTGTGTGTGTGTGTGTGTGTGTGTGTGTGTGTGTGTGTGTGTGTTTGTGTGTATGTGTGTGTGTCTAGGGGGAGGGAGAGGACATGGGGTTCTCACAAATAATTTCCCTTACTTCCTCCTTTTTTCCCTGGGAACACCTACATTTTTCTCATGTCTAGGTTTCTGCAGAAAAGGTCAAATAAAATAAAATAAAATAAAAACTGACCTAGCTTCAGGGGTATGCTGAAACCAGCTCCTATGGCTCCTGCCAGCTGGTTGTTAAATTTTCATTGTGAGCATTTACACCTCAGAAATCAGCAAATACTACAAATCAGGATGTGATTTATTGTTTTGCTTTTTTTTTTGGCTGTCTAGATCTAAGAAAGTGATGGAGAAAATTTGAATGATGCAGATTAAACTAAAAAGGTACCCCCCAACCCCAGAAAGCCAGTTGTTAAACATTTACCA
Organism: Phascolarctos cinereus; assembly: GCF_003287225.1. Lineage (NCBI taxonomy): Eukaryota > Metazoa > Chordata > Mammalia > Diprotodontia > Phascolarctidae > Phascolarctos > Phascolarctos cinereus. The sequence goes on along the minus strand of NW_027555625.1, from coordinate 21,177,893 downwards.
GTACCCCACTGTTAGCTTCCGTGTGAATACTTATGCTAACAATATTACCAAATATAAAACAGCCTTTATTTATCCCAGTGAGAAAATATCAAACAGAAAAGGCTCACAGCTGAGCCCATGAATACATAAAACTTCTCTCCTGTCTCCAATGAGTCTCTGCTTTTACCAGGGACCTAGACGGTATTCCAGCTTTATAATATCATGCTAAAATTGAGAAAGTAATAGAACTAGGCACTGTTAGATAAGCCACACACCACCAGAGCTATACAACAGACACCTATACAGTCCTAAAGATTTAGAGGACTCCACTCTAGGGTCAACATTCCCTTTGGTAGAGGAAAACACTTAAGAGTCACAAAGAGATGTACCTTCTTCCTAGAGACTCTGACTCCCTCAGGGACCTAGCTAGTCCTCCTAACTTATATGATGCTCTAGGATTGACTCCTTAGAGGGGAAAGAAAGCATTCACAGACACTAGAGAGTTAACTCCATTCCTCCAGACTTGCACATTCCACATGACTCATGGAATTCTTGAAAGCCAAGATGTGCGTTTATTCATCCCCATTATCGCTATGTCTGTTAAAACCACAGCTCTCTGTTAATTAGCCATTATGCTTCTCTCCCCATATAACACTGCATATCAGAATGAGGAAGCTGTGCGTCGAGATAGGAATGCCAGGTGAGCAGGGAGGATATCTGATCCAAGCGGCTTTCTCCCTCTCTCCTAGATGATGCTCTGCTCCCAGTAGGCACTTAATAGATGGATGCCTGTGTCTGTCCCACTTCTCATGGTGGCAGCAGCCAAGTGTTTACAACAAAGCTTTTGTGGGAAGCTTATGTTGGAAATAGTGGGAAAAGGCCCTGGGCCAGCTCCTTGACTCCAAACACAGAACTCTACCTACTAGCTCACACTGCCACTAAGAATAAAAGAAAAATAGAGACTTACGATCATTTATTTGTCCAGTCATTTTCAGGCAGTCCAACTCTTTGTGACCCCATTTGGGGTTTTCTTGGCAAAGATACTGGGTGGTTTAACATTCCCTTCTCCAGCTCATTTCACAAATGAGGAAACTGAGGCAAACAGGGTGAAGTGAGTTGGCCAGGGTCACACAGCTAGTAAGTGTCTAAGGCCAGATTTGAACTAAGTCTTCCTGACTCCAGGACTGTACCACCTAGCTGCCTTATGATTATTTATAATATTACAACTTTTTAAAACAATTTATAAATGAAATAATAGTGAGATGTCCTTGGCTGCTATTTTGTAAAGTGTAGATGTGAACATAAATTTAAGTATCTCACCATAGTTTGTTTTTTCTTCTTTGGAAATGACAGACTATGGAGAAAGACTGTGAAAGCCTTCAACGGGAGAGAGCAGGGCAGAAACCCCAGGGAGGGAGGGAGGGAGCAGCGGAGGCTCCCTGCCTAAGGAAAGCCATTGTCCTCTGCCAGACTTCTTGGGGAGTTCCCATGGAGACCTTGGGGAGTGGCCAGAGAGGAGGATGGGTTAGAGTTTGCTGTAGATTGCAGCAAACAGGCAACTCCCTTGAGTAACGACTAAACAGTCTGGTGCGCAGGTGAGGAGAGGGAAAGGGCACCTTCGCTGGGGAAATCCTCTGCCTTGGAGCCTAGGGACTGGGTGGGCATGCATTCCACTCCCATGGGAAGATTTGGTCCCGGACGGGTCTGAGAGCACCATGCTACTTCTTTCTCCCTATCTCCAGCTGCGTCTGCCCCCTTAAGCATCCCTAGGTGGCGTGTTTCTGGAGGGCAGAGTGATGAGCTGGAGCTCCTTTGCCCTCCCATCAGGCTGTGTCCTCTCTGGGGTTCAGAGGCAGGAGGTAGGCTTTGGGAGGAAAGATGGAGTGATGAAGGCAGGCAGGAGGGAGCTGGAGGAATAGGAAAGGCAGAGGCTCACTTGGATTTCACCCACAGGGTTCCTAGGACATAGAAGAAGCAGCCTCCATGGCTCCCTGCCAAATCCGGAGATACCAGGACCAAGACTGGCATGTGGTGAGGGCCATATTCGCGGACGGAATGATGCAGCAAGTTGCTGACAATTTCTGGTATCAGCTGAAACAGCCCAGAAGCTTCCTGCTCCTGCTGGGGGGTCCAGGCGCCCTGCTGCTTGGCTGTGGCTCCCTCCTCCTGTCTCTCCTGGCCCTCCTGGGACTCTTGGCTATCCTGTGGCTGGTTGCTAGGTATCCCTTCTCCTATTACGTAGACCATGCTCTGCACACTGACATGTGGGACATCAGGGCATCCTACCTAAACAACAAAGGATCCTGTTTCTGGGTGGCAGAGTCAGAGGGTCAGGCGGTGGGCTTGGTGTGTGCCTGCCCAGCACGAGAGGTTTCAGGAACACAGAAAGATCTGGAATTGCTACATTTATCTGTAAGACGGGACCACCGAGGCCAGGGCATTGCCAAGATCTTGGTTCAGACCGTGCTCCATTTTGCTCAGGACAAGGGGTACAATGGTGTTGTCTTGACCACTGCCAGCTTGAATTACCCAGCAAGAAGACTGTATGAGAGTCTTGGCTTCTGGAAATCCCATGAAACAATGAAGGCACTGAAATGGTCCATCGCAATCATTTCTTTAGCTCACTACAAATACACTTTGTCCCTCTCTTCTTAAAAGGCCCTTGGCCCACATAAGCTTTTTGGCTACCGGCAGGTGGTTTCTATAGTCACTGATCAATAAAGGTTGTTGACTGATCTGGAACCACTGATGGCCTCTCCTTATTTGCAAAATGTCCTCTGAAAATGTGCTTCTAGGCTGAAAGACAATCTTAGAAAAGAAATGGTTTATATCAAGATGCAAATGTGTAGGAGGGTCTAAATTATTGTATTTTAATTGTTTTAAGGGGAGAGATGGTCTTGCTAATGGGTAGGGTCCTATACAGACGTTCCAGAAGAATTGGGCTCACATCCTGCTTCCCATACCAACTTGGTGCATGACCCTGGGAAAAGCACCTAACCTCCGTGAACGCAAATGTGGGTGACAATAACACCTAATGTACCTATGTCACAGGACTGTAGTAAAGCTCCTTTGGGAGCTTTGTAGATTTGAGAGACCATGCCAGAGGATGATTCTGTCCCTAGATAACTGTTCACTGTGAATCCTTATGCAGGGGACCGTCAAGCTTGGTCAAGTGGGGCAATAATGGGGTTGAGTTGGATTCAGTGAGCATTGATCAGAATGCCCACACTGTGTGTGACAAGCCTAGAGTTAGGTACTAAGGGGAGAAATGAGAAAAGGATGGCAGGTATTTTGTGACCCTTGAATTCAGGGGAGTCCTAGAGCCGGCTGTCAAGGCTGGGAGCCTACATTTTCAGTGAGGATTAACACCTCGGAAACCAGTAAACATTACGAATCATCTGTTGCTTTGTTCATTGTCTAGATTCCAGAAGGGATTGGAGAAAATGTTAATACTGTTGACTAAACTGAAAGTGTGCTGCAAAGCACTTTTTTTATTTTTCATTTTTGGAGAGCTAGGTGTTAAGCATTTCCCAGCACATTGCTTAAAGCCTGATCTAAGTGGCAGCTTATTACAAAGACAAAAACAAGGCAGGCCTCTGCAACTCTTATCTGGTGTCCCTTCACCCCCATATTACTTTGAATTTCCTTGCTTTTTAAAGTTTTTGAACTGTTATATTTAGTTTTACAATTACTTTGATTCCCCCCCCAATTCTTTCCCTTGTCCCAGAGAATTATGCCTTATAACAATGAATTTTTTAAAAAACTAGCCAAATAAAATACATCCCCTCCCCCCAACAAATGACATTATATGCAACCTTCTACACCCAGGGACTCTCACTGCTGCAAAAGCAGGGGAAGGTGACTTCTTACCATGTCTCCGAGGAGATCAGCTTCTTCTTTTATCATTTCACAGCATTTAGGGTTGTTGTTTTTTGTTTTTTCCATTTATATCAATGTAGTCACTGTGAGTCTGTATTCCAATCCCGGCTCTGTCACACAGCCCTTGTGGGATCCTGGGCAGTGACACTCAGTGCTTCATAATGTCCAAAGCTCTTCATAGACTTTATGTCATCTGAGTCGCCTAAGTCAAGGAGGCAGCTTTTGTGAACTCCCCCCTTTACAGATGAGGAAACATGATTTTTAAAAAAAAATTTATTTTGGGTTTTTTTTAAGTTTTAATTTTATATTCCAAACTGTCTCCTTCCCTCACTCCCCACCCAGCTCTAGAGGCCACCATTTGACAGACATGTATGTATGTGTACACACATATATGTATGTGTGTGTATATATATGTATGTATATGTATACACACACATATGTAAAACCATACTACGCATACTTCTATTTATCAGTTCTTTCTCTGGAGGTGGAAAGCATCTTTCTTCATGGGTCCTTTCTAGTTGATTTGAGTACTTATAATACTCAGAACAACTCAGTCATCCCAGCTCTTCGAACAATATTGCTGTTACTGTGTACAACACTCTCTTGGTTCTGCTCATTTCACTCTACATTATTTCATGCAAGTCTTTCCAAGTTTTCCGAAAATCAACCTGCTCATCATTTCTTATAGCACAGAGGAAACATAATTTGAAAGGTTAATGACTTGCCTCTGGTCACCATGGTAGTGAATGTCAGAGGTGACATTTGAACTCAAGTCTCTGCGGAGCCACCATATTCATCATTCTGTTTATCATGCTATACATTACTTAACTGCTCTGGGCCTCGGTTTCCTCATCTGTAAAACAAGCAGGTTCGATTGTAGGACATTTTAGGACGATGCCGGTCTATGTTCCTGGGATCTGGGATGGGTATCAGAGAAGGTACAGGACAGCTCCTTGGGATGAATGGAATGCAAGCAGTGAAGTGAGAAGTGAGTCTACTAAACACTTCTTTTACTTTTCTTTTTTCCAGCTCAGGAGAATGATCTTTAAGTTGTGAAGGTCAGAAGCCATTTTGTTACTAGAGGGTGGGGGAAACTGCAAAGAGAGGAAGGAGAGGTTGGGACAGCATCTGGCTGCCCTCAGGGCCTTCAATGGCCACACTTCCAAAGCCCCTCTGAACCTAAACTCAATGGCCCCCTCCACCAGTATGGCTCAGATGGAGGGAGAGAGGGGAGGAAAAGGGAGAGAGCTTTCCCTGGGTTTTCTCCATCTCTACACTTCTTCCAGTCGCTTCCCTAGCAGCAGGTCTGCTCTCTCCTTTGGACCATTTCCTGGGTCAGAGGCTCTGCCTTCAGAGTCCAGATCAAAGTTATGGGCCAAGGGAAGTTGAGGAAATACAGCTGGGGTTCTTAAAGGGGCAGGCAGGTCCTCCCAGAGACAAGGGCTGGAACGAGGGAAACCTGAAGGATCCCTGTCCAGGAGGAAGGTGAAAATTCTTTGTCTGAGGTCATGAGATCAGGGTGATGAAGCGAGAAGCATTAATAAGCACCAACGATCTTCCAGGCCAGGGCAAAAATGAACCAGTCCCTGATCTCAAGGAATTTACCCTCCATCTGGGGAGACAATGTGTGCACATTACAAGTAAATGAAAAATAAACACCAGTTAATTGGAGGTTAGACAGGGCACTAGCCTTCAAAGGGGTTTAAGAAAAGGGGAGGGGAATAAATAAGACTTTATTCTGTGACGGGCCCTGGAAAGTAGCTGGCCTTATTATTACCATTTTACAATTAAGGAAACTGAGGCAGCCAAGGTTAAGTGATCTTCCCCAGGGTGATACAGTTAGTAAGTGATTTGAACTTGGGTCTTTCTCACCCCAGGCCCACTGTTCTAACTACCTGGCCATCAGCGGCCTCGGTGAAAGAAGGGCACTTGAGCTGAGCTTTGCAGAAAGTCACAGATTCTAAGGGGAGAGATGGGGTGGGGGTGCACTCTGTGCAAAGGCAGGAGATGGGAGATGGGATCTTGTGTGTGAGGAGCAACAAGGAAGCCAGTGTGGCTCGCTGGAGAAGTACATGCTGGGAAATGCAGAGCTTGGAAGGCCAATCTGAAGTACTAGGGAGCCACTGCAGGGCTTTAGGAAGACCCACCTGAGAGCTGAATGAAGCTGGATTCAAGAGAGGAAGAGAAGCAGCGAGGAGGCTTTGTGCTAGTCCAGGAGTGGACCTGGGCTCAGATCCCAGCTTTGCCACTTACAGGGTCCCTCCCTGGGCTTCAGTCTCTTTACCTGTAAAATCGGGGTGGGAAGGACGTGTAAAGAGAAGGGGCAGGATGGGAGCAGTGTGAGTGCACAGAGGACCTGCTGACCGGCCATGCTGAGCAGGACCTCTAATCAAAGCCCTACCGGGCAAGGGCAGACAGGGTGTCCAATCAGCAGAGCCTTCACTCCTCAATGAGATGGACAGGAGAGGATTGCAAAACTACAAAAAAATTATCATTAAAATCATGCCAAACACATTTTTTGATTCTTTTTTTTATTTCACAAAACATCTTTGGTTGACATTCTGCAAATGATACTTTCTAATAATGTCCCGATCTTTTCTTCTTTGGGAGTCAGTTTGTATGCCTGTAAAAATAAAGTCACACATGGCAGATTAATACTTGGCGTGACCAACTCAATTTTACCCACTCCTATGGAATCAAAAGAAATTCATGGTCATCACTTTCAGCTAAGGAACACTGTCCAATTTTTCAAGAGCAGACAATTGAAAGAATATGGAAGTAGGCACTGGCCAGTATTTCTCCAAGGCTTGTGAACCCAGAACATTTTTCAAGGATTTCCCCACAGTTCTCCATTCGGCCCTGCCCAAAGTTAAAATGTCTTGAAAAAGCTTAAGGAAATATGCTGTCACCCCCAGGTCCAGGGGAACCTTTCTGATCAAGCCAATAACAAAACAAGCTCTTTCCACCCCGTCACTATCAATCTGAAAACATAAGATTACTCCAACCTTTTTTATGCTGGTGATATCTGTCATTTCTGGAAGCTTGTCGAAGGAAACCTGATGACCATCCACCTGAGATATGAGGTCTTCTGGATTCATTCGCTTTTCTTCTTCTTCGACATAAACAATTAAAACTGAAGTGTCGTTGTCTGAGATGCCAAACTTCTTCAAGGCTTCTGAAATCTGCCACGAAAGCAAAAGGGTTCCATCAGGGCTTCTGAGCTGCCATGAAAGAACACGTCCCACAGCGGCAGGATAAACGGTGTCCTGGACAGTAGGAAGAGGGCAAGAGCCTTTCCCACTTGAAACGGGCTCTTTGTTTTGTTTTGGTTTTGAGGCAATTGGGGTTAAATGACTTGCCCAGGGTCACACAGCTAGTAAGTGTCAAGTGTTCGGTCTCAGGCCGGATTTGAACTCAGGTCCTCCTGACTTCAGGGCCGGTACTCTATCCACTGCACCACCCAGCTGCCCCAAAACGGGCTCTTTATTTAAATGGCACTCACAGCTGTGTCTTGCTTTAACTTTTCTCCTAGTGACATGGGCATTGCGAACTCGTTGTTCAATAACCAAATGTATCTTTGAGGCCACTCTGAATTTCTCTAAATGTCAGGATCATGTTCCTGCCTTCAATGGGACAGACTCGGACGCCCTACGGCTCTCCCACCCACCTTCTGGGTATTTGCCAGGTCCTCAGTAAGCCCAATCCTACCATTTCAACGGATCACAGCATTTCACCAGGTCTGACTGGGCTCAATTCCCAACCTGGCGCTAAGCAGACGAGGCCCTGCAGAAGTCAGTGAGCAAAGTGCCCTTACGCTGTTGCTTGGGGAAAGGCTGAAGATAATTTCTGTGCACAGAGTCCTTGTCTTCATTCTCCCGAGCCTGTGGAGGTGCACGGCCTTGTTGGCTGCCACGAGGATCTGAAATGGATCAAGCACCTACAGCGGAGGAGAAGAGGAAGCAGGACGGGCCGAGGCCTTGGGGGGCCTCTGGGCGGAGAGCGGGGGGAGGGGAGGGGAGCCTCTCACCTCGCACACAAGACAGCTGAGGCCCAGAGGGGGGAGGAGCTTCCCCAAGCTTCCTCGGAGAGTTAATGCCAGGGTCACCAGGTCTCCTGACTTCCAGGTCAGGTGCTGTCGACTGCCCAGGTACCCAGGCAGGAAAACCTGGCCGTGCAGCCCGCTCTCGTTAAGCAATGGGTTTGGATGTCAGGCATCCTTTTTCCCCTCCCAATATCATTTACATAGAACCTGACTCCGCTCTGCGATTTCAGGATGACAACAGAAGTTGAAAATACAACAGGAAAGAAAAAATTAATGAAGCAACTTTATTTGAATTGAAAGAAATATTTTAAAATGATATTTATATGCCATATAATAATATAAATATATTATGTTAATAATTAAGTAAATTTAATTTTTAAATTAAAATTAAAAATTAAACAATATGTATATTATATAACTATAATAATAATACAACAATATATCATATAATTAATATGGCAGGTTCATATCACTTTTAAGTCAAATTTTTTTTCCTCTTTCAAAGAGATATCATTTTAAGGCTGCAACCTTCTATCTGTTTTCCTTTTATAATTTAGTTACATTTTTGAGAGTGACCTATTTTTGGACCAACAGATGTGTCTTTCTAACGTGTCTGATGTTAGAAGAATTTTAGGCTAACCTTGAAGTTTCTTGGGTAATACAGAGGAAACATCAAACACATATTGCAATGTCTATAAGATGGGGTGGAGACATAAATTATTCATTCCGTCTAAAAGCAGCCACTTACCATCGTAGCATTAATTAATGCTCCATTGATGCTACCTTCCATGGCCTTTTTTCTTAAATCTCCAGCATTTTTTACACCACGAAACAAGAGTAGAGTCACCGTGCACTCAGGAAATAGGTCTAATTGTGATGTGAACTGCATTTTCCACTGCAGCGGACAAAAAAAAATACCTAGAGAATGACTTTTTTAAAAAATTACCATAGAATATTGTAGGCACAAGTGAGGACGGTTCACACCCCTTCTCCCCAATCTCAAAACCCTGACCCTTAATTCAGCGTTCCTGGATGAAGGCAACTGGAATCATGCTTCTTTAAGACATGGACTATTATCTTCTCTATGCAGTAAAATGTTTGGATGTTAAGTAACGTTGGTTACAGCAGTACCCTGGTCTAATTCATGAAAGAAAGATCTATAAACTGCGGCAGCCATGTGGCATAATAGATGGAGCTTTAACTTTGGGAGTCAGGAGTATTTGGGTCCAAATTCCTCTTCTGACACTTAAGTGCCCTGGGAGAATCACCTCACCTGAGCCTCAATTTCCTCATTAGTAAAATAGGTACCCAAGGTCATCCAGGTGGCACAGCCAGAATCAGACCCCAAGAGCCTTCTCTTCCATTAATGGTCCCCAATTTATCCCATCTATAGCTTGTTTCTACACATCTATTCTATCACTGTCTCCCCCTTTAGCTTCTGATTCCAGATCCCCTGCTCTTTCCACTGTGCTAAACTCCCCTTCCCTCCACTGAGAAGTACTCTGCAAACTGTAATGTGCTCTACAAACACAAGCAATCGTTATTATTATTATTATTGTTAATAAGTAAAAAGCACCTAGAGTCCCCATTTGATAAGTGACTTATGAGAACACGAGACAAGTCTCAGCAAGCCCAGGACCTGTGGCGGGTGCTTACACAAAGATGATTTATGCCAAGCGTTCTGTAAACCTTGATGCCTGATACGAGCCTTGGCTCCTGTCTTGTACTACAGTCCCCAAGAGAAAATGATGGCTGTATGTCTGATTCATGAACTCCTCAAGGTCTTTCTCCAGGTGCTCCATAATCATCCAGGAGCTCCGGGATGTCGATTTGCACGTCTTCTCTAACTGCTGATTGCGACCCACTGGTGCCTAGCTGAACCTATTTCTCCGATGCTTGTCCAGTCTCCCCACAAGACCAGGAGATTCTGCAACGATTATCTGCCCTAGACGCATCCTGCACGTGCCCATTTGTCAACTCCATTAGAGTGTAAGCCTCTTGAGGGCAAGGACTGTTTTCTCTTGCATCCTAAGGCCTTAAAGACAGGAACTGGCACTGAGAAAGGGCTATATATACTAGCTATTAGTCTCATAATTATCAGTGATTATGCTCAATATTATCTCTATTTTACAGATGGGGAAACCAAGGCAAGGTACTGGTTAAGTGGCTTGCCCAGGGTTGAATAGCCAGTCTATGTCAGGGGCCAAATCTGAACGCGGGCCTTCCTGCGTCTCAGGCCGGCTTCCCATACCAGGCTCCCTCTATCATCCTCAATATCACGTCCATTTCACAGATGAGTAAACTGAGCACGTAAGCCATTTGTCCAGGGCTGCACAGCCGGTCAAGTATCTTAGGATGGATCTGAACGTTCTATACCTACTTTAATAATAACTCATTGATGGTTTCATTCGTTCATTCATTTATTCACTCATTCATTCACTGATCCGTGTGTAAACAGAACTGGGAAAGGTGAGGATTTCACAGAACGCTCCGGGCTGCCCTGGAAGCCCTGCCCCCTGGTGACGTCACCCTCGCAACTCTCCCGCAGCCCCAGGCAGCCACGCCCCAACCGCACGTCACCAATGACAGCCTCCGTCTCTCTCCCAGACGCCCGACGCCGTGACGTCATCCCCGACGCCGGAGCGTCTCCGCGGCCTCCGCCTGGGCAGTCATGGCTGCCGGTCTGTAGCCGCTCCTAGCCCCACAACGCCGGGAAGCCTCGGCCGGGTCTGAGTCCTCTCCGGCCCCCGCTCCCCAGCCTCTGGTACCACCCTACGCAGAGGAGGACTTACATAGCTCCACTCGTTCCCCACTGAAACCCTTCCTTTCGGAAATGGCGCCCTTTTCCTTCCTCACGATTTCCGGGGGCTCGCGCACGCCCTGATGCCAATTCCTGCTCTTCAGCTTCTATGTCCCGCCCCTTCGCGCGCTCCCGCTCTCATTTCCGGTTTCCGGTTGTGGCTGGCCTGGTTCTTCCCGGGCGCCCTCCTCCTCCCAGGGTCCTAGGGCCTGCCTGCGGAGCCCGCCGCCTAGGCCTCCACCTCCCCTCTGTCTGGCTGGGGGCGGGGCTAGATTAGTGTCATTTATGGAGCGCGCATTGATTAAGCACCTGCCGTATGCCAAGTCCACCGAGCTCTGAGTCCCTCCCCTGTGTTTGTTCAGTCTGTGGCTATTTACTTGCTGACTTCCCCTAGACTGGAAGCCCCTTGGGGCGGGGGCTGAGTTTGTCTTTTTTTGTGTCCCCAGCCTGGTATGCAGTAGGTGCTTAATAAATGCTTGTCCACAGAGCTAAACAATCCCAGGTGGTGAATTCAGAATCTGTACAGAGTATTGAGGGGGTGCAGGAAGAGCACCACGTGGGGAGAGCAAGATGGCAGCCTCTTGTGGGAAGGCCCATGGGATTCCCAGCAGCCAAGGGGAAGGTGAGGAGTCCAGGAAGACTTACATGCAGCTTGTGCAGAGCAGACAGATGGAAGGAGGGAAGGGGCGATCAGGCAATTGACCATCATCCATTAAGCACCTACTGCATATCGACATGGGAGTGGTTTTCTGTTTCCTTCACCAGCTTGTTTTACAGATGAGGAAACTCAGGCAAAGAGGATAGAGTGATTTGCCCAGGGTAACACAGGTAGTAAATGTCTGAGGCTGTATTTGAATTCAGGAAAGTGAGTCTTCCAGGCTCCAGGCTCAGCACTTTCTATCCATTTCTCCACCTAGCTGGCCTTCAACTACGACAAGGCAATCTATTTGCACTCCCCTAATTAACTCACTATTTGCACTCCCCTAATTAACTCACTATTCCACTTACCGCAGCAGCTTTTCCAAACCTTTTCATCAGTTCTCAAACCCCTCATGGCCTTCCCATCTTAGGTGAGAACCTCTTATGTTTCAGTGAAAAAAATTGAGGCCATTTGCAGAGGGCTCCCTTTTTTCTGTTTTCTTATCCCATCACCCAGATGCCTTCTGCCACTGTCTCTACCCCTCACATGAAGAGGTGACCTTTCTCCTAGGCCGACCCCCCCTACATGTTCCATCTTGTCTAACAGATTGCCTGACCTCCTTTCCACTCTCACTGTTCTTCAGTCCCTCGCTGTTAACTGCCTAGAAGCATGCCTGTGTCTCCTCCATCCTGTAAAACAAAAACAAAACTCACTTGATCTGTCCATTCCTTCTAGAAATCATCCCATATATCCTTTGTGGTAACCTTGAGAAGGCTGTCTGCAATAGGTGTCTCCACTTTCTTTCCCCTCACTCCTGTTACCTGTATGTCTGGCTTCTGACCTCATCATGCAACTGAAACTGCCCTCAAGTGACTAATGATCTCTTAAATGGCAAATCTAATGGCCTTTTCGCAGTCCTCATCCTTCTTGACCTCTCTGCCGCCTTTTATCCTGTACATTGACTTCTCCCCACAATAACTGATTTCTCCTTGTTTTTCTGTCTGTCTGATTCATTCCCCTGTCTCCTTTTGTTTAATCAGTTCCTGCCCAGCAGCTGTGGGGATTCCCCTCCCCCCCCCCCCCCCGACTCTCCCAGACTCTCTCCTGATAATCTTTTACTTGGCAATTTCATCAGATCTTATGGGTTTAATTGTTAACTCTGATGATGATTCTCAAATCTATTTACCTAGCCCTAACTTCACTGCTGACCATGAGTTTCACGTCTTCAACTGTTTATTAGACATCTCAAAATGTCCTCTAGACTTCTTAAACTCAATGGCCGAAACTGTACCCATTATCTTTCCTCTGAAAAATCACCTCTTTTAAACCCCTATTTTTCAGATGGGGAAACTGAGTCTCAATATGGTAAGCTGACTTGCCCCAAGGTCACACACCCTGTTGGGCTGGACTTGAATCCGGGTTTTCCAACTACAAGACAGATCTTTTTTTTTTTTTAAACTACATCACATTGCCTTTAAGCAGAGGATACTGTGATAGTTAATGAATGCTACAGAATCAAAGAATGGAATGAATTTATTAAGGGGTTCTATGTGCCAAATGCCGCGCTTAGAGCTGGGGATGTGGAAAAGCTGACTGTCCTATGTTCCGACAAGGAGAGATCACACTGATAGGGCAGTAGTGGCCGGGTGAAGAGATTTTAGCTTGGAAAGTTATACGGAAGGAGATCAGAGCAATAGGTTGGCAGTTTGACGTGCCCCTTTGAGTAGCAATGGCTCTATCGGTTGGACTGATTAAGATACCAGAACTGAAAAGAGATAGAGGCCTAGGGCAAAGAACATCAAGAAGATGGAGGTGACCTGGAGCTGGAACTGGCCTCCACTGGCGAAGCCTGTGAGGTGCTAGCTGACAGCTCTCGGGGTTCATGGCCAGAATGGCCCAAGAAGTCTTTCCAGGATGTGAGAGGCTTGAGCTGGGTCTTGAAGAGTGGGTAGCATTAAGATTGGTGTCCGGTTGGGAAGGTAGGAGGTCTAGGTGCGGATGGAGGAAGCAGAGCCTGGAACCGTCCCTGAATCGTTGGTAGCCCTGTGAGGGAGGATGGGGGACAGGTGGTGAGCCTGCCCACATCCAGGGGTGCTACCAGGCAGTTCTGGCACCTTCTGACAGATCCAGGGATAGGGTTGGTCACAGAGCATGTCATTCCACTTCACCTGAGTGTGGACACAGTCTTCCTTCAGGCCCTTCTCATAGTGCCAATTGTCTGGCTGGTTCTTGTTCCAAAACCTGTCAAGAAGAGCAGCCCCAATCTGTGAGAAGCCTGAGTGTCGTGGTGGACCCCTTTCCTACGGTGGACCAGGCTGTGCTGGGCGTGCAAGAGAATTGCTGCCTGTATAGTGTAGTGCTGGGCTTGAAGCCAGGAAGACCTAGGTTCAAATCCCAGCTCTGATTATTACTAGCTATGGGACCATGGACAAGTCACTTTACCTCTGAGCCTTGGTTTCCTCATCCATAAAATAAGAATCCTGTCGCCTGTAGTACCCACTTCACTGTTTTTGTGACACCCGGATTGAGGCACTGTAAGGCATTAACTGAATGCCAGTTATTATTCTAACCAAGGTAGACCCTGTTGAAAGATGACAACGGTGTAAGGGAGAGATTGCTGCCCCAAGTCTAGAGGCTTGGTTTCAAGTTACAGCTCTCCCTTTAGCCAGCTGGGCGACCTTCCTCTATTTCCTTATCTATAAAACGAGGGGCAGGACTGGGTAATCTTTGAGGTCCTTTCCCACTCTGACCCTTTTCTGAGCATATCGTAGAGTTTCCCAACAAAATGCCACATGAGGTCTGAGGAAGGTTCCTTCCTGGTGTGGGATGGTGGGAAGCTTCATGAAGAAAGTGGCATTTGAGTTGGGTTGGATGGGGGTTAGGTTGCAGCAGGCCTCAGTTTCCTCCAATGTTAAATAAGGAGGCTGTACTAGATAATCCTAAGTTTTATGTTAGGATAACTGTTGGAGCAGCCTTTGTAGCTTATAGAAGGATATCAGCAATCCAGGACTAGAAGCAGCAGCCTGTACCTAGTGCATGGTCCTGCTTTGGATGTTAGTTTTTGGGTTTGGTTTGTTTGTTTTTTTTTTTTTTTGAGCCTGCAATCCCTCACATCTAGCCAACGTTTTGCAGGCTGTCTCTTGGAAGACAGGGCCCTGCAGAGGACCCAGAGCTACTCCGTGGTGACAGCATTTGTCGCTAGATTAATGTCCAAATGGCCTTCCCCTTTAGGCAGCTAGGTGGCACAGTGGATAGACCACTGGGCTTGGAATCAGGAGTACTCGTTTTCGTGCGTTCAAATCTGGCCTCAGACACTTACTAGCTGTGTGACCCTAGGCAAGTCGCTTCACCGAGTTTGCCTCAGTTTCCTCATCTATTAAACGAGCTGGGAAAGGAAATGGTAAACCACTCCAGTATCTTTGCCAAAAAACCCTAGAGTCATGAAGAGTCAGATATGACTGAACAACAAAAGACCTTCACTTTCCTAGGCATAAGGTTAGGCCGTCTGATGGCTGTGTTTAGGAAAACATTCCTCTCTGCCTTTGCACAGTCTGGCTATCCTTCATACCTGGAATGCTGTTTTTATGTTCTATATTCTTTGTTTCTATTCATATGTTTACGTATGTTCTCTCCCTCTAGAAAATAAGCTCTTTGAAGGCAGGAACTGTTTCATTTCTGTCCTTGCATCTGCATTGCCCAGCACATTGTTGTTCAGTCATGTCCCACTCTTTGTGACCAGTATGGACACCTTGCTGGCCGTGGTGTTTTCTTGGTAAAGACAGTAGAGTGGTTTGCCATATTCTTCTCCAGCTTATTTTATATTATAGATGAGGAAGCTGAGGCAAACAGGGTTAAGTGAGCTGCCCACAGTCACACAGCTAGTAAGTGTCTGAGGCCAGATCTGAACTCAGGTCTTCCTGACCCCAGGCCCAGTGCTCGACCTCCTGGGCCACCTGGGCCTGCTAGTAGGCACTTAATATGTTTCTTGAGGGATTCTTGTTCAGGCCTGTGTTGGACCAGATGCCCCCTGAGGTCACTTCCAACTCTGGGATTTAGATCTCCCTGACCTGGCTTTGTGACAGAGAAGCCTGGGAAGCTTTGTGGCTGGGGAGAGTCGTCTCACTTACGCTTGGCTCTCATTATATGGAGTCCCGTCCACCCATTGCCAGGTTCCTTCAGTGTTCTTGTCAGTCAGCCCAATCCAGTGGTACACCCCATTTGTCCTCTTACTCAGAAATTCCTACAGAGGAGAATTAGCAGAGAAATGAGATTGTTGGGGATGTAGATTTCCTAAGAGTAGCCTCTAGAGGTGAAAGGTATCTGTTAGTTCCTGTCACTCTCCCACTTTCCCTCTTTCCCACTCCCCCCACCCTTTTCTTCCTCTCCACTTTTCTCCCTCTTTCCCTCCCTCTCCATCTCTGTCTCATATTTCTCTTTCCCATGATCCTTCCATCTTTTCCCCTTCATTCCTAGAACTCAAGCTCTGTTTGCATGTGCCATTTTCATCTTGGACTATGCAGAATACATCATTTGATTCTCTATAGCCTGTCCTCCTGGGTGACTACCCCCAGTGCATAGACTACATGCTCCTCCTCAAGCATTCCCATAGGTCCCTTAGAGCATGGAGAGGAGGAATGCCATTATGAATGCTGTTGCTCGTGATTATGTAATGAATAGTAATACTTTGTCTTTCAAAAGACAATAGTGTAAGAAGACCCAGGTCATGGCAGCCCTGCTGGGATCATAAATTCACTTGAGTTCCATAAATATTTATTAAGCTCTATACCAGGGGAAACAAAGACAAAAAACTACATAGTCACAGCCATCGAGGAGCAAGGCTAGAAGGTGTATGAGAATAAATTTGGCCCAAGGACCATTGAGGAGAGCATAACTTAGGGCCTGAGATGCCTCTGTCCTTGGTACTGGCGTCCCCCCTGCCTGGAATGCTCACCCTAGCCTCTCTATCTTAAGATCCCTAACTCCCTTCCAGGCTCAGCTCCGTGTCATAACTTCAACTGAACTGGGGGGAAAAGGATAACATTTGATGTTTTGTCATTGGGCTTTATTACCTTGCAAGTCTTTTCTCTGCCAACATTACTTTGTTTCACTTAGATGTATGTGTTATTTCACCTAACTTAATGTAAGCTCCTCAAGGACAGGGACTGTTATGTTTTATCTTTGTATTCTCTTGGCCCTGGACGTAGCAAGCATTTCATAAATGTTTCTGATTAACCTGTTCTTCTATTTCATTGGAGTGAGTCTTGTCTCTCCACCTTGACTGTCTCATGACAGTAAATACTTTTTAGATATTTCCTAGGGCACAAGTGATTCTCTTTGTTGTTTCTTACTCTTCCCCTCTCCCCCAACCCCCTACTCTGTCACTTATTACTTTTTTCTTTAGGACCTTTGGGGAGAGCACAGACCTGTTCTCCATCTGAGGTCACTGAGGCCAGATGAGAATTGTGGGCCACACAGAAGTGCTCCGCCTCCTCCCAGGTCATTTTGGTGTCTGAAAAGTAGTAGGCCTTTCCCTCATAGAAGTGCCAGCCCTGGATGATTAGCTGCAGAAGGGAGCCCAGGGTGGAAGGGTCTGGAGAATAGAGGGAATTAGGAGCTTCTGAAAAGGGATGCTGAGATGCTTTCCCACCCTCCCTGAGGGCTGACATCTTTGGAAGCCCCACGATTGGCCCAGGATGAGGCTGTGGTGGTGGGTGGGGATGTCTCAAACGTGTTTGGTGCCTTATATTTTCTAAAGGACTTTTGTATCTGTCCTCAGCACCTGGGAGGTCAGCAGGGCTAGGGTTTGTGTCTGCCTCTCGCAGGTAAGGAAACCGAGGTCCAGAAAGGTAGTGAGCTGCCCAGGGTCCAAGCCAGTGATAGAGTTGGGCCTGGGGCCTGGGTCTCTGAACTCCTTGTCCTGTGCCCTGCCCCCCCTGCCATAAATGTTGATGGGGTGCTTGTTTCCATAGCAAAAATTAGGATTATGATTCATGGCTGAGTGTGTTGGGCCGTTTTTCTGTGGGACGAGCTGCCTCCCAAAGATATTTGAATTTTAACCCAAAGGAGTGAACCTTTAATGGCAGAATATCAGGTCTGGCATGCTCACCTCAGGTTCCTTGTCTTTGCAACAAAGGAGCAGGATAGAATGATCTCTAAGGTGTCTTCCGTCCCTGAATCCCATGACAAGAAGCCCTTGCCCTCCCCCAGAAACCCTCACTGTAAAAGCTGTTGTCCCTGTTACCTCGAGGACCTTGCTGGCACTGTTGTGCTGTGAGATTCTCCACTTGCTCTTTTAAGTCTTGAACTGCAGCATTTAGGCTACTGGTGTTTACTAGTCTTCCCATTATCTTCTGGATTTCTTCATTGGCTTTCTCCAAACCACGTCTTAGCCTCTGGACCTCAGAATTTAAAGCATTTGTGCTTTCCAGATCTTTCTTTAATTTTTTGATCTCATCACTGCCGTTCTTCAGATTTCTGTTTGCCATGTGGGTCTGAGCACTAGCATTTTCCAGACCTTTTTTTAACATCTGAATCTCAGCACTGGCGTTCTTCTCATTGTTGTTTGCCATCTGGATCTGATCACTGGCATTTTTCAGACCTTTTTTTACCTCCTCGATCTTGGCACTAGCATTTCCCAAATAAGTACTTAACATCTGGGCTTGAGGAGGGGCAGTCTCTAAAACACCTTTAAGCATCTGGATGGAAGTCTGAATATCTGCTATCTTGCTGAGCATTTGGGGATCTGGAGGAAGGAGGAAAAGATCTTGAGGTTTGTAAAGGGACACTGCTGAAAAGAATTAGAATGATCAAGAGAAGTTGGACTCTGCCCCTGGGACCCTGGGCTTTGCTAGGTAAGCCTTTGCCTTCTCTTGCTGGGACCCAGGCTACCCAACATTCCTGGGCCATTCAAGCCAGGATATAGATAGTATATGATACCTTACCCTCCTTTTCTCAACTGTATTATTAGAGAGTTGAGCATAAATTCTTTGAAGTAAGAGACTGTCTTGCTTACTTGTGTTTGTGTCCCTAGTCCTTAGTTCTGTGCCTGACACACAGTATGTGTTTACTGATGCTTTTTCATTCATTCTTCAGGCTGCAAAGGCAACCTGCAAGTCTGTTGTTTGAATCACAAGGGTATGACTAAGATACCTTTTCTGCTATCTGGTGACTGTGAATCATATCTTCAGATCCAGTTCTTTTGAAATGGCTGCTTGAATGCTGAACCTGAACCTCTATATTAACTACAGATGTCACATAGGGTGCCTAGGAGAGGAGGTATGTGAATGACCCTTGAGCAACTAGGATGGTTTAGGACCCTTCTTGCAAATGAAGACCTGCAGTCTTCTCAAACCCCTACACCATCTCCATTCCCTCTTGGATGCTATCCACTACAGGCTAGCAGACCACACAACCTGCATCTGACACAGTTTTCATGTTCACATGTGTAAAAGCTGTTGTCCCTGTTACCTCAATGGCCTTACTGGCATTGTTGTGCTGTGAGATTCTCCACTTGCTCTTTTAAGTCTGGAACTGCAGCATTTAGGCTACTGGTGTTTACTAGTCTTCCTCTTTCCAATAAAAGGGGGAAGAGGCAGAAATGCCTGGTTCCTAATAAATATGGACAGTGTGTCCCAGCGTTGATGCAGAGAGCTATTGTTTTTGATATGGTTTCAAGGGGGCATAGGGACAGACCATATGCCCTTTGAATAACAAGTAGTCCAGCTTTTCTGTATAAGGGACAGAGGCAAGGAGCAGACACTAGGGAGTGGGCAGTCTAGTGATTCAAAAGTGACCAGAGGCTGCTCCTCCTGGTAAATCTCAATGTGGCAGCTACTCACCACCATCTGGCTGCCACGATGTCCATTGGGTATCATTGCTGCCCAACCATATGTCTCTAATTCCTTCACCCCTTCCCCCAGAGCTTCCCCTGTGAGATTACTGTACATCTGTAGTCTATCTTATATGTCCTTTATTGGTTACATTTTTGTCTCTCCTATTAGAATGTGATCTCTTTGAGGGGAGGGACAATATTTTTGCCTTTATTTGTATCACCAGTGCTTAGCCTAGGGCCTGGTATAGAGTAAGTGCTTGCTGACTGACTGAGGCAGAGTCGACCTACTCTGGAGATCTCTGACCCTGCAAACTTGATATTTCCAAGACTAGAACTCCTGAAGCCCTGAAAGGTGAGAGAGAGCTGAGGATATGAGGTCGGGGTGGGAAGAAACAGCTGCTCCACTGGAGGTAAGCCTGGCTGCAGTGGAGATGGGGTGAGCCCACCTGACCTGTGAGACTACAACTGGATAGCCTGGGGGCAGGCATTGTAGAAGTTCCCTGAGGCCCTAGGGTTGGGTCTGGGAACTGGGGGGCAGCCTTGTTTGTCTGTGAACCCAGGAAACCAGGAGGAGGTCTGTACTGAGCCACATGGGAGGTGAAGAGAGTGTCTCGGCTCCGAAAACTGAGGTTTGTGTGGGACATACGCTGGGGCTGCAGAGAAGCTTACACACAGTGAGGACCACCAGGAAGGAGGACACGGCCAGAAGTATCAAGCTGCCTCTGACTGTCTTTGGCTTCCGGAAGAAGGAAGGTACATCTTTCTTGGAGAACAGCCCTGGAGGATGAGATCAATGTCTAAGAGATTTGAATAGTTCGCATCTGACCGCCATAAGGCTCGTTTTCTTCTCTGGAAAATGCAGATAAAATAGCAAAAACGCCCCAAAATAAAGGAATAAATTGAAGAAAGGTGAATAATGGAACCCCCCATCCCTGCCTTGGAAGAATAACTCCTCCGATCACGTACATGTCTTGTTTGTACGCGTTGATTTACCTGTTGTGGCCGTTAGACTGAGACCTCCTTGATGGTAGATGTGTTTTTGCCTTTCTTTGTATGGCCAGTGCTTAGCACAGTGCCTGACCCTTCGTAGGTGCTCAATAAATGCTTTTTGACTTATTCTTGGTAAAGGAAAGCAAAACATGGAAACAAAAGAATCAGGAAAAGAGGAAACTCCAAGTTGACTAACAAACACTGTAGAATAGAAGATCCTGAAGTCAAGGTACTGGAAGGAAATCAGTCAACAAGCATTTATTATGTGCTAAGCACTGGGCTAAGTGCCAAGAAGACCTAAAAAGGCAAAACATAAACAGAGTCCTAAAAAAAATGAAACTAGATCTAGCACAAGATAGTGTAATAAATGCTAAAGGAAATGAAGGGGATAGAGATGAAGCGATTTCACTAAAGAGATGAAACAAGACAAACTGATAACAGAAGTCAACACTGAGGAATTGAAATCATAATTTCATGAAAAGATGATTTTATATTAAAAATCCATTAGCAGAGGAAAGCATGGCAATCACAATATGACTAAAGGAACCATTGACTGTTTTCCCTAACAATATAATTACCAAATTTTAAAGGAAAAGATGGAGGCAACTAGGTGGCTCATTGGATAGAGATCAGGTCCTGGAATCAGGAAAACCCGAGTTTATATCTGACCACAATAGCTGTGTGACCCTGGCAAGTCACTTAACCTCTGTTTATCTTAATCCACTGGAGAAAGAAATGGTAAACCATTCCAATATCTTTGCAAAAAACCTATGGACAATTTGGTCCACAAATTGTGAAGAGCCAGACACAACTGAACAACAGCAAAAGGAAAAGATTAATTGAATTATAAAAGGATCTAGATTTTAAAAAATGTTAATAGGAGAGTTCAACATAACATTTTGGCATATTCTAATTTAAAATGAAAGAAAATAAAGAAGGTACGTAATTACATGGAATATTGAAACAACTTGATTTAATTTTAGAAAAATTAATGGTTTATTATGCAGTTTACTTTTATATAAATGTATGGGGCTTAACTTTAGCAAAGTTGCAGTATATAAAATAAACCCATGGAAATCCTCAGCCTTTCTATATATTACCAATAAATTCTAACTGGGATAAAGAGAAATTCCATTTAAAGAAACTGCAGAAAATATAAAGCACTTGGGAGTCTTCCTTTCAAGAAACACCCAGGAACTATATGAACACAATTATAAATAATCTTTATACAAATAAACACAGATCTAAACAATTGGAGAGATATTAATTGCTCAGGGGTAGGCTGAGCCAATGTAATAAAAATAATGTAACACCAAAATTAATTATTTAGTGCCATACCAATCAAACTACTAAAGGATTACTTTATGAGCTCAAAAATAAATAAAATTCAACTAGAAGAACAAAAGGTCAAAAATATTAAGGGACTCAGTGCAAAACAAACAGGAAAGAAGGGGACCTAATAGTACTGGATCTCAAACTACACTACAAAGCTGTAGTTATCAAAACAGTCGGGTTGTGGCTAAGAAATAGGTTGAGTGGCAGAATAGATTAGGTAGACCATATGAAAACAGATGAACACAGTAATGTAATGCCTGATAAGCCCACAATCCCAAGGTAAGAACTCACTATTTGACAAAAACTTTTGAGAGAACTGGGAAGTGATTGGGCAGAAACTAGATACAGACTAATATCTCACACTATATACCACAATAGGCTCAAAATAAGTACGTGATTTAGACATAAAGGATGACAATATATGCAAAGTAGGGGAGCATAGAAGAAATTGCCTGTCAGATCCATGGATAGAGGAAGAATTCATGACCAAACAAGAAATAGAGAGGTTCGTGGGCAGTAGAATTGACAATTTCATTTACATAAAATGAAAAGTTTTTGCACAATAAGACTAATACAGCTAAAATTAGAAGCAAAATATTGGGGTGGGGAAGTCTTTGCAGGAAGTTTCTCTGTTAAAGGTCTCATTTCTCAGAGATAGATATAGATATGTATATATATATATATATGGAACAAAGTTAAATTTATCAAAATAAGAGCCTTTCCCCAATTGATAAAACGGTCAAAGAATATGAATTGGTTGTCTTTAAAGGAAGAAATCCAAGCTATCAATAGCCATGTGAAAAAATGTTCTAAATAACAAATAGAGAAATGCCAATTAAAATAACTCTGAGGTACCACTTCACACTCATCAGATTGACTAAGATGACAAAGAAAATGACATGCTGGCAGGGCTGCGGGGAATAAGAGACCTTATTCACTGTTGATGGATGTGAACTGGTCTAATCATTCTGGAAAACAATTTGGAACTATACCCCAAAATCTATTAAATCATGTATATCTTACTATTTTCCCGATTCTAGAGAGCTGGTGGACTCAGAGTGCAGATTGAGCAGTTTTTCTTCTCTTTTCTTTTTTTGACATGGCTAATGCAAGAATTTGTTTCGCATGACTACATACTTATAATGGATTTATTTTTCTTTCCTTCTCATAAGATGAGGAGGAAGCAGAGGGAAGGAGGAATTTGAATAGAAAATTTTAAAAATTGAATAAATTAACAAAACAAATATATGAGAACATCACAAAATTTCTCTAGGGCATAGAGAACAAAGAAAAGTGCCAAAAATCTGGAACCCATTATAGAATATCACACAATTAAAATAATAACTAATAAAGAGAATGTAGCCAAATAATTAAGGTCTTGATAGAATCCAGAATGACCTGCTTAATAATGACGGGATCAAAGACTAAGTGAAAGTAACAATAGAAAGTATTTTTAAAAACTGGTAATAGCACATTCTAACTTTTGAGACTGGCAAAACTTCTTCAATTGTCAGGAACCTTTGGGAGAAGGAATGGGGTCTCATGTCTTGGAGACTAGGAAAAAAAACAGATTTGGGAGCCAAGAAAGGAGAGCTCTGGATCTGAATGGGGTCTTTGAGTGACATTCACCTCCTAAGCTGGACAAAGCCGGTCTTGTGCCGTCTGAGGCACCCTGTGTCGTTTTCCGTATGCAGAGATTTGTCAACGGCCACAGGGATAGTGCTGTATTGTTATGTGGTCCTCAGGCTGCTGCCTTAGACTGCAAAAGCAGATGGGGGCCAAGGTGGCCTGTGGTGCAGAGGATCCTTGTTCCTGAGTCCAGAGTGAGTGTCGGAAAACAGAGCCGAGAGTCAGAAGAGATCTGTCTCAAGGAAGTATGTTATCCATCTGTAGTCTTCAGGGAGGTTAATGACTAAACCAGGGGAGGGAGGCCCTTGTGACATCCTAGGTAAAACTAGAGCCCAAGTTTTACAGAACAAATTCTTTTATTAAAGGGATTTGTGCTGTTAAGTTTGGATTCAGTCAAAGCACTGCACTTGAGGACTTAGAAGGCCACAATTTCCCTACCCTTGATCTAAACCATCTGTTCCAGATGGTTGGGTTTTACTTAAAGTTTTAGGAAATTGACAAACATTAAGTTCTTAGTAGGTCCTAGCCCTGTGTTGGGGGTGAGGAATATGAATAGGGGCTAGATGCTATACTAGGGGCTGAGGATATGAAGAAAAAAAGATGGAAATCCTTGCATTTGAGGAATTTACATTCTATATCAGGAGTCAACATGCACACAAATACATATGAAATAGCATGGGGAGAGGGTAATGTTATTATGAATCTAGAGCTAGAAGGGAACTTGGAAGTCATTTAGTCCAAAACCCTCACTTAAGGAAACTGAAGCCCAAAAAGGCAAAGGGACTACACAGGTAGTAAAAGGCAGAGCCAGGATCTGAATCCAGGACCTGCGAATTGAAATTCAGTGCTCTTTCCACTATACCAGAAAAGCTTTGAGTAGGAAGTGGCATTTGTGTGGAGCTTTATGGAGACTAGGGATCCTAAGAGACAGAGATGGGGAGGGTATGTATTCTAGGCATGGTAGACAGTCTTCCAAGGTACAGAAATAGAGATGAAAGGTGTGTGAGGAACGGCAAATAGGCCAATGAATTGGAACATAAAAGTGAGTGGTGCTGTTTACTCGGTCATCAGGCTTAGCAATAAATAAAATGGATCATTGCAAATGACAACATTTAGGTGCTATCTCTCAAGCAGAAACCCCAGGGTTGGCCTTGTCTTTTTTCTGATTTATCTTCCACACAGCTGCCAAAGTGATTTTCCTGAAGTGCAGGTCTGACTACGTCACTCCCTTCAGTTCTCTACTCTGTAAACTCTTCTGGTTCCCTGTTACCTCCAGGATCAAATATAAAATTCTCTGATATTTAAAACCTTTCACAACCTGCCTCTTCTCTATCTTTTTAGTCATTAGCCCTCAGTTCACACTCTATAATGTTGCCACATTGGTTTTCTTGTGGTTCTCATACACAACACTATTACCTCCAGACTCGGTGCCTTTGCCCTGGAACCCTCCATGCCTAGGATACTCTGCCTCTTCACCTGGGCCGCAGCTTCCCTGGCTTCCTTCAAGACTCAGTTCAAATCCTACCTTCGGCAGGAGATAGACTCACCTCGGGGCCACAGGGAGATACATTGGTCGAGTGCACTGAAATGAGCTTCTTGGCCGCCTTGGCCTTCCATGCGCTCTTCGTCTTCTTGGCCTTCCATGTCTTCTTCATCCATTCTGTTCATCGTTGGATGTTCTCAGTCCTGTTCTTATTGATGGACACTGCAAGTGTCTATGTTCTTTCCCCTCATAAACAGTAATGGGAAGTAAAGCTGATACATCCCCTTGGCCTCTATAGGCCTATGACCCTGTGCTGTGTGCAGATGACACCTAACCCCAGATCACAGCTGACTTGGTAGAAACTGCTAGACTGCATTTGAGTTAGAAGGGCTCCAGGAGCCTTTGAATTCTCAGTTGTATTATATTGTCACAGCTTTCCCATGGACAGTGAATATTTCTGTATTTAAATCTATTTTATTTCTATGGCTTGTGTGGATAAACTCCCGATTATTTTATATATTCATTCTCTTCCGGTGGGGTTTTGTTCATAATATACAAACACACTCATGGTTTTTGTGGATTTATTTTATATTCAACAACTTTGCTGAAGTTATTGTTTCAATTTTTACATGACTCTTTTGGGGATAGAGCATCTACCAGGAGTGGAGAACCTGCAGTCTTAAGGGCACGTGTGGCCTTCTGGGTCCTTGGGTGTGGCCTTTTGACTGAGTCTGAGTTTTACAGAGCAAATCCTTTTACTGAGGGGACTTGTTCTGTGAAGTTTGGACTCAAGCTTTGAGGACCTAGAGGGCCACATGTGGCCTTGAGGCTTCAGGTTCCCCACCCCTGAATTTTGTAAACCATCATGTGGTCTGTAAAAGGCAATAGAAGTATTTCCTCTTTGCTTGTACTTGGTCCCTCACTTCCTTTTTCTTGTTATATTGCTATAGCTAGCGTTTCTAGATATCAAGTAATAGTGTCGGTAATGGGCATCCTTGCTTTACCTTTGATTTATTAGAAAGGACTCCAACTTTTACATTTCTCCATTACATACAAGGTTAGCTCTTGGTTGTAGATGGATATCTTAAAGAAAGATCCATTTATTACAGTGCTTTCCAGTGGTTTTTGATAGCCATTTTGGACTTTGCAAAAAGTTTTTGGTCTTTTTTGTTTGCTTGTTGCAGCTACATGTATTGATATGTTTTAAAATAATTTTTATTAGTGTAGTCTGTTATGTGTTTCGTTTTTCTTATATTGAACCGATTTTGCGTTCCTGCCATATGGCCGTCCTGGTTGTATCATATAATCTTTTTAATGTGTTATTGTAGTTTCTTTGTCAATCTTTTATTTAGTGTTTTTGTGTTGATGTTCATTGGGAATATTGCTGTGTGATAGTCTTTCTCTGATTTGCCTCTCCATGTTTAGTTATCAAGACTGTATTTGTGTCATGGAATGAGTTCAGAAGGATTCTTTCTCTTTCTATTTTCACAGTTTAGTAATATTGGAATTAATTTTTTGAATGTTTTATAGAATTCACTTGTAAATCCATTCACTAGTGTTTTTCTATTTGGCAGTTCATTTTTGACTTGTTCAGTTTCTAAGTAATTTATTTCTTGTTATTTCTTATTCTTGTTCTGAGTAGTTTATGTTTTTAAATATTTGTCCATTTGTCATCTAAGTTATCAGTTTTTTGACATATAATTGAGCAAAACCTGATAGGTTCCTTTATTTGATTTTCAATTGTTAATTCTCTTTCATTTCTGATATAAATGATTTAGTTTTCTTCTCTCTTATTTAAAAAATCAGATAAGTGAAGTATTTATCACTTTTCTAAAAAATTTCTAGTTTTTTTATCACTTCAATTTTTTTTAAATTTTTGTTTTCAATTTTGTTAATCTCTTCTTTGATTTTCAAGGTCTCTACTTTGGTATTTATTGTTGGGGGTTTTTTTTCACTTAATTGCTTTTCTAATTTTTTTTAGCTACCCACTTCATTGATATTTTCCCCCTCTCTTTTGTTGATGAAATCGTTTAGAGATAAAAATTTCCCCTAAAGACTACTTTAGTTTCATCTCATAAGAATTAGTATATTGACTCGTCATTTTCTTTGATTAAAATGTTTTTATTTCTATTATTTATTCTCTGACCACTAAGCCTGCTGATTTTTAATCCTCCTTTTCCTTATCATTTTCTAACCTTTCCTTCTCTCTCAAAACTGCTTATTTCTTTCCTTTTTCAAGAAGTTTTGCTTGACTGATTCCAACTTACTCTAAAGCGTTTCCATAGCTGCATGCATTGGAGCCCAAGGACCAATGAGGCCAAGGTCACAGATTCAGATTCTGTGAATGCCAGGTGACTATTCCTATAAAGGGGGAAAAATACCTGTTTTATGGTCAAAAACTTGACACCTGGTCCCAGACACGCCCTGGCTCCTTAGCCTGGTCCAAATGTGTGCTACAGACCAAGGAGGGGAATGGAATATGTATAGCTTGGTGCTGTCTCTCCTTATATGGATCTGTGTTTCTGTCAATTCAGGACAGTGTGCATCATATTGCAACCCATCCCAGCTTGCCCATCCCCTTTGAGTCTTACGCATTTCTCCTCATCCATTCACCACAGTGGGTCTACCCAGTTGGCTAGTGGCCCTCTTTGATTTCTTCTGATATCACAGAAGTACCAGTGGAGTGCCCTGGCTGTGCACCTGTCAGTCCTTCCCCTGTGACTAGTCATTCTCTTTTTGTCATACATTTCACTAATGACACCTTTTATTCCTGTTCTTCATTACATTAATTACAACCACCAGGGGACCTCTCTATTGTTTTCTCTTAGGATATTCATTTTTAATTCTTTGGACACTATAGCATACCATGTCTCAAAAAATCAGTGTCATCAACTTTGATAGTAGTGAAAAAGACGGACCTTTGCTTTCATTGGAAGCTTGGGATCATTAAAAGAGCTTGTTGATTTCCCAAAGGTGATCCAGTCCGTTCTGTCCATGTATTCCACTCTGGACCCAAATCATTGTCCATTTTTTCCTGCTTACTCCATAGGCTCCCCCCCCCCCATCATTGTCTATTTTTTGCTGCCTTCCTTATAGACATGCATATACACATGTACACACCAATGGAAAAGTTCTGTAAGTTACTCATACAAATGCTTGTAGTAATCTGGTCCATAGACATTCTTCATCCACTTGGTCTTTCCTCTGTAGCAGTGATACTAAACCTGAGATTTGTGAACTTTAAAAAATATACATATTTTGATAATTGCATTTTAATATAATTGGTTTCCTTTTTAATCTTTTGTGTTTTATCTTATGCATTAAAAACCATCTTCTGAGAAGGGGCATAACATTTCACCAGGCTCTGCCCAAGGAGAATAGGTTTTTAAAAAAAAGATTCAGAACTCCTGCTTTATGGATAATCAAGCCTCATTCCTTTGAGTGGTTATAGATCTCTCCCCAGAAAGTGCTGCAGTGTTCTGGATGAAATCAGAACATTGTCAAGTACGTCTTTATTATTTAAAATAAAACACACACATGAGGCACGGTTTGTTTAGTAAGAGTAAATCAGATGGGTTTTCTTTGTCTATGAGCAAGAGACAATGAACAGCCAAGAGTAAACTCTATTGGGAGTTAGAAAACCTGGGTTGAAATTCTGGCCTCTTCCATTTACTCACTGGGTGAGCTTGGATGAACCACTTTCCCCTTTGAGCCTCAGTTTCATTATCTGTAAAATGAGTATGTTGGACTCAGTGATCTTCAAGTCTGTTTGCAGCTGTAAATCTATGATCCCATGACCCAAAGCTGCTAGGTCTAAGCTAGCCATGTCTCAGACCAAGGATGGTGTTTGAGGGGGGTGAAACCCTGAGCCAGAGGAACATATAGACACATCCTGGCTTTCCCATGTCTGGAGAGAGTCACCTGCTCTCACTCTGTCCTTCTGGTATCCCTTGCCTTAAAGGTATGGAATGGGCTATAATTCTAGGTTTAGTTCTATTCTCCAGATAACTTGAGCATTAAAATTCACAGTATGGTTCATGAGACACCCAATTCTGCTGAAATGAGGTGGCGCCAAGTAGGCCAAGAAGAGTCAGGGGGCAGTAGGGAAAAAGAGAAGTACTGGCCAAGGTTTCCATTTCTCCACTATCCTTGTTCCTCTTTTCCCATGTGCCCAGAGAGGCCCCCAGACATAGCCTTGCATAGGAAACCTTGGTTGGGAAATATTAACTTTTTGTAAAGAAGTGGCCTCAAACAGGATCACACAGCTAGTAAAATCTGATCTAGGCTTTGAACACATCTTCAGGTCCAGCACTCTGACCACTACATGGCCTAGCTGCCCAGCTAAACCCTTCCGCTGGCTCTTCCTCACCACCCAGTGCAACACACCCCTTAAGGTTTCTTGTCTCTGCGATGAGTCCACAGAACAGAGCTGATTCTCCAGCTTTGCCTCTACCAGTCTGCCTGCTGTCTGGTGTACCAGGCATGGCAGCCAGCATGAAGTAACCGCCTTATAAATGCTTGTTTCCTGCCTGCCTGCCACGATGTCCCTAACTGATGGAAGGTAGCTGGACGCTTAAACATAGGGCTGTTTCTTGAAATGTGGTAGAAGTAACTCCTTCAGCCATTTCCTCATGGCTTTCTGGTTTTAGTGGACTGTGCAGAATTTAGGGCTGGATTAGACTCCATAGATATTGGAAGGGGTTAATGTTACTCGAACCCTGTTGTTCCTATCCCCCTATAACCAGTAATATCTATGTGATCATGGACAAGTCACATTTTCTAAACCTCGGTTTCTTCACTTATAAAATGGAGACAACAAACTTTTGCTATCTCTCAATCAACAAGAATTTATTGTCTCCTATGACACTGGGAATACAAAGGCAAAAATGAAAGTCTGAATATACTTTTTTGTAAGCATTATAGCACTATGTGAATGTAAGCTGTTATTATGTGGACTGAAGTATTCTCTAGTTTTTATTCTAATGGCCTCTTGAGAGATAAGAGAGATTTGACCTGAGGATTGAGATATTTATAGCTTAGAGTCAGAACACCAAGGATGCGTGGGTGTTCAGGAGGACTAGCACCATTCGTGTGAGAGATTGCTGGGCCCTTTTCAGGGCTGCTTATCCGCCTTTGGTGTCCACCTGTCACCCAACTCTCATCTGTGACTCCAAGAAGCTGTAGCATGCACAGCAGCCACATCCTGGTAAACTGTCTCAGCAGATGGGCTAAACCAGATTGAGGGTAACCAACAGGCCTCAAACCCATTGGTGAGTTAGAGGGGTGTCTACCCCAAGTATGTAAAGACTTCCCCCGGTGGAATGAGTGGAAAAGAACAATTTGTTCCAATAGCCATGACAAGCTTGGTCAGACATTGGAAATGCCAAGGTCACCTACCGCTTTCTGGGCAATCGCCAATCTTCTTTACTTTTGTCCCGCCACTAGACTTTGGTAACTCTGGAAGAGAGAGTGAGGCTGATGACTTTGTGCAGCTTTGCCTCACTTGAATCCTAGTCATGCAGGAATCAAGACATCATCCCATGATGTCATTGGTCCATGACATCAACAATGGAACAACAGCTAGGACATTTGAGCTGTCTTCAGAGTCATTCCAGAGGCCTGGCTGGTTAACAGCAAAGGCCACAATTTAGTTTGTGTGGCATAGCACCTCTATGTCACTGCTCCTCTATCTTAAGCTTACTCTCCTAGTGAGTTACATAGTAACTTACTCCTTAGAGAGACAATTAACAATTCTGAGGCTTTTAGCTACTTCTGTAGCTCATAAGCCCCCACAAGGTTGCTTCCCATCAACATTCATCCAGGTAGACTTAAGTTTTTAGTCATTTTTTAGTTGCGTCTAGCTCTTCATGACTCCTTTTGGGATTTTCTTGACAAAAATACTGGAGTGGTTTGCCATTTCCTTTCCCAGCTCATTTAATAGATGAGGAAACTGAGACAAATAGGGTGAAGTGGCTTGCCTGGGGTCGCACAGCTAGTAAGTGTGTGAGGCCAAATTTGAACTCAGAAAGAGGAGTCTTTCTGACTTCAAGCCCTGCACTCTATCTACTGCACCACCTAGCTGTGGAGCTAGCTAGGTTTTAGAAAAGGCATTTACTAAGATTGTATGAGTTCAGTTGGTAAAAAACATTCCTCTCAAAAGCCTGGTTATACTTTCCCACAAAAACATTCAGCATCAATGGAAAGAGTGAGCTCAAATTATAGTCCATATAGGAGAGTAATAGTAGGATACACCAATGGGAAAAGTAGAATTCACAACTTCCACTACTGGAAATCATTTGTCCCTTTGAGGTCCTCAGAAAGCTCTTTGCTGGGCAGAATGCTCAGCTGGGTTTCTAGGGTGTGCCCCTTTCTGGAGTCCAGAGCTGGCTCTTCTCTCAGCTGTTGAGGGTCATATTGCCTAAAGCTGCCTTCTTCCTTGGGTGACTGTCTCTCCAGAAGGAAAAGCTAGGGAGCTTGCTTTCATGAGAATCATGATGATAATCCCCCAACAATATGGCTTCTGATTTTATCAACCAACTGAAACTATTCTCTTCAAAGTTACCAATAATTTCTTCATTTCCCCAGTGCTTAGCACAGTGTCTGGCATACAGTAGACATTTTTTTTTTAGGAAGAGTCAACATTTATTAAGCATCTTTAGTGTGAAGGGCACAGTGCTGGGCATGGTGCCAAGATACAAAGATCAACACAGATAAACATTCTGCCCTCGGGATGGCTTAAAGCCTAATAAGGGTTTATGTAATACAAAAAAAAAAACCAAAAAAAACCCCAATGTAAAATAAAGGAACAATGACCTCCATTCTTTACTGTTCCAAGTCTTGACCAGCTGTCATTCCCACCCACCCCTAAATATAATTAATATCAGTTTTCAATTAGCAGGCCATCTATTTAATGATCAGATATTTCAATCGCTATTAATTAATTCTCTGTAGAGGATTAACAACCCAAATAGATATGGGAAATCACTTGATTAATACTTTTAATACAAATGAGTTTTCAGTTAATAGACCATCCCTTTAATTCAATTCAATCATTATTAATTAGTTCTCCACAAAGAACCCTAACAACCCAAATAGATATGGGAAACTAATTCATTAATATTTTGAAAACAGGGCAATCCCTGAAAGTGATGAATTAATTACTTTTGATTTGCTGAAAGCCTATAAATAGGGGCTAACTATCCCTGTCTTTATTACTTTGTATCCCTAATTTCCCCATTCCCAATTTGCCTGGGAATCCAAGATGTCAGTAACTATTTTAGCCATAGTACTAACAACCAAGGATCCCAGGCCCCCCAGAAATGTCCAGCTGGGCTTTATCTCCATGACACATAAATCTCATTAACTAGATGACTAAAGTTACAACACTCAGTGACATCCTCAAGAACTTTTCCTGTATGGGAAAAGCTTCACACAGTGGGAGACTTGGTTTTACTCAAGCCTCTTCCTTTCCAAGACAGAAAACACAAAACCAAGGGATGTTTTTTTCCTGTTAAGATGAAAACAATGAAACTCAGAACTGGATCACTTTGTCTTCTTATCTCGTCCTAGGTCAAAATGTTTACACCTTTTAATGGCAGGCATCCTCTTAGACCTGCAGTTGGGTTGCATACATTCAAGCCTCGGTATAATCTTTTTTGTGGTCTTTGCCTTTTTCCATGAATTTCTTTTTGTTTGACCACCAGAGCAACTCTCCTCATTGTAACGCCTTTTCCCCTGTGCGTACAGGGAATCCTTTCTTGTACTGCGTCACTTTTTGAGGCTGGTGCTTGGTGTCCTTTTTGGAGAAAGTTCTGCATGTTTTAGGGATGTTCAGCAAAGGGCAGGGTTGCGCGTCCACCTGGGCTTCTCCAATATCCAGGCCACTGGGATCCCTTGGCTGAGCACTTATAGGCACGTGCTCAGCCAAGGACTACAACGAGCTGAAGAAGATGACCGGCTTCGAAGGATGATGGTGGAAGACTGCCATGTAGTAGACATTTAGTAAATACTTATCGTCTGAATGGCTGACAGCAGAAAGACAAAGCACGCTCTGCTTTGTCCCAAAAGAGAGAACTAGGAGCCTTGGGTAAAAGAGGTACAGATTTAGATGTGCTGCAACAAAGAACTTCTTAACAATTGAGCTTGGGAACATTTTCCCACAGTTTTAAGGGATGGGGTTTATACACTCTTGAGTTCTTTAAGTTAACCCAGTGAGGGGTAAATGAAAAGAAAGTACAGGAAGATGCCAGTGATTTCAGAGGAGGAAGAAGAAAAAAGAGGCTCTCTAATGAATGAACTCGTTTTGCCCCCAGCAAAATAGGAGGCAAAGTCCCCAGCTGAGAGGGTGGGGGAAGGGAACTTTCTGTGAGGCTTGAGCAGAGACCTCGTGGTCAGTAGGATTGTTGTCCATCCTTTGTTTTCGAACATGCTTGAATTGGATTGAAGTGAAACAGAGTCATTGGCCTCTCTCGCTCTTCCAGAGTCATCAGAGTCCTGGGGCAAGACAGAGTCAAGATGACAGGTATAGCTGAGGATGCAGTGGATGACCTTGGCGTCTTCAGTGTCTGACCAAGCTCCAAAGACAAAGTTTATTAAAGATCCACCATATTGGTCTGACTCTTAAGCAATCTAAACATTTGTAACACTCGTATTAACAAGCAGGCTTCAGCAAGTCTCAGCCCTTGGCTAGATTTTAAGAATCTGAGCATTTGTATTGTTGATGCAAATGGACCAGATTTAAGGAATCTGAGCCCTTGGCTAGTCTCCTAAAGAATCTGCGAATCTCAATATTTTTTATAAAAAATCAGTAGTTTGGAGGATGATGTAGCAGGCATACTCATCAAATCTGTAGAAATTGAAAGAGAGAGAGAAAGACAGAGAGAGAGAAAGACAGAGAGAGAGAGAAAGAGAGAGAGAGAGAGAGAGAGAGAGAGAGAGAGAGAGAGAGAGAGAGAGAGAGAGAGAGAGAGAGCCCTTATACATTTGAAGAAAGGGAAAGGATAAAAAGATCTATTGTGGAAGAATGGTGGGCCCAATCAAATTATATGAAATTTAATGGAGATAAGTATGAAGTCTTAAGCTTGGGTTCACAAAATCAGCTTCCCAAACCACAGCACTGAATAGGTGTTTCCTGTGGTCTCCAGGGGACTCAACATGATTTCAGACATGAAATAAGTGCTCAACAAAGACTTGGTGAATGAATGAATATTGCCTTTGGGAGGAGGCTAGAAAAAGTACCTCTTCCTGCATACAATGGGATCTCTATCTTTTCCCCTGAAACACACACACAGACACACACACACCCCATAGCCCTACTTGAAAATCCAGTCTCGAAACAAAAATAATACAAGACAGAGAAGGCTGGGAAAGATAATGGTTTATTCTGATTGTCCAATGTTTTGCACCAGGTAGCCCACAAGAAAATGTAAGTGGAGGAAGGAGATATTAAGTAAAGGCAAAGGAGAGAGCTGACAGGCAGTTACACAGGGGTGGGAGATACCAGCCTGTAGGTAGGGAGAGGAGGGTAGGGAGAAGAGGTTTCTGAGAGGATAGAGAACCTGTAGCCAGGCCCCTCATAGGTCAAGGCTTGATCCAAAGAAGCAGACTCCCAAGTCCTTTCTCTGGCTTGTAATCTCTAGGATTTGAACTTGCAGATGTAGTAGTTTTTGCTTGTACATGATTGATCTTTCCAGTTTTTGAATCCTAAGGAGAGATGTGATTCATCAGGCTATATAATAGATACATATTTTATATTATATATTGTATATTTTACATACATAATATACATTTTATATAGAGAGATATACATTATATGTATATATATATATATATTCATCAGGCTATATATGTATGTAAGCAGGTATAATGGAGCTTGTGGCCACACAGCCAAGTAACCCCAACACCCAGACCCAGGATTCAGGGCATTCCTAACCCCTAAGCACTAATAAAGCTACAGATAGAGGCTTATGGTCACAAGATGCAAGGAGGAGAGAGGAAAGAAGCAAACATATATCCCCTTAATGTGAGTGAAGTGGATTCTCCATCCCCCAACCTGTTAGCAAATACAGAAGGTTCGGGCTGAGGGGATGCAATTGTGGTACAAGGAATTTTGATGTGTGTGAATCTCTTTTGTCTCACCTGTTTCTGATGTCAAGGTCACACAATATCCAGGATTGCTGTTGCTGGGGGCACTCGCAGCCCAAGCTTGGTAGGTGAATAGGGCATTGCTGGTCCATTTCCAACGCCGGTTCTGTAGGGGGAAGGCAGTCATGACTGAGAACCCCTCCAAACACACACACAACTTTTTCTCACTCTTCTCAAAATTCCCCACATTACTTCATCCATTGAATGTTTCCAGATACTATCTCTCTGTTAGAATTTCCAACAATCTCATCATCAGGTCCTCAAAATCCTAGATACTACTGCTTGACACACTGTAATATGGAAGTCAGATTAGCCTTGTTGCTCTTGACCAGAGTTTGAAACAGTGGGGGTACAGTTCAAACACATTTTAGGCTTGATGTAAAAAAGACTTCCAGGAAATTAGAAAAGTCCAAAATCAGAATGGACATAATGGGTTCCTTCTCCTTGGTGGTGTTCTATGAAAGGCTGCTTGTACAATTGAATTTAGTACTGTGGGTATTCTATTTGGTGCAAAGGCTGAACCAGGTGCCCTCAGAGGAGCCTGTAGATTCTGAAGTCTGTGATGTCCTCCTCTGCAGGATCCATCTAGAAGCCCAACTCCTTCTGCAAGCCTTCCCTAATTTCTCCCACACTGATCTGTCCCTGTTCTACTTATCTACAGCTCAGACAATCGTGGCCAGCCAATGGTGTCCTAGACTAGCCTCTGTCCTATATTACAGGTACGTCCCTCTTAGACATGGTGAGAAAGAGGACCTTAACCCCATAGAAACACATTAACACTTCATCATCTGGGATTATTTTGTGTGTCTACAGGAACTGGGCTAGGGATGGGGAGCAAATCAACTCTTCCCTCTCTTACATCAGCAGAAGGAATATTACATTACTTGGCTTCATTCCCTTATATAACTGAGAACATATCATGGAAGATGAGCTGTTAATGTGTTTCCAAGGGGTTAACACCAAGTTCTTCTTTTACCAACTGTGAACATTTCTCTCTGATCTGCCATTTGTTTGGTTCTCTAAAGGAAGGGTTAGGGGATTTTATGTCTTATTTCTACCAAGATGGACACTATGGCCTTCAATTACAAGAATAGCCACGAGGTGGAGGAATAGGAGTTTGAATAAGGTATGGAGTGTGTGTGAAAGAAGTAGAGCTTGGACAGAATGATTCTGACTAGAGACACCTGGATGGAGCCATGAAAATTAAACACCACTAGAAATGGATCTTCCTCCTCTGTAGCCACATCACATTCTCCCAATTCCCTCTTTATAGAGCTCCAAGGAAGAAGAGGATGACATGGTCTGAGCAGGCCCCCAACCCTCCTCTAATAACCTTGGCAGACTGAGGCACTAGAGGAGTCTGTAGGACAAACCTTGTTAGGGTCATAGAGGCCAATCCAGACTGGGTTCTTGCTGACCCCATTCTCAGTTACCAGGGAGGCCACAAAGGAAGCTTCAGCCTCATTCATCAGGGAGACCAGATGGCCTGAGTTCTGGCTTTGGCAGTCCATCTGTAGAGGAAGAAAGAAGAGAGCTTTCCTCATGCAGGGTGGAGAACAGGAGACAAAACAGAGATCACACATTCAGGGGACTCGGGAAAATGAGGGCCTTACATCAGAGAAAATTGAGAAACAGAATCTAGAACCCTACAGGAGAAAGAGGAAAGGCTAATTGCCCATAACTAAGCCTCAAGGGGCATCATGATAAAAAAAAATGGCATCCCTATCCCTACTTGGAGATTTCTCCCCCCAACCAACCTCTGCATTGTCCCATGTCTGTGCTATGCTGAACAAGCCATAGCAGTAGGAGCCAAATGCTTTGGAGCCTTCAGGACAGGACCGGCGAACAGAGGCAGCAGCAGCAGCAGGGCCAGCCTCACCTGAAAGAGGGACAAGAAGGGACCAGATAGCAGGGGACCTGGGATTACTGTCCTCTTGAGCTCCTGATTGTCTACTCTCCTCTTTTCTTTGCTTCCCCTCCCATCCCCAACATCAGGATCTCTGCACTTTCCCCTTTGGGTCTGTTCCCCCTCTACCTCTCCACATACACATGGGGCTGATCCCAAGCACAACATGGAAGTCAGGGAGGAGGGAGAAGAAGCACTCACCATGTGCCAGGCCTGTGAGCAGCAGGCAGGCCAAGAGCATCCCTGGGAAGCTGTGGGTCATCACCATTGCCTCAGAGTCTGAAGGGACAGAAAGCCCAGACACTAAGGTATAGAGCACCTCAGTCTGGAGGAGAGCCAGAGATGGGATCAGGAAACAGGGGAAGGACAAAAGACCATCTGTGCTCCCCTGCTCTTTCCATCTAGACCTGGTGGCAGGTTCTCATGACATCTCCTCCTTCTCCCCTTCCCCAGATCTATGGGAAACTGCAGACCCTGGAAACAGCAGGCCAACTCATGGATGGTAGGGTTAAGGCTCAGGGGGGCCCTCCATCACACTTCTAGGACGGCCACCTGCCAACCCTTATCCCAAAGGCAGCCCCCTCCTCCCTCTTCCATAGCGTCTGGGATCCTGAGTGATCCTTCCTCCTCAGGTCCTCCACTTACCTGTCTGTCAGGGCTGTGTGATAGTGTGCCTGACAGTGACAGGACCTTTATAGGTTGAGTTTCAAAGGGAGGCAACATGGGCAGGAATGAAAAGTAGCTGATAAGGAGCTGAGAAATGTGGAAAGAGGGGAAAATAGTAGTATGAGGTCAGAGTACATGTGCTGATGAGATATTGGGTGATTCCTGGCATCTGTCTGGTTTTTTCCAAGCAGCAGAGAGATACAGGCAATGATCTCTTCCTAAGACACAGGGACAAAGGTTTATTCTTGGAGGGGCACAGGGTTGAGTCCCTTTTCTGGAGGATTCCTGCTGCCCATTCCTATAATACTGGGAAAAGACGCAAGGGCAAATACCTTTCAATAAGACCTTGGTTGTGGTTGAGGGGGAAGTGTTACAGAATCTGAGAATAGTATGGGAACACAGTCCTAGATTCTGGGGGAGTCAAGCTAATGGAATGAAAGTCCAAAGATTAATTGACCCCATATCTTCATTCCTGGAATCACTTAGGGCAAGAGGAAAAGGGTAAAGGGCTAGAAAGCCCCTCACTGTAACCCAGTGACCAAGGACACATTTTAATTTAATTCAAATTTTTTCTCACACATTTCATGTTCCTTGATAACTTGGATTCCCATCACCTTCATTTCCAAATATGTCTCTCTTCTTACCTATCCTTTTTAAGAAAGAGTAAAAAAGATGTAACCTTAGTCCCAAAGCCCATTTGTATGGGACTCTTTCCTGCTTGGTGGAGATGAAGGACTTGCCCTGTATGAAGGGTGTTGGAAAGACTGGGTGAGAGGAGAGCTCTGAAGTTCTCTTTGAATCTTCTAGAGTTCTCTTCAAGCATTGTATTTCTCAAGGGGCATCTGGATTCCAGCCTTGAGAGGAAAGACAGAGGAGGCCATCCCCACTTCAGATAGCTAAAGGAAAAGACTGTTAGAAGAGAGGAGAGGGACCAACAGCCTTCATCAGATTGAAGATTAACCAACCATTAACCAACATAGCAGCTGTCAGACAGCACATCTGGTGGTCCACATCCATAATCCCCCAGCCCTGCAAAGAAGGATGTCATGTTTTTCTCAACTCCTCTTTGAGGACAAGCCTGTTTGTTATAATAACTGAGTGCTGGCTTTGGTTTTTGTTGTTGTTCTGTCATTTACAAGTTATTGTCATTGTTTACTGTTTCGCTGGTTTGATTCCTCCTCTCTGCATCAGTTCATCAATGTTTTCCAATGCTTCTCTGACCTCTCTATGTTCACCTAGCTGCCCTGTGTTAATATTAACTATTGTTAGTAGTATGTGCTAAGCACTTTGAAAATATTATCTCATTTGATCCTCACAGCAACCCTGGAAGGTAGATGCTATTAGGGGAAACTGAGGCAGAAAGATTTTTTTTAAAGTGACTTGCCAAGGGTCATACAGCTAGTAAGTTTTGTAAACCAGATTTGAACTCAGTTCTTCCTGACTCCAAGGCCAGAACTCTATCCACTGCACTACCAAGATGCCCCAGGAAGCCTTTGCTGATCCCCTAAATGTCTAGTGCCCTCTTCCTTGGCTCTCTTGTATTTAGCTCCTTTGTGTTTATTTTCCCTATATTTATTCCACATATGTTTAGCTGAAAGTAGAGGTGGATTGAGTAAATTAATCAAATTGCTCTAGCCCATTTAAAATAGTTGTCAAGCTGCCAAACTGTGAGTAGATTTCTGAGGTGAGATTACATTTGGACTGTTCACTAGGCCTGAACATTCTAAGTATGACAGGGAGTCACTTTGGATGGGCTAAGGAACTTGCTGAAACCCCCAGGGTCTGTCTAAAACCTGGCTGCTGATTTGAATTAGGTATTTTCCATGAATATCTGATGATAGAGAGGGGAAAAAAGCCTCCCCAGAGAAGGAATTGCTTTGTGGTGTTGGAAGAGGAGGAAGAAATGTCTTAAGCTTCAGCTTAAATCCTTCTTCCTTCCCTCCTTTGGCCAGACAGACTGTTCAAGCTTCCTTACTGCTCTCAGGAGGATTTTGGACTTACTTTGTATATATCGATATCCAAATTTTTTTTTCCTGGGATTGTTGCCCCTGTTGGCAATATCTACCTTGGAAGCCAAGTATATTCTGGATGCGGATTCAAGGATCGCCAGAGGACCCAGCAAAAAAAGCTCTACCACATCTGAAGAAGATCATGTTGAGGCCACATCAATGAGTACTTGTTTGGAGAAGAGAATTTGTTTGGATGGTGGAAGGGCTGGAAATCGTATCATTCAAGTATCAGTTGAAGGAACTGGTTTTGTTTAGCTTGGACAAGAGATGACTTAGAGGCACTAAGATCGCCATTTTCACGTGTTCTTGTTCTGCAGAGAAGGGACTCTATTCTGTGTATGTCATTGCAAAGACTCTGGACCCAGATGGACCAGGGCTGATCCTAGGGATCTCATCCCAAGAGTGTCAGGTTCTCTCTACTGCCAAAGTACAATTTAAGCACAGCTCATGACACGGTTTCTTCAAAGGTAAATAACATGACCTTTCAATTCCAAATGGACACAATGTGCAATATGGGTTTGGAAAGGGGGATAGCTTTAATTTCATCATGTAAAAAATATGCAGGATGCTAAGGATGCACAGAAACCATAAACAGGTCCAGAGACATAAAGCGTTTAATTAGTCAACAGAAAGCAGCCAAACTTGGGATGGTTGGGAATGACTTCCCTGTCTGATGGTTCTCTGCTTTCACTAATGACTGTAGCTTAGGCACTAGACAAGGTTGGTGGGAATCCCACAAGTGAAGAAGGTTGTTCACTCATATCCAGCTCTTCATGATCCCATGTGGGGTTTTCTTGGTAAAGATGCTGGAGTGATTTGCCATTTCCTTTTCCATCTCATTTTACAGATGAGGAAACTGAGACAATAGGGTTAAGTGAATTCCCAGGGGTCACACGGCTAGTCAGTGTCTGAGATTAGATCTACTCATGCAGATTAGTCTTCTCTACTCCAGGCTCAGCTCTTTATTCACAGCACCACCTAACTGCCCCTAAGTAAAGAATGGCTAGTAGCTATATCAACTATAACTGTTGGGTACAGACTATCCCAATAGCTGAAGAAGCTAAAGCCACTGCCAGAGCCCTCTCTGAGCTATTTTACCAAAGGACACCTCCATGGCTGTTGGAACAATACAAAGGTGTTGTTTGCCATTTCACTATGACCAAACAACTCTATTCCTTCCAATGATATGGAAGACCAGCATACCTTACTGTCTATCTTACTTCTATATCCCCCAGACTCTCAACACTTCCATCTGAGCTATTGAAAAGATAAAGCATTTAAAAAAAAAAACCACAACACCATTTATATGGTGCTTGCTATGGGCTAGGCACTTTACAATTATCTCATTTGAGCTTCACAACAACCTTGTGAGATGGTTGCTGTTATTATCTTCATTTTTCAGATGAGGAAAGTGAGGCAAACTGGGATTAAATGACTTGCCCAGGGTTGCATAGCTGGATTTGAACTCAGGTCTTCTGACTCCAGACCCAGTTCACTGTGCACTGTGGTGCCCCCTAGCTGCCCAAGAACACAACTTAAGGACCTCTGAGTTGTGCTTTTGTCTCTGTCACTTTATCCTTGGGAATTCTGAATCCTGTCAACCATCCTGTGCCTTAGCTTCGTGTGATCTCCTGCCATTACCGTAAGAACATTTTTTCCATTTGTGCCTCCAAGATCTGCCATCTTGGCAGATAGCAAGCACTTAATCAAAAAAGATAAACGTGTGACTCAATCCTTACAGAGCTTACAGATTAGCCATAACAGGTCTCCCTTTTCATCAGGTCAAATACGTGAACTACCACTGCAAAGATAACCTTGAAGAGATGTGCAATCTCATGCTGGGAAGCCAACATCTGATGTTTCTGCTATATCATTGCAATTGCTTTGCTATTGTCTTTTGGTTATTACTTTATTAGGGTCATCTTGATACATTGATTTGAATCACTTACCATCAGAATGGAAAAAAAGTAGATTATGTATGCCAAGGAAATGTAGCAGTGAGGTGTAGGAAGGGATAATGACAGAGGGCAAAGTGTTCCTGATAGAATTTGATGAGATTGGGCTGATTCCTGGTAATGGAAATGATAGCCATAAATTGGGAAATCTGGGTAGGTATTCTGCTAGGGATATTCTTTGAGTAACTGTCTACAATTAAAAAAATCACTTGGGTTACTAATTCCATTTGGTCTGGGACACAGGCTTCTGAGAGGGTTATTTCCTTTTTCTTTTTTTGAATTTTTTGTTAATTTATTTTGATTTATCAATAATCACTTCCAGAAGCTTTTGAGTTTAAAATTTTTCTCCACCCTCCTCTCCCCAAAATGGCCTGCAGTCTAATATAGGCTTTACATATACATTCCTATTAAATATATTTTTGCACTAGTCATGTTGTAAGGAAGAATTAGAATCAATAGGAGAAACCACAAGAAGGAGGAAACAAAACAAAACAGAAGGAAAAAAACAGCAAATAGTAGGCTTCCATCTGCATTCAGACTCTGAAGTTCTTTCTTTGGATGTGGAGAGCATTTTCCATCATGAGACTTTTGGAGATGTCTTAGATCCTTGTATTGCTGAGAAGGGCTAAGTCTATAGCCTCTTAGTAAGTGCAGGCATTTTGTTGAATTCTTTGCAAGTTTGAGGTCACACAAGTTTTGAGGTTAGGACATATAGGTAACAGGCAAGTTTTGTTTACTTTATCAATATTGTACTAACCACACTACATATGCTAGTTAAGTAAAATTTATATTAAATTATTTCTACACTTCCTTTTTCCTGCAATAATAGCTAACACTAAGATAGCACTTAATATGTTCCAAGCACCGTGCTAAATGTTTTATACTGATTAACTCATGATTCTTACAACATCATGTGGAGGTAGATGCTTTTATTATCCCTGTTTCACAGAAGAAGCAGCGGGGGCAAACTGAAATTAAAGTGACTTTTCCAGCATCACACAGCTAGCAAGTGTCCAGAAACTGGATCTGAACACAGATCTTCCTGATTTCTGGCCCAGTACTCTATCTACTGACCCATTTACCCTGTGTCATACAGCAGCAATAATATCCAATAATGAAACTCTGGGCACACCCTTTGAGAACAATGGCTATCATAATCCCTGGCATTTACCTATCAGTTTAAATCACTTTATATGTATCCTCTTGTCTGAGCCTTTTAACAATCCTGTGATGTAAATATAACTGGTATTATGGCCCCATTTTCTGGATAAGTAGCCTGAAGCTCAGAGCAGAAGTTAAGTGATTTAGGCACAGGGCTAACAAGTGTCAGGATTGGAACTCAGGCCTTCCCACCTCTAAGTTCTGTACTTTTAGCCTCTCTGCCTCTGGAGGAGAAAGTGAAGCTGATAACTTTGTGTAGCTCTGCCTCGCTTAAATCCAAATTCCCTCACAAGGCAAGACATCACCATTGTGATATCATTGGTCCTCTTTGAGAGCAAAGAACAACTGTTACAGTCTTACTGATACCTTTTTTTTGACCATTAGCTAATAACTTCTTCCTCTATAGTACCCTCTTTTGTC
Source organism: Phascolarctos cinereus (assembly GCF_003287225.1). Taxonomy (NCBI): domain Eukaryota; kingdom Metazoa; phylum Chordata; class Mammalia; order Diprotodontia; family Phascolarctidae; genus Phascolarctos; species Phascolarctos cinereus. Next base: position 21,135,022 of record NW_027555625.1, on the reverse strand, counting down.
ACAAAGCAAAATAGGGTGAGGCAAGCAGGTTAAGTGACTTGCCCAGGGTTCCATAGCTGGATTTGAACCCAGGTCTTCCTGACTCCAAACCCAGTGCTCTGTTCACTGCAGGATATGTAACATTTACTACCTGTAAGATTTTCCCCACCCTGCACACACGTCTCTAAAGAAAAGAAGGAAATGTGTTTTATCTTCTATGAGAGGCTATGCTTTTCTGCTATTTTTCCACTTACCTTAAGAACCTTAAGCACATTCTGGAAGTATCTGTTGGGCATTTATCAATGCTTATTGCTGTCTCTTAGTTACTTGCCACATTACCAATGTTCTATTCCAGCATGGTGTCTAGCAGAGAAGCTACCCACTAGAAGTGAGCTAAGTGAAATAGAAGACTCATTTAACAAAGGAGACCAATGTTCTATTCCAGCATGGTGTCTAGCAGAGAAAATACCCACTAGAAGTGGGCTAGGTAAAATAGAAGACTCATTTAACAAAGGAGACTTCATGACCCTGGATGTTCTGATCTTACAGATTTGGACTGGACATTATGCTGTATCATTTCTGCCTTCATTGTTTTAATCCACTTTCCCCTTTCTCCCCTGCCCTGCTTTGTCTAAAACAAGCACAGGGCTCTTTGTAGGTTTCCTGGACAGCTCCCTGGTCTAGCCAAGTTCACCCTCCTTAGATAAGATGATATTTCTGAGCAACCACGTCCTCAGCCTTCCTCCTGCCCTCATCGGTCTCTGCCACTTCCCTATCTCTGTTTCTAGATTCTTGTCACTTTCCTTGAAAAAAATCATCTTGCACAATAACACAAGGAACCTAAGCTTCAATTCCCATCAAGAACTGATAGCCTAAAGGTGTAGGCTGACAGAAACTTCAATAAAACAGACACTTATTCTTATCAAGGTGCACCTCCCTTCCCCCCTCTCATATTCAAAGGAGATAAAATAGACTTCAGGGCTCAGAACTTACCAGATCAGCAAGAGCAAAGATCACAAGGTCATAGAATCTCAGCTTTGCAAAGAATGTCAGAGAACATCTGCTCAAAACTCATGCCTGATTGGAAAATGCATTCTATGTCATATCTAGCACTTAGCACAGTGTGTGGCACATAGTAGGTGCTTCATAAATGTGTATTGATTGATTGATGATTCACCCTGTGCTGGAAGATCTTCAATGAGGTGGAGCCCATTACGCCCTGGTAGCATATTTTTTTTTACCCCAGGATCTCTCATGATTATTTTTCTGGACATCAAGCCTAAATCCACCTATTTGCCACCTCCATCCATTGCTCCAAGTTTTATCTTCTGAAGACAAATACTTCAAATTTAACCCATCAAATACTTGAAAGTATTTTGCCACAACTAAGTATTCTCTTCTCCAGGTTCAACATTGCTAGTTCCTCCAGCTGCTCCTCTTATGACAACATCTTGAGTGCCTTAACCACTGTGGTAGACCTTAGGACCTTATGGTGTTCTACAACTTACCAATGTCCTTCCAAAAATGACTCCCAGGAATTGAATATGTTGCTGCAGATTGTGTCCAGGGCAGAAGACAGCTGGACAATTAACTACCTATTCCTGGATACTATACTTTTCTTTTTTTTATTAATTTATTTCAAACTTTAATACAAAATAAGATAAGAAAAAAACAGCCATTGCCGTGTGTACTCCAGAACATTAGACAAGATTCTAAATATACAGCAATAAATTTGCATTTCAAGAAAGCCTATATATGAAACTACACATTGCATTCTGAGTTGTCCATCTTTGCTTTGCTTTCTCTGCTATGCACTCTTTGTTCTTTTTCCTTGCTTCCTCCCCACCAGAAGGCTACATATATATACATACACGTATGCACACAAACATATATATATATATACATACGTATGCATTCATACATTCATATACACACATATAAATACTTAGATATCTATAATCTATAATACGCTCATATACACACATATAAATAGATATCTATAATCTTCCTCATATATAGATATATACTTTCATATGCATCAATGTAAGACTGTACTATACTTGCTTGTCCTCTGTTTCTCTGAGAATAGATAGAATCTTCTTTCATAGGTCCAACTCTTGCCACATTTTTCTAAGTCCACCAACTTTGTTTCCTATATCACAGAAATATTTCAACCTTATACTGTTCAGTTATTTTAAGTAGTCTAAAACAATATTGATTAATATGGCTGACTTATAGTGTAATTGCCTATTTTCCTCCTTTGATTAAATCTGTCTTAGCTTTAACTTTGTCTGAGATCGTGATTACTATCCCTGCTTTTTTCCCTAATGAATTCTACTCTTGATCTTTATTTTCTGTTTGTGTGTATCTCTTGTTTCCTATCCCTCCTAAGTCCTCTACTTTACTTCTACCAGCTACCTTGCACTTCTATTACTTAACCTACTGCTCTCACCGAAGTCCCTTTTCTTAACCTTCCCCCTTCTCCTTAGCCTTTTATTTCATTCTGAATTTAGAAGACTTTCATGTTCTTCTAGATATAAATCTATTTTCCCCTTTAACCCATTTCCAGTGAGAGTAGGGTTCCAGAACTATAAGCCTTCCTCCCCCATCTAATTCCTCTGTGTCAGTTCTTCCTCATGCATCTCATTTGTATAAGACAATTGCTCTTCTTACCTTTTTTAGGCAGTTTACTTTTTAGTTATCACATGACATTCTGCTCTACCACAATCTTTCTCTTGAACTACCCAATTACTAATAATAGTCATACATAGAATTTACATTTTCTCATGAAAAGAATAGTCTGTCCTTATTGAGTCCTTGTAATTAGTCCTTATGTTTATCTTATAATTTCTTGGTTCTCATATGTCAAAATTTCTGTTGATTCCTGGAAGTCTAGCAATCCATTAAATTTCCATTTTTTGGTTGTTGTTCAAGATTATGCTTAGCTTTGCTGGGTATGATATTTTTGGCCACATTTCCGGTTCTTTTGCTCTTTGACATATAGTGTTCTAAAACCTGCGTTCTTTCAGTGTAGCTGCTGCTAAGTTTTGTGTGTTTTGAATTTTGACTTTGCCCTATTTAATTGTTTTTTTTTCTTATTTCTCATAATATTTTTTCCTTAAGCTGGAGGTTTCAGAACCTAGCTATAATATTCTTGTAGATTTTCCTTACAGGATCTCTTTCAGGTGGTGATTGGTGGATTTTTTTTTTGTTTCTGCTTTTCCCTCTTGTTCTAACACTTCAGTTCAATTTTCTTCAATTATTTCTTATATTAATGTATCAAGATTCTTTTTTTTATTGCAGCTTTCAGGTAAATTGATTATTCTTTTGCTTTCTTTTCTTGGTCTGTTCTCCAGATCAGTTGTTTTTCTTATGAGATGTTTCACTTTCTCTTCTATTTTTTTTTCATTCTTCATATTTTGTTTTGTTATTTCTTGGATTCATAACTTCACTGGCTTCCCATTGACCAATTCTAATTTTCAAAGTGTCATTTTCTTCTTTAGGAATCTAGATCTCTGGGAGGCAGATCCAAGATGACTGAGTAAAGGTGGGGACTCATCTGAGCTGTCCCCTAAGCTCCTCAAAACACCTTTTTTATTAATTTATTTTTAATTTTCAACATTCGCTTCCATAAGCTTTTGAGTTTTAAATTTTCTCCCCTTCCATCCCTGCTTCCTTCCACAAGATAAGGTGCAATCTGCTATAGGCTCTACATATACATTCATATTAAACATATTTTCACATTAGTCATGTTGTAAAGAAGAATTACAACCAATGGGAGGAGCCACAAGAAAGAAGAAATAAAACAGAAGGGGGAAAAAAAATGAAATAGTATGCTTCGATCTGCATTCAAACTCCATAGTTCTTTCTCTGGATGTGGATCGCATTTTCCATCATGGGACTTTTGGAGATGTCTTAGGTCCTTGCATTGCTGATAAGGGCTAAGTCTATCAAAATTAGTCATCACACAACATGGCTGTTACTGTGTAAGATGTTCTCTTGATTCTGCTCATTTCACTTAGCATCAGTTCGTACAAGTCTTTCCTGGTTTTTCTGAAGTCTGTCTGATCATCATTTCTTATGGCACAATAGTATTCCATTATATTCATATACCACAACTTGTTCAGCCATTCCCCAGTTGATGGGTATCCCCTCAATTTTTGTCTTTGCCACCACAGAAAGAGCTGCTATAAATATTTTTGTACATGTGGCTCCTTTTCCCATTTGTGTGATCTCTTTGGGATACAACACTAGAAGTGCTGCTGCTGGGTCAAAGGGTATGCACATTTTTATAGCTCTTTGGGCATAGTTCCAAATTGCTCTCCAAAATGGTTGGATCAATTCACAACTCCACCAACAATGTATTAATGTTCCAATTTTCCCATATCTTCTCTAACATTTATAATTTTCCTGTTTTGTCATGTTAGCCAATCTGATAGGTGTGATGTGGTACCTTGGAGTTGTTTCAATTTGTGTTTCTCTAATCCATAGTGATTTAGAGCATTTTTTCATATGACTGTAGATAGCTTTAATTTCTTCATCTGAAAATCGCCTGTTCATATCCTTTGACCTTTAATCACTTGGAGAAGGACTTGTAGTCTTATAAATTTGATTTAGTTCCCTATATAATTTAGAAATGAAGCCCTTATTAGAGACACTGGTTGTAAAAATTCTTTCCCAGTTTTCTGCTTCCCTCCTAATCTTGGTTGCATTGGCTTTGTGCAAAACCTTTTCAATTTAATGTAATCAAAATTATCCATTTTGCATTTCATAATGTTCTCTATCTCTTGTTTGGTCATAAATTCTTCTGTTCTCCATAAATCTGACAGGTAAACTATTCCTTGCTGTCCCAGTCAAACACCTTTTAAAATGACTCTAGACAAATTCAAAAGTGGAAGGACTCAGAGAGAGATGTAGTGAAGCAAATTTCCAGCCCAGAACAACTTGGAGGGTTGTTGGGAAGAGTCCATTGCACCAGGGTGAGACAGAAGCATAGTCCAGCACAGGCCACACCAGCACAGACTGGGGTCCATCAAACCTGGAGCAGGCCTTGGAGCAACTGAATCACTGGCAGCAGTGATCCTTTCCAGACCTCTAAGTTCACAGAAACCAGGGACAACTTGGAAGATCAGTGGGAAAGATCTGTTGCAGCTGGGTGAGAGTGGAGTGCAGTCTGTGCAGGCTGCACCAACACAGACCTAGCCCCAGCAAACCAGGATCAGACCTTGGGAGCCATTGAATCAGCAGTGGCAGTGTCAGCAGCAGCTTCTGAAGCTCTTAGCACACAGACAGTAAGGAGGTCAAACAAACTGGTCAGATGGAGATTACAGGAGTCTTTTTGCTAGCACTGAGGCAGGAGTCTGCTTCTTTGCTCATACTTGTATCTGAATCACAGTCTTGGGTGGCAGTCCCAGGGTGAGGAGGAGCACTAGCATAGCAGAGTTGTGACAACAGTGGAGGGAGACCCTCACCTCAGTACCAGGGCAGAAAAGAGTGCTTGTGGTTGCTCACAGACCAGAGCACAGGCCAGGGGACTAGTAAACACCTCTCCTCAGATCATACCACTTTGGAAGAACTGAAATTTACAGGTTCCTAGAAGAATCTCTGAAAACAGCTGCACAAAACCCCTGAAGCTTGGGACAGTTCTCCCTCTACCCTGGAAGCAGAGCCCTACCTTAACAAAGAGTTAAAATTCAAGCAATAGGCTGGGAAAATGAGCAAACAGTGGAAAAAAAAACTCTGACTATTGAAAGTTACTATGGTGACAAGGGAGATCAAAACACATACTCGGAAGAAGACACAAAAGTCTGAGCTCCTATATCCAAAGCTTCCAAGAAAATTATGAATTGGTCTCAGGCCATGGAAGAGCTCAAAAAGGATTTTGAAAACCAAATAAGAGAGACAAAGGGAAAATTTGGGAAGAGAGATGAGAGTGATACAAAAAAAATCATGAAAAACAAATCAACAGCTTAGTAAAGGATACACAAAAAATACTGAAGAAAATAACACCTTAAAAAACAGACTAGGCAAAATGGTAAAAGAGGTACGAAAAGCAAATGAGAAGAATGCCTTAAAAAGCAGAATTGGAGAAGTGGAAAAGGAAGTTCAAAAACTCATTGAAGAAAATAATTCCTTAAAAATTAAAATGGAGCAAATGGAAGCTAATGGCTTTATGAGAAATCAAGAAACAATAAAACCAAACCAAAAGAATGAAAAAAATAGAAGAAAATGTGAAATATCTCATTGTGAAAACAACTGGCCTGGAAAATAGATCTGGGAGAGAGAATTTTTAAAAAATGATTGGACTACATGAAAGCTATGATTTAAAAAAAAAAGAGCCTGTACATGATCTTTCAAGAAATTATCAAATACTGGGAGCTAGGTTGCACAGTGGATAGAGCACCAGCCCTGGAGTTAGGAGGACCTGAGTTCATATCTGGTCTTAGACCAGACACTTGACACTTACTACCTGTGTGACACTGGGCAAGTTACTTAACCCCATTGCCTAGCAAAACAAAACAAAACAAAAAGGAAAAGAAAAGAAATGAAATGAATTATCAAAGAAAACTGCCCTGATATTCTAGAACCACAGGATAAAATATAAATTGAAAGAGTCCACAGGAGGAAGCGTGAGTCTGAGCAAGGCAGCGACGGAGTGGGTGAGCATGGGGCTGCGGGGGCCGAGCCAAATTCACCATGGGTGATGTGGAGAAGAGCAAGAAGATCTCTGTTCACAACTGTGCTTGGTGCCACACCATCGAGAAGGAAGGCAAGCACAAGACGGGGCCCAATTTGAGTGGCCTCTTTGGTGGAAAAACCAGCCAGTCTCCCGGCTTCTCCTACACAGATGCCAATAAGAACAAAGATATCATCTGGGGAGAGGATATGCTGATGGAATACTTGGAAAACCCCAAGGAGTATATCCCTGGAACCAAAATGATCTTGGCAGGCATTAAGAAGAAGGGAGAAAGGACAGACTTGATAGCATACCTTAAAAAGGCTACCAATGAGTAATAGCTGTCTGCTGCCTTATTTATTATAAAAAGGAGACATCTCTCATGATGAGATTGCTTTTCTCTTTTTACATGTATCATAACAATCCTATTTAAATTGGTTTCATCAACGCGAGAACATTGATCATGAATGGCTGTTTAAAAATTTGTTCAGCAGTCCTAATAAAGGAATGGTCATAATTGCAGCCAAGAAAAAAAAAAGAATCCACCAATCACCTCCTGAAAAAGATCTCAAAATGAAAACTGCCAGGAAGATTATAGGCAAATTCCAGAGTTCCCAGGTCAAGGATAAAATATTGCAAGAAGCCAGAAAGAAACAATTCCAATATCATGGAACCACAGTCAGGATAACACAAGATTTAGCAGCTTACATGTTAAAGAATTGCAGGGCTTGGAATATGATATTCTGAAGGGCAAAGGAGCTAGAATTACAACCAAGAATCACCTGTGTAGCAAAACTGAATATAATACCTCGGGGGGAGGGGAATGGATATTCAGTGAGATACAGGACTTTCAAGCATTCTTGACGAAAAGACTGGAGCTGAATAGAAAATTTGATTTTCAAATATAAGACTCAAGAGAAGTATAAGAAAGTAAACAGGAAAGGGAAATCATAAGGGACTTAATGGGTTTAAACTCTTTACATTCCTACATTGGAAAGTGATATTTGTAACTCATAAAACCTTTCTCATAATTAGGGTAGTCAGAAGGAGTATATATAATCAGAGGGCAAAGGTGTGAGTTGAATATGAAGGGATGATATCTAAAAAATAAAATTAAGGGGCAAGAAAGGAATATACTGTGAGAAAGAGGGAGGTAGAATGAGGTAAATTATCTCACATAAAAGAGGCAAGAAAAAAATTTTAGAGTGGAGGGGAAGAGTGGGGAGGTGAGAGGGAGGGAGTGAACTTCATTCTCATCAAAATTGGCTCAAAGAGGGAATAACATACACACTCAATTGGGTAGCGAAATCTATAAGTAGGAAGGGAAGAGAATAAGAGAAGTAGGGGGTGATAGAAGGGAGGGCAGATTGGAAGAAGGGGTAGTCAGAAGAAAAACACTTTTGAGGAGGGATAGGGTGAAGAGAGAGATAAAGAATATAATAAATGGTGGGGAAGGGAATAGGATTGAGGAAATACAGTTAGCAATACAAATTGTGAAAAAAAAATGAAGCAAATTTTTTCTGATGAAGGTCTCATTTATCAAACCTAGAGAGCTAAGTCAAACTTATCAAAAATAGCAGCCATTCCCCAATTGAAAAACGATAAAAAAATATGATCAGTTTTCAGGTGAAGTCATGCCTATTAGATGGGCTAATAGGACAGCAAAAGTAAATGACAGATGTTGGAGGGGCTGTGGGGAAAATGACACTTTAATGCTCTGTTGGTGGAGTTGTGAACTAATTCAACTATTCTGTAGAGCATTTTGGAACTATAGCCAAAGGGCTATAAAACCACACATACTCTTTGACCTGGCAATACCACTACTATGTCAGTATCCCAAAAGAGATTTAAAAAAAATAGGGAAAAGATCTATATGTACAAAATATTTATATTGGCTCTTTTCTAGGGGCAAATAATTAAAAATTTAGGGGATGCTGATCAATTAGGGGATGAGCTGAAGAAGTTGTAGTATGTGATTGTGATGGAATAATATTGAACCATAAGAAATGATACACAGGATGCTCTCAGAAAACCAGAAAAGATTTGCATGGGCTGATGCAAAGTGAAATGTACTGTGTACAAAGTAACAGCAATGTTGTAAAATGATCAGCTGTGAATGACTTAGCTATTATCAGCAATAAAATGATGCAAGACAACTCTGAAGAGATTATGATGAAAAATGCTATCCATCCCCAGAGAAAGAACTGATGGTGTCTAAATACAGATTGAAGCATACTTTTTAAACATTTCTTTGTTTTTCTGGAGAATTTTTCCTATGTTTTCTTTCACAATATGACTATTATGGTTATGTTTCACATGACTAAACATGTATAACCTATAGCTAATTGCTTGCCTCTTAATGAAAGAAGATGGGGAGGGAGGATGGGAGACAATTTGATATTCAGAGTTTTAAAAATGAATGTTAAATACTATTTTTACATGTAGCTGGGGGAAAATAAAAGAAGAAAGAAAGAAGAAAAAAGAAATTATTGATTGTTTCTATGATTTGTTCTTTGACCAACTCATTTTTTAGTATCAGATTATATAGTTTCCAATTAATTTTAATCTGTTTTTTAATTTATGCATTTTAATGTATTTTCATCTATCCACAGCCCTTTATTGAATATAATTTTTATTGCATTGTGATCTGAAAATAATATTTCTGTTTCAATGTATTTGGTTGTGAGTTTTTATGCATTAATACATGGCTGATATTTGTGTAGGTACCATGTAACAGTGAGAAAAAAATGTGTATCCCTTTCTATTCCCATTCAAATTTCTCCAGAAGTCTATCATTAATAATTTTTTAAATCAATTTACTTAATTTCTTTTTTGTTTATTTTTTTTTTGGTTAGATTTAACTAGTTCTGAGAGGGGAAAATAAAGGTATCTCACTAGTATAATTTTACTGTATATTTCCTCTTGTAACTCATTTAACTGTTCCTTTAAGAATTTGGATGCTATAAGATTAGTTGCATATATGGTTAGTATTGCTATTGCTTTATTGTCTGTATTACCTGCAGGCAAAATATGGTTTCCCTGTTTATCTCTTTTAATTAGATCAATTTTTGCTTTTGCTTTATCTGATATAAAAATTGCTACCCCTATTTTTTTAAGTTCAGCTGAAGCATAATAGATTCTGTTCCAGACTCTTACTTTTCTCTCTATGTATCTCTCTGGTTCAAATATGTTTCTTGTAAACAATATATTGGAGGATTCTGGTTTTTAATCCACTCAGATCTCAAATTGTGACGTATTTCTTTGGGAGGATATGACCAATGCAGAAGTTTGTTTTGATGAGTATGTATGTTTATAACTGGTTGTTTTTCTTTCTTTCTCAATTTGGAGGTAAGAAGAAGAGAGGAATCATTTCTGCTAATTAAAAATATTAAAGTATATTATCCTTAATATAAAATTATGCTTAGTCATAACTTGTGATGCATATCTGTGTTTAATATACATGTAACTAATTGCATTCTGAGGAAGAAAAACAGATGATAGTACTGAATACTGAATGTTGTTCAGTCATTTCTGAGTTGTATCTGACTCTTCAAGACCTCATTTGAGGTTTTCTTGGCAGAGATACTGGAATGGTTTGCCATTTCCTTCTCTGGCTCATTTTACAGATTGAAAAAACTGAGGCAAACAGGTTTTTTTCGTTTGTTGTTGTTGTTGTTTTTTATTTTTTATTTTTTTTGCCCAGGGTCACAGAGCTAGTAAGTGTTTGAGGCCAGATTTAAACTCAGGAAGATGAGTCCTCCTGACTCCAGGCCTGGTACTCTATCCACTATGGCGCCACCTAGCTGCCCTGAATAGTGAATGCTGAGCCACAGTAGTGAGAAAATTCTATGGTGATGATTTTATCAGTAACTTTTAATAAATTCCTAAGTGGCAGAGAGGCCAAAACTCAGAACATGTCTCAAAGGCATATAAGTCTTTTACTTCCTGTTACTAAAGGGAAACAGACAAGGAGTCAATGAAATATCCAGAAATTGAGAATATCGCGATATATCTCAACTCTAATTTCAGAGAGAGAAGGGACTCCAGAAGCCAGCTGGTCTAACCAGAATGCATCCCAAACTGAATGCCCACTATAATAAGATTGACAAGCATTTGGTTCTCCCTGCTATGGGTCATTCAAATATCCTCCAATCTTTCCTTTAAAAGACCCTCATGAATGGAAAAACCAGCACTTACCCAAGAAGCCCATTTCACTTTGGGACAACTCTCTCTAATTGTCAGGAAGGTCTATGAGGAATGCCTACACCTGGTGTTCATAGAAAAGTAAATGGAGCTTGGCCTCCTCATTCTTAGCTCTCCCTCCCATGTCCTTCATCAACTCTTATCTTTTTTCTAGTCTTGGAATAGGATAAACAAGGAAGAGCTTCAGTGGGCCCAGATTGAATTACCTGCCTCAAGTCGTAGGACACGCAGTCTTTGTTTCTATTCTTTACCTTTACTCTGTGGGATGGCGTGCTCAACCATACACATATGCTAGGTGTCAGGCATGAGTGAGAACACCAAGACCATAGCCCTCGTCCAGTGGTACACCAATATCAAAAAGAACCAAAGGTGTTTGGCAACAATTGTGCACAATTTCCTCCTAAAAAACCTCATCCTTCCTGCAGTGCTGACATTCTTTTGATCTACTACTTCACCTTGGGGTAAGTTATGGGAATAGAAGTTCAGGGGTGTCCAGAACTGTCATCAGTCCCAGCATTGAACTTCCAGTGAGGACCCACCTGTAACATGGCCAACAGGTAACTGTTCTGTAGCTTAAAGAGGGTTAAAAACTTGCCCAAGCATTAAGATTATATGGTCAATGTGAAAGGTAGGACTTGCACTCAAGTGATCCAGTCTAAAACAGATATTTTCCACTCTACCTTGATGACTCCTGTGCAAGGAAAGAAATGAGTTGGCTTTGGGAGTGAACCCAAGGTGTTATTCATTTTTTATTTCAGCCAAAGACAAAGTTTATTAAAGATCCACCATATTGGGCTGACTCTTAAGCAATCTAAACATTTGTAACACTCGTATTAACAAGCAGGCTTCAGCAAGTCTCAGCCCTTGGCTAGATTTTAAGAATCTGAGCATTTGTATTGTTGATGCAAATGGGCCAGATTTAAGGAATCTGAGCCCTTGGCTAGTCTCTTAAAGAATCTTAGAATCTCAATTTTTTAAAAAAAAAAATCAGTAGTTTGGAGGATGACGTAGCAGGCATACTCATCAAATCTGTAGAAATTGAAAGAGAGAGAAAGACAGAGAGAGAGAGAGAGAGAGAGAGAGAGAGAGAGAGAGAGAGAGAGAGAGAGAGAGAGAGAGAGAGAGAGAGAGAGAGAGAACCCTTATACACTTGAAGAAAGAGAAAGGATCCAAAAAGATCTATTGTGGAAGAATGGTGGGCCCAATCAAATTATATGAAATTTAATAGGGACAAGTATGAAGTCTTAAGCTTGGGTTCACAAAATCAACTTCCCAAACCACAGCACTGAATAGGTGTTTCCTGTGGTCTCCAGGGGACTCAATATGATTTCAGACATGACATAAGTGCTCAACAAAGACTTGGTAAATTAATGAATATTGCCTCTGGGAGGAGGCTAGAAAAAGTACCTCTTCCTGCATACTATGGGATCTCTATCTTTTCCCCTGAAACACACACATAAACACACATACACACACACACACACACACATGCACACCATAACCCTACTTGAAAAGCCAGTCTTCAAATAAAAATAATACAAGACAGAGAAGGCTGGGAAAGATAATGGTTTATTCTGATTGTCCAGTGTTTTGCACCGGGTAGCCCACTAGGAAATGTAAGTGGAGGAAGGAGATATTAAGTAAAGGCAAAGGAGAGAGCTGACAGGCAGTTACACAGGGGTGGGAGATACCAGCCTGTAGGTAGGGAGAAGAGGTTTCTGAGAGGATAGAGAACCTGTAGCCAGGCCCCTCATAGGTCAAGGCTTGATTCCAAAGAAGCAGACTCCCAAGTCCTTTCTCTGGCTTGTAATCTCTAGGATTTGAACTTGCAGATGTAGTAGTTTTTGCTTGTACATGATTGATCTTTCCAGTTTTTGAATCCTAAGGAGAGATGTGATTCATCAGGCTATATAATAGATACATATTTATATTATATATATTACACATATATAACATACATTATATATAATATATATACATCAGGCTATATATGTGTGTGTGTGTGTGTGTGTGTGTGTGTGTGTGTGTGTGTGTGTGTGTGTAGGTATAATGGAACTTGTGGCCCCACAGCCAAGTAACCCCAACACCCAGACCCAGGATTCAGGGCATTCCCTAACCCCCTAAGCACTAATAAAGCTACAGATAGAGTCTTATGGTCGTAAGAGGCAAGGAGGAGAGAGGAAAGAAGCAAAGATATATCCTCTTAATGTGGGTGAAGTGGATTCTCTATCTCCCAACCTGTTAGCAAATACAGAAGGTTCGGGCTGAGGGGATGCAATTGTGATACAAGGAATTTTGATGTCTGTGAATCTCTTTTGTCTCACCTGTTTCTGATGTCAAGGTCACACAGTATCCAGGATTGCTGTTGCTGGGGGCACTCGCAGCCTAGGCTTGGTAGGTGAATAGGGCATTGCTGGTACATTTCCAATGCCAGTTCTGTAGGGGGAAGGCAGTCATGACCGAGAACCCCTCCAAACACACACACAACTTTTTCTCACTCTCCTCAAAATCCCCCACATTATTTCATCTGTTGAATGTTTCCAGATACTATCTCTCTGTTAGAATTTCTAATAATCCCATCATCTAGTCCTCAAAATCCTAGATACTACTGCTTGACACAGTGTAAAATGGAAGTCAGATTAGCCTTGTTGCTCTCCTGGTGCCTCTGAAACCAGAACTCAGCCATTGGCAAGGTTTTTGGAGCTTGTTACAATCACTCCTTCCTAGGAAGCTGGTCTTGGCTGTAGAAATGGGCACCAAATTTCTGTCTCCTTAAGCCCCACCCCAAAACCTGAGAGGATTGTTGATGACTACAATTACAAGAGAAAGAAAGGAATGTTCAATAAAGGGTCTTAGGAGAAGGGCCAATGTCTTTTGGAGGTCTTCTCTAGTAGTTTGAATTCTGGACTTTTCCGCCATTTTCATTTCATAGGAAAACCCAGAAAGATTTTGGTGGATTGGTGGAGGACTGAAGGAAGCTTCAGTAACTCCGAGGCACCCAGGCCTTTGGAAGTCAGCTGCCATGATGGTGTCAGTTTGTCCCCTTAAAGCCCCCTTCAGATTGAGAATAAGGAAAAGAAAAAACTTTTTCTAGAAAAGAAAAGATTTCTATTTATTTTTTAATAAATAGAAAGTCATTGCCAGTGTTATGGAAGAACATTTTATATCTGACATGATTGAAACAATCAATTTATTTCAATATATTGATTATATACTGTAAAACACTTTGTTTCCAAAGAGGATCTGTGTAGGGCCTGAGATTCTGCTTTTGCCTCCAAGGTGGCCAAATACCAATTCCTTCTTCTGTCTTGTCATTTCTAGGATTGACACTTTCAGACAGAAGATGTTGGTCGTGTCAATCAAAGAAGCATCTGATGGAGATTCCATGTATAATGAAGTGATGTCCATCAGAGACCAATGGGGAACAAATCTGGTGACACAATGACATCACTGGATTTTTGTGTCTCTGTGCCATTGCAGGCTTGTTACCTAGATATTCACCACTGTGTTTGGGGTTGTCCTGAAGGCATGTACTTTACTTGCTGAGGCTGACTCCATTTCCAACATCTAGAGAAGAGGCCCAGTAGAGATCAACATCTCTAGAAATAAGACGTGTCTCTTCCCTTCCATAAATTATGCTGGCTTGTGTTCACTCTTCCCGATGATGCTGCCTGTATTTGGGACAGAATTGCCCCTGGATTTATGACTAAAAGGTTTCATTGCTATTTTCCTTACTATTTCTTCTCATGAAATGCTTTTCTTTGAACCAGGAGTGAGGAGCTTGTGGTTTTGAGGCCACATGTGGCCTTCTAGGTCCTTGGGTGCAGCCCTTTGACTGAGTTTAAGTTTTATAGAAAAAATCCTCTTATTGAGGGGATTTGTTCTGTGAAGTTTGGACTTAGTCAAAAAGCCACACTTGAGGACCTAGAGGGCCACATGTGGCCTGCAAGCTGCAGGTTCCCCACCCCTGCTTTAAACTAGTTAGCTGGGCAGTCATAAGCTACAGTTTTAGTGGATGAATACCTATAGAACACCTTGAATCAAGTGGAAACGTTTTTAGGAAGTCTGCCCTGGGAATTGGGGTATACCTCCAAGCACGACACTTGGGTGATAGAATTGTTAGTCAGAAAGATAGCAGCAGGCTACATTGATGGCCCATGCCAACTCCATGCACTTTCTCTGCCTGGCCCCCACGCCTGAAATTGTCTCCTTCCTCATCTCCATGCCCTGGCTTGCCTATCTTTCTTCAAGTCCCAGATAAAATACCACTATCTACAAGAAGCTTTTCCTGATTCTTCCTTAATTCTTGTGCTATCCCCTATTGATTATTGTTATTTATTATATATATGTGTGTATGTGTGTGTGTGTGTGTGTATACACACATACACATATATACATATATTTGTATACATGCATACACACATATTTCCTTGTGAATATTTGCTAGTATATTGTCTTCACTCCTCCAGAACCATTACCTATGAGACCCTTGAGCAAGGACTACCTTTTGCCTTTCTTTGTATCCTCACTGCTTAGCATAGCACCCGGCATACAGTAGGTACTTGATGAATGCTTATTTCAGCAACTAATTTCCATGTGAGGAAACTGTAACAGTGGAGAACAGTGTCTTCCTTAGACCACTTTTTGCCTCAGCAAAGGATTCCCTGACTTAACACATGTTTGGTTGGACAACTTCTGAGTACCCTCAATACTCTCAGAGCCAATACTTCTCAATCTCCTCCAGACTAAATATACACATTTTGCTCACCAGTCCTTATAGTTCCTCGAGGACCTTACTGTAGTCCTCCAACCCCTATCCCCACTCCCAAGTACCTACTGCGGGTCTGTTAATGTTCCTCTTACAACATACCAATTATACTGAAAAAGGGATGAAAGTTTTTGTCAACAAAGTCTGTTGGGGCTGCTAGGTGGCTCAGTGGATAGAGCACTGGCCCTGGATTCAGGAGGACCTGAGTTCAAATTCGACCTCAGACACATAACACTTACTAGCTGTGTGACCCTGGGCAAGTCACTTAACCCATTGCCTAAAACAACAAAAACAAAAACAAACAAACAAACAAAAACGAAGTCTGTGAAAAGATTCACTGATTTTATCAGTGGAAATGACACTGAAGAAGAGGCCTGACATTAGCTTTGCCGCTGCACCCTAATGACCCTGGGAGCTTTCCATATGATAAGCAGCTGTGACCTTCCATGTGTATTTTCCCCCAATTGAATGGGAAGTCCTTGAGAGGAGGGACTGTCTGGCTTTCTGTCTGTGCATCCAGACTTAGCACGGCACTTTGTATGTAGTGAATGCTTAATGAATGCTTTATAATTAATTAATTCATTCATTCCTGAGACCTAGACCTCATTTTGAAAGGTCAGAAATTGAGCTCAGGCTCAGGAGCTCAAATGTACAACTACAAGTCAAATGTGGAGAAACATTCATCATTTCTGAGTTCTTCTTCTGTGTGTAAGCCCAGCATCCACCATGGACTCCCTCTCAGTGGCTGGAGCCACATAGAAATGAAACATAGGTGTTGGGGCAGACATATGTGGCCACCACAATGTAGGCACAGGAAGTTCCCAGGGATCTTACCTAGCTGTTAATGCCCACACTGTCTCTCACACTGAATAATGACCCTCCCAATAAAGTCTCAAAACACATTTGGTAATTCAATACGTGTGAGGACTTCTCCATTGTCTTCCATACTTTTGCTGAGAAGGGATAAGAAAACATTCCAAGAATATTGAATATATATGTCTAACTAAGATAGTCTAGCTAGGTGTAATAGGGCATTACCCTCCTTATGTGGAGCTTAAACAGAGTGATCACCCTTCAGAACACTACTGGACTCACTGCCATATTCAGTTTCATTGTCCTGAGTTCCGTGTGGTCCATTGCTATGCTAGCACTCTTATTTGTTAAATTCTAAAATTGTTACCTTTCTCATTAATTACTCAGTTACTACTGATGCCTCTTCCCCAGTTTATTTGTATGTGATTTTTATATAAACTGTAGAAATGTCTCTTTTCCAGTAAGTGGTTCCTCACCTCTTCATACATAACACAATTCCAAAATTCCTAAACTTCAAGAAGCATCTATGATCTTTTGATCAGACTTATCAGCTATAAAATTCACTGATTTGTTCTTCAGTTGTATCAGATGTTTTGTGACTCCATTTGGGGTTTTCTTGGCTAAGATACTGGAGTAATTTGTCACTTCTTTCTCCAGCTCATTTTACAGATTAGGAAACTGAAGCAAACAGGGTGAAGTGACTTGCCCAGGTTCACACAGCTAGTAAGTATCTGAGGCCTGATTTGAACTCAGAAAGATGAGTCTTCTCATTTCCAATCCCAGTGTTCTATCCACTGAACCACCTAGCTGTCTCATAGGGATTTATAGAGGCCTAGATTTAGGGATGCAACAGCATTGGGGCTGGCTCATTTTTCTGGGGACATTATGGAAATCAGTCATCAGGGAGGAAAAATCAGCTGTGTCTGCATCAGGAGGGGGCTTTTGCTTCTCTATCTGCTCCTGCTCCTGGCCCAGGTGGTGCTGCTCCTCCTTTGACTACCTAATGAATGAGGCCTCATGCCTGTGGCTCGTGGGGGACTAACTCAGTAAAGCTCCCTCTGAAGTGATCTGTTATTTCTTCTGGACTGGTCTTGTACAGAGTGACTTATATATGCTCTCCACCATTAGAATGGGAGCTCCTTGAGATAAGGACTTATTTTCTGTCTTTCTTTGCATCCTCAGTAGTATCTGGGACACAGGAAATGGTGAATAAAAATGTGCACATTGATTGGTTGCCTGAAAAGCAATTGAACTCATCTCTGAAGATGATGGTTTGCCTCTCTCTTCATGGATCTGGCGGTCTCTGCTCTGCCAATTCTTCCTTATAGGTCATTCAGCTCTGCTCAACAACTGTACCAACCACATGAACAAAAGTCTCTTCTTTTTAGAGGCAGGGACAGTGGACAGGACCTTTGATACCCGGAGAGGCAGAGATATGCTACCTGCACTGGGCAGGGGTTGGCATGAGGAAGATAGGACCCAGGAAAGTGGAACTATCTCAAGAACTCAGGGGCCATTGGAATATGGTCCCAGATGGGACCTTAGAACACTGGGGCAACCAACTCCATGTGTGACTCAATCAAAGCACAAACTGCTTCTTCTGAGGGGAGGACCTACCAAAGCCATCGGCTTCTCTGTATGCTTCACGCAATTTGATACACACAGAAACATAAGAAGACCAAGAATCTTCTGAGTGTGACAGCCTTAGAGGCTTCCAGGAGGGGAGAAGGGGGCTGGGCCAAGGAAGGATTTCATGAAGCCAAAAGCATGAATGCTTGTGGATCAAAGAGGCTTCTGCCTTCCTGATCCAAATGAGCAAACACTGGAGCAGGAGCCCGAAGTTTGATGCCAGCTGCTCAGTTGGAAGGACGTCTCAGAGTCAATAGAGCTTCCCACACATGGAGAGAAGGCTAAGGTCTGAGTTCAACAAGAAATGGTGTTCTACATGACCTAAGGGAAATTCTAAGCTGAACTGAAATGAGGAGGTGGGCCTGGAAAGTAGCATCACTCCAGCTCTTACTGAAGAATCAAAGTTATTGGAGAAAGAGGTGACCGACGTGAAATCCGAAGATCCGTGTTGGGGCATTTCTAGCTCTGTGACCTTGGTAGTTTCTCTGAGTGTCCATTTCCTCTTTTCTAAAATTAGGGTTGTTTTTACAAGCCTCACATGAGGAAAGTACTTTATAAATCATAAAACACTACCTTGTTTAAAAACTGGAGGTTTATTAAAAAAAATTCAGGCATCAGATCAAAAGTTTATTCAAAGATACAGAATGATTGGAGGAGTCTACTAGAAATCTACTCACAGACATAACCTAAGAGGAAGGAACTTAAAGGACAATCCTCATTAACGAGTTCTCATAAGAGGGTACTGTCTCCTTCCTCCAAAGAATATAGGAGAAAGCCAAATTTCCTATATCAAGGTCAAACTTAGTTTTGCAATTTCATGTAATTCAAATTTTTGTTTTGAATGATCTCTTTGACTCCTTGGTTAAGAATTCTCACCTTAACAATATTGTGATAAGAACTTAAACTTGATCTCTTCTACTTTTTAAAAATAGTGTGACCATTTATATTCAGGTCACTTATCAACTTTGAGCTAAATGTGGCATATGGGGATGAAAGGCCCTGAGGCGGCTTCGGGCAGACATGGCGCTGGCTGCGGCTGCGGCGCTGGGGCGCCTGAACCTTCTGAGCTGTGCCCGGGGCCGAGCTCTGCTCCTGGATGCCCGAGTGGTCAGACCCGCCTTCGCCTCAGCGTCTCTGCTGGACTGGCCTGTCCCCGGAGACAGCACATCCGCCTGTCTGCCAGCCGCAGCTCTAACTCTAAGGCTGCGTCTCTGCACTGGACTAGTGAGAGAGCTATCAGTTTCTTGCTGCTGGGCTTGCTCCCAGCTGCCTATCTGTACCCGAGCTCTGTGGTGGACTACTCACTGGCTGCAGTCCTTACCCTCCACAGTCACTGGGGTCTTGAACAGGTTATTACTGACTACGTTCATGAAGACAAGTTGGTGAAAGGAGCCAATGCAAGCCTCTTGATGCTCTCAGCGGTGACCTTTGCAGGACTCTGCTATTTCAACTATCACGATGTGGGCATCTGCAAAGCTGTCACCATGCTGTGGAGCCTCTGACTTTCCTGGAAACAGAAATGATTGTACACCCATTGCCTCTGCTCTATCACATTATTAACCAATGAAAATGAGAGGAAAGTAGCAATGAACTCCACTGGTGAGACCTCACTCATTCTCCAGTCAGGCACAGTTAATTTCAATAATTGGTTTCTATGAGGAATGTAATCCAAGAAGGATTAGATTAAGGAAATTGTGAGATTAGCTTGTGTTCCAAGTTCTGAGAGTTACTAAGTTGTCTCAGGATCTCACTAGGTTTATATCTTGCTTAACCCTTGTAAGCTGCCACATTTCAATTTACTGATCTCTTAATTCAGTTATTCATCATCCTGTTGTGACTGGATTTGTCCAGCAGCCCTGTCCCTCTTAAAATGCTTCTTGTTCTTGGGAATACTGAGCAAAAAGCCATTTTGTTAATTCATATAATAAAAAATATGTAAGAAAGGGAAAAAAAGGCCCTGAGGCAAGGAACACTGAGTGGGGGGTAGAGGGAAGAGAAGAAAAGGAAGAGGAAAAGTGGAGACAGTTGGTAGATAACAAAGAGGAGAGGAGGGAAGGGGCTGGTGTGAGGAAGGAGGATGGAAAGAAGATTCTCTGGGAAGGCAGAGACCATGGCCATGGCCCTCCTTTGGCTCCAAAGCAGCAGAATTCCAAATACTTCTTCTGGCTTCTCCTCTCTAGGCTTGAAACTTGCAGAGGTCGAGGTGCTTCTCCTGACAAGAGTCATCTTTCCAGTTCTGGAATTCTGTAGAGAGAGGGCCCAGGTTAAGTTGGAGAGACAAGTTAGGATGGGAGGTCCCTAGTCTGATGACAGTGGCTTCCTGGCCATAAGTGGCACACTCATTCAAGCTTGACCTAAGAAACATGGAGAGTAAATATAAGGAGGGAAGGGAAGTAGAAGAAAAGAGAGGGGAAGAGAAAGGAGAAATGAAAGAAAGGAAAGAGAGAAGAGGGTTGAGAAAAGAGGAGGAGGAAAAGGAGAAAACATTACAAGATAGGACAAGAGGAGAGGAGAGGAGTCACTCCCATATTCTAGAAAGGAAGTGCCTCCATGCATCCGGGCTTTCAGACAACACATAGTGAAGGGAATGCTTCTAAGTAGATGATGGAGGTGTGAATGTTTTTTCTTTTCTCTAGCTCACCAGACTCATGAGTCAGGATGACACAGTAGTTAGGATCAGTTTTGCTTGGATAATTGTTCTCCCAGGCTTGGTAGAGGTAAAGGGCATTGTTACTCCATCTCTACCTACGTTTCTGAGGGGAGAGGATCAAAAAGGGAAGTGGTTAGAGAACAGTGAGACACCTCTCACCAACCACCAACCTCCTTTAGACCCTTAATAAACAGATCAACTGCACATGCAGACTCAAAACAGGCTTATTCCATTCTCTAAATCTTTCTAGATGTTGCTATCCCTGGTGCTGCTTCTGGGATTCCTCAGCACCAGCCTGCTTCCACTCCCTCACATTCTCTCTATGAGATCCAGGCAGAGCCCAGTCCTCCACCAGAAAATCTTCTCTACCTCCTGGGCCTCATCCTCTAATTTTATCTTGCCCCATTTCCTATCCTGAGCCTCTAGGGGAGCCCTAGGTCCTGGGGTGTTTTGCACTCTTCCCTAGATGCAAAATTTCCTGATGTGACTCTTGTCTCCACAAAGGTGGTGTCTGAGCAGTCTCCTCTTGGGGTATGCTGAGAGCTAAGCACAGATATGGGCACAAAAGACTTGTCCATTGAGTCAAAAAGAATGGACAGAGATACTGAAGTGAAATGGGAGATGAATGAGTACCAAGAGTTGCAGGTGGAGGTGCAGACACTTTCTGACCCTTGACATCATCCAGACCTCCCTCCATGCCCCTCCAAACCCTCCTGCCTTCTCTAGCACAGCTCATATACTTCCCTAATTCTAGTGCTTTTCTCAGGGTCTTGGACCTCCAAGACTAGTACAAACAACCTTCCCCATGTACACAAACACACACACACACACACGCCCACGCATGCACACACACACTGCTTTCCCCCTTCACTCTCCTGGACACAGAGAAGGAGGGGCTTCTGGGTCTTACCTTGTTGGGGTCATGCAGACCAATCCAGACTGGGTTCTCACCAATATAATTCTCCTTGATCATGGCAGCCACAAAGGAGGCCTCAGCCTCATTGAGCAGGGACCCCAGGTGGCCTGAGGGATAGGCCTGGCACAGCAACTGTGGAAGGCATGGAGGAAGTAGGGGTCACTGGGAGAGGCAGAGAGCAAAGGAGGCCAGAGAATGTTCCAAGGGAGCTTCAGGGGACAGGGTGATCAGTAGAGGAAAAGAGAAAAGGCTGAAGGCCCCAGGGCAGGGGACCATGGTTAGATGGCTAAAGGGGTACAAGGATCACCATCATGGGAAGTGAGGGTCTAAGAGTCACAGAAAAAGAAGGAACTTAGCTCTGGAGTCCTGGAGAGTGGATGGTCTGGGTGAGAGGTGAAGAGTTAGAGACTCATTGTGACCCCATTTCTGACCCCAAGAGGCACTGAGAGACTAAGACAAACCCAGCCACCCCCCTCAGGGGATCCTCTTCCCAACACACCTCAGCAGTGTTCCAATTCTCTTCAGGACTGCAACAAGCTGTAGCAGTGGGAGTTATGGAAGCTAAAACCCTAGGGGCAGGAGCTCCTGGCAGATGGGGGAGCAGGGGCTTTCTCCTGGCCTGGGGAAGGAAGAGAGGAGCTGCATGTGAGGGAAGCTGAGGCTCCTGTTCTCTGGACATCTCTCTTTGTACCCTACAAACCCCCAACTGCTCTTTCTCTGTTCCACTGTCCTCATACTCCTGCTGTCCTGCCCCTTCCCTTTCCTTCTTAATATGTCAAAGATCCCTGGGTTTTTCTAGGCCCAGATGTGTAGTCAAGGGGAAGGTTTAGAGGGGCTCACCTTGTATCAGGCCTGGCAGCAGCAGGCAGGTGAAGAGCAGCCTTGAGAAGCTCAGGGACATCATGGCAGATAGCATCACTTTTGATTCTGGGGAAGAGAGAAGAGAAATCTGATCCCCCTGTCATGTCCCACCCAAGGATCATAGAGGGATGGGGACAAGGATGGTGGCCTAGACCACAATAGACCCAGGGAGCTGCTGTTCTACTGCTCTCTGGGCCCAGGCTGGGACTATGTTCCCTACTCTCTCCTTCCTCTTCTCCCCTTTCTAGGGTCTGAGGGAATCTGCAGACCCTAGGTAAGAGACAGAATCTGGGTGCAACTGATGGAATGGACCATTGAGCAAAGACCACTTCCTCTTTCAGAGTTGTTTAGATATGACTGTCTACCGGCATCTCTCTCCAAGATACCTAGTGGATGCCTCCTCCTTCCACCTAGGAAGATAATGGGCTCAAGAGACTGGAGGGACCCAACCTCCCACACTTTCCCTCACTTACCAGATTGTCAGGACTAAGGGATAGTGTATCTGATCAGAAAGTGACAGAACCTTTATAGAGAGAGGGCCCAAAGGGGTGTAGACATTGGCAGGGGTGGGAGAGGAGGTAACTAGGCAGAGGTGGGGGAATGGAGTGAAGGTCAGAGCACAGGTGTTGATAAGGAGATTCCTGGAAGGGGGTGTAGTCTTCCTCATTCTGGCTCCAAGAGCAGGCATGAGCCTTGCTTTCTTCCCGGAACATGAAGGAGCGACAAAGACTGGTTCCTTCCCCTCAGCATGCCAGCTGCCTTGTTCCCATAGCCATGGGAAATCTAGGTGAAGGTTGGTGATTAGAGGAAGAGGAAATACACATCAGAACAAGTGAGCTTCCTGAAGGACTTGGATGAAGGAGACTAGAATCCAGGGAAGTTATGGGGTCATAGACCTTGGCCCTGGAGAAGGAGGGAATTCCAGTTAATGGACCCAAGGACCTTGACTGGACCCTCTGTCTTCCTGTTAATTACTGGAATTCCCTGGACAAGAAAGAAAATCGTCAGGCTCTTAGAAAGGGCCTCTCAGTGATCACTGGCACATTTTCTAGAGTTGATTTGGGGTTTCATTGACATAGTCCACAAAGAACCAAGTTCCCTGCTGCTGCTTCTAGCACAACTTTGCCCCCAAAGGGGAGAGACAAAAGGACATAGGCAAGGCCAAGCGGAAGATCTCCCAAGATCACCAAAAAAAGAAAAATCAATCCCAAGTCTCCTAGGCCTTCAGGCTACAGCATCCCTCTGCCACCTGCCTACTCCTGGCAATTACCTCCCTCTCTTTTAGAAGAGTCTCTACTAGAGGTTTAAAATGTTTTCTCATCAGTAGGACTTGGGTAGTTGGAAATCCATTTGATTCCTCCTCATTAACAACTTTGGAGCCCACTGACAGGCCCTTGAGGTACCCAGTGAGTGATTCAAAGATGGCCCTACTGAGGACATAGTCTAGTTTAAATGCCAATGTCTCTCTCCAGTATGGTTCCCAGAGCAGCCCAGAAGACCCTGGACAGGATGTAAGCAATCCTATGGTCCTTGGTGCCATCGCTTCTTTCATTCTGGACACTTGACTTCCCAATCCAGGGTGCTTAGATCTGGCCTGCAATGTTGTAATGACCTGCTCTTTGGTTGGCCTGCCTTTCATCTCTCCCCATTCCAATCTCTCCTCCATTTAGCCACAAATAATCTGATTTTCCTAAAACTCAGATCTTTCCATGTCACATCCCTTCTTAATAACCTCCAGAGCTTCCCATCATCTCCAAGATCAAATACAAAATCCTCTGGTAGATGTTTCAAGCCTGTCCTCCTGCCTCTCCAGTACCTGCCCCTATGCTCTACATCAAGCAGTCTCTGGTCCAGTGACACTGCTCTCCTGCCTGATCCAACAACAAAACACTCTATCTCTAGGCTCCAGGTATCTTCTCTGGCTGGCCGTCACACCTGGAGTGTTCTCTCTCCTAGTCCCAACCTAGTGATTTCCCTGGCTTCCTTTAAGCCACGGTGAAAAGCCTCAGGAAGTCTTTCCCACACCTTCTTTTTTTTTGGTGTTTTTTTGTTTGTTTGTTTGTTTTTGGCTAGGCAATGGGGTTAAGTGACTTGCCCAAAGTCACATAGCTAGTAAGTGTTATGTGTCTGAGGCCGGATTTGAACTCAGGTCCTCCTGACTCCAGGGTGGTACTCTATCCACTGTGCCACCTAACTGCCCCTTTCCCACACCTTCTTACACCTGATGCCTTCCCTTTCTTGATTATTTCCTATCTATTTTGTAGATAGCATATTTGTACATTTTGTTTGCCTGTTATCATCTCCCACTAGACTGTAAGTTCCTGGAGGGCAGGGTCTGTCTTTTGCATCTTTTTGAATCCCTAGTTCTGAGCACAGTTCATAGAACATAGTCAGTCCTTAATAAATGTTAATTATTTGATTGACTGGCCATTCTGCAGCACCAGCTCCAGCCCCAGGATGGGAAGAAGAATCAGGTTCCTACTTCTTCCCCTCTGCTGGTGCCTCTGAAACCAGAGCTCAGTCCTTAGCAGGATTTCTGAGACTTGTTATATTCATTCCTAGCAAATTGTCCTTAAACTTGGCAAGGGGCAGCAAATTTCTCCCCTTTTGCCCTTATGTTCTCCCATCATCCCCTTCTCCCTTGTTGATGGAGAGTTCAAAGCCTGAGAGGCTTGCTGCTGGCTCTAGTTACGAGAGAAAGAAAGGGATCTCAAACAGAGGCCTTCAGAACAAGGGCCAAAGTCTTTCAGAGGCCTCCCCTGGTCATCTGAACTCTTTTGGCTTTTTTCAACATTTTCATTTCATGGGAAAACTCAGAAAGGTTTTGGTGGACTGGTGGAAAGCTGAAGGATGTTTCAGTAACTCTGAGGCACCCAGGCCTTTGGAGATGTTGGAAGCCAGCCCCCAATATGGCATCAGTTCATTCCTTTAAACCTCTTCTCATACTGAGCTGTTAATGATATGAAGGAAAGAAAAAGTTCTTTCTGTAAAAGAAGAGATTTATTTCTTTTCCAAGGATGCAAGACATTTCCTGTGCTATAGATGAACATTGGGATGTCTAATGTAAGTTGAAAAATCACTTTGGTTTAACATGCACTGCTAAATATGTATATGAAGAAATAAAGGTTACTGGCAGGATTTTGGACTGTTTTGGAGAGAAAATTAGGTGGATTGCAGGATTTATATCTCATTGTTAATAATGTAGAAGGATTCCTCATTTGTGTGGGAATACTTCAGTTTTATAAAGAGGTAGAGAAAGATCTTATTAATAACTAGAAAATGTGAATTTGAAGAAACACATTTTCTTGGGCACCAAAGGAACTGATTACCTTGTTGGAGACTTCAGAAGTATCATGGGTACTTCTGCTAATTTGCATAAATATGTTTTAGGACCACATATGTCTAAATAAAGTAGTCCTGAGACCCAAATGTTTGAAATCTGCTCTTTTAGTTTAAACCTGGATGGCAAATTTCAGCTCTCTTAGTGACAAAGGCAGTCCCTCACATAGCCTAATATGTTGACACTTTCTCTCCAAAAGGACAGGGATCTGTGTGCCATCATATTCTGGCCTCGTGGAGAAGAGGAGACAGGATGGAGATTTTAGAGGGGAGATCTATGTGTGAGAAGGAAGGGTAGGAAGAAGATTCTTTGGAAGGGCAGATATTTTATAACCAGGGACCCCAGTGTGAAAAAACCCAAACTCACTTGTTGGATAACTGTTGACTGGTTTCTGGCAGACCTCTCTCATTGTAGAGAGAAGCCATAGTACAGCTCAGCAGAGGAGGCCTTTGTCACATAGCAAACTGAAGTTTGGCTTTTCAGTTTAAGCTAAAAGAAGGAGAAGCAGGAGCCCAAGGATCTTGTTAGAGAGGAGCGTCTCAGCTGAACACTTCAGCTGAGGTCCTGTAGGTGGCCACAGTGAGCACAGCCCAGGGGTGAAAGAAAGGCAGGTGTGGACAGTCCAAGATTCGATGCTGCATCTCCTGGGGCAGAGGAGACGGGCTACCCAGTGAGAATTGAGGGGTGACATCACCAAAAAACATGGGCGGCCCTGCAGCAGGGGAATCATAGTATATCTTAAGGCAGCTGTCCTAGTCACCTGGGTTACCTATTCATATACTCTTCCAGTATACGAATTTTTTTCTCCATCTCTTGTCCTCCACACACAATGTTGCCACATGTGCATCCCCTACATGTTAGCCCCTAATGCATGATGTCCATGTGTGTCCACTCTTCCCCCACTGATCTGTATATTGGTGAGGGTTCATCTCCTGGGATCATGGAAAATTCTATGGCTATTTTTCTTACTATATTTTTTCATTAAATGCCTTTGCTTTGTACTAATTGTGTCCTGTGAATGACTAGTAAGAGTAAACATTGGGTTTAGGGGTGGAGCTTATGGCTTTGAGTGGCTGTGGGCTCATAGCTCCCTTGAAATAGGGAACTTTTCAGGAGGTACACATAGAGGTGCCCACAAGGGCCCTCTAGAAAAACTGGTGATCTTAGAAGAGTCAACTTCCCTCAAGATGCAGATCAAGTGTCACATTCTCCAATTTTGGTTTAGTATTGAAAGAATGATTAATGAAAGGCTCTGGTTGAAGGAGAGAGGAAAGACTATTTCATGCTAAAACTCATACACATGTACGCGCGTGCGCGCGCACACACACACACACACACACACCCCTAACCAGATTCAAAGAGTCAGGTTCCAAACTGCACTAGAGGCAGTGGGGTAGGTAAGAAGATGGTTTATTCTGATTGCCAGTATTCCAGGCCAGGCAGCAACAAGAAGAATGTAAGTGAGAGGAGGAGGCAGAATGGGGACATGAGGGAAATTTCAAAAAGGAGGGGAGGTTTGAGTGTGAGGAAGAAGAAGAAGAAGAAGGCTTTGTGAGAGAACAGATTTTGGCCAGGGTGCTCAGGGTGCGTGCTTGGCTCCAGGGCTGCAGAATTCCCACCCCTTCTTCTGGCTTGTCTCCTCTAGGCTTGGAACTTGCAGAGGTAGGGATGCTTTTCATTACAGAGTACATTTCTCCATTTCTGGAATCCTGCAGAGAGATGGCCTGGGTTAGGTTGTCCAGGGCAACCATCAGGAAATCATCCCATGCAGATGACTCAGACCTCATGCCCAGGGGTCTTATACTCATTCACGTATTCCCCTGTGGTCTAAAATAGAGAAAAGAGTAAAGAAGGGGAGGTGGGAAGTAAAAGTAAAAAAAGGAAAAGGTGGGAAGTAAAAAAGGGAAAAAAAAGTAAAAGTAAAAAAAGAAAGGCAAGAGGCAAACTGAGAGATTGAAAGGAAAGAAAGGAGAAGAAAGTTGGGAAAGGAGATATGGAGGAGAGGGTAGCTGAAGGAAAGATTAAGGGGAGAAATAAGAGAAGAGGGGAGGGAAGGGAAGAAAAAGGGAGGGAGGGAAGGAAAAGAGAGGAGAGAGGAGAATAGTGGAGAGAAGAAGAGAGAAGGGAGGGGAGAGGAGAGATACTTCCATATTTTAAGTGTGAGTACGCATCCAGCCAGGGCTTCAACCAGCAGAGAAGTGGAGGGAATGGGCCTGCATAGATACCAGACCTGCTGGGGTTTTGTTCTCTCACCAGATTCAGGAGTCAGTTTGGCACAGAAGCTGGGTTGGTCATTATATTAGGACCATTCTCCTCCCAGGCTTGGTAGAGGTATAGGGCCTTGCTGCTCCATTTCCATCTGCCATTCTGAGGAGAGACAACCAGGAAGGGCAATGGTTAGTGCAAAATGAGACTTTTGCCCAATGATTTTTCCCCTCCTCCTCCCCAGATCAACTACATACAAACTTTCCCCAGGCCCTCCAGAACATGCCAGGCTTCGTCTGCCCTCTGAGCCCTTCCATAAGCTGCCAAACCTGCTGTAATTTCTGAGCACCCTCCCTCCTCCCTTCCATAGCTTACCCCATCTAAAAAGTCAGGTAGATCCTCCCCCAGTTCACCCTTCCTCATTCCCTTCAGGGACCCTTTTGAGTCTCAGGTTCCTTATGCTTTTCTGCCCTGAACTCCCAGGGGAGTCTGGGTAATTGGATATTAGAGACTGTTCCCTAAATTCCTGCTTTCTGCTTTGTGATCTTGGATCACCACCAGAGTGGTCACTGAGAAGCTTCTCTGGGAGTGCTCAGGGCTGGGCACACCAAACCCGTCCATCTAACCAACTGGAATGGGGCAGAGGAGTAGCAGTAAGGATGGGGTGTGGGTGCTTTAAAATATTTTTGTGTGTAAATTTTTATGATCTTTTCTTTTTAAATTTTGAGTTCTATATTCTCTCCCTCCCTCCCACTCCTCCCCCACCCAATGAGAAGGCAATTGATATGATATCAATTATTCATATGAAATCTATGCAAAACACATGTCCATATTAGCCGTATGTCCCAAAAAGCAAGAAAAATAAAGTGAGAAAATTCTACTTCAGTTTGACTCAGAGTTCATCACTTCCCTCTCTGGAGGTGGAGAACATTTTTTTTTTATCATGAGACCTTTAGAATTGTCTTAGATCGTTGTGTAGATCAGAGTAACCATACCTTTCACAGCTGTTCATTATTACAACGTTGCTGTTACTATGCACAATCATCCAGCTTCACTTTGCATCAGTTCATCTGGGTCTTGCCATGTTTTTTCTGAAACCACCCCCCTCATCATTTCTGATAGTCCACTAGTACTTCATTACAGTCATATGCCACAATCTGTTCAGCCATTCCCCAATTCGTGGGGCTGGCAGTAGAAGGGAGCAGGTGAGCAACCTCTCTGGCCTTGGACACCTCACAGGTCTGCCCAAGATCTTCCTGCCCTCTAGGCACACTTCCTCATACACTTCCCAGGGGCCAATGGGAGAAGGAGCCTGAGCTGGTAGACTGGGACCAGAGCCCCCTCCCTCCTTCCTACTCTCACCCCTGGGACAGAGAGAGGGAGGAGCTTCGGAGTCACACCTGGTTAGTGTCATGCAGGCCAATCCAGAAAGGTTGCAGGCCAACCCTACTCTCAGTAATCATGGTGGCCACAAAGGAGGCCTCAGCCCCATTGAGCAGGGACAGCAGATGACCAGAGGGATAGTCTTGGCACAGCAACTGTGGGGAGAAGCAGGAAGGTCTGATGTCATTGAAGGAGGGAGACTGGGAAGATGGGCCACCTTAGGGGAGCTGCAGGTAACGGGGTGGTCAACAAAGGCAGGAGGAGAAGAATGAGGGTTTTGTAGGAGGCCATGTGCCTCCAGGGTCATAGTGGGATAAGGGTCTAGAGGTACATACAATGAAGGAACAGAGGAGGGGGGAAATGATTGGGAGGTAAGGAGTAGGGTTCACCTGGGGGACAATGAGGTGAGAGGACCCCTTCACCCCTCTTAGGGGTTCCTGTCCCCAACAAACCTCCACTGTGGCCCAGGTCTCTTCAGTAATCAATAAACCATAACAGTGGGAGCCATGAAAGGCAAAGCCCTCAGGGCAGGATCTCCTGGCAGAGGGAGGAGCAGGGGACTTCTCCTGGCCTGGGGGAGGGAGGAGAGGAGCTGCATGAGAAGGGACCTGGGCCTCCTGATTTCTGGGCCTGGATCCACAAAGCCTGATTACACTGTCCCCACTAGCCTTCATACCCACTTCTCCCCTTTCCTGCCTAACTGTCCCCCCCACCCTCCTACCGGACTCAGGTGTGAAGTCCTCAGGGAGTCACTGGGGGGACTCACTTTGTGCCAGGCCTGAGAGAAGCAGGCAGGTGACCATATCCCTGAGAAGCTGGGCAACAACATGGGAGACAGGGTGCGAAGTGAAGATTGGGCCTTTAGGTGTCCTTGGCCCTGAAATGAGGTTAGAGATGGGGCCTCAGAGCTTTAGAGAACCAAGACTTTGTTCTCCTGTTGTTCTTCACCCAGACCGCCCTACTCTGCCCTTCCACCTTGTCCCTTCCTGTGTTCTTGGTCAATATGATGACTCTGGGGGCTGGAAGGAATCTGATGGTCACTAGGAGATGGGAAGTGCCCACTCTTTCAGAGTTGTTCAGGGATGAGATCCTGCTAACACTTCTCCAGAAGCTAGTTCCCTCCCTGAGATAAAATGCCTCCTTCTTCTTCCA
This sequence comes from Phascolarctos cinereus, assembly GCF_003287225.1. NCBI lineage: Eukaryota > Metazoa > Chordata > Mammalia > Diprotodontia > Phascolarctidae > Phascolarctos > Phascolarctos cinereus. Next base: position 21,104,447 of record NW_027555625.1, on the reverse strand, counting down.
GTGATGGGATTGGTCTCACTGATCTGGATGAACTCACCCTCCCCAGGCCCTTCTTCTCCTAACTTACCAGGCTGGGAAGGTTTGGGGATGATGTGTCTGGCCAGGTCATGGCAGGGCCTTTATAGAGAGAGGACAAGCTGGGGGAAGGACATTGGCAGGGGTGGAAGAAGAGTACCCTAGGCAAAGGCAAAGAGGGGGAGTGAGAATCAGAATACGTGTGTATGAGGGACAGGGGGATTCCGGGCAAAGGGTGTGATCTTTCCCAAGGTAGGTTCAGGAGCTGGCATGAGCAACTCATTATTCCTGGAATACAAGGAAGGGACACAAGATTAGTTCTTCCCCAAAATTGACAGCTGCCTTCTTCCCATAGCCCTAAGAAATCTTGGGGAAGGTTGAGGGGTAGAGAGGTGGGCAGACTCTTATCCCAAGAGCCATCTCTCTGTCTGCCTCAGGAGGAGAACAACAAATGTTCTTGCAATGGTCTTCCTTTCCCCTTTTCCTGTACAGAAGACAGTGTGCAGCAGGGCAGACCTGTGTTTTGGATGAGGAAATCTCATGGATGTTAAAAGTCTCTTCCCTCCAGGAACTGTCCATGGTAGCCTCGAGCAGAAGCAAGTGGAAGTTACATGGGCTCAAACACAACTTTCTTACCCACTTGGGCTGAGATGAGAGTTACTGAGAGTGTACTTTACCAGATGATCTCCAAGGCATCCCCAGTCCCTGAAATCCAATCAGAAGTTCTCCCCTGTCCTCTCACCCAGACACCAATGGGGAAGCTCACATTCTTCGTTCAAGGTGCCTGTCTGATTCCAGCCTGGCCTGTTCCTATAACTTGTCCTCTCCAAAAAGGGAGAATCGGACCAAAATAAAGACACTGCATGTTGTACTGAGGATGGTTTGGGAATATGGCTTAGACTGCATGGTGGTCAAGTTCCTTTCTAATTCTGAAATTCTGTGGTTCTAGAATTCTGTCTTGGATATCATGTATAGTGTCTTTACTTCCAGTTAACCTTTACACTCCCAAAGGATGGGGGACATATTCTGTCTTCCCTGTAATCTGTAGGAATCTCAGCAATGAGTAGGTCACTCAGTAGTTGTTCAGTAAAGCCTTGAGGAATAAATTCATAAAGATAGGCTCTTACAGCAGGCTAGAGTAGAGAGAAGCTGGCCCTAACCCTGCAAAATATGTGTATGTACACATACACATGATAATCTATATTTGAAGAATCGAGTACCAACCACAGAGAACAAAAAAGGCAGCAGGGTGAGGGGAAGGACAGTTTATTCCATACGTGGAATTCTACAGAGAAATAGTTATGTTGGTCTGGGCTGACTGGGTCTGATGGCCCCTATTCTGATAACCTTGGCCTTTTGCCTTTTGGTTCTATACCCGTTCTTATGTAAGAGTGGGAGTCAACTGTATCAAATGAAACACCCTATCCAACTTAAAGCAGCTGTTTGAACCCGATGAGAACACTTCTATTGAAGTAACCGCTCAATCAAGTGCATTAGACTGGAAGTTAAAAGTCCTTGGTTATTTGAGAAGGTGTGAAATCCATTGAATGCAATGGAATGACGCCGAGCAGAAGGCGCATTGGAAAGAGACTTTTTGGGTCTTAGGTAAAACAGCAAGCCAGATCTGAATCCAGCATTGTGGTGTCTGGCCAGTATAAAGGAATGAGGAGCTCCAGCCAAGTCCCTGAGAGGAAATCCCTCGCTGAGAAAGCAAAGGACCTCTATCTTCTCCAGTCTCCCACCTCCTTGACTTGAAAAAGTATGAGGAGTTTGACTTCTCTTCAATATTCTACCAGGGTTTCTGGAATAATGTTGTTATACAGTCACTGCAGTTGTGTCTGACTCTGTGTGAGCCCATTTGGGGTTTTCTTGGCAAAGATACTGGGCTGGTTTGCCATTTCTTTCTCCAGCTCCTTTTACAGGTGAGGCAACTGAGGCAAATAAGGTTAAATGACTTGCCCAGGGTCACACAGCTAGTAAGTGTCTGAGGCCGGATCTGAACTCAGGAAGACAAGTCTTTCTGACTCCAGGCCCAGCACTTTGTGCACTATGGTGCTACCTAGCTGCCTGGAACAGTAGTGAGTAGCAAAGTCTGCATTAGGCACGGAGGACGTCACTGCATGTGCCTTTTCAGTTTGAGCACTCTTTTCCCTTGACTCTGTATGTACTTGGAGGAGAGGGTACTTATCCTTGGGTTTTTTTTTTCCTGTAGGGGAAGTGATTGGGACTGTTTTTACTATACCAATTTAATTTTTTAAAAATTCTAAAACATAACTAAGTCTGAATGTTTAATCGACATCAACTGATAATCATTGGAGGAAGTGTATCAGTAGGGGTTTGTGGAGGAGAATGGGAGGGAAGGAGAAAAGAGGGGAGAAGAGGGGAGGGGAGGGGAGGAGAGGGAAAAGAGCAGGAGAGGAGAAGAGAGAGGAGAACTCATATTCTAGGTAAGGAGGGGCCCCTGCGAATCCATGGCTTCAGCAAACACAGGGATGGAGGAAATGGGCCTGGCTGTTGCCAGAATTGTTGATGTCTCTCTATCTCTCTCTTTCTCACCTGAATCCTGAGTCAGTATTACACAATAGTTTGGGTTGGTTTGACTGGGGGCTCCCTTATCCCCCCAGGCTTGGTAGAGAAAAAGGCCATTGCTGGACCAGCGCCACCTGCGGTTCTAGGGGAGGGATCAGGTAATGCAGTGGTTAGTGAAGAGTGAGACACTCCCCAATCACCTATCCTCCAATACTCAAGACTCAACCCGACCAATCAACATTTAGTAAGGACCTACTATGTGCCAAACACTATGCTAAGCACTTGGGATACAGAAAAGGGGCAAAAGACAATCTCCGCCCTCAAGGAGCTTACAGTCTAATGGTGGAGATAACAGGCAAGCAAACATATACAAACAAGCTATATACCAGACATAATTCAGAGAGGGGAAGCACTAGAATTAAGAGGGGTTGGGAAAGGCTTCCTGTAAATGATGGGGCTTTAACTGGGCCTCAAAGGAAGCCAGGAGGCAGAGATGAGAAGGGAGAGCACCCCCAGCAAGGGGCACCACCGTGAAAAAGCCCGGAGCCCAGAGATGGAGCGTCTTGTTTGTGGAACAGCCAGGATGCCGGTGTCTCTGGCTCCAATTCCACTTCCTGCAAGAGGTCTGTCTTGGTCCCCCAACAGCCAATGCCCTTCCCTTCCAGATGACTTTCCATGTGTTCTGGAGAGCTCTTGCTTGGATTTAGTTATTTCCACATTGTCTCATCCATTGTAGTATGGGCTTTGGAGGGGGCGGACAGAGACTGTTTTTGCCTTTTAGCACAATTCCTAGGGGAAACTCAGAGTTGGGCAGCTGAATACACCATACATGCTAATTGAATCAAAAGCAGTGGGTGGAGTTCCTGTGGTGCAGATGGGAGGTGAATGCCAGGGAGGTGGGGGGGAGGGGCTGGATAGATACTACACAGGCTTGTCCCACCCCCCATCCTCAAGTCTCTCTGCCACTTGCAGGTGTCCTCAGGTTTCCTTCCCGTTCCCTCCCCTTTCCCAGGAGTCCAGACTTTTACTCTGGAAAGGGGAGAAAGAACCTGAGCCAGTGACTGGAATCAGACCAGCCCTTCCCCACCTGCTCTCCCCCCTGAGCAAGGAGAGGGAGGCACTTTGGGTCTCACCTTATTAGGGTCATACAGACCAATCCAAATGGGCTTCTCATTACTCTGACTCTCAGTGATCATGGTGGCCACAAAAAGTGTCTCAGCCTCATTGAGCAGGGACACGAGGTGACCCAAGCGGAAGTCTTGGCACAGCAGCTGTGGGAGAAGGCAGAAGGAGCTCGTGTCATTAGAAGAAGGAAAAAGGACATGAGAATACGGACTGCTACAGAGGTCAGGGTAGTCACCAGAGGCAAGAAAAGGCTGAGGGCCCTGAGAGAGGAACCTACTGTTCAGGACCACGGAGGGCTAAGAATGGCCCCAGAGGAAAATGTCTGGTTGTCACTTAGCAGAAGGGTCAGAGGTAGGGGAGAGTGGTAGGGAGTTCATTGTGAGCCATGTCTGAATTCTAGACTACATTAAAATGGTAGCTTCCCCCCTCCCCTCTCTCAGGGATGCCTTTCTCCAACCAGCTTCAGCAGTGGTCCAAGCCTCTTCCTGATGTATCAAGCCGTAGCAGTGAGAATTAAAGAAGCTAAAGCCTTCAGGGCAGGAGCTCCTTGCTGAGGGAGGATCAGAGGGGTCCTCCAGTCCTGGGAGAGGGAAGAGAGAAGGTGAATGGAAGACCCTGGCCTTCTCTGTGTGGCCTTGAATCTATGAAGCCCTGGAGATCCCAGCTGCCCATACTGACTTCTCTGATCCCCACACCCCTTCCCTCTAGCCCCTTCTCTTTTCTCCCATGGATTCTCCCAGGCCCAGGTGGGAAGCTCTGGTGGGACTCCCCTTGTGCCAGGCCTGTAAGGAGCAGGCACGTGAAAAGCAGCTCTGAGAAGTCAGGGGGCAGCATTACTTTGGAGCCTGAGGGTATAGAACAGAGCCCCTAAGCCCCATGGCACCCCTAGCCCGGAGGTCAGCCCAGAGATTGGGCCAGGGGTGGGGTCTCAGAGCATGTTCTCTCTTCCTTGAGGCTGGAACTGGGCTCTCTACTGACCCCTTCCTCCTCTCCTTTCCTGAGGTGTGGAGTATTCTGGTGACTCTGGGGGCTGGACAGAATCTGGTGGTAGCTGGGGTTAAGAGGGAAAGACCCTTCCCTTTCATAGTTGCTTAGGAATAAATGTCTGCTTTCATTTCTCTCCAAGCCAGCTGCCTTCCTGAGATGAGATGCCTCCTTCTTGCCTCTGGGAAGGGAATGACCTCAGTGTGGGGAGTGACTGATTTTCCTTTTCCAAGCCCTTCATCTCTCACTTACCAGATTGGCAGGGCTAAGGGATCATGTGTCTGATGTGGCAGTGAGAGGACTTTTACAAGGAGAGGGCCAAAAGGGGAGTGGCCACAGGCAGGGGAAGAAGAGAAGGTGATTAAGTAAAGACAGAGATGGGGAGGGTGAAGGTTGGAGCACATGTGTTAATGATGGGTAAGGGGGTTCTGGGCATAGGGCGTGGTTTTTCCCAAGCTGGGTTCAGGAGCCAGTACAAGCAGTGCCTTCTATCAGGCACAGAGGGACGATCATTTCTCCAGGCAGGGGCAGAGGGTTAGTACTTTCTCCAGTGGCTTCCAGCTGCCCCATTCCCATAGCCTTGGGAAACCTGAGGTAAGATGAGGAGAAGGAGGGAATTTACCCTGAAATGAATGAGTTTCCAGCATTATCCTGGTATGGGAAAAAGGAGTCTAGGAAAGGTGTGGGACCATAGATCTTGGAGCTAGAGAAGAGGATTCCTGCCAGTGGAGGCAAGGTTACAAGGCAACTTGACTGTGCACACCCCTCTAATATAAATTCTTGGGATATTTTAGACAAGAAAGAAATTGGAGAAGTGTTGGCAGGGCTCATTCAGTCACCAATACCAGACTAACAATTTTAAAGCTTGTTTTTCCTATCTTTTTGATGATGGGCTGGTCAGACATAAACTAAGGTGAACTTTTCAATATACAGAGAAGAAAGAAAGTGGGTTGTATATGCAACATGAAATTATGTCACCTATGGTTTGTTTTAATGTGTATTCAAATTAATATGATAGTGCCAATGCTGTCCTGTTCATTGCGTTTCCATCTACACTTCCTTCTCCCTTCAGTATATTTTTGAGCATTCCATGAACATCCTTTTCTCTTTTCTTTTATTATCATTACCTCTACACACTAATTCTCATACTTTGAAAGCCCTTCCTTTTAATAAATTGATATTGTCAAGCAAAATGAAGTCACAAGCTGACTATATCTCAAAATATGTGTCCCACCCCTATTACCCCCCTACCAATAGGTGGGTAATGCCTAGGAGTGATATGGATAAGTTAAAGGACATGCATAGCTTAGTGACTTCTGGGCTAAAATTCCAAATTGCTATTTGGAAGGGAGCTATGGCACTTTAAACATTATTTACTTATTTATTTTTTAGTTTTCAACATTCAATTTTATAAGATTTTGAGTTCCAAATTTTCCCCCTTCTCCCCTCTCCTCCCCCCCAATCTGCTATAGGCTATACATGTACAATCATATTAAACATATTTCTACATTAGTCATGTTGTGAAAAAAAGAATCAGAACAAAAGGGAAAAACCGAGGGAGGGAGAGAGAGAGAGAGAGAGAGAGAGAGAGAGAGAGAGAGAGAGAGAGAGAGAGAGAGAGAGAATAGTATGCTTCAATCTGCATTTAGACTCCATAGTTCATTCTTTGGATGTGGATAGCATTTTCCATCATGAGTGTTTTGGAATTGCCGTAGATCATTGTAATGCGGAGAAGAGCTAAGTCTATCAAAGTTGGGTCACTACATAATGTTGCTGTTACTATGTACAATGTTCTCCTGGTTCTGCTCACTTCACTCAGCATCAGTTCATGTAAGACTTTCCAGGTTTTTATGAAATCTGCCTGCTCATCATTTCTTATAGAACATTAGTATTCTATTACATTCATATATTGGAACTTGTTCAGCCACTCCCTAATTGATGGGCATCCTCTCAATTTCCAATTCTTTATCACCATAAAAAGAGCTGCTATAAATATTTTTGTACATATGGGTCCTTTTCCCTTTTTTATGATCTCTTTGGGATACAGACCTAATAGTGCTATTGCTGAATCAAAGGGTATGCACAGTTTTATAGCCCTTTGGGCATAGTTCCAAATTGCTCTCCAGAATGGTTGGATCAGTTCACAACTCCACCAACAATGCATTAGTGTTCCAGTTTTCCCACATCTCCAACATTTACCATTTTCCTGTTTTGCCATATTACTATGGCACTCTTTTAAAGGGCATTTTTATTGTTATCTTTTGTTTTTCTCTCCTCCCTTTCCCAGTGTACACCTCCTCCTACTCACAGAGAACCACCTCTTCTGACAAAGACTTTTTTAAAAAAGGTAGAAATCAGTTTAGCAAAACTAACCAACATATCAAAAAACTTGTGCTTTAAATACAATGTTTCTTACCTGTAGGTTCCCACCTCTGCAAAGGAGAAGAGGGGAGATATCTTTTTTCTTTTCTTGGGGCCAAGCTTCACATTATGATTTTTCATCATTCAGTTTTGATTGTTTGGTCATTTGATTTTGACATTATTGTAATTATTGCATATGTTGTTTTCTTGGCTCTGCTTACTTCATTCTGCATCAGTTCAGGCAAGTCTTCTTCTGCTTCTCTGTATTCCAACTCCTGCTGTGTCATATCCTGGCTAATCTCTAGCCTTCGGAGAAAAGATCAATGGTGAAATAGAGGCTCCCATCTGACTGCATGCTTTCTATGAGGTATTCACCTGGTCTCCAGCCTCCTTTGGGAAAAATGGTGGTCAATTATGAACATTGTCACTACATATCCCACTGATTCTGAACCCTTGTAGGTCATCTTCCAAAACCCAGTCCCCATTCCTTATTCCTATCCCCCTCAATCCTCCCATCCCAAAGTCCCAACCAAACACTACCCACCCTTTGACTATGCCCTCTGGAATGTCTTCTTCCAGGCATGAATTTTCCTTCATCCTAAAAATATTTTCTTTCCCCACTTCTTCCATCTTCTAGCTATTAGTGAAACCTGATTCCCCTCTAATGACACAGCTTCCCTGGTCACCCTTTCTAGTACTATTTACACCTTCACTTATTCCCCTTGGCTCACTGGTCAAGGCAGAAGAGTTGGAATTCTCCTTGCTCCCCATTGCTGCTTCCAGATTCTCCATCTCACAGCCCCTTAGCATGAGATTCCACTGCACCTCCTCTCCTTCAATACATCCCCACTCTACCAATTCTCTTCAATCTCTCCCTGTCTACTGGCTCCCTACTACCTACAAACCCATCCATGTATCTTCCATCCTCAAAAACCCCTCACCATCGCTTGATCCTTCTATTCCTGTTATCTATCTGTATCTCTTCTATGTCTCTAGTTTGTGTCTAAAGTCCATAAAAAGTCCACCTATGACAGGTGTCTCCCTTTTCTTTCCTCTCATGTTCTTCTTAACCCCTTACAATCTGACTTTGAAAAATTACCATCTACCAATATTGCTCTCTGCAAAGTTACCAATGATCTCTTAATTGTCAAATCCAGTGGCTTTTTCTCAGCCCTCATTCTTCTTGTCCTGTCTGAAGCCTTTGAAACTGTTGATCACCCTGTTGTCCTTAATTCTCACTTTTCTCTAGGTCTTTGGGACATTAGTGTTTCCTGGTTCTCTTTCTATCAGATCACTCCTAACCTTCCTTTGCTGGTTCCTCATCCAGGTCACACCCTCTTGCTATAGGTATCCCACAAGGTTCTGGCTTGGGTCCTCATCTTGCCTCCCTTTATACTACTTCACTTGGTGATCTCATCAGCTCCCCTGGATTTAATTATCAGCCCCCACAGATTTAATTACCATCCCTATGCTGACCATTTTCAAATCTACTTTTCCTGCCCTAAGTTTTCTGCTGACCTTCAATCTCATGTTTTCAACTGCCTTTCAGAAATCTCAGAATGGATGTCCAGTAGATATTTTAACTCAACCTATCCAAAACGGAACTTATTACCTTTCCCCCTAAACCCTCCTCCTTTCCAAACTTCCCTATTAAGGAAGTTGAGGGTACCACCATCCTCCCAAGACCTCAGGCTCACAACCTAGGTACCTCTCACTAACTCTAACTCCCTCCACATCCAACCTTTTTCCAAGATCTGTTGACTTAAACTTTGTAACATCTTTCAAATATACCCCCTTCTCTCCTCCGACACTGCCACCACCTTGGTGCAGGCCCTCATCGCCTTACCCCTGAACTATTGTAGTAGCTGCTGGGAAGTCTGCCTAGCCCTAGTCTTTCCCCACTCCAATCCATCCTTCATTCAGCCCCTAAAGTGATTTTCCTAGATGCAGGTCCAATCTTGTCATCACCACAACACACCCACCCATTCCATAAATTCCTATTGCCTCCAGGATCAAATACAAAATTTTCTATTTGGCATTCAGATCCCTTTAGGTCCTCACTACCTCCTACCTTTCCAGTCTTCTTTCATCTTATTCCTCACTACTTATTCTTTGATCCAGTGACAGTGACCTCGTTGCTATTCTAGGAACAAGACACTCCATCTCTCAATTCTGGGCGTTTTCTGTGACTAGCCACTGTCTATAATGCTCTTGCTCCTCATCTCCAACTTTGGACTTTCTTGGCTTCCTTTAAGTCTCAACAGGAAACCTTTCCCAACATCCCTTAATTCTCATGTTCTTCCTCTTTTAATTGTTTGCTATTTATCTTCTATATAGCTTGTTTTTATATATTTGTTTGCATGTTGTCTCCTCTATTAGACTGTAACTCCTTGAGGGCAAGGACTGTCCTTTGCTCTTTTTGTATCTCTAGCACTTAGCACAATGCCTGGCACAGTGTACATGCTTAATAAATACTTATTAACTGAATGACCCATTATAATATATCTAATAAGTGGCCATTTAGCCTCTGCTTGAATAATTAGGAAGGGTGCTGGAGGGAGCCATTAGTCCCTGGGGCAGCCCATCCTTTTTTTTGCATGGCTGGGTTTTTTTCCAAATTAAAACAAAATTTGCCTCTTTACAACTTCCACCCATCACTCCTGGGTCTGCCATCTCGAGCTAAGCAGAATAAAATAACTCTAGGGCATCATGACATCCCTAGAATTATTTCAATGTCAAGGTTTGCAGATATTCTGGGGCAATCTATGCCTTCTACAATTTTGTAGCTGACCTTGATGTTTTTTTCATCCTTGTTGAAGGCATCTGACAACATTGCTGAAAACATCATGCTAAAATGCATGGGAACAAGCACAGAGCCTTGCTTCACTCCACTGGTAACTGGGAAAGAGCAAGAGCGTCATCATGGGGGTACCCAAGGAGAATGCTATCTATCTGTCCCACTCAATATCGCTGGTCTAGGGCACAGTTTTCTTTAGTTCAACTCAAACCTTTGGAAAGCACATCTACACTGTATTAGGCACTCTGTGCTTAGAGGAGCTTCCTAAAGGGTTCAATGGAGCAGCCAATGGAAAGAGGATACTCTTAGCCACAGGGTGAGCTGACCCAGAATGCCTACTCAGTGTCGATCCTGTCTCCCAGGAGTAGGTCCCAAATGTCTTAGATAACTCTGCCTTGGGTGGTCTGTGCATGTTCCAAATTGCTGTAATATCAGTGTCGGTGCTTTCCAAACACATTTTACTATTGCAAGTCACCTTTTTTTTTTAAAACAACTGTCTTTCACATGATCCCTTATCTCATAATGAACAACATCATCAGATGTCTCAATTAATAGGCCATCACTTTAATGACCACCTACTCATGTACTCTACGTGATGCAGTGCCCGGCACACAGCAAGTGCTTAATAAATGCTTGTGCTACTACCAGGCATTTTAATCCCTATTAAGCAATTCTCCACAAAGCATCATTTAAGCCAAATACATGTGGGAAGCAGCCACCTCATTAAGAGAATTATTTGAAAAAAAAGGCAACTCTCCCCACCGCCATCGTGATGAATTCGCTACTGATTTGCTGAATGCCAGTGATTGCCCCATATATAATGGCTGAACTACAAACTGTCCATATTGTTATTTCTTTGTATTTCCCATTCCACCCCCACCCCACAGTTTGCCTGGGCATGGAGGCAGTCATTAACGTATTTTAACAATCCTGCTAACATCCAAAGACCACCAAAAATCCCCAACTGGGCTTTCTGAATGACAAAAGACTTTGAGTTAAGATTGATTGGGACACATCTGTGTGAACCACAAAATTATATCCTTAGCTACATCAAGCATCCACATCTTACTCCTACATGGGACCAATTTCTCTGACCACAGATCTCACTTTCCTCAAGCATTTTTTCCCTCCCAACACAGCAAATGTGAGACTTAGGAATGTAACTAATAGCAATGTTTCATTTTAGGAAGCTCAGAACTGGGTCATTTGGCCCTTTCTCTTCTTGTCTCTTCCCAGTCCAAAATGCTTGCATCTCTTATTGGCCAGCATCCTCTTAGATTGACAGTTGGGTTTGACACATGCAAGCCTGAGTACAATCTTCTTTGTGGTCTTGGCTTTTTGTTCCCCTCTTAATTGCCTTTCTCCACCATAGCAACTCAACTTCCATTCATAACGTCTTTGCCCCCAGACATCTAGGTGGCACAGTGAATAGAGCACTGGCCCTGGATTCAGGAGGGCCTGAGTTCAAATCCAGCCTCAGACTCACAATACTTGCTAGCTGTGTGATCCTGGACAAGTCACTTAACCCCATTGCCTAGCCAAAAAACAAACAAACAAACAAACAAACACCATAATGTCTTTGTCCTTAAGCCCCTCTTTAACTGCCTTCTTTGTGAGCTTGGTGCTTGCTTTACTTCTTTAGTGAGTCCTGGGGAATGCTCACCAGATTGGTAGTAACAACATCAGCCCCAAGAGAGATTGAGGGACATTAATCTTTAGGTTCAATAGATGTTAACATCTTTCATTGCTGTCCGTTAGAGGAGGGTATCCTAAGGTTACATCCATTGGCTTGGCCCCTTCATATCAAATGCTACCTACTAAAAAAAAACACACACACACATCACAAATAGTAAACAGTGAGTAAACACATTTATCCAAATAGATTGTAAATGGAAATAAAAGAAGTCAAAAAAGAAAAAAAACCAGAAAACTCACAAAACAAGCCTAAAAACTATACTCATGTACTTTCTGCTTTATTCTAAAATAGTAGATATATACACATATATTAGAATAAAGCAGAAAATACATGAGTGTATTTTATAGTATATATTAGAACATTTTATAGCTGAAAATGTGTGAATATATGAGTTCATTAAATGGTAATGAGATAAGATCTTGCTCAACTAAGAGAGAGGAGCCTTAATCTCACCTAATAAGAAATTCCCCATAATCTCCAAGGAGGCGAGTTGGAAATCAGAGAAAGTTGAGGTGCTGAATTCCTCTATATGTTTGCCTTCCAAAGTCTGTCTCTATCCCTCCAGATATTTCTAATTGGTCCCCTCAAAGGCCTAGAATCATTTGTGCCCTCTCTCTAAGAATGAATCAAGAATGTCTCTCACCGGGAATGAGTGAATCTTATTCTCATAGGATTTGGCTTGAGGAGGGAATAACATACACATTCAATTGGATATGGAAGTCTGTCTTACCCTACAGTTTACTAGGGGGTGAAGGGGACAAGAGAGCAGGGGGATGATAGAAAGGAGGGCAGATTGGGAAAGGGGGTAATCAGAAGCAAACACTTCTGAGGAGCGACAGGGTCAAAAGAAAGAATAGAATAAAGGGGTGGGCAGGATAGGATTAAGGGAAATAGAGTTAGTTTTTCACAACATGTCTACTATGAAAGTGTTTTGCATAACTGCATATGTATAACCTATATTGAGTTGCTAGCCTTTTCAGTGAGGGTAGGTGGGGAGGGAGGAAGGGAGAAAATTTGGAACCCAAAGTTTTAAAAACACATGTTTAAAAAAAATCTTTTCACATGCAACTGGGAAATAAGAAATGCAGGAAATGGGGTACAGAAGCCTATCCTACCCTACAGGAAAATAGAAGGGGAAGGGATAAGAGAAGGGTGGGAGAGATAGAAGAGAGGGCAGACTAGGGGAAGGGCTATTCAGAATGCATGCATTTTGGGGTGGGGGGAGGGGCAAGATGGTGTGAAAATTTGGAACTCAAAATCTTGTGGAAGTAAATGTTGAAAACTAAAAAATAAATAAATTTATATTAAAAAGAAAAAGACTGTCTCTCACCTCCAATGCCCTTCAACCAACTCTGCCCCTCCCCCAGTGATGCATCAGCATTCTCTCCACCATTCTGGTATAGGTTCATGTGGTAGCACGCAGCCCCACCCTTACCCAACTTGGTTAGGAGTTGAGTTAAATGCACATGAATGAGTTTTAATGCACTGGCTAATTTCTCTCTCTTCTAAACTCCTCTAAGAGATTATATTCATTGATTCATTCAGGCTTACTGAGAAGCTGCTCAGTATTCAGTAGGTGCTGAGAACCCAGAGGACTCAAAATAAAGAAAAGTTTTCTACAATAGGAGCTAGCTGTTCAACTATGGAGGGGTCTGCCTCACAAAGGAGTCAAGTCAACCAGCATTTGTGAAGTGCCTGCTATGTGCCAGCCACTGTGCTAAGGGCTGGGGATATAAAGAAAGGCAAAAGACAGTCCCTCCTCTCAAGGAGCTCATAGTTAAATGGAAAAGTGAGCTCCCTATCATGGGTTGATAAATGTCGAGTTGGAATGGACCTCACTTTAAAGATGAGGCAATCGGGCCAACAGAGATAAAGTGATTTGCCCAAAGTCACATAGTTAATGAGTGACAGAGTTTGTATTTGACCCAGGTCCTATCCCTAAGACAGCAATTAGAGTTAGAAGGACCATAGAGATATAGTCCAATCTGCTTATTGTAAAGATGAAGAAACTGGGGTCTAGAAAGGCTGGGTGACTTGCCAAGGTTCACATAGATAGCAAGCTGCTGGGCTGAATTTGAATCCAAAGCCTCTGATCTTGAACCATCCCTCCATCTGCTATGCCTCACTGTTCTAGATCAGAGCCTGGGTTACGCCTGTTAGGGATATCATAGGTGGGAGAAAGGGTGGAATACTGGAATACCTTCCCTCTAACCATAAAGCACCATTCCTGGCCCATAGGAAGCTCTATATAAATGATTTTGGTTGTTCTATTCAGTGGTTCAGTCGTGTCCAACTCTTTGTGATCTCATGGATTATACCATGCCAGGCCCTTGTCTCCTCCACTGTCTCCCAAAGTCTGTCCAAGCTCATGTTCCCATCCATTTAAGTTCACTGACATCCAAGAAGTCAATGCTGAAGCTTTCTATCTCCTGTTTGACCACATTCTGTTTGTCTTGGTTCACAGATCTTACATTCCAGGTTCCTATGCAATATTGCATAGGCAGCTAGGTGGTGCTGGGCCTGGAGTCAGGATGCCTTATCTTCTTGAGTTCAAACCTGGTCTCATACACTTAGCAGATGTAAGACCTTGGGCAAGTCACTTAACCCTGTTGGCCTCAGATTCCTCCTGAGTTGGAGAAAAAAATGGCAAACCACTCTAGTATTTTTGCCAAGAAAACCCCAAATGGGGTCACAAAGAGCTGGACACAACTGAACACACACACACACACACACACACACACACGTACACTATATTCATACTTACAGCTTCAGACATTCCTTCCATCACTAGACACACCTTTCAGCTTTAGCCCAGCCACTTCATTAGTCCTGGAACTACTTGTAGTTATCCCCTACTCTTCCCCAGTAGCATGTTTGACAACTCCTGACCTGAGGGGCTCATCTTCTGGTGTCATCTCTTTTATCATTTTTAGTACTGTCCATATAGTTTTCCTGGCAAAGATACCGGAGTGATTTGCCATTTCCTTCTCCAGCTCATTTTACAGAAAAGGAAACCAAGGCAAACTGGGATAAGTGACTTGCCCAGGGTCACACAGCTAGTAAGTATCTGAGGTTGGATTTGTACTCAGGTATTCCTGACTCCAGGCCCAGCACTCTGTCCACTGTGCCTCCTAGCTGCCCATCACAGACATGACCCCTCCACAAAACTCAGTTCATTCTACTCATTGACTTCCCCAAACACATCACCTTTACCATCTGACACCTTTATTCATGGCGTTTTCCACTTATTTCCACCTAGCTCATCCTACACAACATGAAGGTCATCATCATCATCATCACCACCATCATCATCATCATCACTAACATCTCTATAGCACCTCGAGATTCACAAAGCATTGGGAATAATAATAACAATAATAGTTATAGCTAACATTTCTCTGATGCTTACTATGTTCCAGGCATTATGCCAAATGCTTTACAATATTATCTCCTTTGAGCTTCATAACAATCCTGGGAGGTAGACACTATTATTATCCCTATTTTACAGATAAGGAAACTGAGGCAGACAGAGATCAAGTGACTTGCCCAAAGTCACCCAACTGGCAAGTATCTGAGGTCAAATTTGAACTCAGGTCTTCCTGACTCTGGGCCTAGCACTATCAACTAGGCCACCTAACTACCCTCTACATTAACTCATTTTATCCTCATAACAGCCCTGTGGGGTAGATATGCTATTATTGCTATTTATATGCTATGAAGAAACTAAGGCTAAGTGACTTGTCCAGGGTCACACTACTAAGCTTATAAATGTCTGAAGCAGGATTTGAACTCAGGTCTTCCTAACTCCAAGTCCAACAGGTCCCATCTTCTACCTGAAGCCTTTCTTGACCACCCATAGCCCACAGGGATCTCCCCTTCCTGTGAATTCAAGCAAAATAGACATAGAAGACATTCAGTTGGGGAAGCCAGATTTATTTTGATGTATTTAATACTCTGAAGCCCACATAGAAACTTGGGTGAGAAAGGAAGGGAAGGGAGAGATTGGGAGAGAAAAAGGGAAGGGAGAGGGAATGGAGGGGAAAGAAGAGGAGAAGAGATGGGACAGAAGAGAGGAAGAGAGGGAAGAAAATGGGGAGGAGAAGGGAGAGAAAATGAGGGAAAGGAAGGGGAGAAGAATAAGGGGGAGGGAAGAGGCAGGAAAGGAAAGGGAGGGTGAGGAAGAGGAGGAGAGGTGTCTTGGGGAGGGCAGAGGCCACCCCCCTGGTCCTCTGAGTCCACTCCTAGCTCCTCTGTGACTTCATGATCAGCTCCCTCCTCCCTCCAGCCCCCACTCTAGGCTGAGAACTTGCAGATAAAGGGGAGCTCCTCATTACAGTGTTGATTCTTCCATTGTAGAAACCCTGAAGACAAAGAGAAAAGGGAAAGTGGTCCCCACCCTAGTGGCCCTCGACCTCAGGAGCTGCATGACCCCACAAGTGGAATATAGATTTATGACCTGCAGAAGAAAGATTTGAGGAAGGGAGGGAATAAAAGGAGTGAGCAAGAGGGAGAGGGAAGAAGAGTCCCTTTAGCAGCTTCAACTCACCAAGTGTCCTGTGTGACTTAGGGGAAGGGGTAGAACTGAAGGGAAAGGGTTTTTTTCCTCTCACCTGAGCGTGGAGACAGACTCACACAGAACTTGAGGGTGGTTTTAGTGGGGGCTCCTTTCTCCCAGGTAACTAAAGTCAGTGTGGCATTGTCACTCCAGCGCCAGCAGATGTTCTGAGGAGGGGAGTCCAGAGGCAATGTCAGAGGACATTGAGTCCCACCCGCACCTGTACAAAAATCCCCTCTGGCAATCACCCAACAGATAGACAACATCATAATAAAGGCAACCTGCGGTATAGTGAAGAAAATACTAGAGTCAGAAATAACTAAATTTGAATCCTGCCTCAGATACATGCAGGCTGTGTGACCTTGGGCAAGTCACTTGACTTCTGTCTGCCTCAGTTTCCTCATCTCTAAAATGGGGATAATAATAGCACCTACCTGTAAGGGTTGTTATAAGGATCATATCAAACACAATGAAGAAAGCACTTGGCAAACCTTAAAGTGATATTATTATTATTATCATTGCTAGCTATTATTATTATCATTGATTTCAAGTCAGAAGGTACCTGAGATCACCTCATCTACCACCTCTAGACTCAGAAATATTACTAGCCCAAGGTCACGCAGGTTACAGTGGCAGATTTGGGATTTGAACCCAAGTTCTCTGACTTCCAATCCAGGACTCCTGCCTTACATTCTGATACCTCCCATGACTATCAGCCTCTTTTTGAAAACCTCCAGCACAGGGGAACTGGAAGTAGCCCATCCACTTCCGTTCCCCTTCTCCCAAGTAAACCCAAAGGAACAACCATGATTGGTGCTGAACAATGGGTCTCTGCATGGGATGGCCTCATGGTGAAGACTGAGGACAGAGAAGCAGCACTGGGCATGACCATGGGCCCAGGAAAGAAGGTCAGACACCCCACGGAATATCCTCCTAGCCTCAGGGGCTCTTCCTTTCCCCCTGTTTCCCTCTTCCTCAATTCAAAGAGAGGAGATAGACAGTAGATGGGGGTGGGTGGGGAGAACGAACCTGGGAGGGGTCGTGAAGGCCAATCCAGAGGTGACTCCGATTCTCTCCTAAACTCTGAGTGGCCAGGGCAGCCACAAAAGCAGCTTCTGACTCATTCATCAAGGACAAGAGATGACCTGAGGGCAGGCTCTGACAGTTCAGCTGTGGAGAAGAAAAGAGGGCACATGGAAGGGGTGGGGTGAAGAAGAGGCAGAGGAGGGTTCACCACCCTGTGAGGATCTGTGGCAGGAGGGAAGGGTGGAGGAAAGGACAGCTAGGGAGATTAGAAAAGACAAGGACTGGGGGGGCTTGGGGAGGTCCTGTCCTTACAGAGAAGGCCACATGAGGGCAGGTGGGAATGGGGGGGAGGATTGAGGATCTCGATAGGACAGGAAAAATACATGGATGACATCTGGGTCAGATTAGGGGGTGATGAAGGTGGCATCTCATCCTCATACCATGGCATTGACCCAAGGAACCCTGAGGCAAAGAGGCAAACACCCCCACCCACCCACCTGGTACAGGGTTTGCTGTAACCACACCCAAGCACCTCTGCAGAGTTCCAGGTCTTTGGTTGTTGGAATATTCCATAGCAATAGGAGCCATAGGTCTTGGATCTTTCTGGGCAGGAGATCTGCAGGGGAGTGGTCCATTTGGAAATCTGGCCTGAGGGCAGAGGATAGAAAGGAGCAAAATGAGAAGTGGGGAGTCCTGCTAGGGGCAGGGGATGCGGTCAGAAGGAATCCCACCAATGAGGCCCCTGAATTCTCTCCTCTCTGATTCAGAATAGGATCGGAGGTTCTAAATCTGGAAGGCTCCTTGGAGCTCTTCTATGCAGAACCACAGAATCCCCTCTGTCTGCCTCAGTTTCCTCAACTGTAAAATAGGAATGATAATGCCTATCTCTTAAGGTTGCTATGAGGATCAAATGATAAGATGTGTGTGTGTGTGTGTGTGTGTGTGTCTATGTATGTATAAAGAACTTAAATATTCCTGGAACATAAGAGGTGCTCAATAAAAGCTCATTGTGTGACCTTAGGCAAGTGATGTTGCCTCTCGTAGCCTCAGTTTCTTTATCTGTAAAATGAGAAGGTTGGACTAAGGTCATGAGACCATAGATTTCAAGGGGGAGGGGTCTGTAGAGACCGTCTAGTCTAACCCCTAAATTTTACAGATGGGAGACCCAGCACACAGAGAGGTAAAGGGATTTCTCTACGGTCACACAGGTAAGTCTGTGACCGCTGATGCCAATGCCAGCACTATTTTCATGGTCACCTGGTTGCATCACATCACGTAGGCACTCAAACTGAGCCCAGTGGAACCCGTTTTCTCTGCCTGGCTTTAGTAGTAGATAGGAGAGGGCAGGGAGCATATCACCACTGTCCAGGAGTGACTCACCCAGGACCAGATCTGGGAGCAGCGTGCAGCACAAGAGAAGCCTGCAGAGGCTGGGGAGACAGCATTGTGTCTATAGAAGTAGAGAAGACCCTGAGACCCTGAGAAGCACTGGACTCTGAGGGCAGCCAGGGTGAAGGAGAGGACTGCAGAGATCCTATTCCTCCCTCTTCTCTTCAGGGGTCCCTTCTACCAACCCACCCCTCTTACTGCCCAAGGTTTTCAGCCTCCCCTTCCCTGGGCATGGGGAAATCTGGAGATCTGCGATTTAGAGAGATCCCAGGGCCCCTGGAGCAGGTCCAGAGCTGCTGTAACCTTACCAGGAGGGATGCCTCTCCTAAGTAGGGGAGGATGGTCCCTATTCCTGGAATGGTCCTCCCCTCCAATTTCCCCACTTACCATTTGGCTAGTGCCTGGATCAACATATCCAGCCAGGGCCTGCATGGGCCTTTATAGAGAGAGAGAAGGGTAAGAGTCTAGTGGAAGAATAAAACAGGAGGGAATGGAAAGGGGAGGATGGGGTGGCCAGGAATTAAGACTGGTCTCTTCCCAGAAAGAGAAAGTGCTGGCATGAGAAATATTTGCTTCCCAGAAGAGCCAGGTCATAATTTCTCCCAGAAAGTAGACCAGGAAGGTCGTTTCCCAGGGGATCTCAAATGTTCCTTTCCCATGGCCATGGAACAAGGTGCCAGAGGTGAGTGAGTGCACAGCGAGGACCCAAGAACTGAACATGGGAAGGACGAGCACAGAGAAGAAGCTGGGGCATCAGGGGCAGTGGGAACCAAGAGATAGAAGCCTGGAGGCAGGAGGAAATGACAGGTGGGAGCACGAGAATCTTCAAGGTTTGACACCTGAATACAACCATTGCTACCCATCACTATGATGCTGTTCCATATCTACATCATGCTTTTGGCCCTCCTACCTTTGTAGCATGTTTTCAAAATCACAGCATTTCAGATCCGGAAGGCATCTTAATGCCATCTTGTCCCACCCCCGTCCAAATGAGAGTCCCTTTTATAGTCTGCCTGAGAGATGGTCATCTGGCCTCTGCTGTAAGACATCCAGTGAGGGGGCACCCACTCCCTCCCAAGGAAACCCACTCCACTCTGCAATAAATCTAAGTGTTAGGGAGTTCTTCTTGACATCTAGTTTAAACTTACCTCTACAGCTTCTCCCCCGAGGTCAGGATCATACAGCTAAGTATCTGAGGCCAGATTTGACCCAGGTCTTCCTGACTCCAGGCCCCAGCAGCCACCTCAATAGGAAAGGATAGAAATAGGCTAGGAAGGGACATCTTTGGTAGGCAATGAACAGAAGGAAACCGCCTAACATTTAGTGCCAACTCTTCTGCTGGTAAATGCTCAGGGTACATGGAAAGGTAAGAGGATCAGTCACTGATACGTGTGTACTAAGATTCCTTCCAGTTCTACCAGGATGGTAAATAGGTCACCCCCAGGGATGGAAAATGAAAAGTCCATATTTAGAATCACATCATTCAGAACTGGGTGGAAGCTCAGAGATCATCTAATTCCTACTTCTGGCAAGAGGAGGACACTGAATCCCAGAAAGTCAGTGTGGTCTAACCCAGGGAGCCCAAGACTTGGAGACAGCAAGACACGGGCTCAAATCCAACAAGCCATCTTCTATTCAGCTGCTGAGGGGAAGAGTGGGGGAAAGAGAATAAGCATTGATTAAGTGCCTACTAGGTGTCAGGTGCTCTACAAATATTATCTCATTTGATCCTCACAGCAACTCAGCAAGGTTGGTGCTATTATTATCCTCATTTTACAGTTAAGGCGACTGAGGAAGACAGATTGAGTGACTTTTCTAGGGTTGCACAATTAGTAGGTAAATGAGGCTGGATTTGTACTGGTGTCTTCCTGACTCCAGACCGGGTGTTCTATCCATTTCCAACACCTAGACGCCAAGCTGATTTCCCTAAAGTATAGTTCTGATCCTGTCATACACACACCACCCCTGCTCAAAGAGCTCCAACGGCTCCCGATTACCTCCAAGAACAAATATAACTCCTCTGTGTAACCTGGTCCCTTGCTACCTTTCCAGCCTTCTTACCCTTTGCTCCCCTCCATAAACTCTACCATCCAGCTGCACAGGCCTCCTTGCAGTTCCTAGAGCAAGATGCTCCATTTCCCAGGAATCTCCCACCTCCATGCCTTTGCCCTGGCTGCCTCCCACTTCAGGAATCTCTGCCCCACCCCTCAGCTGCACCTCTCAGTTTCCTTGGCTTCCTTCAAGTCCCAACTCAAATCCCACCTTCTTCAGGGCTCCTTCTTGGTCCCCACTACTTCCCAAGCTGCTGATGCCCCCTCCTTTTGAGATGGACTTCATCTTCTCTGTATAGATCCCAGCTCTTCATATGTTTTCTTCCCCATTAGAATGAGAGCTCCTTGCGGGCAGGGGCTGTATGTTTGCCTTTCTTTGTGTACAGTGCCTGACACTTTGTAAGTGTTTAATAAATTCTCGTTGATTGATTATTAACTCCACGACTGTGTATAAATCAGCTCATCAAAGTCTCAGTTTCACTATCTGTAAAATAGGGATAATAATTCTAGAAGTATCTTTCTCTCCAGTGATTTTTGTGAGGTTCAGATGATAAATAGCCTAGGAGAATTTGCCTCACCCTGTTGCCTCTGTGGGATAATCTGGCCTCAAGGAAATGGTTCAGGGAGAAAGAGTGATGTCCCTGGCACAGGAAGAGGACTCCCCGCCCCTCTCTTTCCCCTCTTTGTGATAGGAGCAGGACCTGCAAGGCAGGATGAAAACTTGCTGTCTGCACTGAGTGCTTTTCTAGGCTTCCCTGCCTCTCTCTCTTGTTTCAGATTCTGACTTCTAGAGGAAAGATGGAAGCCTTGATGGGAGAAGGAGGGGGAGATGGAGGATGAGAGGGATGCTGGAATGTTTGGGGGGCCACACTATGCCTGCCATTACCCAAAATCAGCTGAGCAACTGCAGCTAGTACCAACCCTGTGCCTAGTGAGTAGTAGCTATGTTGGTGGGATAGGGGGAGGATTTAAACTCCTCCGCTTTCTGTTAATCCACAAGGCAGGATTTTAACTCAGGTCTTTCTGACTGCAGGCTTGGCATTCTGTCCACCATGCCACCTAACTGCCTAAAGACTCATTTTCCTGAGGTCAAATCTGACCTCAGATACTTACTAGCTGTGTGACCCTGGGCAAGTCACTTAACCCTGATTGCCTCAGTTTCTCTCATCTATAAAATGAGCTGGAGAAGGAAATGGCCAAGAAAACCCCCAATGGGTTCACGGAGAGTCTGACACAACCAAACAACTTCCGTAGGTAGATGAATAGTTCGGATAGAATGCCACCTGATGGCCAAACCCTGACATGACACTCTGAACGAATTCAAACGCTTGGAGATTGTGATCTGTGCGACCACAGGTAGCACAGGCTGAGATGAGTCCATCATAGGCATTTATTGCCACCAAGCTATTGTCCCCATGTGGATATCCACTTGTGGGTGCAGTAACAAGGTCACAGAGATGACTTAAAATGCTTTCTGAACTTTTGAGGATTCACTATGTGAGGCTATTATTATTAAGTAATAAGGACACATGGGAGCAGAGCCCAAGTCCTTTCCCTCCAAATCTAGAATCCTTTCCATTGTAATTCTCCATCTCTTTCCTCATCTATAAAATGGGAGAGTCAATTCCATTCCGTTAAATTCAATGCCCACTTATCAAGAGCTTATATGCCAAATATTATCTCATTTAATCTTCACAACAACCCTGGGAGGCAGGAACTGTTACCATCCCCATTTTACAGAGAAGGAAACTGAGGCAAAAAGAAGTTAAGTGATTTGCCCAGCTAGGAAGCACCTGAAGCTGGAAGCTGGATTTGAACTTGGGTCTTCCTGATTTGTTTCTCACCTCATGTTCGTGTGTTATCGTAGAAGCAATAGGAAATCACTGAAGCATCTTTTTAAAAAAAATTATTTAGTATTTTATTTTCCCTCGGTTTCATGTAAACATAATTTTTAACATTTATTTTTAAAACTTTAAGGTCCAAATTCTCTCCCTTCCTCCCTCCCCCCCCCCCGTTGAGAAGGCAAGCAATTCAATATAGGTTATACATGTGTAGTCATGCAAAACATATCCATAGTAGTCATGTTGTGGAAGACTAACTGTATTTCCCTCCATCCTATCCTCCCCCCTATTTAAGCTATTATCTCTCCTTTGTCCCTCCTCAAATTTTGTTTTGCTTCTGACTACCCCTTCCTTCAATCTGCCCTCCCTTCTATCACTCCCCTTCCCCCTTACTTTCCTGTAGGGTAAGATAGATTTCTATACTCAATGGAGTATGTATGTTATTCACTCTTTGAGCCAACTCTGATGAGAGTAAGATTCACTTACTCTCTCTCACCTCCCACTTCTTCCCCTCCACTGTAAAAGCTTTTTCTCACCTCTTTTGTGAGATAATTTACCCCACTCTACCTCTCCCTTTCCCTTTCTCTTAATTTTCTTCTCTCATCCCTTAATTTTATTTTTCAGATATTCAACTCACACCTGTGCCTTCTGTCTATATATACTCCTTCTAACTACCCTGATAATGAGAAAGGTCTTATGAGTTACAAATATCATGTTTCCATGTAGGAATATAAACCGTTCAACTTTAATAAGCCCCTTATGATTTCTCTTTCCTGTTTACCTTTTCATGCCTCTCTTGAATCTTGTATATGAAAGTCACATTTTCTATTTAGCTCTGATCTCTTCTCAAGAATGCTTGAAATTCCTCTATCTCATTGAATATCCATTTCCCCCCTCATGGATTATACTCAGTTTTGCTGGGTAGGTGATTCTTAGTTGTAATTCTAGCTCCTTTCCCCTTTGGAATACCATATTCAAACCCCTGCAATCCTTTAACGTATAGGCTGCTAAATCTTGTATTATCCTGACTGTGGCTTCATGATAAGGGAATTGTTTCTTTCTGGCTGCTTGCAATATTTTCTCCTTGACCTGGGAACTCTGTAATTTGGCTATAGTATTCCTGGATTTTTCCTTTTGAGATCTCTTTTAAGAAGTGATGGGTAGATTTTTTTTTCAATTTCTACTTTACCCTTTGGTTCTAGAATAGCAAGGCAATTTTCCTTGATAATTTCTTGAAAGATCATGTGAAGACTCTTTTTTTGATCATGGCTTTCAGGCAGTCCAATAATTTTTAAATTATCTCTCTCCTGGATCTATTTTCCAGGTCATTGTTTTTCCAACAAGATATTTCACATTGTTTTCTATTTTTTCATTCTTTTGGTTTTGCTTGGTGATTCCTTGATTTCTCATGAAGTTATTAGCTTCCATTTACTCCATTCTAATTTTTAAGGAGTTATTTTCCTCAGTGAGCTTTTGGATCTCCTTTTCCATTTGGCCAGTTCTGCCTTTTAAGGCATTCTTCTCCTCATTGGCTTTTTGGACCCCTTTTACCATTCGGCTTAGTCTATTTTTTAAGGTGCTATTTTCTTCAGTATTTTTTGTTTCTCTTTTACAAGGCTGTTGATTTGTTTTTCATGATTTTCTTGTATCTCTCTCATATCTCTTCCCAATTTTTCCTCTACTTCTCTTACTTGATTTTCAAAATCTTTTTTCAGCTCTTCCATGGCCTGAGACCGATTCATATTTTTCTTGGAGGCTCTGAATGTAGGAGCTTTGACTTTGTTGTCTTCTTCTGAGTGTGTGTTTTGATCTTTCTTCTCACAAAAGTAAATTTCCATAGTCAGAGTCTTTTCTGTTGTTTGATCATTTTCCCAGCCTATTGCTTGACTTTTTAACTCTTTGTTAAGGTAGGGCTATGCTTCCTAGGTGGAAGGCAAACTTTAGGGGTTTTATGCAGCTGTTTTCAGAGATACTTCTAGGGACCTGTAAGTTTTCAGTCCTTCCAAGATAGTATAATCTAAGGAGAGGTGTTTACTCTTCTCTTGGCCTGTGCTTTGGTCTGTGAGCAACTACAAACACTCTTTTTTGCCCTGGAATGAGGAGGGTCCCCCCTCCACTGCTGCCACAAGCTCTGCTATGCTAGCACTCCCCATTGCCCCAGGACTGCCACCCAGGATTGTGTCCCAGATCCAAGTATGGACAAAGCAACAGAGTCCTGTCTCAGTGCTAGCAAAGAGACCCCTGTAATCTCCTTCCAACCAGTTGTTCAAACCCCTTACCATCTGTGGGCTGAGAAGTGTGGAAGTCACCACTGCCACTGCTGATTCAGTCACTCCCAAGGCCTGCTTCTGGTTTGCTGGGGCAGGGGCTATGGTAGTGAAGCCTGCACTGGACCACACTCTTCTCTCACCCAGGTCTGATAGGCCTTTCCTGATGACTTTCTAAGTTGTCTTTGGTGTCTGTGGGCATAGAAATCTGGAAACCACCACTGCTGCTAATGATTCCCACTGAAGCTTCTTGAGCAGAAAAGTACATGGTCAGACTTTTGTTTTAGGTGTATAACTTTGTCTGCTTTGTGGAGGATGGATTAGAGAGAAGACCAGCATTAGTCCAAGCAGGAGGGGATGTGAGCCTGAACTGGAGTGGCCACTGTGTGGGTGGACAGAAAGGTCACATTCTGGAGAGGTAGAAGATGTGGCAGCTGATTGTCTCTGAGGGGTGGCTAATAAAGGTGGAAAGCTGAGAATGTCACTGAGGTTGCCAACGTGACTCAATGGAAGAAAGGTGGCACCCTCAATAGGAACAGGGAACAGGAGTATATTGAGGGGAGGGGATGTAATGAGTTCTGCTTTAGGAATGTTGAGTTTATGGTAGCTATGGGACATCCGGGTGCTGGTGTCCTATGGGCAGTTGGTGATGTGGGATTGGACCTCAGGAAGTGGAGGGGGGTGGAGTCCTTAGGATATAGATGATAATTGAACCCATAGGAGCTGATAAGGTTACCAGGGAGTATAAAGAAAGAGAAGAAAAGAGAGTCTAGGACAGAAACCCAAGGCAGAAACACATGAAGGGGACACAACATAGATGCTGATCCTGCAGGGAAAAAAAAAAAGCCTGAGAAGAGGACAGGGAGGTAAGAGGAGAACCGGGAGAGAACCAGGATTGCACTAGATGGTGTCCACCATTCTTTCTGTCCTAAATCTTACCATCCTCTTCCTTCTTGAGGCCCCTTCCTTCTTGACCTCATTTCTTTTGTAGAGCAGTAAAGGGCTATGGTTATGGATTATTTGCCCAGGTTCAGCCTCTGAATTTCCCCTCCAAGAATAAGAAGGAGGGAGGAGGATGGAGATAGTGAGGAAATGGAAAGTTAAAGTCAGCATTTCCTTCTCTTCTTCACTGACTCCTGCAGACACACGGCGCCCGTGCAGAAGTGTCCTTTCCGTCCAGAGGAGCTCATGTCTTCGAGGTCCCTGGGAAGCTTCCCTCCTTCCGCTTTCCTCCCCCCACCCTTGATTTCAGCAGCCTTAGGGTCATCTAGTCCAACTGCTTTATTTTATAGAGGCTGACCAAGTCATAGCTAGAGAGTTGGAGGGGGCCCTAAAGGCCCCTAGTCCTTCAGGTCATCTGGTCTGACCCCCTCTTTTAACAGAAGAGGAAAATCAAGCAGAGACATGCAAGTGACCATGACTACAGTAAGTCAGCAAAGGCAGAATCCAAATTCAGGCTCGCTGATTCTACCACCACACCATGTTACCCAGACATTCCCCCACGCTAAGTCATCTCTTCCTGTTACTCTTTTTCATCCAGACCCCTGGTATTTTCACTCCTGAGCCAACAAGCATTCATTAAGCACTTATACTATATACCAGGCACTGTCCCCAGATCTTGCTGGGGAAAACAAAGAAAGGCAGAAACTATCCGGTCTCAAGGACCTCACATTCTAATGGGGGAGGTGGTGGCAGAGAACAACACGCAAATAACTGTACATACAAGATATGCAGGTTACTCCAAGCTTAAAACTGCATTGAGACTTTCAGGACACCCTACATATAAGAGTAGATGGAAAATAATCCCGGAGGGAAGGCTACGGTAGCTACAGGGATTCAGAGAGACCTCCTACAGAAGGAGGAATTAGCAGGGAGTCTTTTTTTTTTTTTTGAATTTTGGAGGCAATGGGAGTTAAGTGACTTGCACAGGGTCACACAGCTAGCTAGTAAGTGTCTGAGGCTGGATTTGAACTCAGGTCCTCCTGACTCCAAGGCTGGTGCTCTATCCACTGCACCACCTAGCTGCCCCTAAAGCTGAGTCTTGAAGGAAGCCAGTGAATGTGAGAAGAAAGAGTATTCTAGGCATGGCGGACACCCAGGGCAAAGGCTAATGTACAAGGCACAACCAGAAGGGCCGGTGGAGATGGATTGAGGGTGTGTGGAGGGGACTGAGAAGGTAAGAAGGGCCCGGCTTGTGAAGGGCTCTAAAAACATAAAAGATGACTTTGTTTGACCCTGGAGGGAATAATCAGAATTTATTGATGGACCCGGTCAGAGGTGGCTAGAAGGTCACTTTGGCAGCTGAGTGGACAAAAGATCTGAGGGGAGAGAGGCTTGAGATAGTGAGTTTACAACTAGAAGGCTTTACAACAGTCTGGGTGTGTGATGATGAGGCTCTGCCCCAGGATGGTAGCTCTGTGAGCATATAGGAAGGGGGCACATACAAAAGGTTTTGAATAGAGTACACACAGGAAGGACATTTGTGTAATTGTTCGCTTCTTGTCTCCAATAGAATGTGAGCTCCTTGAGAGAAGGGGCTGTATTCAGCCCCACCTGGCACACAGTAGGTGCTTAACGAATGCTTATTGACTGACACACAGAAAAGACAAGACTTGGCAATAACCTGGAAATATGAGGAGAATGGGAGTGAGGAGTCCAGACACTGAAGGCGCAAGTCTGGGTGAGAGGATTCTAGTGCCTATGAAAGCAATAAGGAAGTTGGAAAGAGGGGAGGATTTGAGCATGTTGAGTATAAGACGTCTATGGGACACCCAGTTGGAGATGTCCAAGAGACAGCTGGATCATCAGACTTTGAGCTAAGGAACCTTAGAGATCACCTAATCCAATGCTGGGACAGCTGGGTGGCACAGTAGACAGAGTACCAAGGCTGGAGTCAGGAAGACCTGAGTTCAAATCCAGCCTCAGACACATACTAGCTATGTGAGCCTAAGCAAGCCACTTCACCCGTTTGCTTCACTTTCCTCATCTGCAAAATGAGCTGAAGAAGGAAATGGCAAACCACTCCAGTGTCTCTGCCAAGAAAACCCCAAATGGGGTCACAAAGAGTCGACAACAGCAACAACCCAACCCTGTCCTTTCATAAACGAGGATACCGGAGCTCGGTTCTTGCTAAAGTCACATAAGCATGAAGCGGCAAAGCCAGAAGTCGATAACCCAGTTCTTACAAAGCCAGCGCTCTTCCCACCACACCAAAATGCTCCAACTCAGGGCTGGCAGTCCCACTCTCCCCACCCCTTGGTTCCTCCTCTACTCTGTTGCTGTCTGTCCGGAGACAGTGTCCCATAGAGGATCTTCCCTGGCTCCTCCTCACTGGAAGCCTTCAAGCAAAAACTACTTGTTAGATGCATTATAAATACAGGGATTCTTGTTCATGTACAGGTCACACCAGATGGTCACTGAAGTCTCCTCAAGCTCTCAGATTTTCTATTAAACCTGATTCAGCCTCCTGTGGTCTCAGGGCACTTG
Organism: Phascolarctos cinereus; assembly: GCF_003287225.1. NCBI lineage: Eukaryota > Metazoa > Chordata > Mammalia > Diprotodontia > Phascolarctidae > Phascolarctos > Phascolarctos cinereus. The sequence continues at coordinate 21,076,325 of NW_027555625.1, read as the reverse complement.
CCCCAAGGGGGACTGAGGTCAAGGGCTGTCAGTCTCTGGCTAGGATTAGGGGGAGAGACTTCTTGAAAGTTAGACCCTAAGCAGAGTTCTGAGGCAAGAGAGGAGCAGGACCTGATACAGAAGTTGTTGAGGAATTGTCTTGAGAGTCCCCAAACTAGATGGAGAGCCCTACCCCATGACTGCTGACCACAGTTCTGCTGAGTCAAAAGGACTGAGGGCTTAGGGGTAAGTTGGGATGAGGACCAGGTTATCAGCCTATAAAGGCACAGGAGTTATGTCAGTTTCACTTCTGTTCTCTCTGGACAAAAATCTCTTGAAGAGAAGAGCCATAAACAGGGATTGGGTCTGGCTCCTAGGCAGAGATGGGGGACCAGCCCACAGCAGAGGAGAGAGAGCCAGTCAGCTCGAGCGCCCACTTCAATGCAGCTCACCAACACATTACACTGAAGCCTCAAGGTGAGCTGCCTGAGCCCCCTCCCTCCACTTCCCTTCCTTTGGGATCCTCTCCTGGACTCATCTCAACATGGCTGGCCCTGATCCCTGGGCAGCCCAGGCAGGGGCAGGGGAGGAGTAAACCAGATAGGGTCTGGGAGTCAGGTCAATGGGCATTTATTTGCTCAGTGGTTACAGGCACTGTGCTAAACACTTGGAATGTACACTGTACCCTCACATTCTTACATTCTAATGGGGAAGACAATGCCTAAAAGAGAGATTAAAGGGTGAGGAGGAAGAGGATGAGAAGGAGGTCCCCTCTTTCTGGGCATGGTAGCAAGCTACATTGCCTCAGGAACAGAGTCAGGAGGACAATAAAGGTTGACTGGCCTGGATATTTCCTCAGAGGAACTCAGCACTGAGGGGAGGGAGCCCTCACTTGGGGGTGGGAGAGGCAGAGGGAAGAGATCTTCCAGGGTGAGAGTGGGGGCAAAGGTTGGGAGGATGAAAGTTTAATTCATTTTTCACTCAGAGGTGGTGTGACTTAGCGTCTAGGATGCCAGACTAAGGGTCCAGGCGACTTGGATGGCACTGCCAGCACTCGCTAGCTAGTAAGTCTTTTTATCTCTATGAGACTCAGTTCCTTCATCTGTAAAAAGAGGAAGTTGGCTCCCAATGTCTCTTTCAGATCTAAGTCCACACTTCTATGAATTATCTCTAAGCCCATGATCGGTCAACCCATCCCTGACTTTCATAACAGCGTATGTAACACATCTTATACAACACCTTACCCAACATCTCTCCCAGAGATCAGGGGGTCTTAGCCTTTTTTGTGTCCTGGATCTCATGGACAATCTGGTGTGGCTCCTTTTCAGAAGCTTAAGGGACTCTTTTTCAGAAAAAATATTTTTAAATTCATAAAATAAAATATATAAGATTATCAAGGGAAAGGGAATAAGCATTTGTTAAGGACCTACCATGTGCCAAGCTCCATGTTAAGTGTTTTACAAATACTGTCTCATTTGTTCTTCATAACAGCCTGTGAGGTAAGGAGGACAAATCTAGCACTCATTATCCCCATTTTAGAGTTGGGGAAACTGAGGCAGGCAAAGGTTAACTAACTTACCCAGGGTCACACAGCTAGTAAGTATCCTTGCCCAGATTTGAACTCAGTTCTTCTTGTCTCCAAGAGCCAGTGCTTTATCCACTGGACCACCTCAAGTTGACAGATTCTGAGTAAAAGAAATTCCTGGTTTAGAGAATAATTGTCCCGAGGCCAAGGGGCTAGGACCCAGTGATTTCTTGAGGTCTCTTCTGGCTCTAGGGCTCTGGTTTTCCACACTGACACTGGCCCTGGTCCTTTTTTACACCCCACCCTCTAAACACATCCCCAGCCCCATTTTCCTTCTCAGTCAAAGACAAGCATCAGCGGCAGTTAACATCACACACAGATACAGGTCCTTGACCTGTACTCAGGCCTTGAGAAAGCTCCCCAATCTGCCCTGCCCTGGAAAGGACCTTCAAATCCATGTAGTGACCTATGGTCTGGGAATGCTTTCCTAATCCTTAGATAACTCAGTACGGTTCAATATAGCTATACCTTCCACATCACAGGCGTTACGGGGGTGGTGCCCTCACAATCTAGAAAACCCTCATAAATTTTTTGGCCCTCTCTTTGTACCAGAGAAGAAAGTCTGAATTATTATGTATCAAAAGATAAAATATGTTGATATTATATAATACTATACATTTATGTTTATGCATTTCTGAGTTTCTGAACTTTTACTGTGTTGTCTGCAGGCTTTTGTGTATCATGCGCAGCTCCCACAAAACTCCACAAAATTCCCATTTAATTCTTATGCCGACCCACAATATATTAAAACCATGATGGGGAAAGTCACGATGTGGAAGGAAAACTGGCACGTATTTTATTCTCTGCATTTACAAACACTCTGATAAGGCGTTCATCCACGGGCTTCACCAGACTGACTGCCAAGGGGGTCCAAGACATGCACACAAATGGAGAAGATCCGATGTGGTGCAAATCCAGCAAGGAAAGGCAGACCCACAGAGGCGAAGGAATTCATCAAGTCACACAGTCAATAACGGGAAGCGCTGGTGCGCCAGCGATGGCCCTGACTCCAGAGCAGGGCTTTTTCCATGTACCAGGCTGCCTCCCAACTCATGTTCAGGAGAACACACACACACACACACACACTCTCTCTCTCTCTCTCTCTCTCTCTCTCTCTCTCTCTCTCTCTCACACACACACACACATTCACACACATACACGCACATACACACATACACACACATACACACATGCACACACACGCACACATGGACCCCCCTTCATAGTTCCTCCCCCAGCCCAAGCTTTTCCTCCCTTGTCCATCCGTGACCTCCCCGAGGTCAGGGATTGTTTTCGTGTTCCTTGGTATTTCCAGGGTTTAGCACAGTACCCAAAGCACAGGAGGCACTTCATAAATGCTTAAAGATTGATCAGCACTGACTGACTTTCTCGAAGGTTCCTGACCTCTGAGAAAGCCTCTCTGCTGTTAGGTTCCCAGTCTCCCTCCGCTCCACCCTCTTTCATGTCCTCCTCAGCTCTCAGGCACAATGGGGAGAGAGGAGGGGGGGACTCTGGGTCTTTGATTTCTCTTCCTTCTCTTCTCCCATTGCTGCCTCATTTTCTTTTACTTCTGTGCTAAGACTTTTAGTCCTTCCTCATTTTAGTCATGTTCTTCCACGCGTGAGGCCCCTTTGCCAGCTCAGGACGTCCCACAACAGAAAAAGCAATGACCAGTGAGTCAAAGGACCTGGGTTTAAATCTCAGCTTTGCCACTTTTCCTACCTATATGACGTTGGGTGAGTCCCTTCACTTTGAACCTCAGTTCCTTTTTCTGTAAAAGGAAGGGACTACATCAGAGGTTCTCAACTTAGTTTGTGTTAGACACCTCCTTGGCAAATTGGTAAAGCCTATGGACTCCTTCTCAGAAGAATGTTTTGCTCTTTACGTTCATAATTGAAAGAAATGCTAAATTTGAGTTAGGGTTTGGTGAAAATAAAGAGACATTTTTCTCATTCAAGTTCGCAGATACCCTGTGGATCCCAGGTTAAAAATTAAGTGATCTTTGAGATCTCCTCCCCAAATCCTATCCTCACATTAGGTGCCTTCCACATACATAATGGTAGTCCCTCAAACACCCCAGTCTCCCCATTCCCCAGCTCACTCATTCCCCATGACTCTACTCCCACCTCAGCTACGTACAGCTAGGTAGCTTAATGGGGATTGGAAAAGGTTTCTTGTAGAAAGTGGGACTGTAGCTGGGACTTGAAGGATGCTGGAGAAGCTGAGAGGCAGAAGAGCAGGGGGAGCATCCCAGGCATGGGGCAGCCAGAGAGAATGCCCAGAATCAGGAGATGGAGCTGAGGAATAGCCAGGAGGCCAGGGTTACTGGTTCACAGAATACATGGAGAGGAATAAAGAATACGATGACTGTAAGTGTGTGGGGGATGGGTGAGGGTTACAAAAGGCTTTAAATGCCAACCAGAGGATTTTATCCTTGGTCCTGGAGCCCCTGGAGTTTGTAAGGTAGGGGGTGATATGGTTGGACCTGAGCTTTAGGAAAATCACTTTGGTAGCTGACCGGAAGATGGACTGGAGTAGGGAAAGACTAGAGGTAGGCAGACCCACCAGCAGCCTATTGAAGTAATCCAGGTATGAGGTGATGAGGGTCTACACCAGGGTGGGGACAATGTCAGAGGAGAGAAGGAAGCATATCGAAGAGATGTTGCAAAAGAAGATTCAACACGACTTGCAACTGATTGGAAGTGGAGGACAAGAGATAGCTATTATTATCCCCATTTTCCACATGACAAGCCTGAGGAGGAGTTCATGATAACACCTAGATTATAAGTCTGAGGAACTGGGAGGATGGCACAGTGGATAGACTGTTAAGACTTGGAGTCAAGAAGGCCTGAGTTCAAATCCAACCTCTGGCACTTACTAGTTATGTGACCCTGAACAAATCACTTAACACCTTTTTGCTTCAGGTTCCTATCTCACCCCACCCCCGCCCAGGGAGGGATATTTTTATGAGGACAAAATAAGATAATATTTATGAAATGTTTTACAAACTTCAAAAGGCTATTTAAATGATAATTATTATGATTGCTGTCATACTTTTAATCTTACCATTACCCATCAACATACGACTTTAGAGTGTACGTGAAACTATTCCTTTCTGGTTCTCCTCCTACTTCTCTGACCACTCAGTCTCAGTCTCCTGTACTGGGTTTTCATCCAGTTCATGCTCACTAACTGTGAGCATCCCACAGGATTCTGTTCACCCTCAGTCATCTCATCAGCTCCCATGCTTTCATTATCATCTTTATGTTAAGGATTTTCAGATCTGCTTAGCCAGCTCAACCTCCCTGCTGACCTCCAGTCTCTCATCTCCAACTGCTTTTCAGATATCTGGAACTGGATGTCCTGTAGGCACCTTCAACTCAACACAACCAGAGCTGAACTCATCATTCTTCCACCCAAACCCTCCCATCTTCCCAACTGCTTTATTATTAGCGAGGGCACTGCTATCCTCCCAGCTCTTCAGACTCATAATCTAGATGTTATCATGGACTCCTCCTCAGGTTTGTCATGTGGAAAATAGGGATAATAATAGCTATCTCTTATCTTCCACTTCCAATCAGTTGCAAGTCCTGTTGAATCTCCCTTTGCAACTCTCTTGAATATGCTTCCTTCTCTCCTCTGACACTGTCCCCACCCTGGTGTAGACCCTCATCACCTCATGCCTGGATTACTTCAATACCTTTAGTCTTTCCCTACTCCAGTCCATCTTCCAGTCAGCCACCAAAGTGATTTTCCTAAAGCTCAGGTCCAGCCATATCACCCCCTACCTTACAAACTCCAGGGGCTCCAGGACCAAGGACAAAATCCTTTGGTTGACATTCCAAGCCTTTTGTAACCCTCACCCATCCTCCACACGCTTACGGTCGTCTTATTCTTTATTCCTCTCCAGGTACTCTGTGAACCAGTGACCCTGGCCTCCTGACTATTCCTCAGCTCCATCTCCTGATTCTGGGCATACTCTCTGGCTGCCCCCACGTCTGGGATGCTCCCTCTGCTCTTCTGCCTACCTGCTTCTCTGGTTTCCTTCGTGTCCTAGCTACAATCCCTCTTTCTACAAGAAACCTTTTCCAATCCCCATTAATCTCATAGCCTTTCCTCTGTTGATTATCTCCAATTTGTCTTGTCCATGGCTCGTTTGTATATAGTTGTTTGTAGATTGCCTTTCCCACTGGATTCTGAGCTCCTTCCGAACAAGTACTGGCTTTAGCTTCCTTTATATTCCCAGCATTTAGCACATTGCCTGGCATACAGTGAGCACTCAATAAATGTTGATTGACCCTTCCAACTCAAACATACGATGTGGTTTTTTTAAATTTTATAAATGAGAGGCAGTGCAGCACGGCAACTGATGTATTAGCCTTAGAGCCAAGGACGCCTCCATTGACGTTCTGCCTCCAACACACACTTGCTGTGTGCCTGGGCAACTTATTTACTGAGCCCCTCCAAGTCTCAGTGCCTTCATCTATAAAATCAGTGACAACCTGTAGTGTTTCCTTCATGGAGCTGTTATGAATATCAAATTCCAAGGATTGCCATCAGAGGAATACTTCACAATTGAGGCTCGTATCTTTTTCAAAGAATGATTTACCTCAATGGAGAAGGAAGCAGGGAAGATGATCTTATCTTCATTCCACAACTGAGGAAATTGAGGGCTGGGGAACTGTCCAAGGTCACAGAACAAATGCTTTCCTGAGACACTGCTCTCTTTCTTCAGGTCTGTACTCCAAGACCAAGGAAATCTCATCCCTCAGGACATCAAGGATGGTTTTAGTTATCCTCATCTGTCTGATCATAACTCTGGTGGCTACTATTGTTGTGTGTAAGTTTCTAGGAGCTTTGGACTTTGGGCCTTACTGGCCCTCCCTTGGGCAGCTAGTTGGCACAGTGGATAGAGTGCCAGGCCTGGAGTCAGGAAAACTCATGTTCCTGAGTTCAAATCTGGCCTCCGACATTTACTAGCTGTGTGACCCTGGGCAAGTCACTTAACCTTTTTTGCCTCCGTTTCCTCATCTGTAAAATGAGCTGGAGAAGGAAATGGCAAGCCATTCCAGTATCTTTGACAAGGAAACCCCAAATGGAGTCATAGAGCTGGACACAATTGAAATGACTGAACAACAACAATGGCCCTCCCTTTGCCCCTCTCCTGTAAACATCCCACCCCCTCCCCAAATGTGGTCTTGTCTAGGCTTCTCTCAACCTGAGAGAACTCTTCCTCTTCACCTTCCCATCAGCTTTTGAGATGGCCACGAGTTCAGCTCTGAAAGATCTATGCCCCCCAAGGGGTACCATCTATAGTCTCAAGATAAGTACTTTCCCCATTTCCCCTAAGCCTGAAGTACCCAGGGGCATTCAGTACTTAGGTTGATGCCTCTAGACTTAGAGTCTAGAATACCTAATTTCAAATTGTACCCCACACACTTACTAGTTGTGTGGCCCTAGTCAAGTGCTCTAACTTTTCTGTGCCTCAGTTTCCTCATATGTGATGTAGAGCTAATAATAGCACCTACTTCACAGTATTGTTGTGATGCTCAAATGAAATAATATATGGAAAGTGCTACGTAAATGTTAACTTTTTATTGGGAGAAATCTCTCTTGCATTCACCTTTCTAATCCTTGCTAGGGTTGGAACAATTGTTTCTTGCTATCTTACAATTCTCAGAACAGCTATAATAACCTAAGAATATGGTTTTGCAGAATTTGCAGAATTTTGCAGATTTGCAGAAATAGTTGTCCTTGAATTGTCTCACATCACAGAGTATGAGTGAGAATGATACCCAATGGCCATTCTCTAAACCAAATGAGTGGCTGCACCAATAAGCCTAGAAAGGAGGCAATTACTAGCCCTCAATGTTTTGTCCCTCCACTCCTTTACATAAAAATGGTGGAATTCACTGAACCACTGTGCCTCAGTTTCCTCCTCTATGACGTGAAGAGGTTGGATTCAATGGCCTCTACCGTCTCTTCTAACTCTACATTTATGATCATACGAGCCTTCAAAGGTCATCTGTCCTAACCCTCTGCCTTTACCAATATTAACATTGACCCAAATAGCCAGAGCTTAAAGGGACCAGACATAGGACCAAAAGAAAATATCTTCTTTTCCTTTTCCTTCTTCCCCACTACTAGAGTTAGGTCATTGTATGTAGGTGACCATAATATTAGCCTAATGACCTGGGAAAAAGAAGAGACTGTGACAAGACCCTAGAGGCTGAATCACCTGCTAGGTGGCCCTAAGCCAACCCAAATCCCCAGGGTCATTCACCCACCTGGCCTGGGCACGTATTGCTTATCACAGTACATTTGCAACCTCGGGATTTATGAAGCTGTTTTTAATTTGAGTCAATCCTGAAGTTGAGTTTGCTGCCACAAGGTGGCAGTGGTGGCTCTTTAGGCAGGACCAAGTGCATCAGACTGGACTTCTGCCAGGTTATTCAAAACACACACACACACACACACACACACACACACACTGTGGGGAGGGAAGGGGATGGGGTTCACATCCTTCAGATAATCCTAATTCTTTCCAGCTCTAACCTTATAATCTTGCTCTCTCCAGATTTCCAACTATTCAGTCCAATTTTCAAGTTTGGTTCTAAGAATATTAGCACCTGGAATGCTGAATTCCAGATGCTTAAAAATGGCCTGGAAAATGCAAGCGTCTTAAATTCCCAGACCCTGGTGACAAGAGGCAGTTTGGGCAATGCTAGTATGAGATCCAGATGTTAAAAGAAGGTCTGAAAAACACCAGCACTCAGACACAGGCGACACATGAAAGTTTGAGGAGCATCGGTACTCAGCTCCAGATGTTAAGAAAAGAAATGGAGGAGGTCAGTGCCTTAAATTCACAGACTCAAAGGCTAGATGGTCAGCTGGGAAATGCTACTGTGGAGATCCAGATGATAAAAAGAAGTCTAAAGAATGTTGATACCTTAAAATCCCAGTCCCAGATGCTAAGCCATGATCTAGAAAAGGCCAGTGGAGAGATAAAGACTTTAAAGAGAGATCTAGAAAATGCAAGTGTTTTATATTCCCTGACTCAGATCTTACAAAGTGGTCTAGAACTTTCCAATGCTGAAATCCAGATGTTAAAAACTAATTTGGAGGGCAACAGCACCTTAAGGACCCAGAGCCAAATGTTACGAGGCAATTTGGAAAAAAAACAATGCTGAGTTGCAAAGACTGAAAAAAGGTTTGGAAGATGCTAACACTCTTCATGCCCAGGCCCAGGTGTTAAGAAATTTGGAAAGCACCAATGCTGAGATCCAGGTATTAAGTAAACATTTGGAAAAGACCAATGCTGAAGTCCAGATGTTAAAAATGGGTCTAGGAAATGCCAATATTCAGGCACAGGTAGCAAATAGCAGCCTGAAGAATGTCAGTGATCAGATCCACATGTTAAAAGGAGATTTGGGGTCTATCAGTACCTTGAAGTCAGAGGTCCAGCTATTGAAAAGTCATTTGGAAAGAGCTAACAAAGAGATCCAGATGCTGAAAGAGGATCTGAAGAATGCCAACACCTTAGCTTCCCAAATCCAGACCTTAACCAAAGAATTAGCAAAAGCCAATGATGAGATCCAGAGGCTAAAGCCACTTTTACAAAGAGCAAGCCAGATCCTGGGATTAAGAAGTGACTTGAACAAAGTCAATGTAGAGATACAGAAGGCTGGTGGCAGTACTCTAAATGATGAAATCCTGAAGTTAAAAAGCCAGCTAGAGACAGTAACCCAGCAACAGCAAATGGTGCAAGGTAAGTAACAGCTGGGGTGGGAGGGGGGAGTCCTTAGTCAAGGGAAGGGAGTTCAGAAGGGGCTCAGAGCAAAGTCCTACCAAGTCAAGGTGAGGAGAGAAGAGAGGGCTCTCCAGACACAGTCCTAATAGAAGAAATGCAAGTGCTTTACATTGCCATGGGAGAAAAGGACAGGTATTATAGAGGGCTATTTCAGGCTGATAGACCCCAAATCTCCTTTTAACATGTGGATCTGATCACTGGCATTCTTCAGGCTGCTATTTGCTACCTGTGCCTGAATATTGGCATTTCCTAGACCCAGGTGGCTCAACAATCCAAGGTGTGGAAAGCCCCGATGTTGAGAGAAGTTCCAGAATAAAACAGTGGGAGAGGTTTGGAAGTCAAGAGTCTAGGAAGAATGGGAAGATCACCTCCTCAGTATCCAGTCTCAGAAACGCTTCATTTGCTCTATTCCCTCCTCTCTCTTCTCCTAGAGCGCTTCCTGCGGCTAATAATCCAAGGCTGGCACTTCTACGAGGGGAACGCATACTACTTGTCAATCACCAAAAAGTCTTGGGATGAGGCTGAGGAGTTCTGTGTGTCCCACGACTCTCACCTGGCCTCAGTGACCTCGGAGGAAGAACAGGTCAGTGCCCTTAAAAGGGATCTAAGTTTCCTGAGCTGTAAATGTTGAGAATTGTACTGGATCATTTCTAAGACCCTCTTGGACCTCACATCTGTGCCCTAAGGTCCCTTTTAGCTCTGACATTCTTCGGTTCCTCAGAAAGACTGAGGGAGTGAGAGTATAGGAGGGAGGGGGGATGGAGACAAGGGACTGATGTGTCTTGGGACAGCCAAGCTCTCCAAGAGGAAGCCATTCACCTTGAAAAAGAAAATGCTGGAGTCTTTAATGAGGGGACTCTGGACTCTGGCTCAGGACAAAACCAGACAAGGGTGGTGAGATCAGGAGCTGAGTGTCCAGTGGGCAAAGGAAACAGGACCCTCTGTTTCTGAGGTCTAGGGTATCAAGAAAGGACATACCAGACATCTTTTCCTTCAGTCCTTAGGCCCTAAGGACACATACACATATACATACACATACACATACACATTTTATTCCTGCAACAAGCATTTATTATATCCTAGAGACTGTGTTATGTGCTGAAGATAAAAAATAAACCAGCCTCTGCTCTCAATGAATATATATTCTATGGACGGAAATCAGTATGTGCAAAGATCTCTCTCTCTCTCTCTCTCTCTCTCTCTCTCTCTCTCTCTCTCTCTCTCTCTCTCTCTCTTCTATATCTCTCTATATCTATTTATAGATATTGATAGATATATCTATATCTCTCTATATTCTCTCTCTAAGTAAATGCAGAATAATTGTGTTGGGTGTGGGGTTAGTCATTACAATTCTAACCATTAATTCCTCTCTGTAGGAGTTTCTGGTAAAGGCAACAAATGGAGTTTATCACTGGATAGGCCTGACAGACAAAGGAACTGAAGGCATCTGGCATTGGGTAGATGGAACTCCTTATAACAGTGCCAAAAGCAAAGGGTGAGTCCAATGTGTCTGCACAGCTCCATAAAGAGCTTATTCCAGGTAGACCAAGGCCAGATATATCATGAGGGGGGATCCATGATGTGTGTGTGTGTCTCCAAATAACAAAGGTTAGGATAAGGTTTAATTTCTGGGGCTCAGAGAAAGCCTAGAAATCTTCCTGTTTGGTCTGACTCCATCTGAGCATCTAGCCTTCACAGAGACCCTACTAGTACCATATGATCTGAACATAAACTCAGGATATCTGGGTTCAAGTTGTTCCAGTGGTATGACTTTCAACACATCAATATGTCTCTGAGTGTGTTTGTTCATCCATAAAATAGTGGGATGGGGGAGAAACAACAACCTCTATATGGTGGGGGTCATCAGGAGAGCCCCCCCATATCTTCCAGACTCAGATACTTCCTATGAAGCTAAGCCTACATGCTGCCACTTCTGAAAAGCCCTATGTTCAAGCCCCTTGCTTAAGGACATGGCTCCAGGTTGGTCCCCAAGGTCCAACTGGTCATTTGGGACTGAATCAAAGATGATTGGTGATGGGGCAAGAAGATCCTGCCTGCTCAGTAAACAGTAAAAGGAGAAACAATTTCCATTCTCACTGTTTCTTCCTCCCTTTTGAATGTATGTCTTGGGACTCCTTGGGATTCTGGAATCTTTTCCTTGGACCTCCTCATAGGAGTAGGGAGGATTTCCCTCTCCTTAGCTGTGACTGTGGTAGCTATATGTTATGACAATGAGAACATCAGCTTGTCTAGATGAGTCTGAGACCAGGTTTTCGGTCCTTGGTGGTCTCTTCTGCTTTGAATTTCTTTCGCTGAACAAAAAAGCCTGCTCAACAATCCTGAGATGGAGGTTTCTAGCCTTGGTGGAAATCTCATGACTTCATACAGTCAGGAGTTTCTGGGTACTGTTGAGCATTAAGAGGTGTTTTTTTTAAGGTATAGACATTTTTATTTTTTATTTTTTTAAAGTTATACATATGTAATCATGCAAAACATATCCATAAGAGTCATGTTGTAAAAGAAAACATAGACCAAAAACTAAAAACCCCAAGAAAAATAAAGAAAGCAAAAAAAGAGAAATGCTTCAATCTGTATTCAGACACCATCAGTTCTTCCTCTGGGGCTGGATAGTATTTTTCACCATAAGTCCTTCAGAGTTAGATCGTTGTATTGCTGAGAATAGCTAAGTCAATCACAGCTGATCATTTTACAATATTGCTATTTGTACACAGTACATTTCACTTTACTGCCCATGCAGGTCTTTCCAGCATTCTGAGAGCATCCTGCTCATCATTTCTTATAGTACAATAATATTCCCTAATCACATACCACAACTTGTTCAACCATTCCCTAACTGATGGGCATCCCCTCAATTTTTAATTCTTTGCCCCCAAAAAGAGATGTTACAAATATTTTTGTACACGTCAGTCCTTTTTCTCTTTGGTTTTTTATCTCTTTCGGGATATAGACCTAGTAGTGGTATTGCTAGATCAAAGGGTATGCATGGTTTTATAGCTTTTTGGGCATAGTTCCTAACTGAACAGGTGCTTGTCAGAAGAACCATATCCTTTCTAAGGACTTGAGATCCAGCCTCAGACTCACCCAAGCAAACACATGTCCTCACTGCCATGGGAGAACAGCCATTATAATTGCTACTATGGAGGGAGAAAGGAAAGAAATTCTCCCCATTTGCACCAGGAAACCCAAGGAAGAGCAGAGAGTCCCAAGCCGTGAATTCAAAAGAGAGGAAGGGAAGGCAAGAGCAGAAGATATTTCTCTTTTTGAAGTCTACCAAGTGGGCATCTCTTCCCTCTCAGGAACCAATCATCTTTGGCATAACCCTCACCTGCCCTGCACCTCACCCCTTGCTCCAGGGAATGATCAGGAGCTTGGACATTTCCTAGAGTGAAAGGCCATGCACTCACAGGGCTCACCCTTTGGAGCCAGAGTACAGTGTGCAGTACTGTATGGTACCGGACAAAGTACAGCCAGAGTATAGTAACAGTCTGCTCCATGGGAAGAGTCCCAGTCCAGCAGATCGGAAAACTCCTTTGCTTACCTCTATTACATCTCCACTCCCCACTGCACTAGGTTGCTGAGGAAAAAGCACTTCAAGTGTTACAGAAATGTAAGTCATATTATCCTTCAGTCACAAGCATTTATTAAGCACCTACTCTGTGTCAGGCACCGTGCTAAGTACCAGGGAGACAAAGAAAGACAAAAGACAGTCCCTGTTCTCAAAGTAGTCTAATGGGAGAGGCAACGTGCAGACAACTACGTACAAACAAGCCATAGACATGCTAAACTGGGGATGATTAGCAGAGGCAGGGCACTAAGATTAACGAGGACTAGAAAAGGCTGCTCGCTGAAGGAAGCCAGGGAAAGTCAGAGGTGCAGATGAGGAGGAAAGACTTTCAGGCACGGGAGATCGCTACGGAAAATACTTACAGGTGAGAGTTGGAGGGTCTTGTTTGAGGAACAGCAAGAATCACAGAGTGAGGGTGGGGGAGGGAAGGAAAGCAGCTGTAGGATGAAAGAAAATTGGGGAGATGGGGGTTACGAAGGTCTTCGAATGCCAAGCAGACGCCTGATTTTATGTTTGATCCTGGAGGCAATAGGAAGCCTCTTGGAATTTACTGAACGGGAGGGGAACGTGGAGGTGATATGGTCACATCTGCATTGTAGGAAGATGGATTTAGCACCTGAGTGGAGGATGGAGTCGGGAGAGACTTGTGGCTAGAATATCAGCCTGAAAGCTACTGCAAGTAATTCACACATGAGGTAATGAGGGTAGGGGCAGCATCAGAGGAGTATTTGAGAGACGGTGTGAAGGTAGGAAATGGTGAGACCTGACAACAGATTGGATGTGGGGGTTGAGAGAGAGAGAGGATTAGAGGAGGACACGTTGGTTGGAAGCCTGATAACTGGGAGGATGGTGGTGCCCTCATCAGCAATAGGGACGTTAGGAAGAAAGGAGAATATTGGTGAAAGAGGAATACCATTTTAGATGTGTCAGATTTAAGATGTCTGTGGGACCCAGTTCAAGACGTCCAATGTGAAATTGAATGCATGAGACTGGAGGTCAGGAGAGAAATCAGAGCAGGACAGGCAGATCTGCAAATCATCAGCATAGAGATAATGTAATCCCAGGGAACTGATGAGAAAGCCGAGTGAAACAATAGGAGAAAAGGAGAGGAGAGGAGGAGGGGAGGAGGAGGGTCTCCTCCACCCGGCCATCAGCAAACATTTATTATGTGACTGTTTTGTGTCAGACTCTGCTAGGGGTACAAGAATCAAAACAAAAGTCCCTACCCTAATGATGCTTACATTTAAACATGGTAAACAACATACCCATATGTAGGTATTCAAAATAGATATGAGGTTCCCTTGGTGGGTGGAAAGGCACTAACAGCCAGAGAGACTAGAAAAGTTATTTATTAAGAGCTTTCTGTGTGGACCCCCAAAGAGTAATACAAGCAGTTTCTCACAGGTGAGGCATTCATGTCCCCATTCGTGATAGGGTCGCCATCCCGTACTCTCATCCATCTTTCTCTCTCCCCACCACAATCCAGGGCCTTCTATACTCAGATAAGAAGCGTCATGCAGATGGATCAACTTCCTTTCAAATCAGTTACAAGTAACCCCAATTTTTCCACTTCCTCTTGATAAAACAAAGATTTTTCTTTCCAGGTTTTGGAACAAGAAGCAACCAGACAACTGGAACCATGGCAACGGGATACAAGAAGACTGTGTCCATTCTATGGAGAAGTGGAATGACATGATATGTCAGGCACCTTATCCCTGGATTTGCAAGAAGGTGCTATACCCAACCAGGGGCTTCAATCTCTTCCCCACCCTCATCCCCAGCAATCTGCCAACAAAGGAGTAATCAGGCTTTTACTTCTTCCACCACGATTTCAATTATTTTCTCAAAAACCTAGGAAAAACCTAAATTCTAGAGATGTTGAACTTGGAGTCATTGTGACCTCAGATGTTTACTGTAACCCTGATCCAGACATTTAATTACTCTGTGCCTCAGTTTCTCCATCTGTAAAATAAAGGAGTGGGATTTCACTCTATGTGAACAGCTCTACATTCACGACCTTGAATCAAATCAAGCCTACCCACTCTGTGACCACCACAGCTCACATAGCTTTCTCCCTTTTCCAAGCTCCTATTGGTGTATGCTGAATTTTATCTATTTTTTTTGGTACTCACTGTTACAATATTGTACCATCATTTTCTGTTTCACACATGCCTATCTCATCCCTCAACCAAACTATGAGCCCTGGCAAGGCTGGGCTCCAGCCTGAGACCACGTCTGAGATTCTAGATTCTGTCCCTAAAATGCCTTTCACAGTGCCTTGTATACATAGATACACAATAAATATTTACTAATCCATTGAGCAATTTAGAATATTCCCATAAGGCCTTTCCTCATACTTACCTCCTCTCCCTACCTCCAAATTGGCATGCCCTCAGCCCTTGGAATTCTCATTATCCCACTGATTATCTACATTAAGACTTAGCCTTGGGGCAGCTAGGTTACCAGTGGTTAGAGCACCAGCCCTGGAGTCAGGATGACCTGAGTTAAAATCCGGCCTCAGATGCTTGACTATCTGTGTGACCCTGGGCAAGTCACTTAACTCCATTGCCTAGCCAAAACAATAAAAAACTTAAAAAAAAAAGACTTAGCCTTGAGTATAAGAAACCCCATGCCCTGACCCCTTGTAGATGCTTGGTCAGTTTCACAAGATTATGTCCCTGTAATAGTTATCACTATTCCCAGAAAATCATCTCAGTGACTCTGGTCTTGCCTCCTAGCATCCCTAGGACGTGATTCAGTCTCAGTTGATTTGATTGGCTTGGGCTATTCTTATGGATTGGAGACAACCCCTTGGCCTAGGGTAGATGGACTCCCCCAAATCAGTCACCAAGCAGTGAGTCAATCCCAGGGAGCTACTGAGGGCAACCACAGAGAGACAGTGGCTGAGCCTCCCAAACATGTGGTCCATGTGGCTGTGTGGAAGCATGGGCTTCACCATGCTCCCCTTATGCCTCCCCCCAGATCTGCTCTTAGCTCTGCTTGGCTTCTGTATTGACTAACTCTAGATGGTAGGTCTGCCTGGCCTAGGCACCTAAGTCCACCAAGTAAATGAGACTCTAGCGATCCACTCTCTACTTGCACATTGGAGAGGAGTTGCCTTCTTCCTTCTCCAGTGTGGAGTTACACACACACACACACACACACACACACACACACAGGTCCAAGGAAAGAACAGGTTAGTCAAGATGCCGGACATAGAACTCAGGATGTGGCTTGAGCTGAGCATGGGATTTGCAGTCTGAAGACCTTAGCCCACATCATAGCTTGGCCACTTAGGAGCTACATGACCTTAAGCAAGTCACTTAACCTCTATCATCAAATGAAAAGGTTCAACTAAATGATCTCCACAATCCACCTCAATTCTATTATATGTTCTATAATACCACACCCTTAATTAAGTCAACAAGCATTTATTAAGCACTTACTATATGCCAGGCACTGTGTTAATTACTGAGAATACAAAATACAAGCAGAAAGAAAGACAGTCCCTGCCTTGGAAGAGCTTACATTCCTAATGGGGGAAAGTACACATAAAAGACAGCTGAAAAGCAGAGATGAGGGTATCCAGAGAAGGAGAAAGTCCATGAGAGTCTGGAATACAGTCTGGAAAGGAACACCAATGTGTCTAGCTCAGGTCTCCTCCTTCAAATGGAGGTTCTGGGAGAAAGCAGTTGATTAGAGGAGAAAGCTGAAGCAGCAGAAGATCCTTCCAATGGGTGAGGTCCAGGGGTAGCCTGGACTTCCAGCCTCATCCTGGGCATTGTAGCCAAAGACCAGGGGAGTTAGGAGTGTGATGGAGGCAGGATTTGAACTCATTATCTCTGATACTCTCAGGCAATGCTCTTTCTACTGATGAACAGCTTGCAGATGTATTAGCTATGTTGTTGTCAAGTTTCTAGATATCTCTAAATAGCTCTAGGATAAATGGAATTCCTCACATTTTACAGCACAAATCAGAGTGGCCATATAGCAATTGCAGTCATGGAGGGGATCATTCAGAGGCAAACAACACCAGCCTTGATTCAAATCTCATGCTAGGCAATGGGGTGAAGTGACTTGCCCAGGGTCACACAGCTAGTGAGTGTCAAGTGTCTGAGGCCCAATTTGAACTCAGATCCCCCGGACTGCAGGGCCAGTGCTCTATCCACTGTGCCACCTAGCTGCCCCCATGGAGATACTTTATACATGACCATTTATAATGCACTTTGCAAACCTTAAAGCACTGTAAGCATGGTAGCTATTATTATTATTACTATCCTTACTATTATTATTATGACTATTAATTTCCTCCAAATTCAATGTGGCTATTTGTGGGTGATAACTATCTAAATCATAGCCCAATGACTTGAGCGTCCACCCAATGTGTTACTGTATGTAAAAAAAAAAAAAGATACACAGATCCAAGAGCAAAATCTATTAGGCATGATACAATGTAGAAAAATAAAGAGAATTAAGAAGTAAAACAAAGATTTTTTTTTTTGGGTAGGCAATGGGGTTAAGTGACTTGCCCAGGATCACACAGCTAGTGTTATGTGTCTGGGGCTGGATTTGAACTCAGGTCCTCCTGACTCCAAGGCTGGAGCTCTTTCCACTGTACCACCTCACTGCCTCTGAAGTAAAACATTCTTGACATCCATGTGTAAACCGTGTACACCTCCAGGAGATTTGTAGTCTAATTCTCCGTCATTTCTTCTAAATCTTCTGGTCAATAGTGGAAGGTCACACTCAATTCGCAATTCACTGTCCCAGTGGGAGACACTTAGAGTGTGGTACAGTTAACTTCTAGGAGTCTTTCCCTGAGTCCCTTGGGACAGGCTGAAGAATGGCTGAAAGTGGGGCACAGTGGATAGAGCTCTGGCCTTGGAGTCAGGAGGACCTGGGTTCAAATCAGGTCTCAAATACTTGACGCTTACTAGCTGTGTGACCTTGGGCAAGTCACTTAGCCCCAACTGCCAAGCCAAAAAAAAAAAAAAGAAGAAGAAGAAGAATGACTGAAAGCCCTGATCTCTGCCCTACAAGTCACCATAACATTCCAAGTGGATGCCAGATGCCACAACAGCCATCCCACATAGCCATCTTCGATTATCTGTCCCAAACATAATTTTCTTCTTCTCACATCAGTCCATTAATCACCCCCATAGTCTCTGAAATTCTACCTTATAAAATTTCCACCTGCTAGAGCATCCTTGACAATCAGAGTCCTGTCCTGGTGACATCACTAGGCTGTGGGTTGGTGCACAGGCCAAGCATTGTGGCAAATGAGGTCCTATGGAGATGTCCCTCACACCCAGGAAACACAAGTTTCTGACCCACCCGAGCGTCTGCCCATCTTTTCATTTGAATACATGATCTTGAGTAGATTGGACTCAGTGACTGATGAAATCCCTCCCAACTATCAAATTCTGGGATTGTGAGATTCTGTCAAAGTTATTCCCCTTATTCGGGAGTCAGTTTCCTCATGTTTAAAATAGGAGAGTGGACTCATTGAACTCTAAGGACCCTTTAAGCTATGCTGTTCTATGATCCCTCCCCCATTCCCAGTCATAGAACATCAGACCATGAAGGGACCTTAGAGATCATATAGCCCAAGTACTTCATTTTTAAAAGCAAGGAAATGAGGCCTAGAGAGAGAGGAAGTGATTTGCCTGAGGTCACCCAGCTAGCAAAGAGCAAAGACAAGATTTGACCTGGCTCCTCTCACTCGAAATTCAGCACTTTTTTCTAGCTCCTGACCCCTGTTTTTATATTGGATGAGGGCATTCCACTCCCTAGCCTTCCCATCCCAACCTGGGTGGGCAAGCCCCTTGGGCTCAGCCATTTCTTGCCACAGCACCCCACTAATCTTCTACATTCATGCCTCGGTGAGAGGCAACTTCACTCTCATGGGGAAAAGACCTATCTTTTTCAAGACTCAGGGAGAGTTTCTGTATCCCTAAAGCCTCCAGCTTTTCTCCCCGTCCCCTAATCTTTATGCATGAAAACCAAATGGCTAGAGAATTCTCCAATGGGGTTTAGTTCATTCATCTATGCCAACTCTCAGGACTGAACACATTTTGTCTGGGCCTGACTTAAGGCCCTCTATGATATGACCCATCCTGCTTATCCCATCTTTGTCCTACCATATACATTAGCCCATTGGAGAGGGTGATCAGTACTCAGGTTCAATGATTATATGAGTTACAAAGAGAGACCCCTTCACCCCAACTAATGAATATAATGCCTGAAGGCTCCGATGCAGGGAGCGCCATTAGCCTTGTATCTCATTCCAGACCTTAGCTTCCCAATTCTGAGGTACATATAAGGGGGCATCATTCCGGAATTTTAAAGCAGTTGACTGGCTATTATTCCTTTGATGAATGAACATTGTCTCTTCACAAGCTCATAAGGTCATAGATTTTGAGCAGTAAGGGGCTTCAGAGATAATCTAGTCCAATCCTCTCATTTTACAGATAAGGAAACTGAGGACAAAGATGTCAAGGACATTACAATAGCCTTCTGGCTGGTCTCCCGGCCTCCAGTTTTTCCTCGCTCCAGTCCATCCTCCATTGAGCTGTCAAATTGATACTCCTAGAGCACAGGTCTGACTGTATCAGCTCTCCCCATGATACAATAAACTCTAGGGGCTCTCTATTACTTCCTGAATCAAATATAAACTCCTCCATTTGGTTTTTAAAGCCTTTCATCACCTGTCCCCTTTCTAACTTCTAACTTTCCAGCCTCCCTTTCACATACTCTGCCATCCAGTGACATTGGGCCTCCTCAAACACATACAAGACACTCCATCTCTGGACTCTGCATATTTTCATTGGCTGTCCACGATGCCTGGGACTCTCTTCCTTCTCATCTCCATCTCCTGACTTCCTTCAAACCTTACCTCCTACAAGAAGCCTTTCCTTGTCTCCCTTAAGCTAGTCCTCCCACCATGGGTCTCTCCCATTTTTCCTAAATCTGTCTTGTTGCCATGTAGTTCTGTCAGATTGTACCTCCCAGGGCAGCCAGGTGACAGAGTGGATAGCGCACCGGCCCTGAAGTCAGGAGGACCTGAGTTCAAATCCAGCCTCAGACCAAATACTTGACACGTACTAGCTGTGTGACCTTGGGCAAGTCACTTAACCTCGATTGCTTCACTAAAAAAATATATATATATAACTATATATCTATATATCTATATATATAGATATATAGTATCTCCCATTAGAATGTAAGTTCTTTAGAAGAAGGGAGTGGTTTTGGTCTTTCTTTGCATCCCCAGTGCTTAGCAAAGTGCCTGGCATATAGTAGGTGCTTAATAAATGCTTGTTGCTTCCTTGTTGGGATTTGAACAAGGTCACATAGCTAGGTTACTTCCCTTTAACAAAATTTTCCTCTATGATTATGAACTGCTAGCTCATTAGTGAGGAGTCATTCTCAGGATACCATGAGTTGCCATGCATTTTTCCAACAATCTCCTACATGAAAGCTATGAACCATGAGATCAAAACAAATTCTCTTGTAATATACTCAGGTCCTTGGTGTCCTGAGAGGGTCTAGGACAGAAGAGTTACATACAAACAAAACCACAGTATAAAATCCTACATGATTTGTACATCAAAGACAAAAGCTCTGTGTGAGACCAGAGTCAGGAGAGAACACTTGATATCTTTCCCCTTGCCCTCACGCAGGCTCCCTTTACTCCTCTCTCCACTACACAATTATTGGAGGGTTGTAGCTTCAAGGTGGAATCTTGAAGGGAAACAGGGAAATGAAAAGGCAGAGGCAAGCAGGGACAGGATTCCATGTGTAAAGATAGGGCTGAAACTTACCCCATTTTTCCTTTGATAACTTAACTAGGTGAGCTCTTTAGACTAAATGGGAAAAATCCTCTGAAATGGAGTAATATTGCACCAGAATCATGTTGGGGTGGGACAAGGACTTGGCCCCAGCCAGCCTATAAATCATTAAGCTATGGCAATCCTCTCACATCTCCTTAACTGATTTACTATTCTACACACCACAGCAGGTGATACCCTTTGTACCTTATGTACCCTTCCAACCCTTTGCATCCCTCCTCAAACCTCCTATGGCTCCTCATCCTGCCTCTTTCTCAACTGAGAATCTTACCTTATATCTCACTAAGAAAAATGGAAGCTATTTGCTGAGAGCTCCCTCTTCTCTCCTCCTTAACTCAAGTCATTCAGATGCCTTTGGACACTATCTCGCCCTTCAGCCCTGTCTCATATGGAGGAGTACATGGCCCTTCCTCTTCCCCTTCTCCTACAGGCAAATCTCTCTACATGCACAAATCATCTTATTCCTTCCCATCATCTCCAGCAGGTTGCCCCTTCTGTCATCTCTACTCTTTCATTAAACTTCATTCTCTCCCGGACTGTTGCCTGCATCCCTGCTGCCTACAAACATGTCCATGTCTCCCACACCTTAAAAAATCTCACTCAACCTGTCCATCCCTACCAGCTTTCATCCTACATCTTTTCTCCCTTTTGTGACTAAACTCTTTGAGAAAGCCAGCTAAACAGATGCCTCCGCTTCTTTTCCCCTCACTCTCCTCTTAACTCTCTGGAGTCTGGCTTCCTACCTCATCATCCTCCTGAAATTCACTCTCTACGGAGTTACCAGTGATATCTAAATTGAAGAACCTAACTGCCTTTTCTCAATCCTATACTTGACTTCTCTGTGACCTTTGGCCCAGTCACTCACTCTCTTCTCCCTGACACTCTCTTCTGGTCCTCCTCTTGCCTGTCTGAACTCTCCTCAGGCTTCTTTGCTGAATCTTCTTCGTGGTCACATCCACTAACCGTGGGGATCCCCAAGGCTCTGTCCTGGTCCCTCTTCTTTTATGCCTTCTATATCATCTCATTTGGTGATCTCATCAATTCCCATGGAGTCAGTTATCGCCTCTAGGCAGATGAATCTCAGATTTATGTATCCAGCCCCTCTCTGCTGACCTCCAGTCTCACATCTCCAGCTTTATATTGGACATCTCAAACTGCATGTCCTATAGGCATCTTAAACTCAATGTATCCAAAAAGGACCTTATTACCTCTTCATCCCCAAACATCCCTTCTTCTTAACTTCCCTTTTGCTGTTGAGGCCACCAACATCCTCCTGGTCACCCAGGCTTACAACCTGGGGATCATCCTCAACTCCTCACTTTTACCTCACTTCCATATCTATTCCATTGTCAAGGCCTATTGAGTCCACCTTCACGTTGCTTGTATACACCATCTTCTCTCCTCTGACACTACTACCACGATGGTGCAGATCGTTACCACTTTATACCTGCGCCTCTGTCGTAGTCTCTTTTTAATCAATCGTTGGACACCTAAGTGCTGATGACACACTAGGCGTTGTACCAGGTATACAAAGAAGAAAGGAAATATGATCCCTGCCCTCATGGAGCTGACATTCTATAGGAGAAAACAACATGTGCACATACAAGTAAATACAAAATATGTATGAAATCAACACAGGGTCATTAAGTGCCTACTGTGTGCAAGGCACAGGGCTCATGCTGAAGATACAATTGCTACAGTCTTCTGAATGATCTCCCTGCCTCAAATCAACAAGCATTTATTAAACACCTGCTGTGTGCCAGACACTATACTAAGCTATGTGCAAATAACGGCAAAGAACAGTCCCTGCCCTCTAGCTATTCACATTCTAATAGGGAAGACAACACGGAAATCCCCTGTGTACATGCAAGCCATGCAAGGCAGGATAAATCGGAGGTGATCAGCAAAGGGAAGGAGCTAGAATTAAGGGGGATTGGGAAAAGCTTCTTATGGAAGGTAGGATGTGATCTGAGCTGTGAAGGAAGCCAGGGAAGCCAGGAGGCAGAGACAGAGGGAGAGAATGACAATTATGGTGGAGAGTCAGAGAAAACGTCCACAGGAGAGAAATGGAGAGTCTTGGGTGGGCAATAGCAAGAAGGCCAATGTCGCTGTTACCGTGGAAGAGAATAAGGTGCGTGGAATTATGAGTTTTGTATTAATCTATATGACATGTGGAATGAATACACTAATAATTGAGAACTCTCATGAATTGCCTTTTCCCACTTGGGGGTCAGAGCTCACAATGCAGCTTGAAATGATCAATCAGACTTTGACATCTCCCACAATCGCTGGCATTCTTCAGCCTGTGTATCTGAAGTGAAGTGAATCAAAGACTATAGAACCTGTTTCCCATCACAGAACTCTGGTCGTGTGACCCACCAAGTAACACAGACTGGAACAATGCTGTTCCCACAGAACTTCAGGGCACCTGCCCTTAGTGACTGCGGGATTTGTGGGCCAGTTGTGGAAATGATTATCTGTCACCCACCTTCCCACTGCCTTCTCATTGTGATTTATGCATATGATCTCTCTCTTCACTTCAGAAAGGTGAAATTCTGATGAGGAGAATTTCCTATTTGCAGATCTGTTCTTCGTAATGAAACTAATTAATTAAGCAGCTACCTGATGTCTGGCACTTTGTGGCCTGCTGTTCGGTCATTCTCGGGTTAGAGACTGGCTCAGTAAAAGTCCTCCAGTCTCTCCCTGCTCCAGGGCATCCTCCCTCAGCTGCCAAAGTGACCTTCCTAAAGCTGAATCAACTCCAGTGACTCCCTGTTGGCTCCAGGATCCAATATAAAATTCTGTTTGGCTTTTAAGGTCTTTCACAGCTTGGCCCCTGCCTCCTTTTCTAATCATCTTATAACTCACTCCCCTGATTACTTGGTGACCTAGAGGCACTGGCCTTCTTTCTGACCTTCACACAAGACACTCCATCTCTTGCTCTGAGCATTTCCCCAGCTGTCCCCCAGGCCTGGAATGGTCTCTCTCCTCATCTCTGCCAAATCTCAGCTCAAATCCTGTCTCTGCAAGAAGTCCTTCCCAGTTCCCCTCAATATTATTGCCTTCCCTCTGAGATTGCTTCCAATTTTATACACACACACACACACACACACACACACGTGTATGCATGCACATGTGTATATCATGCATATATGTATATGCATCTGTATTTATATTGGTTTTCTTTGTACGGACTTGTTTGCATGTTGTGTCTCCTATTAGTATGTGAGCTCTTCGAGGGCAGTTTCTGCCTTTCTCAGAGCTTAGAGCCATGCTTGACACATAACAAATGCTTGCTAGCTGGCTTGCCGACTCTACCCCTGAGAAGAGCCAGCTAAGGGGGAAGGAGAGTTTCCACTTGTGCTTTGGCTTCCTTTTGCCAGAAGAGGCACTTGCAAGCCTTGAAGGGCACAGAGGGGATAGGTCTTCCATCTTCCCATCAGTGTCCTAGCCACATGTTCTGGTCAGTAGGCAGCAGCATCTACACTGGAAGCCAAAGACAGACAGACACAGGTTGCCCATGCTCAAGATAAATTTCTCGAGGACCCCAGAAACAGAAGGAAAAGACTTCTAAACTCAAAAGCCTGTGGAAGTGATTGTTGATCCACCAAAATAAATTAATTTGTAAAAATTTTGTTTAAAAAGAAAAGACTTCCAGCAGCCTGGAGCTGTGTTACCCCTTTACCCTAAGTGCCCTGTAAGCCTGAGTCCACATTCTCCTGGACTCTTTATGTTCTTATGGGAGAGTATGTCATACATTTAACTTTCCAGCTAACTCTCCACTTTTCCATCAGCAGCTGTGTTTGGTTTTGACTCCATGAAACATGATGCCCCAATACCAGGTAACCCCTGGTGGCCCCCTCCCCCGACCACCCTGGAGAGAATAGCTTTTTTTGGTATCTTCAGCACTTAGCATGGTGCCTGACACACAGTAGGTGCTTCATAGATGTTTATTGAATTTAATTGAGTTGAATTTTGGGAGAGATGATTTTATATCAAATGTTCTTACTCAATAGTCAGTCCCCAAGCATTTATTTAAATACTTCCTATGTACTTGGCATGGGTAGTGCTGGGTGCTGTCCTTCATTCTTACAGACCAAAATGATAGCGCTATATTGGGGTTAAGGTACAGTGTGTCCCACTGGGGCTGATCAGACCGATATGAGCTCAAAAGACTCTACCACAGGTCGGGTACAAATAATCCATATGAACATTTGGTAAAATGGCATGTGTGATATCTTTCGACTTGTACATAAATCAGATTTCCGTGAAGCATAGTTGCACAAAGTGTCTGTCCTTACTCTCTTTTCCTGAGTCATCAAAGTCGAGTGGCAAGACAAAAGTCAAGAGAACTGGCAATGGCTTGGGATGAAGTGGATGACCTTGGCTTCTAAGCACTCCACGGTGCCTGCCTCAACCACCTTGATGACCACTGGAAGAAATTGTTCTCATCTGCCAGTTCTGCTGGGGGGATATCTTCACATGCTTGAGGCAGACACCCCTCTAACTCACCGATGGGTTTGAGATCCCTTGGTTATCCTCAACCTGATTTAGCCTGTCTGCCAAAATGATTTACCCAGGTGTGGCCACTGCACATGCTAGAGTTTCTTTAAGCTACAGGTGAGAGTCGGGTGAATGAGGTGGACACCAAAGGTGAATAGCAGCTCTGAAAAGAGCTAGACAGCCCTCATACCAGAGGTATTAGTGTTCCCTGAACACCCTAGACTAGGCACTATACTAAGCCTGACCACCTTGGTAAATACACCTTTCCAAAGGCAACTTAAGAACAGCTAATTAAATGACTCAACTGATTACTTTGGACAGGGATAGGGGAGAAGTAGACCACCAAGGGCTGGAGCTGATGACATTAGAAAACCATCCTTGACCCCTCAGAGGTACCCCTAGTACCCTAAGGGGGAGATATAGCCAAGCTCAAAGGCCCCAATTTGTCAGTAGGAGGGGGACTCCACGTAAGGATCTCCAGAATGTACATGTGCCATGTATACGTGGAGGACAGCCAGCACAAAGGTACAGAGAAGTGTAGAGAATCACAAGGAAGCCAGTGCTCCTGAATCATAAATGTGTGGAGAAGAATAAAGTACAAGCAGTCTGGAAAGGTAGGAAGGCACTAGATTATAAAGAGCTTTAAATGCCAAAAAGAAGACTTACTGCGGGGAATAGGGAGCTATCCATTTCCCATTCAAACCCTCCACATTCAGGAAGACACCTCTAATCTCTGTGCTCTTTGCACAGCCAGCTCTCTGCTCCAAAGCTTAATAGGGTCTGTCATTCAGAGAATCTGTGCCTATGCAGACATGACTCACTTCAACTATTTTAGTCTTAGAATCATGGACCAGAAGAAGGATCATACACATGGACAGGAGTTCCAGAATGACAGAATCTCAGGGTTAGAAAGATTCTCTAAGACCGTTCAGTCTCCCTTACACCTAAAGAAAAATCCTCTCTACAATATGCTTGACAAGTATCAATAAACCTTTTCTTGCAGACCCCCACTGACCGAGAACCCATTCCCTCCCAAAGGAACTCATCTGACTTGGGGACACCTCTCATTGTTAGCAAGCTCCTCCCTATGTGGCTCTTTAAACTGTAAGGAGGGTTGATCGGGGGACTCCCTGACCATTTTGATGAAGTCTCCAACCAACTTGATGAGAGGCCATGGTACAGACCTCACTGGGAAGGTGAACCCTCATAGAGGTAGGCATGAGCTCTGGAAACTTGCCAAGAGGATACAAAGAACTCCTCTGATTGGTGTCCAGTGGCTGGGATGCTTCCTAGATGAATGGTGACTAAGAGCGAGTAGGGTTTTGTCAGAAGTGAGGCCTCAAGATAGACTTATAGATGGCTATGTGACTCTGGGCATGTCGTTTAACCCAAATTGTCTCACAAAAAAAAAAATAGACTCATGGTTTTCCTGCATGCCCCATCCAGGGTTCCCTTGGAAGACTTCAAATGAAAGAAATGGTTCTAGTTGTTAGGAAGTTTTTCCTGAGCTCATGTTGCTCTTTGCAAATCCTACCCACAGTTCCTGGTTCTGCCCTCTGGGGCCAAAGAGTAGTATTCTAATCTGTCCTCCATAGGCCAACCCAACCCTTTAAATATGGCTAGCAGGTCATTTCCAACCCCCAGTCTTCCCTTCTCTGGGCTAAATACCCACAGTTCCTTCAACCAACCCTCATTTGGCATAATCTCCAGGCCTTTCACCACCCCTAATGGCCCTCCTCCATGTATCCTCCAGCTTCTGAAGGTCCTTCTGACAATTTCATACTCTGCTTTTGTCTCTGTTAGCCTTCTTTTAGTTTCTGGAAGACTGCTTTTCTCTCAAGTTTTTGACCCAATCCCTCTGATTCAAGCCCTCTGGCTTCTGGTCTAAATTGGCACCTAAGCATCCATCTCCATTAATCAACTTCTTCACCATCTCAGCCAGTGTCTTCCTCCTGTAATGGGTGGATTCCAATCAACACTTCAGGCTCACTCTTTTGGGGGGTAGGGAGGAAACATGTGTTCAGGGGTCCACTGAGGATGTTCCTTTTCTTTTTGAACTGAGCCTGCTCATCCTTCTGTCAAGCATATTTGGTCCTCTTTGTTTTTCCCAATGCATTGCCAGCACGCCTAGAGATATTTTCTTCCATTTCGCACCTGCACAGCCCTATGCAATTTTAGGGGATCTATTGGAGAAACATAACAGGTTGACATTTTTGCACCAAAGGGATTCATGGAGGAATTTCTACCCAGGGCCAGTCAATTTTTCTTATCCAAGATGAGGGAGAAATTTTCAGTATGTCCAGGTACCAAATCCCTATTAAGACCACTCTTCAAGGAATAAAGTTTTTCTCTGAGAGGACAAGCTCAGATTTTCCTTTTGACTACATTTTTCACTTTTGTGAGTTGTTTGTTTGATTTCAGTTTTTCTAATTTTATTTTCTTTACAGTGGCTTCTTTGGGACAGGTACCTTATAACTACTAGCACAGTAACTTGGGATAAGCCTTGAAAATGTCCCTTGTTTTTTTAATTTGCATAACTTTTTGTGGGGATGAAGGTGAATGAATGAATAAATAAACTGTCAGAGACACAAAGACAGACAGAGACAGAGAGATACAGAAAGAGATACAGACAGAGACACGGAGGTAGATAGAATCACAATCACTCAAAATCCTTTGTATTTAGGAGTGACTAGAATCTCCAGATCTACCAGCTGTGATAAGCCTGGGCCCTCCCTGAAGACTATTCATTTCTAGCTGAAAATATCACGCTAAAAAGCATGGGAGTAAGCACATTGCCTTGCTTCACTCCATTGGTGACGGGGAAAGTGGGAGAGTATTGTTCATTATCCAGAACTCAGACAAGCATGCTATCATGAAACTGACGTACAAGACTGATGAACTTCTCCAGGTAACCAAATTTTGACACAATTTTTCATAAGCCCTCATGACTGATAGTATCAAAGGCGTTGGTCAGAGCAATAAACATTGTGTACAGACCTCTGTTTTGCTCCTGATATTTCTCCTAGAATTGTCATGCAGAAAAATTTTGAATACTGTGGATAAGTTTACTTAGCTTGGCAGTATACTTTCCAGGGATGTACGCATTGATAATGAGGTTGACATACACATTGTCAGAGCTAGTTCAGTGTTTGGGAGGGTCCGAAGGAAAGAGAATAGATGTTAAATTGACTACCAAACTGAGGGTCTACAGAGCCATTGTGCTGACCTCATTGTTTTATGCCTGTGAAACCTGGACAGTACAGTAGCACCATGCCAGGAAACTGAATCACTTCCATTTGAATTGTCTTAGAAAGATTCTGAAGATCAGCTGTTAGGATAAGATACCAGACACTGAGGTCTGGCATCTTATATAGTACCAAACATTCAAACTCTACTGCAGGGAGCACAACTCTAATGGGCTGGCCCCATTGTTTGAATGCCAAATGTATGCTTGCCTAAAAGACTATCTTATGGAGAACTTACATAAGACAAGCGCTCACATGGGTGTCAGAAAAAGTAATGCAAGGACACTCTCAAGGTCTCTCTTAAAAACTTTGGAATTAATTGTGTGCCATGGGAGACACTGGCATAGGACTGCCCAGCATGGCATACCCTCATCAAAGAAGGTGCTGTGCTCTATGAGCAAAGCAGAATTAAAACAGCCCAAAGGAAACACAAGATGCACAAATTTAGAGAAACCACCTCAAGTGCTCACATGGACTACTTGTGCCTTACCTGTGGTGGAGCATTCTGAGCTCATATTGGTATGATCAGCCACAGTCAGACACACTGTAACTTGACTATGACATAGTAATATAATTTTGGTCCTCTTCAAGAATGAAGGACCATCATTTCTAGCCATACACACTGGGGCATATCTGTATTTCTTTCCTGCTGGAGAAGATGTGTGTGGTGGATTACTTGAGTTCAGGAGTTAAGAGCTGAAGGAAGGCCAAAGGCAAACTTGGGTTTCCACACTAATAGCATGATCCCCACCTGGTAAAGGGCCACCAGGCTGCCGAAAGAGGACCCCCGTGACTCAGGGTAAAGCTTCTTTGAAGATAAGCAGGGGGATCAGGCCCTCCAAGGGGCTGCTGCATTTCTAGATGATGGAGGGAGACACAATCACCCAAACAACAACACTGACCATTAGTGTTTGGGAGATTATCTAAGGATAACGCTGAACAGACTCCCTGGGGACCTCCCTACTCTCCTTAAGAGGTCATTTAGAGAAATGCCAGATAGTTGTGGTTGAAACTCTAGTGTACACAGCACTAGAGGGAGATTCTCAAAGGGACAGTGTTTGAGCCTTTCCAGAGAACTTTGTGGAATTGGGGATACAGAACATGTGCCAAATGCACCCAATGTTTTGCTGGGGACACAAATACTTAAGGGAGGGGGGGAGAAAAAAGTATGATGGGTAAAAATGTAATCACCATCTGGGCCAGGGAAATCCTTATTATTCTCCCTCGAAAAATTTAAAATACAGGATACTCCCTCAGTGACTTTTAATACAGAACTGCCTTTCTCTGTGATTTCTCCTCAATCCAAAATGATTTTTTGATAAGGGCCTTTTGAAACAAGGAAATAACCAGTGAGGCATGGCAAGAAAGTCAACAACCTTAAGTAAGCATAGCACACTGTTGTGGACTCTATAAACAAACCCATGAAGGACATGGAGGGATTGGGGCAGGGGGACAGTCATTTCTGGGAAGAAAAATCATATCAGTAATGCCAAACTGAGATGAAACCTAGCCACCATTTCAAGTCATACCCTGATTCACGGTATTTCCAGAAATCAAGACTCTCATAAAGTTGTCGAGCTGGGTGATTGGAGTTGGTAGTCTCAAGAACCACTCCATCATACTCCTGATCCCTGGCAAACTGGAGCAGAATCTGGACCAAGGTCCTGGCCAGCCCTTTGCCTCGATAAGTCCTCTTCACAGGCAAGTGGAGCAATTCCACATAGTTTCTTCCTCCAATGGGCCTCAATGGTGGACAGGCACTGACGATGACCACAACTTGGTGCTCAGACTCTGCCACCCAGAAACTGGAGCCTCTCTCACTCAGGTAAGATTTCTGGATATCCAACAGGTCAGTATGCAAGGATTTATCTACATACCTTATTATAAAATGTCTATAACTCAGCCACTGGCCAGCTAAGAGGCCCAATAAAGACAGGAGACACAGGACAAAGGAACCAGAGTACAAGACAAGGGTAAAGGGCATCCCCAGGAGGACCAGGAAGATTCTTGGCTTCTTCAGCAAACACCAGAACTCAGAAGGCATACTCCCCAGCATTCCCTCAGAGAATAATTCCCTCACAGGCTCCCAATCATGGTCCTGGTATCTCCTGATATGGTAAGGAGCCATTGGTGTTTCTGTCTCTGTCTCCTGGAGATCCTAAAGAAGAGATCAGACTGAGCCCTTAGAACTTCCTCCTGCCCACCTTAGCTGCACCACTGATCTCCTGGAATTCACTTCATGCCCTTGGAATTGAAATACACCCCTGCCTGAGTGGGGGAAGGCTACCCCCATTCTGCTGCTCCAACCCTCTCTCAACCCCTCTGGAGACCAGCTGCTTGGAGACTGAAGGAGAGAAGTCACAGCAAAGAAT
Organism: Phascolarctos cinereus; assembly: GCF_003287225.1. Classification (NCBI taxonomy): domain Eukaryota; kingdom Metazoa; phylum Chordata; class Mammalia; order Diprotodontia; family Phascolarctidae; genus Phascolarctos; species Phascolarctos cinereus. Next base: position 21,045,395 of record NW_027555625.1, on the reverse strand, counting down.
CAGCTTTAGTGCTCAAAGGGTCCTTAGAGACTATTTTGCCCAGACTCCTCATTTTTGTGGGACAGGAAAATGAAGCAGAAAGGCTCTAGAGAGGCCATCTAGCCCAACTACTTCACCTCACAGATGAGGAAACTGAGGCTCAGAGAGGTTAATTGACTTCCCAAGGGTCAAACACTTTCTGTCAGAGGAAAGATTTGAACCCAGGTCTTCCACACTCCTTGTCTAACCTTCTGCTACTCCAGAGCAAGTGACTTCCACCAAGGTCAATGGGGGCAGAAGAAGAAAGGGCTGGAGAAGCCCAGGAGTCCCCTTAGACTACGGCAGGATGGGAAGGAGATGCCTTCCTGCCCAATGCAGAGGCTCAACTAGTGCTGGGTTCGTAGAGCAGGGAAGCTATGCCAGGGCTCTGGGCTTTCTCCCTTCTCTTCTTTGCCTCTCTCTGTCTCTGTATTTCTGTCTATCTCCCTCCCTTTCTTCCCTTCCCCCAAATCGTGCCCCTCTTCTCACTTTCCTTTCCTCCCTTCCTCCCTCCGGCTACCTACCCTCTCTTCTTTCTTTCTCCTCTGTCTCTGTGTCTTCTTTCTCTCTTTCTCTCTCTTCCTCCCCCCTCTCCCTCCTCTCTTTCCATCTGTCTCTCTGTGTGTCTCTCTGTGTCTCTTTGTCTCTATCTCTTTTTGTCTTGTTGTCTCTGTCTCTGTGTCTATCTCTCTGTGTGTCTCTGTGTTTCTGTCTCTTTCTCTCCCCTTCCCTCCACCTTCCCCTCTCTTTTCTCTCTGTATCTGTTTCTCTCTCTGTGACTCTGTCTCTGTCTCTGTCTCTCTCTGTCACTGTGTGTCTCTGTCTCTGTGTATGTGTCTGTCTCTCTCTGTCTCTCTGTCTCTCTCCTCCTCCTCACCTGCTGTATTTCCAGGCTCCAGTTTTTTGCTGCTAGTTGTCTTGTTTCCTAAATCTCTGATTATGCTGCACCACTCTCTCAGCCCTCTCCTACGAAAGGCTCCAATTTATGATTGAAAAACTACATGTCATACCAAAGGACAATCACACACACCCCTTTAGGTATATAGTAGCTTGCTGATTGAGAAATCCAAGGCTTCACCTTTCACTCATTCTGGAGGTCTCAACCTCCTGCCCGCTGCTTAGCAGATACAATCTGAGGAGGTAGTAAAATAGCTGATTGCCTCAAATGTGAAGACCAAATTGTCTCAATTTTATGCAATTTCTATCTTGTTTGTACATAACTGTTTCCACATCTTTTCCCCCAGTAGATTGTGAGGCCCTTGAGGGCAAGCGACATTTTTCTCTTTGTATCCCCAGCACATTGCCTGACACACAGTGGATGCTTAATTCATGCTTGTTGACTTGACTTATTTCCCCTCAGTTGAATATAATCTCTTTGAGGACAGGTACCCTTTTTTAGTTTTATGTTATTATCCTCAGCACCTAGCAAGCATTCATTTCTTTCTTCATTCAAACAACTGTTTCTTAAGTGCATCCCAAAGAGGAGGCACTGTGTTAGGCACTGTGGACACCAGACAGAAGTCTAGCACAAGTGTCTTGTACATAGGGAAGGAAGATGCCTTCTACATATAGTGGGTGATTAATAAATGTGTGATGGATTGAATGGACCTAATTCTTTCCCATAGTCCCCTTAAAACACTCACAGGCTGTTTGAAAAATCCTCTACAAGTAACAAGTCAAATGTGAAGACCAGATTGATAGAGAACACTGTGCTAAAAACTCTACCCATATTATTTCATTTGATCCTCACAATGACCCTATGAGGTAGGTGCTACTGTTATTCTTGTTTTACTGCTGAGGAAACTGAGGGAGACAAGCATTAAGTTGATGTCTTTTCAGTGGTTCCTTTGTGCTTCAGTAACTTTTTTTTAGCATTTTTTTTGTTTTTTATATGAGGTTAAGTGACTTGCCCAGAGTCACACAGCTAGTGCCAGTTATGTGCCTGAGGCAGGGCTTTGAACTAGGTGTTCCTGATTCTAGGACCAGTGCTCTATCTGCTGCACCACCTAGATGCCCCTTTCAGTGACTTCTTGTCAAAAAGAAGTTCCTTCCAAGGTCAAAGCCCTTGGGTGATTGTGGGAACTCTGCCTATTGCCTGCCCACTCACTAGCTTGTAGACACTCACAGCCACACCAGTTTTCAAGGCAATGAGTCTAAGGGAAGGAGCTATGCTCATTTTAGATTAACAAACAAAAAAAAGTATACTAAGAAGACTGAATGTTGGTTAATCCCAAAGCAAAGGTCTTAACGGTAAAGTCCAAGTTAAAGACACATTCAGAGTTAATAAATGTTAGAAATAAGCTTGACACCAAAAATTTAGTATCAAGAAAATTTATTATAAAGAAAGTCCAGAGGATTTAGACCTTTCTGGCCAGAAGTGGGCTCCACCCCTCTTCAGGAGGGGTGGGCCCTGAGTGCAAGGGCAAGTGTGCTTTTATGCTGTTGAATTCGGCATGAAATCTCCCAGGCCGGGATTGGTCCATCCCTTCCCAGGTTACACCTTTCATTACATGTTTCCCCTTGATATGCTCAAGTATGTTTCCCCTCCCTTGGTCATACGTCCCATGACTCGTTAATGAGGCTCTAATTTTATGCGGGGTGTGTCAGATATAGTAATGAAGTTAATTAAGCAGGCGCACTAACATTTTTCAGGTGTCCTCAGGTTGACCCTAACTGGTCTGAGCTGGCTTGACCCTTATCTTGATTTGGGGGTCTTTATGGAACCATCCACTTACTTTTACAATGTACTACTTCCTGGGGCTGTTGTTCTTTAAATCTCTGCATTATTCTACCTGTGGAAACTTAAGCCCTTCTAACTCTAATCAATAAATAACAAAGAAAATTAGCTTATCAAGGTCACTGTCTATTGTTGTTGTTGTTGTCCTTCCTTCTCAAAGAGGACCAGAGACATCAGGAGGGTAAAGTCTTGACTTGCAGGTGAATTGGATTTAAGTGAGGCAGAGCTGTACAAAGTCATCAGCCTCACTCTCTCCTCCAGAGTCATCAGAGTCCAGTGGCAAGGCATAAGTCAATGTTGCCAGCAATCAAACAGTGCACCGAACAGGAGAGCGCGAAATAAACTAGAGACATGGGCCAGGCGGAGCAGCAGAACTGACTCAGTTTATTCATCGGAGGGTACAGGATATAAAGAGAAAATCTAGCCTAACTGCAAAGAGTTCTTCTTGTGAGACATTCCCCAAAACATCTGCTGAGGACGTGACAACATACATTTCCTCGTTATCAGGGTTCCTAGATTGGGTTGTATTTTCCAAGGTTTTCCCAGGTGCCTTGGTGCCACCTGCATAGAGGAGTGAATGTGTAAATCTAAGGTTCAAAGAATGAGAAGGAATGTCTCAGAAGCCTCCCTTGCAGGGGGAGGTGTGGAGAGCCCTGCTTCCTAAATGATTGAGCCCTGTGGGTTAAGCCTGGGCAAGAGTCAAATTCTGTCCTGGATCTTAAACCCAGATTGGACTCTTAGAGCCGGACCTCAACAGTCAAGACCACTGATGATGGCCCAGACCCTGAATTTTAGAACTAGAATGGACCTTCAGGGCCATCTACTTCAACTTGTATCTCATCAAGAATTTCCTTGCAACACACCTGACAAGGCTATAGACAATCTCAGAGGGAAGACACTAACATTAAGTGAAATCTTTGAAACCTGTGAAGCACTTGGAGCCAGCTGTCATTTCTTAGATCCTGATTCTGTCATCCAACACACAAGATAATCAGCTCATTTTTCTCTTCTCTACAAATTTGATAAGAATGGCACCTGTCCCTCTGTCCAAATAAACTAGCCCAAGGCTATAGAACCTAGGGCCAATGAGAGATTACTGGGGTGCCTCATCATAGACCTCCTTCCAAACTGATACCAGCCTGCTAACAACTTCTTTTTGGATCTGCTCAGTCAAGTAGTTGCAAATAATGTCACGGCTAGACCACATCACTATACTTTATCCATAAAGACAGTAAAAGTCCAATATTTGCCTAAAATCTAGTAAATATATGTCCACAGCATCTCCTGTTTTTACAATCTAATTACCCTTTTGGAAAAATAAGGTCAATCTTGCATGATGTAAACCTGATGGAGCCCAGCATTTACTGATCACTGCTGTCCTTTCTAGATGGCCACAAACCATCCCTTTAGATTTTTGCTAACTCGTTTAGATGAGTTGTTTCAATCTTTGGTCTATATTTCTCTCATCATTATTCTTTCATCTAACTATTTAATCATCCTGGTCTCTTCTCTGACAAATTGTCAATCTGACCATATAAACAATTGTTTCAGCTTCCAAAGCACTTGGGGTATTCTTGACCTGGAATACAAACTAAGGGAAAAGGCTCACAGTTTGGGGACCTCAACCATACCTCACTGCCCTGGTATCAGTTCTGCTGGTGCCTATACTAGTACCAGTTAGAGTTAGACATGATGGCCATCATCTTCCCCATTTGACTTTTCATCCAGTGAAGCCATCAATGAGTTAATCAATGAAAAATCATGTATTTAATCCTTCCTACTCTATAGCAGCCACTGTGCTAAGTGCTGGAGATACAAAAAGAGGTAAAAACAGTCCATGCCCATGAAGCTTACATTTTAATGGAAGAGGCAACAGGTTAATGAGTAGATGTATTCAGAGTGGCTGGAAGGTCATCTCAGAAGAGAAAGCACTAGCACATGAGGGTCCAGGGCTGAAGGATTTGAGCTGAGTCTTGAAGGAAGACAGGGAAATGAAAAAGCAGAGGCAAGTGGGGACAGGATTCCCCTGTTGAAACTACCTTAACCCATTTTTATTTGATAACTTAACTAGGTGAGATTTTTTGACTGAATGGGAAAAATCCTCTGAACTGGAGTGATAATGCACAAGGATCATGTTGTGGTAGAAAAATAACTTGACCCTAGCCAGTCTAGAAATCATTAAGCTAGTTACAACCAGATTGATTCAAAACTGGAGTAAGCATGGTTGGTCTAGCAAAGCTGCAAGTCATTCTTACACCTCCTAATTGTACTATTCTACTTACCACAGCAGCCCTTTCACACCTTTGCATCCCTCCTTAACTCCCATGGGTCCTCATCCTGCCTCTCTCACAACTGAAAGTCTTACCTCATAGTTCACTGTGAGAAATGGAGGCCATTCACTGAGAACTCTCTCTTCTATTCAACTCACATCATACAGATGTTTTTAGACACTATCTCCTCCTTCATCCCTGTCTCATATGAAAGAGTAGATGGCCTTCCCCTTCTCCTTCTCATACAGGCAAATTCCTCTACATGCACAAATCATCCCTTTCTATCTCATCATCTTTTGCAGATTGCCCCCTATGTTATCCCTACTCTCTTGCTAATCTCTCCAGGACTGATTGCTATATTGTTCCTGCCTACAAACATGCCCATGTCTTCTATGTCCTTAAAAAAAATTCAGGGAGCAGGGCCAAAATGTTGGAATAAAGCAAGAAATGGCCTGAACTCTCCTAAACTTACCTCCAGAAAACTATAAAATAACACTTCAAAATGACTTCTGGAGTGACAGAACTAGCAAAAAGACAGGGTAAAACAGTCTATCAACCCAAGACAACTTAGAAGGTCAACAGGAAACACTGTCTCACTAAGGTGAGAGCACAGCCCATGCAAGCCAGAAGTTGGCCAAAGCCCAGAAAGCCAGCAGGAAGCCCCAAACCCCTGTGCAGGTCAGAGGTGAGCCCCATAGCTCTAGCCCTGCAAGCTAGCAGCCAGGCACCAGGCCCCCAACACAAGAAGCTTGGGACAGTGCCTCCTAGGAGCAGATCTCAACTTTAAAAGTCGCAAAATAGGCTGGAAAATGAGAAAGGAAGGAAGGAAGGAAGGAAGGAAGGAAGGAAGGAAGGAAGGAAGGAAGGAAGGAAGAAAGAAAGAAAGAAAGAAAGAAAGAAAGAAAGAAAGAAAGAAAGAAAGAAAGAAAGAAAGAAAGAAAGAAAGAAAGAAAGAAAGAAAGAAAGAAAGAAAGAGAATCTGACCACAGAATGTTACTATGGAGACATATCAACGAATTGAACATACAACCCCAAAAAAAAAACAGATTTTAAATCCCCAATTAAACACCAAATTAGAAATCCTGAAAACCAAAGGTGAGATTAATAAAATTGAAAATAAGAAAACTATTGAGGTGATAAATAAAATTGGGACCTGATTTTATGGGAAAAAATAATAAAATATGTAAACTATCGTTCACATTGTTTACATCATTTACAATATGCTTGACAAGCATCACTAAGCCTTTCCTTGCACACCTCCTCTGATTGGAGAACCCATTCCCTCCCAAAGGAACTCATCTGACTTGGGGACACCTCTCATTGTTAGCAAGCTCCTCCCTATGTGGCTCTTTACAACTGTAAGGAGGGTTGATCGGGGGACTCCCTGACCATTTTGATGAAGTCTCCAACCAACTTGATGAGAGGCCATGGTACAGACCTCACTGGGAAGGTGAACCCTCATGGAGGTAGGCATGAGCTCTGGAAACTTGCCAAGAGGACACAAAGAACTCCTCTGATTGGTGTCCAGTGGCTGGGCTACTTCCTAGATGAATGATGACTTCCTGTCAGAAGTGAGGAATCAAGATAGACTCATGGCTTCCCCCCATCCCCCAACCAGCCTTCCCTTGAAGACTTCAAATGAAAGAAATGGTTCTAATTGTTAGGAAGTTTTTCCTGAGCTCACGTTGCTCTTTGCAAATCCTACCCACAGTTTCTGGTTCTGCCCTCTGGGGCCAAAGAGTAGTATTCTAATCTCTCCTCCATAGGCCAACCCAACCTTTTAAATATGGCTAGCAGGTCATTTCCAACTCCCCAGTCTTCCCTTCTCTAGGCTAAATACCCACATCTGGCATAATCTCCAGGCCCGTCACCATCCCTAATGGCCCTCTTCCATGTATCCTCCAGCTTCTGAAGGTCCTCCTGACAATTTCATTCTCTATTTTTGTCTCTGTTGGCCTTCTTTTAGTCTGTGGAAGAATGTTTTTCTTTCAAGTTTGGGACCTACTCCCTCTGATCCAAACCCTCCGATTCCAGGTCTAAAGTGGCACCTAAGCATCCATCTCCATTATCCAACTTCTTCACTGTCTCAGCCAATGTCTTCCTACTGTAATGGGTGGATTCCAAGCAACACTTCAGGCTCACTCCCATGGGGGATAGGGAGGAAACACGTGTTCAGGGGTCCCCTGAGGATGTTTCCTTTCTTTTTGAACTGAGCCTGCTTGTCTTTCTGTCAAGTATATTTGCTCCTCCATTTGTTTTGCCCAATGCATTGGCAGGATACCAGGAGATATTTTCTCTAGTACTCCATCTGCACGACCCTTTGTATTTTTAGGAGATCTATTGGGAGACTATAACGGGTTAACATTGTTGTATCAAATGGATTTGTTGCAGTCTGAGAGGCTGAGGTTCCTCAAAGCGTGGAATACAGGACAGGATCATCTGAAACGAATTCAGACTCAAGCATTCTTTAAGTCAAGTTCTCAAAAAGTTTGTTGTTACGCTTTTGAGCATGCAAGGATTCTTAAGAAACCTGTGACCTTAGAGGGGTACAGTTAAAGGTTATATAGGATAAAATACAATAAAACATGTGTCAAATATGCTAACTACGTGATTCAGTGTGGGAACAGGGAGTGGTTAAAGAGTGGTCAGTTCTTAAAGGAACATGCACTTTTTATATCTACTGTGCGGCATTTTACGCAGAGTTCTCCAGGAAAAGCCCATAAAAGGGCCCACTTGGAGGTGTGGTTTTAGGCCTGCTACATCACTAAGTTAACTAGAAGTCAGGGGTAACTGAGAGTTGTCCAGTTTGCCACCAGTCAATGTCTTGTTTGACAAGATAGATGTAGGGAGTATGTATATGTCTTAGGTCTAGAATACAGATAAGGAGTCCAGGAGGTAGATAATGAGGTAGGGCAGTAGTATGGATAGTCCAGTGGGTTAGCATATCTTTATGACCCAGTACAAAGCCAGTTCAAACTAAGAATTCCTTCAGGTGCTGTTTGTAACTGCACCAGGGAAAGAGATAAGGTTCTTGCTGGGGCCCACTCGTGAGTAATTGCTAGGCACAGTGTCCTTGGGCTGGGGGGAAACTGCCAAGGATAGTGTTTCTGAGACTAGGGAGAAACATGGTCATGGAATTGGGGTCCAAGCACCCCATCAGATTCATGGAGGAATTTCTACAGAGGGCTGGTCAATTTTTCTCATCCAAGGTGAGGGAGAAATTTCCAGTATATCCCAGCTTCCAGATCCCTACTGGGGGCACTTGAGTAAATAGGTTCTAAAAACACATCTAGGAATAAAGTTTTTCCCTGAGAGGAGGAACTCAGATTTTCCTTTTGGCTATATTTTTCACTTTTGTGAGTTGTTTATTTAATGTCAGTTTTTCTCATTTTATTTTCTTTATAATGGCTTCCACTGGGACAGGTCCCTTATAAGTACAAGGCACAGTTAACTTAGCATTAGCCTTGCTAATGTCCCCTGTTTTTTGAATTTGCATAACTACATATGGGGATGGAGGAAGAGAGTGAATGAATGAATAAATGAATAAACCAACAGAGAGACAGAGACCCAATGGGAGAGACAGAGATTGGGAGAGAGAGGAGAGACAGAGAGAGAAACAGAGAGACAGAGAGAGAGAGAGGATAGAATCTCAATAGCTCAAAACAAAAATCTTTGTATTTAGGGGTGGTTCTAATCTCTAGATCTAACAGCTGTGGCAAGCCTCCCTGAAGACTGTACATTTCAAGCCCTACTCACTGGGGCACATCCGTATTCCTTGGCTACTGGGGAAGATGAATGTGATGGATTACTTGAGTTCAGGAGGCCAGAGCTGAAGGAAGGCCAAAGCTAAGCTTGAGTGTCTCACACTAATAGCATGATCCCCACCTGGCAAAGGGCCACCAGGGTGCTAAAAGAACAGCCATATGACCCAGGGTAAAGCTTCTCTAAGGGACCTCTAAGGGGCTGCTGCATTTCTAGCCTAGGTAACGTAGGGAGACACAGTCACCCAAGCAACAACACTGACCATTAGTGTTTGGGAGATTATCTAAGGATAACGCTGAACAGACTCCCTGGGGACCTCCCTACTCTCCTTTAGAGGTCATTTAGAGAAATGCCAGATAGTTGTGGTTGAAACTCTAGTGTACACAGCACTAGAGGGAGATTCTCAAAGGGACAGTGTTTGAGCCTTTCCAGAGAACTTTGTGGAATTGGGGATACAGAAGCATGTGCCAAATGCACCCAATGTTTTGCTGGGGACACAAATACTTAAGGGAGGGGGGGAGAAAAAAGTATGATGGGTAAAAATGTAATCACCATCTGGGCCAGGGAAATCCTTATTATTCTCCCTCAAAATATTTAAAATACAGGATACTCCCTCAGTGACTTTTAATACAGAACTGTCTTTCTCTGTGATTTCTCCTCAATCAATCCAAAATGATTTTTTGATAAGGGCCTTTGTAACAAGGAAATAACCAGTCAAGCATGGCAAGAAAGTCAACAACCTTTAATAAGCACAGCACACTCTTGTGAATCCTATAAACAAACCCAAGAAGCACAGAGAGACAAGAAAGGGTTGGGGCAGGGGACATTTATGCCTGGGAGGAAAAATCATATTGGTAACACCAAAGTGAGAGGAAACCTTGCCACCAGTTCAAGTAATATCCTGATTCATGGGATTTCCAGAAGCCAAGACTCTCATAAAGTCGTCGAGCTGGGTAATTGGAGTTGGTAGTCTCAAGAACCACTCCATCATACCCCTGATCCCGGGCAAGCTGGAGCACAGTCTGGACCAATGTCCTGGCCAGCCCTTTGCCTCGATAAGTGCTCTTCACAGACAAGCGTTGCAATTCCAGATAGTTTCCTCGTCCAATTGGCCTCTTTGCTCGATGGGCACCCACAATGCCCACTACCTGGTGCTCAGACTCTGCCACCCAAAAACTGGAGCCTGTCCCACTCAGGTAGGATTTCTGGATATCCAACAGGTCAGCATGCAAGGAATTATCTACATACCGTATTACACAATGCCTAAAACTCAGCCACTGGCCAGCTAAGAGGCCCAGTAAAGACAGGAGACACAGGACGAGGGAACCAGAGCCCAAGACCAGGGCAAAGGGCACCCCCAGGAGGACCAGGAAGATTCTTGGCTTCTTCAGCAAATGCCAGAACTCAGAAGGCATATTCCCCAGTAATCCCTCAGAGAATAATTCCCTCACAGGCTCCCAGTCTTGGTCGTGGTATCTCCTGATGTGGTAGGAAGCCATTGGTGTTTCTGTCTCTGTCTCCTGGAGACCCTACAGAAGAGATCAGACTGAGCCCTTAGAACTTCCTCCTGCCCACCTTAGCTGCATCCCCTTGGAGTTCACTTCATGCCCTTGGAATTGAAATACACCCCTGCCTGAGTGGGAGAAGCCTACCCCCATTCTGCCCTCTGCTGCTCCAACCCTCTCTCAACCCCTCTGGAGACCAGCTGCTTGGAGACTGAAGGAGAGAAGTCACAGCAAAGAATCAGCTTTAGTGCTCAAAGGGTCCTTAGAGACTATTTTGCCCAGACCCCTCACTTTTGTAGGACAGGAAAATGAAGCAGAGAGGCTCTAGAGAGGCCATCTAGCCCAACTCCTTCACTTCACAGATGAGGAAACTGAGGCTCAGAGAGGTTAATTGACTTCCCAAGGGTCAAACACTTTCTGTCAGAGGAAAGATTTGAACCCAGGTCTTCCTCATTCTTTGTCTAGCCTTCTGCTGCTCCAGAGCAAGTGACCTCACCAAGGTCAATGGGGGCAGAAGAAGAAAGGGCTGGAGAAGCCCAGGAGTCCCCTTAGACTACGGCAGGATGGGAAGGAGATGCCTTCCTGCCCAATGCAGAGGCTCAACTAGTGCTGGGTTAGTAGAGCAAGGAAGCTATGCCAGGGCTCTGGGCTTTCTCCCTTCTTTTCTCTCTCTTCATACCTCCCTGCTCCTCTGTCTCTCTCTGTCTCTCTCTGTCTCTGTCTCTGTCTCTCTGTCTCTGTCTCTCTGTCTCTCTGTCTCTCTCTCTCTCTCTCTCTCTCTGTGTGTCTGCCAGTCTGTCTCTCTGTCTCTCTCTGTGTCTGTCTCTCACTCTGTCTTTCTGTGTCTCTGTGTCTATCTCCCTGTCTTTGTGTGTGTCTCTCTCTGTCTCCTTCTGTCTCTCTCTGTCTCTCTCTTTCTCTCTCTGTGTCTGTCTCTCACTCTGTTTCTGTCTCTGTGTCTGTCTGTCTTTGTGTGTGTCTCTCTCTCTTTCTCTGACTCTGTCTCTCTCTGTCTCTATCTCTGTCTGTCTCTCTCTCTCTCCTTCCCTCCCTCCTCACCTGCTTTTATTTCCAGGTTCCAGTTGTTTGCAGCCCGTCCTCTTGCTTCCTAAATTGCTGAGTATGCTGCACCACTCTCTCAGCCCTCTCCTATGAAAGGCTCCATTGTATAACTATAACATCATGTGTCTTACCAAGAGGACAAAGTCACATACTCCCTTTTAACGGTACAGTAACTTCCTAACTGAGAAATCCACAGCTTCACGTTTTGCTCATTCTGCAGGTCTCAGGCTCCTCCCCATTGCTTAAAAGATATAATCTGAGGAGATAGTAAGATACCTGATTGCCTCAAATGTGAAGACCAGATTCTCTCACTGTGGACACAAAGACAGCAGTCTAGTACAAGTGTCTTGTATGTAGGGAAGGAAGATACCTTCTACATATGGTGGGTGATTAACAAATGTTTCATAGATTGAATGAAACTAGTTCTCTCCCATAATCCCCTTCAAATACTCAGAGGCTGTTTGAAAAATCCTCTACAAGTAACAAGTCAAATGTGAAGACCAGAGAACACTGTGCTAAGAACTTTACACGTATTGTATTATTTGATCCTCACAACAAGCCTATGAGGTAGGTGCTACTATTCTTGTTTTACTGCTGAGGAAACTGAGGGAGATAAACCTCAAGTTGATGTTTCTTCAGTGGTTTCTCTGTGCTTCAGTGACTTCTTGTCAAAAGGAAGTTCCTTCCAAGGTCAAAGCCCTTAGAGACATTGTGGGAACTCTGCACATTGCCTGCCCACTCACTAGCTTACAGACACTCACAGCCACACCAGTTTTCAAGGCAATGAGTCTAGGGGAAGAAGCTATGCTCATTTTAGATTAACAAAGAAAACAAAGTGAATGAAGAAGAATGAAAGTAGGTTAATCCCAAATCAAAGGGATTACCTTACCTTGGATTAAAGGTAAATTCCAAGTTAAACACACATTCAGGGTTAATGTATGACAAAGAAAATTAGCTTAAATCACAGTCACTATATGTTGTTTTTGTTTGTCCTTCCTTCTCAAAGAGGACCAGGGACTTCAGGAGGGCAAAGTCTTGACTTGCAGGTGAATTGGATTTAAGTGAGGCAGCTGTACAAAGTCATCAGCCTCACTCTCTCCTCCAGAGTCATCAGAGTCCTGTGGCAAGACATAAGTCAAGACTGATGATGGCCCAGCCATTGCATTTTAGAACTAGAGTGGACCTTCAGGGCCATCTACTTCAACTTGTATCTCATCAAGAATTTCCTTGCAACACACCTGACAAGGCTATAGACAATCTCAGAGGGAAGACATTCACATTAAGTGAGATCTTTGAAACCCGTGAAGCACTTGGAGCCAGCTGTCAGCATTTCTTAGATCCTGATTCTGTCATTGAACACACAAGATAATCAGCTCATTTTTCTCTTCTCTACAAATTTAATAAGAATGGCACCTGTCCCTCTGTCCAAATAAACTAGCCCAAGGCTATAGAGCCTAGGGCCAATGAGAGATTACTGAGGTGCCTCATCATAGACCTCCTTCCAAACTGATGCCAGCCTGCTAACAACTTTTCAGGTCTGCTCAGTCAAGTAGTTGCAAATCCACCTATCACCTCATGGCTAGGCCACATCACTATACCTTATTCATAAAGACAGTAAAAGTCAAATACTTGCCTAAAATCTAGATATATGTCCACACTATCTCCTGTCGTTACAATCTAATTACCCTTTTGAAAAAATTAGGTCAATCTTGCATGATGTAAGCCTGATGGAGCCCAGTATTTATTGATCATTGCTGTCCTTTCTAGATGGTTACAAACCATCCTTTCAAATTTTGCCAACTCATTTAGATGAGTTGTTTCAATCTATGCTCTATGTTTTTCTCATTATTATTCTTTCTTCTAGCTATTTAATCATCCTGGTCTCTTCTCTGACAAATTGTTGATCTGAATATATGGACAATTGTTTCAGCTTCCAAAGCACCTGGGCTTTTCTTGGCCTGGAATACAAACTAGGGCAAAATGCTTGCAGTTTGGGGACTGCAACCATACCTCACTGCCCTGGTATCAGTTCTGCTGGTGCCTATACTAGTACCAGTTATAGTTAGACATGATGGCCATTATCTTCTCCTGACTTTTCCTCCAAAGAAGCTGTCAATCAGTTAATCAATAAAAAATCATGTATTAAATCCTTCCTGCTCTGAACCAGGCACTGTGATAAGTGCTGGAGATATAAAGAAAAGTAAAAACAGTCCATACCCATGGAGCTGACATTTTATTGGAAGAGGCAACAGGCTAATAAGTAGATATATTCAGAGTGGATGGAAGGTCATCTCAGAAGAGAAAGCACTAGGAGATGTGGATCCAGGGCTGAAGGATTTGAGCTGAATCTTGAAGAAAGAGAAATAAAAAAAAAATAGAGGCAAGTAGAGACAGGATTCCACATGTCAAGGTGGGGTTGAAACTACCTTACCCCATTTTTCTTTGCTAAATTAACAAGGTAAGATCTTTACACTAAATAGGAAAAATCCTCTGAACTGGAATGATATTGCACAAGAATCATGATGTGGTGGGACAAGAACTTGATCCTAGCCAGTCTAGAAATCATTAAGCTAGTTGCAACCAGATTGATTCAAAACATTGGAGTAAACATGGTTGGTCTAGCAAGGCTGCAAGTCATTCTTACACCTCCCTAATTGATTTACTATTCGACTTACCACAGCAGCCCTTTCACACCTTTGCATGGCCCCCCTAACCTCCATGGCTCTTCATCTTGCCTCTCTCTCAACTGAGAATCTTACCTCATAGTTCACTGTGAAAAAAGAAGCCCATTCACTGAAAGCTCCCTCTTCTTCCCTCCTCAACTCATCTCATTCAGATGTATTTGGACACTATCTCCTCCTTCATCCCTGTCTCGTATGAAAGACTAGATGGCCCTTTCCCTTCTCCTTCTCATATAGGCAAATCTCTCTACATGCACAAATCATCCCATTCCATTCCATTATCTCCAGCAGATTGCCCCTTATGTAATTCCTTCTCTCTTGCTAATTTCTCTAGGACTTTTGGCCATATCACTGCTGCATACAAACATGCCCATGTCTCCCACATCATTAAAAAATTTGGGGAATGGAGCCAAAGCAATGCAATAAAGAAAGAACTCATCCAAACTCTCCCAAGCTTACCTCCAGAAAACTATAAAATAATGCCTTAAAATGAATTCTGGAGTGACAGAACTAATAGGAAAGACAGGGCCCAAGACAACTTAGAAGGTCAGCAGGAAACATTGTCTCACTAAGGTGAAAAGGGAGCATAACCCATGCAAGCCAGAAATTGGCCAAACCCCAGAAAGCCAGCAGGAAGCTCCAAACCCCTGTGCAGGTCAGAGGTGAGGTCCCATGGCTCTAGCCATCAGGCTAGCAGCCAGGCACCAGGCCCCCAACACAAGAAGCTTGGGACAGTGCCTCCTAGGAGTAGAGCCCAACTTTAAAAGTCACAAAATAGGCTGGAAAAATGAGAAAAAAATAAAAATTTTAAAAAAGAACTTGACCACAGAATGTTACCATGGTGACAGGGAAGATCAAAACACAAACTCAGAAGAGGACAACAATGTCAAAACACCGGCATGCAAAGCCTCAAAGAAAAATATGAATTGGTCTCAGGCCTAAAAAGAACTCCTGGAACAACTCAAAAAGGAATTTTAAAATCAAATAAGAAAGGAGAAAGAAAAATTGGGAAAAGAAATGAGAATAATGTAAGAGAAGCATGAAAAAAGAGTCATTAGATTGAGAAAGGAAGCACAAAATTGAAAAAGATGGACAAAAATCCACTAAAGAAAACAACTCCTTAAAAAATAGAATTGGCCATATGAAAAAGGAGGTACAAAGGCTCTCCAAAGAAAATAATTCCTTAAAAATTAGAATTGGAGAAGTGGAAGCTAGCGCCTCCATGACACATCAAGAAATAATAAAACAAAATCAAAAGAATGAAAAAATAGAAGACAATGTGAAATATCTCATTGAAAAAACACATAGCCTGGCAAATAGATCCAGGAGAGATAATTTAAGAATTCTTGGACTACCTGAAGGCCACGATCGAAAAAAGAGTCTAGACATCATCTGTAGGGAGCCGTCCTTATGGAAAATCTGTAAGTCCTTATAGACTTAAGGGGTCAGTATGTATAGAGGCTTGCCTCAGGATAAACCCTCCCATGAGTCTTGCCCTAATTCCACTTGTTATAGTTTGTTGGTTCTAAGTTCTCACTCATGCCCAGCCTTGAGGCCAGGTGGCTGACTCTGGCAGACAAGACTAAGAACTGGGCAGGGAAACAAAAGCTATGAATTTTGTCATTAAAACTACTTTCTCATGAGAAAATGAGGATCTTTAGCTGCTTAGTTTGTGTATGTTATTAATTAGCACTTGTAGATCATTTCTCATGGTACAAAGCTGTTTTCTATGGGTATATAATCATGAAACATCTGAAATAAACTAGTCTTTCAGCATTAATCTCAGACTCGCCTAGCCCGACTTTTCTTTCTCCATTTCCCCTTCCCCATTTTTCTTTCACCACTCTGTCTTGCATCATGCCGGCTGCTGGCAATCATCTTTCAAGAAATTATCAAGGAAAACTACACTGATACTCTATAATCAGAAGATAAAACAGAAATTGAAAGAATCTAATGTTCACCTCCTGAAATAGATCCCAAAATATAAACTCCCAGGAATATCATAGCTAAATTCCAGAGCTCCAGGCCAAGGACAAAATATTGCAAGCAGCCATAAAGAAACAATTCAAATATCGTGGAGCCACAATCAGGATAGCACAAGATTTAGCAGCTTCTACAATAAAGGATCAAGGGCTTGGAATATGATATTTGAGAGGGAAAAGGCATTTAGATTACAACCAAGAATCACCTACCCAGTGAAACTGATCATAATCCTTCAATGGCAGGAGGGATAGACATTCAATGAAATACAAGACTTTCAAGTATTTCTGATAAAAAGACAGAGCTGAACAGAAAAATTAGATTTTTAAATATAAGGCTCAAGAGAAGCATAAAGAGGTAAACAAGAAAGAGCAAACATAAGGGTTTCAACAAGATTAAACTGTTTACATCCCTTTGGGGGAAGATGATACTTGTAACTCTCAAGAACTTTATCATTATCAGGGCAGTTAAAAGGTATATACATAGATAGAGGGTGTGAGTATAAGTTGAGTTTGATGAGATGATATTACCAAAAAAAATGAAGGGGTAAAAGGAGTGTTGCACTGGGAGAAGAGAGAAGGGAAAGTTAAAATGGGGTAAATTATCACACACAAAGATGTACCAAAGACCTCTTATAGTGGAGAGAAAGATGGCAGGGATGAGCATGTCTTGAACTTTACTCTCATCAGAATTGTCTCAAAGAGGGAATAATATACCCACTCAATTGTGTATAGAAATCTATCTTGTCCAAAATAGAATTAGGAAGAGAGAGGAATAAGAGAATAGGAAGGGTACTGATAAAAGGGAAGGCAGATTGGGGGAGGCATTGATCAGAAGCAAAACACTGATGAGAATGGACAGAGGAGAGAGACAGAAGTAGAGAGAGACAAAGACAGAGACAGAGATTTATAGACAGGGGGGAAGTTAGATGGAGGGAAATACAATTAGTAATCATAACTGTGAATGTAAATGAGATGAGCTCACCCATAAAAAAAGAAGTGTATCAAAAAACAGAATCCTACAACACATTGTTTACAAGAAACACACTTGAGGCACAGAGACATGCACAGAATAAAGTGGCTGGAGCAGAATATATTGTGCTTCAGCTGAAGTAAAAAAAAAACAGGTAGCAGTCATGACCTCACAAAAAGCAAAAACAAAATTTGATCTAATTAAAAGAGATTAGGAAAGAAACTATATCTTACTAAAAGTTATCATGGACAACGAAGCAATATTAATACTAAACATATGCACCAAATGGTATAGCATCCAGATTTTTAAAGGAAAAGTTAAATGAGTTAAATGAGGAGGAAATAGATAGTAAAATTATGCTAGTGGGAGACCTTAACTTTCCCCTCTCAGAACTAGATAAATCTAATCAAAAAATAAATATAAAAAAGAAAGAAATTAAGGGGATGAATAGAATTTTAGAAAATTAGATATGATTGACCGCTAGAGAAAATGGAACAGGAATAGAAATGAGTATACCTTTTTATCAGGAGTACATGGCACCTACACAAAAATTGACCACATATTAGGATATACAAACCTCACCACCAAATGCAGAAAAGCAGAAATATCAAATGCATCTTTTTCAGATCATAGTGCAATATATTTGTATTCAATAAAGGGTAATGGAAAGACAGATTAAAAATTAATTGGAAATGAAATAACCTAAACCTAAAGAATAAGTGTGTCAAAGAACAAATCATAGAAACAATCAATAATTTTATTAAAGGTAATGACAACAATCAGATAACATACCAAAATTTTTGGGATGCAGCCAAAGAAGTATTTAAGGGAAAATTTTTTTTTTATCTCTAAACACATAAAATAGAGAAAGCACAGATCAATGAATTGGACATACAACCCAAAAAACTAAAATAAAATTTTAAAAAAAGAACAAATTTTAAATCCCAATTAAACACCAAATTAGAAATCCTGAAAACCAAAGGTGAGACTAATAAAGTTGAAAATAAGAAAATTATTGAGGTAATAAATAAAATTGGGAGCTAATTTTATTTTAAAAGATATGTAAACCATTGTTTACATGGTTTACAATATGCTTGATAAGCATCACTAAGCCTTTCCTTGCAGGCCCCCTGTCATGGGGAACCCATTCCCTCCCAGAGGAACTCATCTGACTTGGGGACACCTCTCATTGTTAGCAAGCTCCTCCCTATGTGGCTCTTTACAACTGTAAGGAGGGTTGATCAGGGGACTCCCTGACCATTTTGATGAAGTCTCCAACCAACTTGATGAGAGGCCATGGTACAGACCTCAGTGGCAAGGTGAACCTCATGGAGGTAGGCATGAGCTCTGGAAACTTGCCAAGAGGACACAAAGAACTCCTCTGATTGGTGTCCAGTGGCTGGGCTACTTCCTAGATGAATGATGACTTCCTGTCAGAAGTGAGGAATCAAGATAGACTCATGGCTTCCCCCCATCCCCCAACCAGCCTTCCCTTGAAGACTTCAAATGAAAGAAATGGTTCTATTTGTTAGGAAGTTTTTCCTGAGCTCATGTTGCTCTTTGCAAATCCTACCCACAGTTTCTGGTTCTGCCCTCTGGGACCAAAGAGTAGTATGCTAACTCCTCTTCCATAGGCCAACCTAACCCTTTAAATATGGCTAGCATGTCATTTCCAACCCCCAGTCTTCCCTTCTCTAGACTAAATACCCACAGTTCCTTCAACCAACTCTCATCTGGCATAATCTCCAGGCCCTTCACAACCCCAATGGCCCTCCTTCATGTATCCTCCAGCTTCTGAAGGTCCTTCTGACAATTTCATACTCTGCTTTTGTCTCTGTTAGCCTTCTTTTAGTCTCTGGAAGACTGTTTTTCTCTCAAGTTTGGGACCTAATCCCTCTGATTCAAGTCCTCTGGCTTCTGGTCTAAACCGGCACCAAAGTACTGTGTGTGACAGCGACCCTAACCCAAATTAAACTCAGAGACTTCTCAAGGTAGAAAGCAAAGGTACCTTTATTACAATCTCGAGAGATGGCTGTCTGCTCCTTCGATACACGTGGAGAGAGACCGTAATAGGGGCCAGCCTTATAAAAGCAAATCTCCGCCCACCATGCAAAGTCTCCACCCACTACAAAAACAAGTCTCCACCCACCACTATCCCTTACCACCTTAACTGGGGGTGGGATTACATTCTAACTGGGAGGTCAGGCTTACATTCCGGGCCCAAAATTCAAAGGCAAGGAAAGAGGTAGGAAGCCAAGGGCAAACAGCTCAGGTTGGGGGTGGGGCAGGGCTTATTCTTTCTGTTACTGCTTAAAAACAGGGTCTGAGAGGGGGAGGATTTTGAAAACAATAATCAAAAATTATTGACCTTTTGAGGAGGCTTAACTTCTGAGAGTTCATCTCTCACAATTTCCCCTTCTCATTTCTTACAATTCGAATAAAGCCTCCTCACAAATATTCCACTTTGCAGATACGGAGGCCCAAAAATAATGATAAACTGCCCATTTAAAGCTTCAGAAGTCTCTTCTCATACCGCTGTCTGACACTCTGGGCATCATCTGGTGAAGTCGTCTTGTCTAAGTGCTGTTCAAGCAGTGTCCAGCAGACTCTCACTTCCCTCTCAACACAATTTTAAATTACCTTGCCAATAACCAGGGCAAATAATGAAAATTAACTTAACCCCTATGTCTTTACCATGACCAGATCAAAACTGGAACTTTGTCCAATTGTCATGTTTCAGGATGCTCAAATTAAAAAATCAGAACCTAGTCCTACACTGTGTATTCCCTCTAGCTTTATACGTTTTCCAATTCATATTCCCCATCAGGAGGATGAGATTCCACTAAGGAATTAATAACACACTCCAATACATAGTAGTTAATTTAAAACCAGTACATATCAAACAACAAAACAATCCCAACTTCTAGTCATGTACAAATAAATAATCCTTAATTAAAATAGATGCTTCTTTCAAGGCATTTACAAGATAAGCCATAAACTGTTCCTCTTTTAACATTAATTGTAACAAACTGAGATAACTTAACATTAACTAAGCATTAACTAAGTAACAGAATAATATCCTCCTTCTACAATCTCCTGGCCTAATATCCCCTAATGATGGGGTAAGGTCCAAGTAGGCCCCTGTCCCTTGCCCCAGAAAGAAAGTGGTTCTCATTTATCTAAGGGCCCCAGCTCTCCATCTTCCTTTGAAAGCCCTGGCCCAGAGCGGAGGAGCCAAGATGGCAGAGTGAAAGCAGTGACTTGCTTGAGCTCTCCTCCAAACCCCTCCAAATACTCATAAAAAATGGCTCTAAACTCATTCTGAAGCAGCAGAACCCACAAAAGACAGAGTGAAACAAATTTCCAGCCCAAGACAACCTGGATGACTGATCAGAAAGGTGTATCGCGCCGGGCTAGGAGCCCAGCGCAGCACAGCGTGGGCGCGCAGGCCGCAGAGAACCTGGAGCAGGCCTCAGAGGACTGAATCTCGGGCTGCTGTGGAGGTTTCCAGACTCCTCAATCCACGAACGCCAAAGGCAACTTAGAAGGTCAGTGGGAAAAGTCTGTGTCTGAGGTGAGAGACAAGCATGTGGTAGGTCCCAGCCCCATTCCCTGAGCCTGGCTCCCAGGTAGCGGCTGCCTCCAGAGCTTCTGGCCCACAAACTGAGGGGGAATTGAGTGGCTGATCAGAGGGCGACTGCAGGGATCTCTTTACTGGTGCTGAGGCAGGATTCCCTTGCTTTGCCCATGCTTGATCTGGGTCACAGTTCTGGGTGGCGGTCCTGGGACAAGGAGGAGCTCTGGTGTGGTGGAGTTTGTAGTGGTGGTAGAGAGCAAATCCTCCTCACAGGTCCAAGATGGAAAAGAGTACTTGTGGTCACTCACAGACCAGAACACAGGCTCTGGTCTTTTTTTTTTTTTCACTTCATCCCAAACCGTTTTATTAAAGGAAAAAAAATGACAACCTGAGAAGACCCTCTTCCATTCACATATCCCACCCATTCCTCTTCTGGTAGGATTTAGGAGGGTGGAGGAACCTTGCATTTCTAGGCTCTAGTAATAACCAAAGAAGGCTTTGAGAAGGCTTTTGTGTCCCTGCTTTCCCAGTGGGTTCCCATTCCAGGCTGTCCCTCACCAGCATCATTGGAATCAGTCCCACAAATTCCAGCCCCTGCCCAGGCCCACACTCCCCTCCCTGTTCCACAGATCCTGTTCTTTAGTTAGTCTCCTCTGCTCCCCCAGAGACAGGTGCACATTCTGCATCTCCTGGGGCAGGACCAATGCTCTTGGCCTTCACTATGTCTTCATAGGGCAACTCTGTGTACTTGCAGGAAGAGTCATGGGCCAGGTGGACCGGGTAGTGGCACTGGTTGGCATAGCACAGCCTGTGGCAGGTCAATATGGCATCGTGACACCATGGCTACCAGATAAATAAGGACATCACTGAGCTCCTCCCCAAACCCATCGTTCTGCTTCAGATCAGGTCCAGGCGCACCATTAGGCTTCCACTGAAAGAGCTCTGCCAGCTTTCGCACTTCCCCAGCTAGGGCCAGAGGAGGTTCCGAAGCTTATGGAACTGGTCCCAGTCTCGTTCAGCTGCAAACTCTGTCTGGAGGTGACAGATGTCCTCCAGCGTGGACTCCAGGCTGCAGCTAACGGGCTATCTAGTCCTGCCGCTGCTGCTGCACCCTCAGGGTTGCTGCCCCCTGGCATGGTGCTGCAGAGTGAAGGGGCAGCTCCGGTGCTGCACAGGACCCACTAACTAAACTAAAGTAAACACCTCGCCCTTGATCATAGCACCTTGGAAGAGGTGAAAATTTTCAGTCCCTAGAAGTATCTCTGAAAACAGCCGCACAAAACCCCCAAAGCTTGGGACAGTACATTCTCCACACTGGAAGCAGACCCCTACCTTAACAAAGAGTTTATAACCCGAGTAATTGGCTGGGATCATGAGCAAGCAGTGCAAAAGGAGTCAGACTGTATTATCTTACTCTGGTAACAAAGAAGATCAAAATATACAACCAGAAGAAGACAACAAAGCCAAAACTCCTACATCTAAAGCCTCCAAGAAAAATATGAATTGGTCCCCGGCCATGGAAGAGCTCAAAAAGGATTTTGAGAAGCAAGTTAGAGAAGTAGAGGAAAAACTGAGAGTGATGCTAAAGGAGACCCAAAAAAATACCGAAGAAAATAACATCTTAAAAAATAGCCTAACCCAGATGGCAAGAGATCCAAAAAGCTAATGAGAAGAAGAATGCCTTAAAAAGCAAAATTGGCCAAATAGAGAAGGAAGTCCAAAAGCTTACTGAAGAAAATACTTCCTTAAAAATCAGAATGGAGAAATTGGAAGCTAGTGACAATTTGAGAAATCAAGGCACTGTAAAACAAATCCAAAAGAATGAAAAATTAGAAAACAATGTGAAATGTCTCATTGGAAAAACAACTGATCTGGAAAATAGGTCCAGGAGAGAGAATTTAAAAATTATTGGACTATCTGAAAGCCATGATCCAAAAAAAAAAGAGCCTAGACATCATCTTTCCAGAAATTATCAAGGAAAACTTCCCTGATATCTTAGAACCAGAAGGCAAAATAGAAATTGAAAGAATCCACTGATCTCCTCCTGAAAGACATCCCCAAAGGAAAACTCCTAGAAAATATTGTAGCCAAATTCCAGAGTTCCCAGGTCAAGGAGAAAATATTGCAAGCAGCCAGAAAGAAACAATTCAAGTATTGTGGAAACACAATCAGGATAACACAAGATTTAGCAGCTTCTACATTAAGGGACCACAGGGCATGGAATACAATATTCCAGAGGGCAAAGGAGATAGGATTACAACCAAAAATCTCCTACCCAGCAAAACTGAGTATAATCCTTCAGGGGAAAAAATGGTCATTCAGTGAAATAGAGGACTTTCAAGCATTCTTGATGAAAAGACCTGAGTTGAACAGAAAATTTGACTTTCAAATACAAGACTCAAGTGGAACCTGATAACTTACAGACTTCCCTGACAAAATAACTTGATGTTAATATGAACCAGAGCCAGATTTTTAGACAAGTTAAAAAGATGTACGTTGCCCCCAAATCTATATGCTGGTGAAAAATCCCTTTCACTCAGTTTCCTCAGTTTCCACTCTGCTTCCCTGTGAATCTGTCTCTGTATTAAAGCATACTGAAAGGGAATAAAATACCATTTTGAAATGAAACGTGTATTTCATTTCATATACATACATAAATAGATTTCGTCTATCTGCATCTCTATATATTTATGTGTGTGCACACTTTTGATTTGTTTTTTTTCTGGAATGATTAGCCAGGAAGAAAACCGAAGCTCAGTAGCCTACAGTTGGCAGACTCCAGACATAATCACCTTTTTTTTTTTTTTTTTTTACAGTTAGGAGTTTCATGATTAGGCCCGTCTCCAGTCTGCAGTGAGGCATGTCTCCCATTCTCCCAGATCTTTCAACAGTCACCAACAGCCATCTCACCGGCTCTGCAGCGGGATGG
Source organism: Phascolarctos cinereus (assembly GCF_003287225.1). Classification (NCBI taxonomy): domain Eukaryota; kingdom Metazoa; phylum Chordata; class Mammalia; order Diprotodontia; family Phascolarctidae; genus Phascolarctos; species Phascolarctos cinereus. The sequence goes on along the minus strand of NW_027555625.1, from coordinate 21,021,902 downwards.
CCGAGGTGGACTCGAGCTAAGCTTGGGGATCCTGGAAACAGCCTGCTGCATTCAGAGCCAGAGGACATGAGTTCGAATTGTGCTCCTGCCACTAACTTCTATGCAAGCTTCGGGGAAGACGCTTTTCCTCTCTGGGCCTCAGTTTCTTTCTCTGTATGAAGAGGGGGAATCGAAAGAGCTGGCGCCTCCTGGGGCAGCAACCAGCACCCCCAGCAACCTCCTGCCAGGCCGAGGCCAGCGCGCCGCGGAGGCGTCTGGGAAATAGAGGACTCGAGACGCGGAGGATTCTGGGCATCGTAGTTCGCGGGCCGTCTGCGCACGCGTGCTTCCTCAGTGAGATGGAGCGCCGGCCGCCTTTGTTGGCTCGTAGCCGGCTCCGCTCGCTTGGAAGGTGAGTCCGGTCCCGCGGGGGTAGTGCGTGTTAGTATAGGTGTGTTCGTGCGTGTGTGTCGTGTATGCAAGCTACGTGTCTCCTCAGGTGTGAGTGCGCTTCTTGTGTGTGCGTGCTGGACGGTGTGCGCGCGCACGTGTGGTTGCCTGAGCGGGGACGCGCCCGGGAAGGCGGGGGCCCAGAGCCGAGCTGGCGCATGCGCAGCTGTGGCAGTGATGAGCTGCTGAATCTCTTTCCCCGGCGTGGGCAGCCGGAGCCCCTCGTACGTGGTTCCTACTGTAGAGCACATGGAGCCACCCACGTGATCTGGCGGCAAGAGCTTTGGGGTTGCCGCTGGGGATACAGTAATACATAGCGTATGCAGAGTGCCATGGGCAGACAAATGTGTTAAGTTGTTCCAATGTTTCCTCATCTGGCCCTGGGAGATGATTTCAATTCTTCCTCTATCAATGAAATTTCCTTTGGTCAAACATTTAAAGAACAATTAAATTCAACACTATAAAGACTATTTGGGAAAATAGGCAAAGGAGCCTTACCAAATTCTTTTTATGATACAAATATGGTGCTGATACCTAAACCAGGAAGAGTCAAAACAGAGAAAGAAAATTATAGACCAATTTCCCTAATGAATATAGATGCAAAAATTTTAAATAAAATATTAGCAAATACAGCAACTTATCACGAGAATAATACCCTACAACCAGGTAGGATTTATACCAGGAATGCAGGGCTGGTTCAGTATTAGGAAAACTGTCAGCATAATTGATCAAATCAATAACAAAACTAACAGAAACCACATGATCATCTCAATAGATGCAGAAAAAAGCTTTTCACAAAATACAACACCCTTTCCTATTAAAAAACACTAGAGAGCATAGGACTACATGGAGTCTTCCTTAAAACGAGAAGGAACATCTACCTAAAACCTTCAGCAAGCATTCTGTGTAATGACAATAGGCTAGAAGCATTCCCAATAAGATCAGGGGTGAAACAAGGATGTCCATTATCATCACTGTTGTTCAATATGGTACTAGAAAAGTTAGCTTTAGGGGCAACTAGGTGGCTCAGAGGATAGAGCACCACCCCTGAAGTCAGGAGGACCTGAGTTCAAATCTAGTCTCAGACCAAACACTTGACACTTACTAGCTCTGTGACCCTGGGCAAGTCACTTAACCCTAATTGCCTAAAAAACAAAGTTAGCTTTAGCAATAAAAGAAGAAAAAGAAATTGAAGATATTAGAATAGGCAAAGAAGAAACAAAGCTATCACTCTTTGCAGATGATATGATGATGTACTTAGAGAATCAAGTAAAAAACTACTTGAAATAATAAGCAACTTTAGCAAAGTTGCAGGTTATAAAATAAACCCACATAAATCATTGGCATTTCTGTATATTACCAACAAAGCCAAACAGCAAGAAATAGAAAGAGAAATTCCATTTAAAGTTACTATAGACATTATAAAATATTTAGGAGTCTACCTGCCTAAACAAACCCAGGAACTATATGAGCACAATTACAAAACACTTCACACAAATAAAGTCAGATCTAAACAATTGGAAAAACGTCAGTTGCTCATGGGCAGGCCAAGCTAATACAATAAAAATGACAATTCTACCTAAGTTAATTTACTTATTCAATGTCCTACCAATCAAACTGCCAAAAATCATTTTATAGAGCTAGAAGAAAATAGTAACAAGATTCATTTGAAAGAACAGAAGGTCCAGAATATCAAGGGAACTAATGAAAAGAAATGCTAGGGAAGGTGGCCTAGCTGTTCCAGATCTTAAATTGTATTATAAAGCAGCAATCATCAAAACTACTTGGTACTGGCTAAGAAATAGGGAGGTGGATCAGTGGAGTAGGTTAGGTATGCAAGACACAGTAGTCAATGACTATAGTAATCTATTGTTTGATAAACCCAAAGGCTCCAGCTTCGGGGATAAAAACTCAATATTTGACAAAAATTGCTGGGAAAACTGGAAAAGAGTATGGCAGAAAGTAGGCATAGACCAAAATCTTACACCATATACCAAAATAAAGTCAAAATGGGTACACAATTTAGATATAAAGGCTGATACTATAAGCAAATTGGGAGAGCAAGGAACAGTTTACCTGTCGATTTATGGAGAACAGAAGAATTCATGACCAAACAAGAAATAGAGAGCATTACGAAATGCAAAATGGATAATTTTGACTACATTAAATTGAAAAGTTTTTGCACGAACAAAGCCAATGCAAACAAGATTAGGGGGGAAGCAGAAAGCTGGGAAAGAATTTTTACGAGTGTCTCTGATAAAGGCCTCATTTCTGAAATATATAGAGAACTAAATCAAATTTCTAAGAATACAAGTTATTCCCCAATTGATAAATGGTCAAAGGATATAAACAGGAAATTGTCAGATGAAGAAATTAAAGCTGTCTATAGTCACATGAAAAAATGCTCTAAATCACTGTTGTTTAGAGAAATGCAAATCAGAATAACTCTGAGGTACCACATCACACCTATCAGATTGGCCAACATGACAAAACAGGAAAATGATAAATGTTGGAGAAGATGTGGGAAAATGGAACACTAATGCATTGTTGGTGGAGTTGTGAAATGATCCAGTCATTTTGGAGAGCAATTTGGAACTATGCCCAAAGGGCTATAAAAATGTGGATACTCTTTGATCCAGCAATAGCACTTCTAGAGCTGTATCCCAAAGAGATCATACAAATGGGGAAAGGACTCATATGTACAAAAATATTTATAGCAGCTCTTTCTGTGGTGGCAAAGAATTGAAAATTGAGGGGATGCCCATCAATTGGGGAATGACTGAACAAGTTGTGATCTATGAATGTAATGGAATACTATTGTGCTATAAGGAATGATGAGCAGATGGACTTCAGAAAAACCTCGAAAGACTTGTATGGACTGATGCTAAGTGAAGTGAGCAAAACCAGGGGAACATTGTACACACTAATAGACATGTCGTGTGATGACTAACTTTCACAGACTTAGCCCTTCTCAGCAATGCAAAGATCTCCAAAAATCTCATGATGGAAAATGCTATCCACATCCAAAGAAAGAATTATGGCATTTGAATGCAGATCGAAGTATGCTATTTGCTCTTCTTTTTTTCCTTCTGTTTTGTTTTGTTTCCTCTTTCTTGTGGTTCCTCCTATTGGTTCTAATTCTTCCTTACAACATCACCAATGTGAAAATGTTTAATAGGAATACATATGTAGAGCCTATATCAGATTGTATTCCATCTTGGAGAGGGAGTTGGAGAGGGAGGGGGGAAAATTTAAAACTCAAAAACTTATGGAAGGGATTGTTCAAAACTAAAAATAAATTAATTTTTAAAAGATTTGCAAAAAATAATAATAATTCAAGAGTGAGGTAATAAGGGCGTTAATTAGGGTAGTAGCAAAGAGCATTTCCTAAAATGTTATCCCCTCATGATCCCAGATAGCCTTCTCTGGCATAGCTAAGTGGAACAGTGAATCGAATACAGATTTCCTACAGGGGTAGGAAAGACAAGAATTGAAATCCTGCTTTAGATAATTACTAGCTATGTGAAGACAGAGAATTCATTTGACTTCTCTACACTTGTTTACATATAAATATATATATATGTATATGTATATATACATGTGTGTATGTATACATATACACACATATCTGTATACATGTATAGACATATAGACATATACACCTGCATATACACATATTTATGTAACTATAGGTGTATATACACATACATATATACACACACACAGAGACACATAGAGTAGCATCTACCTCCTAGGGTTGTCATGAGAGTCCAGTGAGTTAATATATGCAAAGCACCTTGCAAACCTTAAAGTGCTATATAAATATTATCTATTGGGGCACTGTCATTCCCCTCTCAGTCTACTTAACCTTTGTTTTTGGTCATTCTTCTTACCACCTGGTCTTTTCATTGTATTTAGTCATGTTAACTTTGGTAGATACACCACTCTCTTTTCTCACTCTTCCTCTTATACTGCCATCCTTCATATGTGAGAAATGGCAAATTTATATATTCCCTGTAATTTTTCTATTTACTTTCATTACCTTCTCAGTACAACTTCTCAGTTTTCCTAGCATAGAGAAGATCTGGTACGTTTATTTAAAAAAAAAATTCTTTGCAATCATATTTAAGGTGCTATTTTGAAAACTAAGACATCATCTCAGATTTTGGTGATGGAAATATTTACACAGGATGTTCCCTGTACTCTAAAAGTTTGGAGTACTTTGATTAACAAAATAACAAGGAAACCAGGAGAGACATTGGAGATAAGCAATAGTCATCCCAAAAATATTCTCACTAAAGAAAGAGGTCACCAGTATAGTCATTTTTGAAAAAAAAATTAGTTTGACACCAATTTTTGCTATGTAACAGAAAGTTCTTTTAGAAAAGAGATTACATAGATTTCTTATACACAGAAAAACTTCAAATAGAATTCAGACATTAAATATTAGGGAAAGACAAGAGGGAAGACTTAATAAATGCAGTGAATATGGAAAAAATCTTTAGTGACTGCTCAGCCTTTACTCAACATTATATAATTCATTCTGAGAAAGAAACTCTACAAATGTTATGATAGTGGAAAAACTTTTAGCCAGAGCTCATCCACTGATAATCATCAGAGAATTCATGCTGGAGAGAAATCTTATGTGTGTAATGAATATGTGAAAGCATTTATTCAGTGACCCCCTTACTGAACATCTGTGCATTTTTACTGAAGAAAAACCTATGAATGTTTTAAACAGGGGAAATGTTCATTTGCAAGATATCTTATTGAACATTAGTTCATTCACACTGAAGAGAACCCCTCTAAATATAATGAATGTGGGAAAATCTTGAGCCAGAGGTGATTTCTGTCCAAGCATCAGGGAAAGAAAGCCCTATGAATTTAATGACTGTGTGAAGTCATTCGTGTTTACCTAGGTTCTCATCAAATATCTGATAACTTGTGTTGTAGGATGCCACTGGAAATATCATTATTATGGGTAAAGCTCAATCAGACTTTTAAAACACTTTGGCAAATTACCCAAGAGTAAAGGCAGCACAGATTGCCAACAGCTATGATGTTGTTTGGGGTTGAAAAAGGTAAACACTTTCCATCCTCTCTCCCTTACAACCCCTCCCCCCATATCCTGCTCTCCTACAAAACATTGTCATCATAGGACCCTTAGGCCATGGCACTAGTGGCCAAGTAGAGAGCTTTATGAGTGCTAGTGAACGTGGATGGCATGCTGGCTGATTTTGAAGGCATTCTCCTATTAAGCTTTTGTCTCCCCTTCTCTCACAAGCCATATGTGGCACTAAAGAAATATTAGGTTTTTCAGTCTGGGAACACTATGGAGCCCTACAGCCCAATTTAGCAGACAAAGTTTCATACGCATATGATGCACCTAGGCTTTTCGTAAGGCTGGAGGCTGTTCCAGGAATCTTAGAAGCCACATACAGGAAATTAAGTACATGAAGGAATCTAAAGTTTTCATTTGTACAAGCCCACTACTGTATTACTAAGAAGGTCAGGGGGAATCCAGAGTAGGAGCACATCTTGTTCACTTGCTACCACAACTAACACCTCTCAGAAAGAAACTTCATTTCTAAAGTGACAATTGGAAAGAGATCTCAGGTAGGTAGCAAGCAAAACGTCAGTCTCAGACAGGACTGAAAAGGCACCTGCTGTAGGAACAAGTGGAGATCAAAGATTTCTAAGCCTCATAAGCCCAAAGAGAGAAGACTGACTTCAAACAGAAAGGATAAGGGAGTATAGCTGAGGGAAGCTTAAGTAGACCTTTGGTCCAGATCATCTCCATCGTTAGCACAGATCCAACCATCAGACATCTCCAGAAATATCATAGTAGCACCAGAGGACTGTGGGTGAGAGTTAATAAAACCTTTTCACTTTGAAAAATTAATACCATTGTCATAGTAGTGGAGTCATTCAAATCTCAGGGAGTTGTGCTTCAGTGAAATACGGAATAGCTGCCAAATGCTAGAAGTGTTACAGAGTGGAAAACACTAAACTGTTGAATTGTGACATGTTGCTCATCAATCTCTTTATTCTCTTTGAACATCTCCACTTTGCATCAGCCATCACTCCCTTTTGTCACCTTTCTTCCTGCCAGATTGTAAAACCATTTATATGATATGTCAAATGCACATATTCCTTGTAGACATTCTTTTGAGTTATGTTATCTTCTCATTTACCTTTTCCCCAGCATTGGAAAAATCTGCCAACTGTATTTTTTCTTGGTTTGTTTCTCAGAGTGGAACACTAGGCCTGAGGCTAATAAATCAACTCCAAAAGAGTAAATTTCTGAAGAAAGATCATCAGATGGTAGTAATGGAATCACAGGATAGTCCCTCTGACTCCACTTTAAGAGAAACCCAGGAATGTGATGCTTGGTTAAAGAAGCAACTGGTAAACGAAGAGATGGATCTGAGGCAAGCAACAGTCCTCCACAGTGAAATTCCTGGAGAAAGAGGTCATGAATGTAGTCAGTTTGGGAGAAAATATAGTCTGAAGTCAACCCTTGTTACAACACAGAAAGTTCCTATAGAAAAAACACTATATAAATGTGATATACATGGAAAGAACTTCAAACAGAATTCAGATATAATTAAACATCAGGGAAATACAGAGAAGAAAACATATAAATGTAATGAATGTGAAAAAGTTTATAATGACCACTCAACCCTTACTCAGCATTATATAATTCATACTGGAGAGAGACCCTACAAATGTAATGATTGTGGAAAAGCATTCAGTCGGAGCTCATCCCTTAATAAGCATCAGAGGATACATACTGGAGAAAAACCCTATGAGTGTAATGAATGTGGGAAAGCCTTTCTTCAGAGCACGCACTTTATTCAACATCAGAGAATTCATACAGGAGAGAAACCTTATGGGTGTAATGAATGTGGGAAATCCTTCAGTCAAAGCTCCTATCTCAATCAACACCAGAGAATTCATACTGGAGAGAAACCCTATGAATGTAATGATTGTGGTAAAATGTTCAGCCGGAGTGCACACCTTACTCAACATCAGAGAATTCATACTGGAGAGAAACCATTCAAATGTGATGAATGTGGAAGAGCCTTTAGTCGCAACTCCTCCCTTTTTGAACATCAGAAAATTCATACTGGAGAGAAACCCTATGAGTGTAATGAATGTGGCAAGGCCTTCAGCCAGAGCACACTCCTTACTCAACATCACAGAATTCATACTAATGATAAATCATATAAATGTAGTGAATGTGGGAAAGCCTTCAGCCGGAGTTCATGCCTTTCTAAACACCAGAGAATCCACACTGGAGAGAAACCTTATAATTGCAATGAATGTGGGAAAGCTTTTAGCCAAAGCTCATGCCTTTCTAAACATCAGAGAATTCATACTGGAGAGAAACCCTATGGATGTGATATATGTGGGAAAGCTTTTAGTCAGAGCACACACCTTACTGAACACCAGCTTATTCACACTGGAGAAAAACCTTATGAATGTGTTAAATGTAGAAAAACGTTTAGTCGTAAGTCATCTCTTCTTGAACATCAGTTTATTCACACTGGAGAAAAACCTTATGAATGCATTAAATGTGAGAAAACATTTAGCCGAAAATCATCTCTTATTGAGCATCAGTTTATTCACACTGGAGAGAAACCCTATAAATGTAATGAATGTGGGAAAACCTTTAGCCAGAGATCATGCCTTTCTAAACATCAGAGAAGTCATACTGAAGGAAAGCACTGTGAACTTAATGATTCATGAAATCATTGATGTGAACTAGAATCTCATAAAATTTCAGTTAATTCATATTTGGGAATAACATTGGGAATCCAGAGACTGGGGAAAGCTAAGTTAGACTTGTCATTTTGCTAAATACCTGAGAGTCCAAGCAACAGGTTTTTTTTGGTTTGTTTTGTTTTTTTACCAACTGTGCTGTTGTATAGGGATTTGAAAAAAGACAAAAGTGTTTCTATAAAACATTAGCTTTCATTTCATGGTTAGTCATTCAAATCTTATTGAGCAGAATGCTCCAAAACGCAAAATAGTGACAACTAAATACCAACCTTTCTAATAGCAAAAACAAACAAATAAATAAATAAAACATTTTTAATTTTAAACAAACTAATGAAACGTGAAGAAAGCCCTTTATAGTGAAACAAATATTAAATACATTCAAGTTTGTGTCCAAATATATTTGTATGTCTATCTGCTTATCCTCTCTAGCACCAAAGCCTGTCCATAGCTTTTATATATATACCCATTCAACTTAAAAATAAGTAAACCAACTCATTCTGAGCCTATCTTTGGATTCAGAACTGTGGCCCTTTGTTTTGTATAAGTTCTTGTCCATTATTCCAATCGCACCTTCTAAGCATTATTTTAAGCCATGCAAGGCTCAGGATACCCTCATTTGTTCCATGTGAATCCTAACTCATAGCATTCAACGTTTCCCCATAATTTCTTGCTTTTGCTAAAAGGATCATTCCTTACTTTTCCCTCCTTTCCTCATTTTTTACACATAATGAGATGGCTTGAAGCATTACAGAGCAGAAAATTAAACAGTTACATTAAATTGTCCATGTTAATGACTCACATTTCTCTGATTCTTGAAGTTTTGCACAGTCTTTCTTTACCCCTGTCAGGACATACATTATTGCTACTCACAAGAGTGGTGTTCCATACACTTGCCCCAATAATTACAGAAGACCTGGACTTCTGAGTTGAATCAGTCAGAGGTATGAGCAAGGCCTGGATGTTTCTATTGAGTCGGTCATCCCACCTCATTCAAAATGAATACCTTAACCAGGTGAGAACACATTAATCAGTCAAGGGCATTTGATTATGTCTGGAAAGTCACTTCATAGGAGTCAAGGCCCCTGGATACAATAAATCCATACTGCACAGAAGTATTGGGGCTGGCTGAGGAGACTCAGTGATGCCCTGTGAATCTTATATAAAAGAGCAGACCAGTTTCAACCCAGAATTTGAGTGTCTGGAAATATAGAGAAGAGAAGAGTTCCCCAAGTCCCTGAGAAAGAATCATTGAGGGAAGGGGGTAGAGAGTGAAGGAGAAGATCTTCTGTTACCTTCCCTCCTCCATGACTTAACAAGAGGAAGACCTTGTGAACTTTGAGAGGTTGGAGGATGTGGGCATTCCATCAGAGAAAACCAATAACTGATGGTAGTGTCTGCTTTGGAGACAACCACAAACTATACTAGCTTCAGGACTCTATAAGAAGCCCAGCAGAAAGCTATGCCATTCTTACAAAGGAACCTCCTGAAGCCACACAAAGGGGAGAAAAGTACTTCCAGGAAAGTGACTCCAGACCTGTGAGATTTCCCTTTTCTGTGTCGTGTATTCTTGCTCCATTTTCCCTGGTTCCATATGTGCTTGTGATAGTGTACCCCCACTCAGAGGGGATGTTTTGTACCAACTGTTTTTAATAGACCACTTTGGTAAATACCTATTTCTAAGAGCTAATTAAGTTTGGCCAATAACCAATGGAAAGCTACTGGTGGAGGCTTGAGCTCTACCAGAGGAACACACCAGCAGCACTTCCCAACCCTTCAGTATGTCTTAGAATTCTTAGTGGAGCAGCTGCCCTCTAGAGACCAGCCCACCAGTGGGAGTGGGAGTTTGCAACATGTGCAACAATTCCCATTTTACAGCTCTGTAGAATTGAGATGTAACTAAAGTCACACAGATAATGTCAACGAGCGAATCTTTAAATTTCAAAACTGAAAATAACTAAAAAGAAAAGGATTTGTGTTCACAAAAGGTGGCTTTTGAAATTGTTGAGATATTTGAAATACTTAGAAATTCTAGGAAGCCCAGAAGATTCTGGAAAGCAGATGAATTAAAAGGACAAAGAATAGTCCATTATATGGGAGTGCTTCCTATTAAAGAGTTGGATTATAGATGGACCCCTCCCTCTGTATGGAGTTAAAACATTTTGACCCAGAGGCACAAATCTCAGTCCAAATCCTTTGGTTTTTCCCAGACCTCCCCCAGGCTCCTTAAAAGGACCTCCAAATGACTGAAGCTGCTTCTTGATAAAAGAGTTTACATGCCTTCCAGTACCTCATGTCTATTATTCAAGGGCCTCATTCCTTGGTTGATGAATTTTTCACAGGGGTGCTGCTCAGAAATCCTGCGAACTGTGCCAGGATATTGCAGCTAGTCTCTTCCCCTACCCTCCCACCCCCTTTCTGTTTGGAAGCAAATATTTTGAGGACAGGTCTCTTCACTCAGATATCTCCTATTTGGGTTTTCATATGACAGTCTTTTCTCTGGTTGTGCCCTTAGTGGTTGAAATCACACCACTACTTTCACCTTGTCTGTCTTCAGCTTTGCGTGCTTAGACACTGGTTTGAGTACATATTTAAGCTAAGGCTATGTATTTAACTTCTTTACGAAAGGACCTCAATAAAATGTTGAAACTCATTTTGATCATTTTGGTCTTAGTTATTTAATGTTGTTGTTCAGTACTTCAGTTGGGTCCAACTCTTCATGAACTATACTGTCCATGAGGTTTAGTTGGCAAAAATACTAGAGTGGTTTGCCATTTCTTTCTCCAGCAGATAAAGGCAAACAGAGGTTAAGTGACTTGGTCACACAGACAGTAGGTGTCTGAGGTTAGATTTGAGCTTAGGTCTTCATGACTCCAGTCCCAGAGCTCTATCCTCTGAGCCATCTAGCTGCCTCTATTTATTTAATGTAGGCGGGAAGTTTTTTCTCAGCATTTTACTATCTCACGTCTCAAATTTTGGTAGATCATATAGCTTAAAATACATATTGTTTTACTGATCCACTGTTAATAAAAAAGGGATTAATTTGGCTTTAATGTAATGAACTACATTGTTTTCAAAATTTATCCAGTTTTTCAAGTTATACAATAATGGGAAGTCTGAATGGCCTTTGCAATTTTGGAAAACTACTTCTAGACCCCATTTTAGTATAAACGTATTGCAAGAACTGAAGAAGATGGGGTGTTATGGTTGCATATCCCAGCTATTAATCTCCCAACTCTAAAGGAAATTTCTAATACTATTCACTTGTCACATCACTGAAGTTATCTACTGTGGAATATAGTTTATGAAAACCTGCTTATTCCTTCACCCCTATTAAGGATGTTCTTGATAATTATGTATGTTATTCTCACAAAAGGTATTAGATGATATTCCTTTCAGCCAGATGGATATTCAAGGGGTGCTACATCAGTCCTGGGAGTTTCCAGGTTGGTAGATGGTTTGGCAGCTTCTAAGATGCTTTCCTAGCTTTCCTTTTTTTGTATAAAAAAAGGCCAATCTCTGATGTCTGTTAGAAATGTTCCCTCCTTTTCAGCAGTTCCAGGATTGTGATTGGTAAAGAGCAAGGTGGTTACCTATTTGCTTGACTTACTGAGTTATACTTTGGAATTTTTGAGTACAGTAATTGTAGAAAGGGATGGGAATATAAGATTTCAATATTGCCCAATCTATTCAAAACTGTCTAACAAAGGAGGAATAGAGAGTATTAAATATAATATCAGGTGCTGTTGGGGCAATTTAGTTCCAAATGGATACATTTATTAAGTTATAACTGGGGAAATGAGAAGATTTACCCTGGTTTTAAAGATGAAATCAAAAGAAAGTGAGGAGTAATTAAAACTGCATAGGTGCATGAGGGGATAGTAGCTGATGAATACAGCCATTCATCTTTCTAGGGACTTCTTGCCTCTAAATTCGTTGGCCAGTGCCAGAAGAATAACCTTGGGTTGTTCTCTCAAGTGGAAGTCAAAGACTTTTTTTTATTAAGGTCCGGAATTATAGGATTCCCCCCCCCCTTAGATTCTACATTTAAAAATGGTAACTCAGATTCTATAGAGTAGAGAGAAATAAACTTCCAAGACACAAAAAAGTGTAACATGGGGGAAGAGATGAGTGGGTAGTGATAGTAATACCAAAAAAAAGTCAGCAAAGAAAGAAGAGCAGCAATGAAACTTTTTTTTAAAATGCATAGAGAGCAAAAATAAGTTCATAAGGGGATCCAGATAAACAGGGCGGTGTTGGAGCTATGGAATTAAATTTACAAATCAGAATCCAACAATATATTGTTCATGAGAAACACACTTGAAACATCAAAGATTCAAAGACAGTTAAAATAAGGTCCTGTGGCAAAATCTATTATGCTTTAGCTGAAGTAAAAAAACCAAACAGTAGTAATCATGATATCAGACAAGAAACAGCAAAGATAGATGATTCCAAGATATGAGCAAAGAAACTACATTATGCTGAAAGACAAGAGAAAATTAATTAGAAGACATAGACAATGAATTAATGTCAATATTTACCTTTCTTTTTTTTAATAGTCATTTTTTGTAGTTTTGAGTTCCAAATTCTCTCCCTCCTTCTAGCTCCTCTCCCACCCATTGAGAAGGCAAGCAATATGATGCCTATTATATGTGTGTTGTTATTAAGTCATTCAGTCATATCTGAGTCTTTGTGACCCCATGGACCATAGCAAACCAGTCCTTTCTGTCTCCTACTATGTCTTGAACTCTGTCCAAGTTCATGTTCATTGTTTCCATGCCACTATCTATCTAATCTCATCCTCTGCTGTCTCTTTTTCCTTTTCTCTTCAATCTTTCCCAACATCAAGGTCTTTTCCAGTGAATCCTGTCTTCTCATTATGTGGCCAAAGTATTTAAGCTTCAACTTCAGTATTTGACCTTTCAGTAAGATAGCCTGAATTAATTTCTTTAAGTATTGGTTGATTGTACATGTGAAGTAATGAAAATATTAGTTCCATATTAGCCAAGTTGCCAAAAATAAAGTGAAAAAAACACTTCAGTATGCATTCAGAGTTTCCCAGTTTCTTTCTCTCTCTCTCTCTCTCTCTCTCTCTCTCTCTCTCTCTCTCTCTCTCTCTCTCTCTCTCTCAGGTGAAAAACATTTTTTATTGTGAGATCTTTGGAATTATTGCCGGTCACTGTATTAATAAGAGTAGCTAAGTCTTTCACAGTTGATCGTTGTAACAATATTGCTGCTTAACATTTTTCCAATGAATGGCATAGTATCTAAATATTTAAAAGGAAAGCTAAATGAATTATAAACAGTAAGCCTGTAATAGTGGAGGGTTAGGGTTAATGTATCCCTTTCAGATCTAGATAAATCTAAACAAAAGTTTAAAAAATTATCAAGGAGAAGACAGTTTGGAAATGTGACCCAAAAATGATGAAACAGTGCATACCTTTTGACTCAGAATGCTTATGACCAAAAGGGATGAAAGAGTGAGGAAAAGGACATGTATGTACAAAAATATTTATGGCAGCTCCTTTTATGAGGACAGAGACTAGAAAGTAAGGAGATGCTCATCAATTGGGGAATGGCTTAACAAATTATAGTACAAGAATTCAGTGGAATACTATTTTGCTGCAAAAAAAAATTATGAAAGGGCCAGTGATTCAGTCAATAAACATTAAGCACCTATTATGTACCAGGCACTGTACTAAACCTGGGGATACAAAGGCAAATAATAGACTTTGCTGTCAAGGAGCTCACAATCAAATGGGAAACAACATACAAACAACAATGTACAAACAAGATATATACAAAATAAATTGGACAGAAAAGAGGGAAGGCACTCGCATTAAGTGGGATCAGGAAAAGCTTCTTGTAGAAGCTGGAGTTTTAGCTAGGACTTCAAGGAAGCCAGGAGAGAGAGATGAGAAGTAAGAGCATTCCAGGCATGAGAGAATGTATGTATATGTAAATGTCTACATGTGTATCCATATACATTCTGTGTGTATACATATGTTTGTATGTATATGCACATACATACACTTATATCTATGGGTCTGTGTGTGTATGTATTTTTTCTGAGGGACAAACTATAGCTTGTCCATCTAAATCCATATCATAATCTAGATAGTAGGCATTCTTTATGCTTCCTGTGTGGAAGATCAAGTCAGACCCTTTTGAGTGGTTATGGCTCCCATCCAGAAGACTCTGCAATTTTGTGGGATGTTCTGAACTGCACATGATTCAGACCAGTCCCCCTGGTAGTATATGTTGGATAGGACCAAAATGAGACACTCAGAGGTCATTCAACAGTTAACAAAAAAGAGTGTTGCTTAGCCATAGAGAAGAAGGATATTTAACAAGGATTTGCTTTGAGGACACCGCGAGTTGATTCAGCTGAGCAGAGCTCCCACCATTTTTCACCACCCAAGTATTAGAGTATGCCTGGAGCTTGGCTGTTTTATACTTAGGCACACAGGGAAGTGATGTCAACAGCCTAAGCCCTTGGTCCCTGATCCAATCAAGTCTTGAGGATGGTTTCAATATCTTTTACAGAAATACTAGATGAACTTCATGGAAGAAGAGATCAACCTATTTTTATTCCTGCCACATGAGACTTGATGCAACCAACACAATGTTATCCACAAAGAGTAGTATCTGAAGGACCTCATATCTATCACAGGAGTCCTTAACCTTTTTGTGTGTGAAGGACTCCATTGACATTTGGGTGAAGCCCATGGATGGAACCCTTCTCAGAATAACTTTTTAAATGTATGCAATATACCAGGTTACAAAGAAACCAATTATATTGAAATACAGCTCCCAAAATATTTTTAAAAGTTCATGAACTCCAAGTTAAGAACCCCTGATCTCCAGGGAATCTCTCTTCAGTTTAAACACGGTGCTGGATCTCATCCATGACAGTTCTGAATACTTTTAACAAGCAAAAGGCCCCTGCTTTATGCCTTGTCCAATATGAATTACCACCGGGTTCTTGAAAAGTTTTTTTTTTACTTCTGTTATAAATTTCGAGGAGTCTTATGACATATGTGTGGGAGAAACCTTGCTAGAGGTAGCATTTTGCTCAGTAGAATTAGATGCCATCTTACAGTCAAGTAACAATAGACATGGTAGGATGGTGTGTTCTGTGCTAAAAAGTATGAGCAGTATCACCTATTAAACAGAGAAAAAAAGTAGAAAGTTAAATCATTTTAAAGAAAGCTTAAAGAGACACTCAACTAAGCAGTCATCCAAAGGATATTTGGGATGAAACTGGACAGACACATAAAATTTAGAAAAGATCTGTAAGGACTTTTACAACAAACTCTTTTCACTCTCAAGGACAGTACAATCACCATGCTTGGGCTCCAGCATCTTTCCCTGTGTGAGCTTACAGAGAAGGTAGAAATGGTACTAAAGAGAGCAGAGATGAAAAGAGCAGCTGTAAACGGAAAATGTCTGTGATGGAAAGAATATAGAAACACATTGAGAAATTGATTAGCAAGATACTCAAATGAGAAGACACCAAAGATATGGATAAAAATATCAGATCTTAATATAGTTTACAGTGAACGAGAAAGTATCAATAACTACTGAAATATATGCCTATTTTCCCATCTGTAAACAATTTATGAGAAAAAGATAAACATGCAGCAAGGAAATCCTTGATTAGAGTGGACAGAAGACTTAATGATACTCACCTGGATACAGCAGTCATCTAAATCAAGCGTCCAACAACTATGGCCCCTGAGCCAAATCTAGCCCATTGCCTATTTTTCCATGGTCCACAAGCTAAGAATGGTTTGGGTTTTTTCACATTTTAAAATTAAGATTTTAAATAAATTTTTAAATATTTAACTAAATTATAATTAAATAATTTAAAAACTTTCGATATTTTAAAATGAAGTTACTTTAAAATGTAAAAACTATTCTTAGTTCATGAACCATAAAAAACCAAAGAGTGGATTTGGCTCCCAAGCTGTAATTTACTGACCTCTGGTCTAAATAATCCAATAAAAACAGAATAATTCAGGAATGGCTGAAAGGAGATGCCAATGTGATCCAGTGTATTACAAGAAACACAGAAAATTGTTTAGTTAGCCACTATTGAACAGCAAGTGATTTAAGTGTTAATTTATTACTCCCAAACAAATAGAAATGCATTTGTCTTCTAAGGGCTTGAGACAAATCTTAACATCGGTTTGTATTTTGGTGGCACTTTAAGTGTGATCAAGCTCTTTCATCACAACCACCCTGCAAAGATTGCCGTTGTTGATGTTAAATCTTTTCAAGTCATGTCTGATTCTCCATGACTCCACTTGGGGTTTTCTTGACAGAGATACTGGAGTAGTTTTCCATGACCCTCTCCAGCTCATTTTACAGATGAGGAACTGAGGCAAACAGGGTGAAGTGACTTGCCCAGGGTCACATAGCTAGTAAGTGTCTGAGGTCGAATTTGAACTCAGGTCCTCTTGACTCCAGGGCTGGTTTAGTATCCTCAATTCACAGATGAGGAACCTCAGTGTCAGAGAGTGGAAGTGATTTATTTTCAGTCACAGAGCTAGCAGAGTTGACCTGCAACTCAGATGTTCTTACTCCCAAAACTGTGTTGTGTCTGCTACATTATAGTCTTTCCTCGAAGACAGAGTACATCTTCATGAATCTCCACTAATAACGAATCACGAAGTTAGACTGCCTCTATAACCCCAGTGCCCATCAGAGGTCATTTACATCTCAAGCTGTTCAAGGCAGCACCATCTTTCCAATCACCTCTTCACTCTCCCTCACTTCTCATATCCCACCTGATGCCAAATGTCCATCCTTCTTCCATCTCTTCTCCCACAACCATCAGCCTGCTTTAGGTTTTCATCACCTCTCAGGCTAGACTGCTGCAGTGGCCTCCTACTGGTCTCCCTGTCTCCAGATTCCCCCACCCCCTAACTCATCCTCCTGACACACAAGGATTTGTCTTGCTTTTTGTTTCCCCACTGTTCTCCACAATGGCTATGTCCATATTCATTTATGGGACTGAAGACTGCAGGTTCAGCTGCCTTGTCATTTCCAAAAAGCCATTTCAAACTATATCTTCTACATAAATCTGACTCCCTTCAAGATGGGATGTGAAGGGTGGGGAGCCCTTCCAGGAGGCCACCCTTGAGATAACTGGGGAATGATGAACAGTAGCCACACAAGGCCCAAGCCTTTGGACTAAGGACCAAGCACAAGGGTAAAATCTTTCTCCATCACCCTAAAATCCAGTCCCTCCAGGCTGCTTTGAAGGGAAACTGAGTCCTGAAAAGATTTCCCCCTAGCAGAACTTAGCTTAAACTACCAGGATGGAAGGTCCCTAAAGCTGGAGGGCCTAAAATAGTTTATCACAATTATCTTCAAGATAAGACATGGAGCCTGCAGCTTTAGTAAATACCCCTGACAAAAAGCTAATTGTTGGGTTAATTTATAACAACTGTTCACCTTTAGGGTGATGCCCACTAAAGGGAGCTCATGAGCTATGGCATTAGACTTTCCCATCCCCCCCACTCCCTCAGGGTCCTCTGTAACCCGGGGAAGATGTGGTAGCTGAACTCTGGGGACTAGACCTCCCACACTGAGGAGTTGGGAGAATAGCTCCAAAATATATGATACATGGGCACGCAGGACAGTTTTTTGCAAAACCATGGAGGTGGGAGATACAATGACTTGTACTGGGAATAGCAAGTCAACCAGATTGGCTGGAATGTAGAGTATGTGAAAGAGAAAATAAGAAATCAGTCTGTAAAAATAGGTTGGTGCCAGCTTGTGAAGGGCTTTAAATGCCAAGCGGAGGAATTTATATTTTACTCTGATCAGTAGGGAACCACTGAAACTTCTTGAACAGACAGGTGATTTGGTCAGTCCTGTGCTGTAGGAATAATGGTAATAATTAGCATGTATATAGTACTTGAAGTGTTGGAAAATGCTTTACAAAGATTATCTCATTTTATCCTCACAGCAATCATGGGAGGAAGGGAGATGCTGTTACTACCCCCATTTTACAGATGGGAGCACTGAGACTAAAGTGAAGTGACTCACCCAGGTTCATAAACCTAGCAAGTGCCTGGGGCCATATTTGAACTCAGGTCTTCTTAACCTCTGTCCACTGCCCTAAAGTTCTGGGTTCAGAGAGCGCCCCTAAACTGTCCCTAGAAAAGATCCCCTCAGGCTCTCACATCATCCCACCCCTCCCACCACCTTCTCTAGAATAGACCGGAGTCATATACCTCCTTCTGCTCCTACCTGCTCATGCCCTCAGAGACACTGTCACCACTTGACAACTGCTTTGCAATCCCCCAGAGCATTGTCCTTCCTTTCCCATCAAATTGTGTGCCTGGCTTATAGCATTCTCTCCTTAACATCTTCTGCTCTCATACAACGGGACTTTCTCACATATATGTATGTGTGCATGTGTGTGTGTATATGTATGTATGTGTATGAATGTATATATGTGGGTATATATATGTGTATGTATGTATATATGTGTGTGTATGTATGTATGTGTATGAATGTATATATGTGGGTATATATGTATGTATGTATATATATATGTATGTATGTGTGTGTATATATGTATGTATGTGTATGAATGTATATATGTGGATACATATGTATGTGTGTATATATGTATGTATGTGTATGAATGTATATATGTGTGTGTATATGTATGTATGTGTATGAATGTATATATGTGGGTATATATGTGTGTATGTGTATGAATGTATATATGTCTGTGTATATGTATGTATGTGTATGAATGTATATATGTGGATACATATATGTATGTATGTGTATATGTGTGTGTGTATATATATGTATGTATGTGTGGGTATATGTGTGGGTGTATATATATGTATGTATGCATGTGTGTATATATATGTATGTGTGTGTATGAATGTATATATGTGGATACATATGTATGTGTGTGTATATATGTATGTATGTGTATGAATGTATATATGTGGGTATATATGTATGTATGTATGTACATATATATGTGTGTGTATATATTATATATGTATGTATGTGTGTGTATATGTGTGGGTATATATATGTGTATGTATGTATGTGTATGAATGTATATATGTGGGTGTATATGTGTGTATGTATGTGTGTATATATGTATGTATGCATGTGTGTATATATGTGTATGTATGTGTATGAATGTATGTACATATATATGTGTGTATATATGTATGTATGTGTATGAATGTATATATGTGGGTATATGTATGTATGTATGTATATGTGTGTGTGTGTGTGTGTGTGTATATATATGTATGTATGTATTGAGGCTCCCCCAAATACCCTGATTTTCCACCCAGCTACAACCTCTGCTCTTGCCAAGGCCCATAAAGGAACTTCAATCATCCCATCTTTCTCTTTGCTTTCTGCCCTTCCCCCGCTCACTCTTCGTTCTCACCATAACCTCCATCTCCTCCATCTCCTCCATCTCCTCATCTCCTTCCTAGGTCATTATCCCTGCACTGGCTACCCTCTACTCCCTTCCCTATTTCAACCCGTTGGGGGACCAATGCCAATCTGCACCATCCTTATCACCGAAACCCTTTGTCCTCTTGTCCCACTGTCCCCAATCTTGAATTACTTCTACCCTCTGCCTCCTTTGCTCTTATTCATATACTACTGAATACTGTTGGGGAAAAAAATCACAAAATTGAGTCGACTAGGTCCATTACAAGTTTACATTATCTAATCTTAATAGGGCTCTTATTACAGCAAGGTGATCATTTTATTCCTCCCCCCCCCCCAAATCCGGTCTGTATCCAGCTCTCCAGAGTGACTCTTCCAAACTTTCTCATCTCCCCACACACTCTCTGCTGAAGTCATTCACCCAGGACTCTTCTTCCTCCTTTCCCTGTCTCACAACACTCAGGCATCTACCCCCACTATCTCCTTCTTCACTCCTATCTCAAATGAAAGGGTGACCCTTCTGTTTGCCAAGACCCCTCCTCTATTCGACCCTTGATCCCATGCACTCTTATCATCTCCAACAGTTCATCCCTACCATCATCCCTCTGTGTGTGTGTGTGTGTGTGTGTGTGTGTGTGTTCAACATTTTTTGGTCCTGTCTGATTCTTTGTGACACCATTTAAGGTTTTCTTAGCAAAGCCATTTTCCTTCTCCAGCTTATTTTACAGATGAGGAAACTGAGGCAAACAGGGTTAAATGATTTGCCCAGGATCACACAGCTATTAAATATCTGAGGCTGGATTTGAACTCAGATCTTCCTGACTCCAGGGCTAGCACTCTTTCTACTGAGCCACTGCTATATTATTGTGCCTTCTGTCCCTTTTATCTTAAATCTCTCTCTCTCCCAGATCCTTCCCTATTTGCTACAAACATGCCCGAGTCTCACTTATCCTTAAAACACCCTCCCTGGAAGTTACCATGCCTACCAGCTACCATCTTACAGTTTTCTTCCCCTTCTTAGCTGAACTAGGGAAAGCTATCTAAACTTGGCCTCTGCAGCCTCTCCTTTCCTCTTTTCTAAACCCGGCTTTATTTGTTTGTTTGCTTGTTGGCTTATTTGTTTATTCATTCATTCATTTAGTTAGTCTTAGTTTTCAACATTCACTTTTATAAGATTTTGAGTTACAAATTTTTCCCCCTCTTTCACCCCCTCTTCTCTAAGACAGCATGCAATCTGATATAGGCTATACATGTACAATCATTTTAGACATATTTCCACATCAGCCATGTTATGAAAGGAAAATCAGAACAAAAGGGGAAAACCACGAGAAAGGAAAAAAACAAAAAAGGGAAAATAGCATGCTTCGATCTGCATTCAGACTCCAAAGTAGTTCTTTCTCTGGATGTGGATAGCAGTCTCCATCATGAGTCTTTTGGAGTTGTCTTAGATCCTTGCCTTGCTGAGAAGGGCTCAGTCTATCAGTGCAGTCCAGCTTCTGACCTCATCATTCAAATGTTCTCCCTAAAGTTATCTCTTAATAGACAAATCTAAGAAGGAAATGGCAAACCAGAGACAGCAACAAAAGTGGCCTTTTCTCAACCTTGTCCTTCCTACGTGCTATGTCCATCACCGACAGTCACCTTCTCCTCTCTCAGCTTTCCTGATGTTGCTCCCCCCTCCTTCTCCTTTATGTATGACCGTTTCTTCTCAGGTTCCTTTGCTGGATTTTGGTCCGGGTCATGCCCACTAATGGCGCAACCGTGCTGGGGCTTCTTTTCTCCCTCTGTGCTCTCTCCCTGGTGATCTCGTCAGCTCCTCAAAGATCGTTTCTATGCAGAAGACTCTTAAATATACAGATACAGATATATCTCCAGCCCTACTTTCTTCTGTACTCCAGTCTTGCATGTCCAACAGCCTCTTGGATATACTAATTGTGCTTATTCAGTCATTGTTCAGTCATGTCTAACTCTCCATGACCCTATTTGGGGTTTTCTTGGCAAAGATACTGGAATGGTTTGCCATTTCCTTCTCCAGCTCAGTTTACAGATGAGGAAACTGAGGCAAATAGGGTGAAGTGACTTGCCCAGGGTCACAGAGCTAGTCAGTGTCTGAGGCTAGATCTGAGCTCTGGGAGAAGAGCCTTCCAGACTCCAAGTGCGGCAGTTTTTGCACCATGGCGCCACCTAGCGGCCCTCAGACAGATTAACAGGTAACATTTATATAGTGCATAAAAGTTTGCAAAAGGCTTTATATCTATTGTCTCATTTGAGCCACACAAAAACCCTGTGCGGTATCTGCTAGTATTATCCCCATTTTACAAGTGAGAAAACTGAGGCTGAGAAAGGTAAACTGACTCGCCCAGAGTCAGACAGCTAATAAGGCTCTGATGTAGGATTCGTACTTGAGTCCCCCCACCTGATCCATTCACTCCCCGTTCAGTACACTTCAGTGGTTCTTTACTAAGGATCCCTCGAGGCAGCTGGATGCTTCAGCAGGTAGAGTATGGGACTGGAGTCAGGAAGACCTGGAATTGAATTCAGCCCTGCTAGGTGTGTGACCTTAGACAAGTCATTTAATCTCTATCTCCTCATCCGTAAAAGGGGAATAATTATACTAGCCAGCACCGATGTGAGCATCCAATGAGTTAACAAACATGAAGTGCGTCATATGAGCTATATCTGTCTTCTACAGATGCCAGCCGTTCTTGCTATTGTCTCCACAATCCAACATGAAGTCCCCTGGTTGGCATCGAAAGCCCTTCCCCGCCTGACCCTTCACAACTTTCCAGGCTTCTGACACATCCGTGCCTCCCCACAAACTGTGATGCAGCCACGCCCACGCGGGCCTCACTCATCCTTCCTCGCACAGGATACCTTCCGGCGCTCTGTGCCTCAGCAACGGCTCCCTCCTGTGCCTGAAGTGAGCTCCCTCTCCTCCTCCTCCGTTTTGCTTCTTCCTTCCCAGCTCACCTGAAATCTCACTCCTACCACTCCCCCCCCCCACTAGGTGCTGGTGTCTTCCCTTCAGAGATCACCTTCCCTCTACTCTGTCTATATCATTTGTACCAACTGGTTTGCATGTTGTCTCCCTCATTGGACCGGGAATTCATGGAGGGCAGGGGCTCTGTCCTTCTTGGTAAACCTAGCAGAGTGCCAATCAATTCCACGTTGGAATTGACTGTATGGAGACGCTGGCATAGGACCACCCAGGAAGGCAGGTCTTCATCAAAGAAGGTGCTGTGCTCTATGAGCAAAGCAGAATTGCAGTAGCTCAAAAGAAACGGAAGATGCACAAGTTTAGAGAATCCACCCCAAATGTTCACGCGGACACTTTGTGCCCGATCTGTGGTAGAACCTTCGGAGCTCCAATTGGTCTGATCAGCCACAGTCAGACGCCCTGTAACTTGACTCTAACATAGTGATGTCATTTTGGTCCTCTTCAGCAGCTAGGTGGCACAGTGGATAGAGCACTGGCCCTGAAGACAGGAGGACCTGAGTTCAAATCCAGCCTCAGACCAAACACTTGACATTTACTAGCTGTGTGACCCTGGGCAAGTCACTTAACCCCAATTGCCTAAAAATAAAAAATATATAGATAAATAGATAAAAGAACAAAGGACAACAACCAAAGGACCAGCAGGGTACCAGGAGCAGGGTGGACACTTAATAAATGCTCGTTGACTGTCTGACGAAGAACAGAATGTAGATTTCCACACCACCAATGTACAACTGCCCACCTTAACACTAGAGTCTGACCCTAACAAATCTTCCAGCCAATCCAGAAGGATTGCTCCTTTGAAAACTCTTAGAAACAATGCAAACTGAGGGAAAATTCCCTGAGGCGAATTAAGACTTTAGATTAGGAACCTAAAATATATACTCAAATGAGTATTCATAAATCCTTACATCTTGCAATAAAGTCATAAATGGAACAGGATTGGACCTTACTTTTTATTTTTTGATTCAAAATTAAGCAAAATTCAAATTTGGCAGCAACACATTTTTCTAATGTTCTGGGAAACAGTTGGGAAAGCCAGATAAAGCACTATCCTAAAAAAATTCTGGTATATAATGGGGGGAGGGCCTAGGGTGGGGGGAAAGGGTTCAGCTAGAGCAGCTAATAAACCTGCGTGGGTCAGTTTGGGAAGAAAAGGGATGTGGAGAGGGAAGACAGGGAATAAACTATTCCCTTTAAAACCCACCAGTCGCTGTGAGGCAGAGGGGGCCCTGGAAGGCCGATCAGTACTTCTGAGGATTATCGGGCGCTTGTATGGTTTGGCAGGAGGGGAACTGCAATCAAATGTCCTCTTGGGTCATGCGTGGGGAGCTCCATGAAATGCTGGTCCAACAAACCCCTGGAATTTGGAGCCAAGGCGGTCACCTCACGACCCTCTCTGAACAAAAGGGACTAAAGCTTCCTTGGCAATGAAGTGATCATCAGAGCAGCCTAAAAATAAGTAGGCGGGGTGGTGGTCACTGGACAATGCCTAGAAATGAAGTGTGGACTGGACTCCTTCACTCTTTTGGAAGCCCCTCCCCCAAAGCTGCTAGTGCTGCCTCAATTGCATGTGTCTGTATAGATGCATGTATACAAATCTATTAATGTGTACCTATACATACGCATCTCTCTCAATGGAATGTAAGCTTCTTCAGAATGAGAACCGTTCCGCTTTTGGTTTTTTGTCTCACAAGGTTTGGCAGAAAGGAGGCATTTAAATGTTTATTGATTGATTGACTTTACTCTGTTCATTCTCTGTCCTGTACTTAGCCCCGTGTGAGGGGATCTTGGAGAGACTATTAAGAACAGGTTGTCTTCATTCTCCAATTTGCTCTTGATTATAAAAAATATATATATATTTTATCAATTTTAAAAAGCTATAGTCTAATAATACTGATCAAACTTCCTAATATCAGTGGTAAAAATTCAGATAATTAGTATTATTATATAACAATTATATTGTAATAATTAGTTTTTATATTGCCCACTTTCAAACTACACTAATGGAACCATCCAAATCCACCTAATCTGGCCTAAAAAAATAGTTGCTAATTCTATATGGAATAGCAAAAGGCCTATAGTATCAGCAGAGGATAGGAGATGAGTCACAGAGAAAGTAAAGGGGGAGACCCAGATTTTAGGCTGGCAGTTGTGCTCTATTCAATGCATGGGGTGTGTCTGACAGCTATGTGTTGGAGGCAGGATTTGAATCCTGTTCTGCCTGTAAACCCTTCCGTCTGTGTGCTCTACAATCATCCCTCTGTTCTCAGCTCCCACCGATGTGTCATCTCTTTGGTGTGGATGTCCCCTCCACTGATGGAAGGCCAAAGACAAGAATTACCCAGGATGCCTCAGCCAGGATCCCACTCCCCACTGGCTGAGGAAGCAAACGTGGGGGGAAGGGAGATAACCTCTCCAAGGGCCAGCCACAGAAACCATTTCTTCTCCTTAACTTTTGCTCTATCTTCCTCCTCAGAACAATATTTTTAAATACATAAAATACATAGGAACCCAACAGTATTTAAATGCAGTTATCAATTTTTTTTAATCCCAGACCCCAAACTTAGAATTCTTTCTTGCCCTACAGGCATCAGAGTGAAGATAACAAAAGGAAGGGCTTGTGTGGGAAGAGAGGTAGCCATATGTAATGTATAGAGAGCTGGCCTCCAAGCCAGGAAGCCCTGGGTTCAAGTCCTGCTCTGTGATCCTGGCAACGTCCCTTTACTTCTGTGTCCTATATATAGCTTCCAAGACTCTTAAGTTGTCGAGAACCCGTGAAGCTTCCTCATCCAGGGACCTTGCCCTGTGAAATCACAGATCCTAGCCCTATCTATATGCTTAGATAGAATCAAATCCATTCCTCAAATGTGTATTACAAGTATGGGACGGATTGAGAAACAAATTAATTTCAGAAAGGATATCCCAAACATAAATGTAGCCACTTGGGCTAAAATCTACAAGCCTCCAAAATCCAGAGGATGAATTCATTTCACCTTGTCAGACGCTTAGAATGGTGTAATACTCATTAAGAAAGAATAGAAAAACACAAACAAACAAGGAATATTCTGGTTTCGTGGTTTGAAGACCTACAAATTAGGCACTTTATTGTAATGTTTATTCAGGCAACAAACATTTTGTGACATCAGGATTTTGTACTAAGCCACCAGGAGCTCAAAAATTCTTTTGGAATCACAAATATTGATAGCTGAGTGGGGCCCAGTGCCCAAAAGGTACTGTTCCTAAGTTACACGAATGCCTCAAAGCCAGTGTCAGCATGTCAAGCCCCAACTGAAGACAGCCCAGACTGAGACAGGTGTTGCTCACATGTTGGACGGAACCGTTTGTCAACACACCTGGTTTGGCAGCTCACTAAATCATCTTTGAAAGTGTTACTGGCAGGATGACCCCATATGAATTCTTTAACTTCGGCAAATAAACGGTAAAAGGTATATACAAAAGGAAAAAAAGGTACATTTTCCCACATAAGGTAACGAGATTTTGGCAAAGAAAACTTTAAACCAAAGTCCATTACTGGACTGGCAGTATCTTGGATTGTAATTCAAATGCTACTACTGTATTCAGCCGTTACCTCGTTTTTCACGATGGCTGACATTCTGCCGGGCTAACACCAGAATCAGCCCAACGCATCTCCAGCCTGATAAAACAAACTGGCATCACAACTCAAGCCATCTTTGCACTCCAGATACAATAATCATTGCTCAGAATGTGGGATGTTCTTTTTAAGTTTTATCAGCAAGGAAAAAAATTTACCCGCAGAAGAGACTATTTAAAGCTGATTTAACCCCCCCCAAAAAAAAACACCAAAAAACCCAGTAAACAGGGTGACAGGGCACAAAATAGGATGAGAACTA
Source organism: Phascolarctos cinereus (assembly GCF_003287225.1). NCBI lineage: Eukaryota > Metazoa > Chordata > Mammalia > Diprotodontia > Phascolarctidae > Phascolarctos > Phascolarctos cinereus. Next base: position 20,995,370 of record NW_027555625.1, on the reverse strand, counting down.
AGTGGCCTCACGGTGACCTGGAGCATGTTAAGATACATAAACGCGACAGCAAGCCCGTCTGGGTGTGTTGCGTCGGGCCGAAGGCAGTCAGGGGAAGCAGGCGTCGGGCATGCAGCAGGCCAGGTGGGCCGCCTTGGAGCAGCTGCGCATGTGCACCGTCAGGCTGCCGCGCTGGGTGAAGGTCTTCTCGCACTGGCTGCACTTGTACGGTCGGTCTCCCGTGTGCACACGGAGGTGCTTGACCAGATTCCCCCGCGTGCTGAACCTCTTCCCACACTGCGTGCACTCATAGGGTTTCTGTCCCGTGTGGATGCGCAGGTGCACCACGAGGCTGCCCTTCTGGCTGAAGCCCGTGCCGCACGCGTCGCACTTGTATGGCTGCTCGCCCGTGTGAACGCGCCGGTGCACCGTCAGGTTGCCTCCGTTGCGGAAGCACTTGCCGCAGTCCAGGCACACGTAAGGCTTCTCCCCCGTGTGCATTCGCTCGTGCACAGTCAGGCTGCCCTTCTGCTTGAACGTCTTCTGACACTCGGCGCACTCGTAGGTCTTGGGGGCGTAGCGCTCCTTAAAGTGCATGCTGAGGCTCATCTGCGCCTGGAAGGTGCTCACGCACAGGTGGCACTGGCAGTGCATCTGCATGACGGCCGCGGCCGAGGCCCCGGCGGCCGGCTCCTTGGAGGGGGCCGGGGCCTGCGGCTCGCGCTGCTCGGGCTCCGTCTCCTCGGCCTCTGCGGTCAGCAAAGGACGGAAGAGTCACCTGGTGGCGCTGCCGGCCGGCCTCACCATGTCCCCCTGCGACCGCCTCCGGACCCAGGGGCCTGAAAGAAGAAAAGGCAGCCGTGAGATCTTTAACTGCAGGAAAGGAAGGGGGCCACATCGTCCAAGTGGCCCTTTGAGCTCCGATTTCCTCTCTGCCCCTCCCCGTAAAACTTGCAGACCTTCTCAAATGCCTGCCGGATAAAGCCTCGGTCCAAGCGTGTACTGCGTGTTTATTACAGGCAGCCGGGTGGCTCGTGGGTCAGCAAGTCCAGCCTGGTCAAGTCACCTTACCGCTGTCTGCCTCAGTTTCCTCATCTGTAAAGTGGGGATAATAATAGCACCTACTTCCCAGGGTTGTTGTGAGGATTAAAGGAGTCAGTATTTGCGAAATGCTTTGTAAATCTTAAAGCACTTCTAGAAATGCTTGCTGTCACATTTGTTGTTGCAGCCACTTTCCCTCCTCTCAGTGCCTCTAGCTTCCAGGCTGGGACTCTCCACTCTATCCAAGCCAATCCGCTCCCGTAAAAACCTCTCTTTGCGTTGTCACAAGCCAGGCATGAAAGCAAAGACCCTAAGACACCAAATCTCCAACAAACTTGGCCCCACTGCTTCAATTTTATGGCAGTCTAATGTGCCTCACCCAATCTGCCTGCATTTAACCAGCTCCACCGACTCCTAGCTGGGCAACACTGGACAACTGCTCTAACCTCCGAGTACCTCAGTTTCTCCCTCTGTACAATGGGAAACCTGACACCCAAACCAGCTTCCTAACAACACAGCTCGTCGAGCTTATTAACATTATTATCCTTATCTTCATCATCACCATCATCAATAAGCATTTATTAACCCTTTCTCAGACCACCAGGCTCTGCACTCAGGGCTGGGTAAATACAAGTAAGGACAAAGACGTGGAGCAGCTGCATGTCCTAAAGTGCTATAGTCATGCTACTGGAAGCTGTTACTCATTCATTTTCTGGGCTATTGTTTTTGTTCTGTAAGTGTGGCTGCAGTGCAGACTGCCTGTGAAAAGTAAACGCAGAATCTGTCACAGACAGGGAAATTTCCCAAATGAGATTCCTCTAGTTCAGTGATTCTGGAGGACACCTCCCTTGTCCTTCTAGCTCTGTAGAGCCCAAGGGCCCATCCAGATTTTCCCCTAGTCCTACAGAGGGACGCTGAAGGGACTGGCTGTCCTCTAGCTCCTAGATGTCCATCCCTGCAACATTATTGTGAGTCTTGAGAGTGAAGAGGGAGGGGGGCAGACGGCCCCTCTGAGAGAGGACTTCTGTCCAGTGCACACGAAGGGCCAGCCCCTGGGGAGGGCCCCGGGTGGCAGAGAAGGTGCTGACCCATGCATGCATGAAGGGCAGGTGCAGGCTGCAGCTTGCTGTAGGCAGGGCTCCCAGCAGCAGCAGCAGCAAGCAGCACCCGCCATGAGGCACCCAGAGGAGGTACAAATAGAGGCAGACAAGGGCAGACCTGGCCTCTCAGGCCTCAGTTTCTGTATTTGTAAACATGTGGGGGCTGGACAAATGTGGATCTCCTTCGGCTCTAAGTCTATCTATCAATCAATCAATTCACCAATGAGCCTACTACAGGCTAAAAGAGACGCAAAACGCCCCCTGCCCTCCAGAAACTTATATCCTAAGGTAATGGATAAACTTGGAATCTAGTAGATCCGAGTTCAAATCCCACCTCAGACACCAGCTGTGAAACCCTGGCCAAGAATCTTGGCCTTTCTGTGCCTCAGTTTCCCCATCTGTAAAATGAGGCATCCTGCCACGTAATCCAACCTAGCCCGTGGAATGACATCACAGGATTCTAGTGGGCGGGAGGTTGCCATGGTGATAACCCTCCCACCTCGAGATATGACGTCACGTAGGGGTCAGTTACTACGTTGACCGCGAGCAAACCTCCCCCACCACCTCCACTTCAGAACCTCCCAACTCGGACCCGAGCTCAGTTCGGACTGGGGGCGAGGGGCGTCCCGGACTCACCTCTAGCACCGAGCAACCTCCGGATCCTGAGACAGGCGGTCTTCTGGTCGCAGGGACTGGGCTGCGCGCGCATCTCCTCCCTTCCACCCTCCCCCTCATCCAAAACTACATTTCCCAGGTTCTCCCGGGCGGCGCCGGCCCGGACCTCCGTCATCGCGAGGCACTCTGTTCCCAACTCTCCGGACCTGCTCACGGGGGTGCGGCCTATGGCCCAACGCACCTTCAGCTCTAGCTCCGTGGCGAAGCGGACTACACTGCCCAGAGTGCCCCGGGGGCGGGGCCGGGGACCGTGCTTGCTGAGCAAGCGCGTTCGGGAGGGCCACCGCGGAGGCCTCTGGGAAAGAGTCTGCAAGTCAGGAGCCGTGGCCTGGGGCGCTTTGGGTCTCTGTCTACATCGCTCTAGTTCCTGGCGTATTCGTTGCTCGGGCCCGGAGGTGAGTCCCGCCCCTCTCTCTCTTCCCTGTGCCCGGCCTTTATGTGGAGGAGGCCCGAGGCCGGGGGGAGCTGAGCCCTGAATGGGATGGAGGCGACCGCTCGCGCTCGTTTTCGACGTCTCCATGGCAACCATCCCAGCTCTCTGGGACGTCACTCCTCAGCCCCGCCGCGGGGGAGAATGCGCATGCGCGGCGCTGGAGCTCACTGGAATGCTCTGAGCTCTGCAAGGCGGCCCCGTCACCCTTTACTGATGGGCAAAGGGAGGCCCCGAGGTGGGGAGGGGGCGTGGGAAGGAACGTGTCGCCCCCGGGTTGTTTTATAGCGCTTAAAGGCTAACAAAGCGCTTCTTGCTCTCTGCCAGCCGTAGGCCCCATTTTACAGAGGAGGAAACTGAGGCTTGCTGAACAGCGCCACGTCCAGTCAGTGAGCATTTATTAAGCACTTAGGATGTGCCGGGGAACAGAAATCACACCCTGCCCTCGAGGGGCAAACAGCCCATAAAGGGCTGGTCAGGGGAAGGTGGCACAGCCCAGAGACAGAAGGATGGAGGTCTGGGGGCCCTCGGGGTCAGAAGAGACCGGGCCTTATTCTTCCAGTTGTCCCTGCCCGGCTCATTAGTCACTCTATCTGTGCTTGGTGAATTGAATTGAAACCCAGCTATCCAAGATCGTGGACTGAAAGGGAACTTGGAAAACCCCTCCTCTTACAGATGGGGAAACTGAGGCCTCATATGGCACAGGCCCAGACCTTGGCTGGCCCTCGGATAGCACGCATGCATTACGTCTCTGCACAAAGGTCAGAGAGGGCCGTCTTGAGCACAGCAGAAAGCCGGGCTCAAGAGAGGTCTGAGAGCATTGGGCAGACCTTAAGGAGAGGAAGAGTCTTGTACGTGGGCATTATCGGGAGCTGCTCTGAAAGGCACTTTAATGGCATCTGGGGCTGCTGGAGAAGGGACCCGACAAGCCCAGGCAGACCTCCTTTGGGCTCTGAGCTGGCTTCCATTCTGGGCATCCCCGTTTAAGAACGTGGAGAAGGTGGAGAGGGTCAGAGGAGGGCATGATGACCAAAGACGATCTGGTTCTCCTGGATTGGAAGCGTGTGAAGGCCCTTCTGTGTTCTGCTCGGCCCACATCAGTACACTAGACAGGATGATGGAGTGCTTCGTGCAGCCCACTGGGCTGGGCCATATGTGCATAGAGGGCAGATGCTGTCATCGACCTGGGAAGGTCAGGAAGGGCATTAAAGGCCAGTCCGAGTGCCCATTGGATTGCAGCAGCCCCGAGGCTGTTTGAGGAGCTGGCACAGTCAGACTTGGGCCACAGCAATGGAAAGCGCAGATGAGGGTCCACACGGACTCCTTCCCTCCCATGTGTCTAGGCACCTGGTGCATCTTGCTCTTTCTGTCTCTCCACATCATCTCTCACGGCCTCTCCTCTCCCTCCTCCCATAGGCACCTCTCCAGGTGCTCGTCACCTCTCAGGGCCTCCTTTCTGCCTCAAAACGGCAAAGAGATTGTCCTCAGCTGCTGATGGAAACATGTGGCTATGGAGCCTCTCAGTTTTCTCCAGGTCCGGGGCTTTGTAACCCGAGTTTAGGAATGTGCTTTTTAAACGTTTTGATGATTGTATGTCCGTGTCTCGGGTTTCTTTTGTCATCTTATTATGGCAAAATGAGTAAAGTCTTAATACTTGAAGTCAGGAAGATCTGAATTCAAATCTAGCCTCAAATAACTACTTAGCTAGCCATGTGACCCTGGCCAAGTCACTTAACCTCAGTTTGCCTCAGTTCCCTCATCTGTAAAATGCGGATAATAACAGCACCTACCTCTCAGGGTTGCTGCGAGGATCAAATGAGATAATATTTGTAAAACGCTAGTTAGGATGATTAAATAATGCAGTTAAAAAACATTATTCTGAGGAAGGCTCCATAAGTTTCAGCAGACCCCAAAGTAATCTATTATCCTATAGATATTAAGAACCCCTGCTCTCAGATAAAAGATCAACCCCTGTTTGGTTTCTAAAGTCCTTCACGACCTAGCCCCTGTCTTTGCAGCCTTATTCTACAGCACTGTGTACAGTCCAGCCAAGCAGGGCTTCTCTTTGTTTCTCAGACATTTCTTGGACTCCCTCATGCCTGGAAGGCCTTGCCTTCGTCCCTGCTCACGGAATCCCTCCCTTCCTCCCAGACTATGTACCACCTTGGATCCAAGCTTTTTCTGTTCCCAACCCCTCCCCCCTAACTGCTAGTGCCTTCCCTCCCCAACCACTTTTATTAGTTAACTACGTTGTCTTTATTTTATAAAATTCTTCCTGCAGTATGCTCATTTTTTTAACAAGTTGTATTGATATTCTTTTTACATCAGCACAGTTACTTCCCCATTGTCTCTCCCTCTTCTCCGTCCTAGAGGGCCATCCTACCTAACAAATAATGCTTTTTAGAAGGCACAGAACTGATCAGTGCATTGAAAAAGGCTGAACGTGTATATGTGCTGCATGCCTGTCCCATCAGGGCCTCCCCTCTCTGCACAGGAGGTGGGGTGGGCACTGGTCTTCTCACATTTCTCTTCTTTGGGGCCATGATATTCCATTGTTTCGGGATTGTCTCTGCTGACTCTGCTCTGCACCAGATCCTGAAAGTCTTTCCTTCCCTTCTGTGTGTTCTTCAGTCCTCGTTTCCTTACAGTTCAGCATCATACATCTGTAGGTATGTGCATACGTGCTGTGTATGTGTATATGCACGCAGTACATGTTGTCTGTGCCCATAGAACGCTAAGCTTGAGCGGAGATTGTTTATTTTTGTCTTTGTATCACCATCACTTACACAGTACCTGGTATACTGTAGGCAATTAATAAGTGCTTAGAGATCATGATGAAATGCCAGCCTCAGGATTTTGTCAGGGCCCACATAGGCATGTGCAGCCTGTGCTGGGCAGAGCCTATTTGCTTAGATCCCTTTCTGTGGTTCCCAAAGCTCTGTCCCCTGGAGCCCAGTGTTACCTAAGCAGAGGGTCCGGGTGCTGCTCTATCATCTAGTCTTCTGGGGGCGGGGGCCCTCTCATTGCCTGGGAAGTCTGAAGCTGCTGCTCTTTCATACCCCCTTTCTTCTCTCCTAGCTGTGCCTTCCTGAGATTTTTGTCTTTCCATCAGAAGAGCTGGATATGGCCACTGTCGGCCTCCCTGCCAAGACCCAGGTAAGTGAGAGTTTCCTCTTTTCCTGAAATGCCATCTCAGTTCCCTGACTTTGGGAGTAACAGCATCTTCTGGTATTTTCTTTATCTTCTCAATAGCTTTTTCCATTGCCAGGGGAAATGTCCTTTCGGCTTGTTCTTTGGGCAGATACCACTGAGCCTTGACTTGAAAGCATTTACTCTTCTCGAGATTCTGCATAGGAACTCTGACCTGGATGGGGCGGTATTAGCCAGAATCCTAATGTTTGGGAAATGGAGTTCTTAGCTAGTGGTCCCATCTTTCTCTTCTGAAACCTCATGTTTCTGGACACTTCTTGCTTATCTGGCTATAGCGTCTCTCTCCACAGAGCTTTAAGCATGTAGATGTCCAGATGCAAGTAGCATAAGGTCATTGATCTTTACCGTAGAAGGAGGCACTTTGCAGATACAAAAATCCTAAGTAGCAAGTGCATCATTATATGCATCTGATGGAAGGGGGTTAGACTAGGCATTAGACGATACTGATGATAGAGCCATATGCCCAGTACATATCCTGGGGCACAGTTTGAGGCCACCGATGCAACCAGTGAGAAAAATCAGGCTCAGATCAGATGTTGAAATAGTAAGAGATAAGGTGAGAGACGTAGGGAGGGTCCAGAAATTGGTGGACTTGAAACACCGGCCTGTGAGCCTTTGGATACCGCTTGGATATAGGCCTTATGTTGGGCCTTCTTCTTGTGGTAACAGACTTGACAAGTTAATAAATTACGCGTCTATGAAAACGTTTTCCCTGTTGCCAGTCCTTTATGAGATAAATAGAAATAGTAATTTTGTAGCATCATTATTATAAGCAGGCATTTTGTTTTACAGAATAGCCAGTCTAAAATTTGAACGTTATCTTAGTCACTTGAAAAGTTCGGCTGGTCTGTTTGCACCAGTTAGGTGATTGTAAAGTAGCGTAGCTCTCTTTGTAAAGCACGTTTTCAAAACTCCAGAGCACCTGTCAGGAGGTAGATACTGCTCTGTCATCTCGATTCATCTTGGTGACAGCCAGCAAGAAGGAAAGTGTCTCTGGAGAATGGAAGACTGGGGGGAGGGGCAGAGGACATAGTCACCGTCTCCACCTATTTCATGCTCTGTCACGAGGCATGGACATTAGACTTATTATGTCTGTTCCCAGAAAGCAGAGCAAGGACCAGAGGAGAGAAGCAACAGGGAGGGAGGTTTCCATGCTCCAGGCAAGCTTTCTGAGAACTAGAACTCTGCAAAAATGCAGTAGATCGCTCTCAGAGGCACTGGAGGGGGGCTTCCTTCAGGGAAGCTGCCTCTTTTCTGTCTTATTTCAGAAGTTTATTTCCTAATGCCTAGCACAGTGGCTGGTGTACTACAGGCGCTTAGTGGTTGCTGGTGATGATGTATTCCTGCATCATCGCCCTTCATTTCAACATATATGTCTGTGACGTGTTTGCATTTTCATGCAGCATAACAGAGTGGACAAAGAGCCCCCAGGTCAGGAAGACTCGAGTTCAAGACTTGCCTCGGAAGCTTCCCGGCTTCTTGTGTCTATGGGCGAGTCACTTCACTAGGTGCCTTTGGCCATTCCCCAGTACTGTCCGTTGCAGAGCAGGGACCTCACCTGAATTAGGAGAGGGAGTTGAGGGTAGGGGAGGGCTTATGCCAATGACGTCACTGGTCCTGATCCTCCCCACCCCCAAATTAGGATTATTGTTCCTTGAAGATTTTTCCCTGGATGTTTCCTAGTGATATATAGGGTGAGTCTTTATCCTCATAAATAAGCTATCTCCCAATTCCCCCTGGAGAAGAGGATAGCTTCTGGCGTGGTTTCTTGTAGAAAGCTAACTATGTTTATGACACATGTTGCTTATTAACGTCCATTGCAAAGGGCTCCTCCCGAGCTTTGGAAGAGCTGTCCCCCCACTGACTGTGCCAGTGGGCAGTGATTGACGAGGAAAGCTTGGGAGTTGGTGGGGGGCAGCCCAAATAATGAGTTCAATTCTGTTTGAAAGGAAGGTGGCACATGGCCATGGAAAGCCCTTCTGGACCCATGGCAGGTGGATTTGTGTGAGTAATGCCCTGTGGCCACGGGAGGGCTGGACATGGGGCTTTGGGGCCTGAGTAAACCGTAGCCCTCTCCTGTTCAGGGGTTTGAGGAAAGGTTTGGTCCATCCTTAAATCAAAAATCAGGAGTCATTTTGCTCAGTGGTATTGATAGATGAATGAATGGATTTGAAACCAAGAGACCTAGGTCCTAGGCCCCCCTCTAGGACCTTTCCTCATCTCTGTCACTAAGAGCAGGGACATGGGAACCCCCAAGGACCCTTCAGCTCCCAAATGAGTTGGTATTATTCAGGAATTGAATTAACTAAACATTTAGCTTGTGGGCAAGGTATATTTACTTCTCAGTCTCAGTTTCCATGAATGATCTTATAAAATGTTCAGGAAGTCGCTTTGCGAATTAAAACTGTTATCTGTGTAAATGTGAACCAGGTGTGCTGCTTGATGCGCATGAATATGGACACCAGCTCTTGACCAGACAACAGACTGAGCATTGAGCATTTCTGACTATAGAACTAGAATCACAGAATCACAGAAAGGGACTGAACCCATTCCCTCATTTTGTAAGTCAGGAAATACAGGGCTCGTGACTTGGGTCCCACATTCCCAAGTAGCCTAGCCTGGGTTCCTTACAGCCAAGAACGGGAAGATGCAGGCAGCCAGCCGGACCCTGGGTCAGAACAGCCAGGGACCAGGCAGCCAGCCGTTAGCTTCTGACAGGCCAGAGTGACAGCTGAGCGTCCCAGGCATGAAGCTCTGGCAAAACCTGGAGCTTTCTATTACTCGAATCCGCACAAGCGAGAGGAAAAATCAGGGCTTTTGTTTGTTTTTTTAAGAAGCGGGAAAATTTGGGCAAATTAAGTAGCGATTTTTGGCAGTTGAAGTTTAATGAAATAGGTACTAGATTTTTTTCCAGGTGTATTATATTCCAAATTGCGCTATCTCGTGTTATAGAAATGTGGCTTTTAGCAGTTGGTCTGCTTATTAATAAAGAGTTTATTCTTATACATAAGCATAGCAGACCTGCTCTTTCTTACTCTGCACTGAGCCTTGCTGGTTGGCCCCGGCCCTCGCTAACCGAGCACCATGGAGAGGCAGCTGGTGGCATTGCACGATGAGGTCTGAGGGAGTTAACACAACAGGCCAGTTATACATTAACAGAGAATCCGCCCCCTCAATGTCCGTGGTGATGCCTGCGCGTCACACCTAGGTAGTGCTTTCTTCACAACCACCTGTAAGGCAGGTCGCGAGAGGGCAATTGTCTTTATTGAACAGATGAGGAAACTGAGGTTCAGGAGAGGTTTTTGCCCATAGTAAGTGGCAGACACTTGAATCAGGATCCCTTGACTTTGTGTCCACCCAGCACTCTTGCAGATAATCCGGCAATCAACAGGCATTTGTGCAATGCTTCCTATGTGCCAGGCACTGTGCTGGCCACGGGAGCGAAACCATCCCTACATATGTAGAGCTAATTGTGTCCTAATGGGGAAACAATAAGCATGTATGTACATGCACAGACATATGTGTGTGTGCACACAAAAGATAAGTACCAGTAAATAAAAGCTAGTTAACATAAAGTCAGTAGGGAGGGTGGGCACTAGCAGTTGGTGGGATCAAGAAAGACTTCCAGGCTGTGTGTTGGAGAGCAGGGCGCTGTGAGGAGGGAGTGTATCCCAGGCATGAAGGACAGCCAGTATGGAGGCCAGGAGACAGGGGAAGGACCATCTAGGAGCAACAAAGAGAAAACCAGCTCAGCTGGATTGCAGAATGTGGAGGTAAAGAGGAGGAATGCACAGTGAAGCTAGAAGTAAAGGTCACAACCAGGCTGTGGAGAACTTTAAAAGCTAAATAGAGGAGTTTGTATTTGGTCCTAGAGGCAAAGGGAGCCCCGGGCTTTACTTAGTTGGGTGGCAACAGGTAGGGTGGGTACTTGGGAGGGATAAAGTAGACTTGAATAGTGAGTATGTTTGAGGAATTGGGAGCTATGGAGAGACATTGATCCATGTGCTAAATTCCTTGAGAAATAAAGGAAGATAACCTGGTTGCCATGGAAAACCACTACCATGATTTGAATAGAGTGAAAAATGTTGGTGCTGTATATTTCAGAGGAGAGGTTGCTGAGTGATGATAGCAAGGATGAAGTCTGGAGGTAGCAACAGGCAGCATTCCCCCCATGGGACTAATATGGTGAGACGGGGCAGGGGGGGGAGTAAAGATACAGCCAGTGGTGGAAAGGATGGCCAGAGATGCAGTTTAGATGAAGGAAGCCAGGTCTCAGCAAGGGCAGATAGATAACAGTAGTGTGAGAACAGTCCACAATAAAAGGCATCCTATTCATTGTAAAATAGGAGTTCCGAGGGCACAGTGGGAGGGAGCGGGCAGGGTTAGCCCGTACATGGACTGAGTGGGGCTGAAAAGAATGGAAAAAAGAGAATTGGATGTGCGTGTTGGATGTAATTTGGTCTTTCTGTTAAATATGCCACATTGCCTCTATGTTCTAAGGACTTTATAGAGTCTCATTTGAATTTCTCAAAACAAACCTGTGGGTTAAATAATGTGTAAATATTATCCTGGTTTTATGAATGAGGAAACTGATACCGCTTGTAAAGACTGGAATATAATTTAAAGGGAATTTTTTAAATCTATTAAATTGGTTTCATTATAAGCTGTGATGATCTACCATTAAGAGGCTTTAGAACAGAAAAGAACTTTGAGCACTTTGTTGATTCCTTCCTGTGTATCACATGTAGTATATATACCTCTTCGTGAATAGTGATGCCTATTAGTAGGATAGGTCTAGTGCTTAGGTTTCTTGAGAGATATTTAACAAAAATAACAGATTGATTAGAAAATCAGCTTGGGCCATAATACCTTAGAAAAATAACACTTTTTTAACAGAGATATAGAAATTAATCAACCTCCTAATTCTTGTTGAGAAATATCTAGATAAGGCAAGGTTTCAGAAGAAAAACTTCACAAACGAGTTTATTTCCTATCCAAGCTGATCTGTTAGTAGTGGTGTAGTGTGCTCCCTAACATACTGGTCTGACCTTCTTTTCTTCAAATAAACGCTGCTTGACCCCCACACTTGAGGCTGTTCCGTTCTGATCGCTGATTGCCATTGCTGCAGGGCCTCCCCCCCCCCCCCCCCCCCCCCCCCCCCCCCCCCCCCGCACGATCCATTCACGCTCTGTCCTCTTCCTACCCATTTCCCCCAAATGGAAGAGAATGTCCTTTGCCTTATTGCTCCAGTGATCAGTCTCTGAGACCAGGAACACGTAGACTCCCTTCTTACACTGATACTTTGATTCCTATCAAACACAATAGATGTTTTATTACACTAGCATGTATATGAAAGAACATTTACAGTAACATAGCTACTTAGAGTAAAAAGAGTAGCTAGCATTCTAGCATGCTTTAAGATTTACGAAGCCTTTACATGGATTATCTAGTTTGATCCAACACCCTTAACTCTCCGGAGTATCTATAAATCGGAATATAACCAAAACATATGCCCAACTATCAGCATGCACAGAAAAGATCCAAGGGGAACCTAGGAGCGAAGGATGAACAAAACCTGTGATGTGATTCATCAGTTTGCTAACCAGAGGAAAAGTGGTTTTTGTTAGCTTTGTATATTTGTGAACACAGCCCAGGGCCAAAACCTTGGTGTATTAGATAAGTAGGAGAAAAAGAAGCAAGAAGAGCAGACAGGGGAGGTAATAATGATCAGCAGGGAAGCAGAGCTGGGTCAGTGGAAAACAGATAAGGTGATAGTGTGGGCAAGAGAAAAATACTGCTATCCAGTAGAGCAGTCTGGGGGTACAGGGTGCAGCCAGCTTGTTATCTGGGGCCTAGTCTGGCCAGTAGAGCAGTCTGGGGGCACAAGGCACAGCCAGCTTGTTATCTGGGGCCTGGGCAGGGCCCACTTGACTCTATCAGTAACATTTACCTCAATAGCTATTGTACAGTGAATAGTCTGACAGCCTTTTGTTTACTGAAAAAGAAAAAAAGGGAAGTATTTTATTTTAGAATGATGGCCATGGAAATTTCATTGAATTTTCCAGTAGTTAAGTTGATAAAGGCTTTCAGAAGAAGAAATGAAACTATCAGCAACCCCACAAAAAGTGTTCTGAGTCACTGGTAAGAGACCAGAGCTTAGAGAACTGGCCCTAGAGGGGAACTTTGGGTGTCTAGCCCAACCTCTTCATTTCCCAGAAGAGGCTGGTGAGGCCTGGGGAAGGCCAGTCACACCAGCGGGAAGGAGGCAAGGCAGCATTTGAACCCCAATCCTCTAACTTCAGAACTGTGTTCTCACCTTTCACCTCCCACCCATCCAACTGGATCTCTGAACTGGTCCAGCTGTTTAAGAAAGTTCTTTGTAATGATGTGAGAAAAGTGACTAAGATCTTCCTGCCCATTGTCCCTATAAGCCCATCACTCCTTACGCACCCCTGAGGAGGTCAGAGAGAAAGAAGGGGCCAAAGATAGGAAAATATTCATCAACAGCATCTTGTGGGGGAATAGTGAGTGACCATTTATTGGGAAACGATTAAACAAATCATGCACGAGAAAATAATGAAACACTGCCCGAAGGTGTAATAAATAGAAACAGTTGATTGAAACAAGAAGACTTTTATGAACTGAGGCAAAGTGAAGAGAGCAGAGCCCCCAGAACAGACATGCCACAGCCACGGTGCTGTGAACAGAACTCAAAGAGTCTCCTCTGCACCTGGCTCCAGGGGCCACCGGCTAATTGTGGTCCCTCATCCCGGAGGGGCAAGACACGGTGGGCCCAGCAGGTTGTGTCCATGGCCAGCACAGCTCTTTGTTGGATGGCTTTACTGGCCCCCTTGTCTTTGTTACGAAGGAGAATCCTCTGGTGGGGGAGTAGATTGGAAAATGACTGAGGAGCAAAAGGCGAGCTCTGTAATTGGAATGACCGAGCTTGACCAGAGGAGAGCTGAGAAAGCGCACCTTCCTCTGTCCCGGCAGTGTGGGGGAGCGTGGGGTGAAGTGTTGTGTATACTGTCTGTGTGTTGGTTGATTTTGTCAGGCTGCTTTTTTTATCTTTGTGGCAGATGAATATATACATGTTACAAACAAAAGGCATCAAAACAAATAAGATTAAACATTTAAAAGTAACTGGTACCTCAGATTAAGCACTTCTTTCTTTCTCTCCCAAGACTTTTTTTTTAAATTAAAGAATTAACTAAAAATATTAAAAATCTTTTTTTTTCATTTTTGAAAACATATATAATTGGAAAAAATAAAATATTATTGAAACAAGAAAACTGTAAACGACTATTGGGAAAACATGAACTAACTCTGACACTAATGACTTCCTTTAAAAAAAAATGGTTAATGAGCAGCTAGCACCAGCCCTGGAGACAGGAGGACCCAAGTTCAAATGCGGCCTCAGACACATAATACTCACTAGCTGTATGACCCTGGGCAAGTCATTTAACCTCTATAGTCTCACCCCCCAAAAATGGTTAAAATACGACTTTTATGACTTAAAGTATACTTCTTAACCTGGGGGGGTAATAAACTTGGATTAGAAAAAAATAACATTCTTAATTTCATTAACCTCTAACTGAAGTTTAGCATCTCCTTCATTAGGACTTTTTTTTTTTATCTTCATTCAAAAGTCTGACCAAATTGCCAAAGGAGTCTATGACACATGGAAATTTAGGAAACTGACTTAAAGAAGGGCCTTCTGGTTAATTGGGAACTTGGCTCCCTCATACCCCAGCCATTGCAGATGATGGAGATGTTTCTGTGCACAGAATATACATGGAATGTATATGTCTATGACAAAAGGAATCTTCATGAATATGTAGAAAATAGGAATAGGAAGGTCCAGCCCCCAGAAAGAACCTGCCCTGAGTTGGGCAAATAAGGTTAGAGCCAGGGAGGGGTCTTCAGGATCATGTATGTGGTCTGGACCCATCATTCCACTCCATTGCCCTCCTTTCTCTTTGCCTGTTGAAATGTTCACCACGGGATCACCTCCCACCTCCTCACTACTCCTGTGCGCTCAGATCGCTCCCTTTATTCAGACAGTCCTACCAGTTACACCAGGAACATCACCATTAGACTGGAGGTTGTAGCCTTGTATCCTTTGGTTGTTTTACTTGTGTAAGTCTTTCCACTCTAAAAAATAAATTGACTCCTCTTAGACAGCTTTTATGTTGCCCAAAATCTAGCCCAATATTTGGTTTACATTCAGAACCCTAGAAATTATTAGGGGATGTGTTACTAAAACCATAACATGTGATATTTCTTCAACAATGAGGCCAACTCCAGGGCCATTTCAGGAAAGGGTTCCTGAGCCCTGGCAGGTGTGTGTGTGTGTGTGTGTGTGTGTGGTGTTTCAGGACTCAGTGACCTTCAAGGATGTGGCTGTGGACTTCACCCGAGAAGAATGGGAACGACTGAATAGCACTCAGAGGGATCTGTACAGGGATGTGATGCTGGAGAACTATAGGAACCTGGTCTCTCTGGGTAAGGACAGTTTCCCCTGTAACTTAAAACTGCCTGTTGGGCTTTGTTCAATCACCATTAGCTGTGGGGCCTCGGAAGTGCTCAGCTGAGTGTCAGGGATCTCTTGCCAGTCTTTTCACTTGAAAATAAATAAATAACTGTATTGGGAAAGTACAGACTAAAACCTTTGACATGGATGGCTTCATTTTAAAAGAAAAAACTGGTTAAAATAAAACTTTAATCACTTAAAGTGTGGATTCTTAACCTTGGGGATCAGTATTTCTTCTTCCTCTTCTATGCCAAATGATATGCTCTGTGTAGAGTTAGAAATGGGAGGCTTCCTTCCTCGTGCAGGCCTGAGGCTGGTCCTTTCCAATCCTTATCACGCGCAACGCTTGGGGCATTTTCTTCATCTTATCTGAGAGAAGGATGGATGAACCCTTCTTTCTGAGCCCTTCTAGATCCAATCCATCATTTATTAAGCACTTACTGTATGCTAGGCACAGGGATACAAAAGGAATTCCTCAGCGCTTTGTTTTACAAAGGTAGCAGTACATGCCCTTCAGGGATCTTCCGCCCTTCCTTGTGACCTGACTGTTTTGTCTTCACTTCTCAAGACCACATAGCTGGAACAGTGCTCTGAGATGTTATTTATCCCTGGCACAATCAAGTCCCATTTATTTCCCCATGAACAGGACTTGCAGTTTCCAAACCTGATATAATCTTCCAGCTGGAACAAGAGAAGGAATTGTGGATGCTCAAGAGAAAAGTCCTAAGAAGCACCCGCCCAGGTGAGTGAGTAAGAACCAGAGCCATTGAGGCTGTTTGGAAAGGTGTTGACATCTTGGACATGTTGGAAGACGAGTTTGCCCAGACTGCAAAAGGGTGGCTAGTTCTTGAAACGGCCTTCCTCTAACCTGTAGCCTTTACCTCAACATGTTATTCTCCTGCCATTGCACCCGTCACCACTCCAGAAGAGGTAACCCTCCTGCCTGAAGCCAACTGCTCTCTGCATCACAACCCTTCTTATCCTGTAACTGCATTCTGAGGATCAGTCTGTTCCTCTTTGCCATCTTCAGTCTCTTACCTTCCTGTAAAACAAATGGCAACCAAAAATAACCCTTTGTGTGGCCATGCCCCCCGTGTAGACACACTGTCACCTTTCCCTCTTTCTATTCACTAACGCATTCCTCAGATGTTGGGTCTTTAACTGCTCGTTCTAACTCCTTGCCAGACTACTTAATCTTCCTAAACCCCACGGTCTGGTTGAAGGTTCCACCACTCCACCAAATCTGTCCTCTTGGAAATCTCCCTTGCAGGGGGTGGTGATACTTACCTGTATTCCCTCTTATGGGGAAGGTAGCAGGATTGATTGTCTGACTTCGAGAGGTCTGGGCTTCAGTGGGCTAAGCTGATTGAGTGTCTGAGCTCATTCCAGCACTGGGCTGTGAACCTTGGGAGCCACCAGATTGCTTCGGGAGGGGTGAGCTGGCCCAGGCTGGAAGTGGACTAGGCCAAAGCCTCCCTGCCAAGCAGCCCCGGTGCCAGGCCCTTGAGTGACCCTGCAAGACTTGGTGACCGCATTTAAAAAATACAAGATCACGCTGTATAGCTCCTGGTTAATACCAACAGCTGTTTCCAGGTCTTACCTTCTTTGGTCTCCTTGTCATGTTGAACAGTTTGGCACTCCTTGAAACTCAAGCCCCCTTTGATTTGTATGACCTGACACTCCTAGTGATTATCCTCATGCCCCCTCGCTTTTTTTTCCTTAACTTCTTTTTTTTTTTCTCCCGCTACTGAAGGCAGGTGCCCCACTAAGCTGTGTCCTCTTCCCTCAGGGCCGTTGAGGGACAGTAGGTAGAGCTCTGGGCTGGAGCCAGGAAGGCCTCAGAAACTTTCTAGCTCTGTGACCCTGGGCAAGGCACTTCACCTCTGCTGGCCTCAGTCTCCTCGTTGTAAAATGGGGGTAATGACAGCACCTACTACCCAGGGATTTTGTGAGGTTCAAATGAAATCAGCCTTTAGCCCAGTAGCCGGCACATAGTAGGCACTTAATAAATGCTTCCTTCCTGCCTGTCTGCCTCTCTCCCTCACCGATTCCATTGTCTCCAAGATCTTATCTATGTGCTTCATTCTAGCTTTATCATTCATCCTAACCATGCATCTACGCCATATTTCTACATGCCTAAATCAACTCATCTTGGATAACCTCACTTTCACTGCAGGTTCATCAAACTCTTTCTCATCCTTTTCTTCATTCAGCCATTTCTGATCAAGGTGCCATTACTCTTCCAGAGGCTTTGGATGCAGGCCCTGACATGTTGGACCCCACCGGCGTCCCACCAGTGAGGTGCTCATTTGCTTCCCAGGGCCCACCTACTACCTTCCCTTTCCTGCTTCCTCTGGAGAATGGGATAACCCTCCCCTTGTCTGGCAAGACTCTCCCAAAAGGAAAGCTCCCCTGTGCTTCAACCGTTAGCGGGACACAGAATCCCTAGTTGTGGCCTCATCCTCGTGAACCGTACAGTGCAGGGTGAATGGGCGCTATTTCAGCTCTTCCTCAACTCTCACAAGCTCCTACTGAGTCTCCCTTTAACATGTTTCTTGCATTTGGTTTTATTCTCTGCAGCTCTACCCCCATTCAGACCTTGACCATCACTGCAACAGTCCTTTCCTTCCCCAAAGTCATGTTCACCACCCCCTTTCTCTTCTCAAGAACTTATCATGACCTTATTTTGTCCCCTCATATGTCTTAAGCCATTTAGCATTCAGTGCCTTCCATGAACTCAATCTATGTTTCCCAGCGTATTTGTCACAAACATGCTAATTTTCACCCTCCTCTAATCAGGCCAATCTAGTCCGTGTATCATTCCCATCACCCTGCCCTCTGACCACCTGGCACATCCTCCCCATCCTCTCTGCTTATCTAAATAGATTTCCCTTGAAGCTAAAATTAAGTTCTGCCTAAAATCAAGCTTTTCTTGAGTTACCAGAGACAATGATCTCTCTTTGTAATTCTCTTGTCCTACTAATAGTCTTGTTCCATGTGGTCAGGTCTTTGATGATACCATTGTAGTTTTATGTTTGTTATTCTTATGTGTCCTCCCTGCCCCCAACTGTAACACCTTAGAGGGAAGGGTCTCTCTTTGCATTATTTTTTATCTCAGATACCAGGCCCACAGGTGCTCAATGAATATTGGATTGGTTGAATTTTACAGTGACAAGCAGGGGGAAGGCTTTCTCCTCCTTCATTGGGTTAGGAGTCACCTTTTTCTTATTTCTCTGACATGCTTCATATTCATCCATTTAGTAAGTTTGTATTGAGTTTTCTACTGTTTACTACTAGTTCTCCTAACTGCTAGGACCTAAGGATGATTCAGATCAGATATGAAACACAGGTACTTAAAAGAAGCTTCACATTTCATGGGAGAGGAAAGTTTTGAAGCCTATGGGACAGCAAAATAACAGTGTAAAGCCATGTGTGGATGATGAGTGCCAAATTTAATGGTACAGAAGGTCAGTGCCAATAGGCATGTCAGAGAGATCCGTGCAGACTAGGTTAGCTGGGAAAGACTTTGGGGAGAAAATGGCCCACTGAGTGGGCCCTTTAAGGAAGAGTAAGACTTGGGTAGGAAAGATTCTTGAAGGTAGGACTGATGGCATGAGCAAAATCTTGAACATGGGCATAAACTGGCATTCAGGAAGGAAAGAAAGAAAGAGGATTAATTAAGCACTTCCTATGTGCTAAGCATTGTATTAAGCATCAGGGATAGAAATATAAAAAGAGGCAGTCCCTGCCCCCTCAGGGAGCTTATATTCTAACAGAACAGAGTGAGACCACACATGGAAGAATGCAGGGGCCAGTGAAGGGAGCTTTATTCTGAGGAGTCGCAGATACAATAAATTGATGTATGTGCTACTCAGCTGACACATCCTTTCCGTGAGTAATGATGCTGGTTTAACTTGGTTCCACCTTGTGCTCTGGGCACAGTAGAGCCAAGGGGGAGTCATTAAGAGAGTGGATGAGATATGAAGATGAAGCATGTCTAGGGCCAGCTAGTAAATATCATAGACAAGTTTGTACTCAGTCACCAATCAGCTCAGGTGGGTCCTAGGGCAGGAGCTCCAAGGATGAGTAAATTAACTCCCCTGGGGCTAGGGGTATGGGTTCTAGGTGTCAGGGTCCAGAGAGAGAGTTGGAGACCTAATAGGGTCCAGTTGTAGAGGATAAAATACCATCCCAAAGTATTTTGACTGTATCGTGTCAAACTTAGAGAGCCATGGAAGGCTTTTTTAACAAGGAGAATAATATGTGATATTTGCATGTAGAAAAGAAAAAATCTAGCATTAATATGGTCAGTGAATTAGAAAGTAGTAAAACTGATTGGGGAGACCTGAAAGGAATCTTTCAATAATGGACGTATAAGATCATGAGGGCCAGGGCTAGGGTGGTGATGGGGGGGTACCTCTTCTTCCTATGATACCAATCTGATTGCCAGAATCCCTGTTTTACTATGTTATCTGTGTTGTACTCTCCTGAGGAGGCTGTCTTCATTCCCTGTTTTTACCTTTGCTGCTATTTCAGTCTCACTTCCTCCAATTTTGGTCCTATTTCCTCTCTCTTTCCATCCCTCTTTTGCCCTGCTGCACGGCTACATTTGAGAATTGTGAAAGCTGTACTCTTTATTATAGGCATGCTTGTCATTTCCAATATCCCAGTCTTTCAATAGAAGTTTCCTTTATCCTAGTTTGAAGCACAGGGGACATTTGCATTTTCATTATGTTTCAGCGCAGAAAACTGAGAACAAAATGGCAGTTCCAAACAAGGATATCTCTGAAGAAAAATCATCCCATGGAGACAAAGTGGCAAACCCTGGGAGGAGTAATACTTTGGATTCTAATCCAGGAGAATCTACTTGTTTAAGTGATGGCAAGTTGGAGACAAAACCAAAAAGCAAGACCCATTTGAGGGATGTAACAGTCACTCACAAGAAAATTCCAGCTGGACAAAGAGGCCGAAAACTCAAGAAAATTGTTGAGAAATTTCAGTCTAAAATCAGTTCTTATAGAAAAAAGAGATATCCTTCAGGAGAAAAACCCCATAAATATGATTCACCTAGAAAGCTCTTCAAACAGAATTCCTGCCTGAGTAGACATAAGGAGATTTATTCAGGAGAAAAGCCTCGTAAATGCATTGAATGTGGGAGAAGCTTCAGCAGCAATACACACCTGGAAAACCATCGGAGAACTCATTCTGGGGAGAAGCCATATAAATGTAGTGAATGTGGAAAAGCCTTCAATTATGCTTCATCCCTTACAAAACATCATAGAATTCATACAGGAGAGAAGCCCTATATATGTAAAGAATGTGGGAAAGCCTTCAGTGAGAGCTCAAACCTTATTCAACATAGGAAAATTCACACTGGAGAAAAACTCTATAAATGTAATGAATGTGGGAAAGCCTTCAACAAGAATTCATCGCTTACTCAACATCTCAGAATTCATACAGGAGAGAAGCCCTACAAATGTAAGGAATGTGGGAAAGCCTTCAGTGAATACTCAAACATGATTCAACATCAGAAAATTCATACGGGAGAAAAGCTTCATAAATGTAATGATTGTGGGAAAGCCTTCAACAAGAATTCAGCCCTTACTCAACATCTAAGAATTCATACAGGAGAGAAGCCCTACAGATGTAAGGAATGTGGGAAAGCCTTCAGTGAAAACTCATCCCTCACTCAACATCTGAGAATTCATACTGGTGAAAAACCCTATGAATGTAAGGAGTGTGGGAAAGCCTTCAACCGGAGCTCATCTCTTAATAAGCATCAAAAAAACCATTCTGGAAAGAAGCCCTATAAATGTAAAGAATGTGGAAAAGCTTTTGGCCAGAGTACCCACCTTGCTCGACATCAGAGAACTCATACTGGAGAAAAACCTTATGAATGCGAAAAATGTGGGAAGGCCTTCAGTCAGGGTACACATCTTACTAAACATCAGTTCATTCATACTGGAGAGAAACCTTATGAATGTAATGAATGTGGAAAAGCCTTCAGTGAGAACTCATACCTTATTAAACACCAGAAAATTCATGTGGACTATAAACCCTGTTAATTTGATGACTATGGAAAACCCATTAGTCTTTAGATGTAGCTTTTCCCTCATCAAATAGGGGCTAAACACTAGAGAGCGATCCAGGAAATATAATGAATGTAGTATCAGTTACATTTATCACTTCAGAAAGTAGCGTGAAGCTTAATTGTAACCATCAGTCGTGGTCCTAAGAGTAAAGATGAGAAATGCGCCTCTTCTTTGGAGAGGTGGGAGAACATAGATACATTGTGGTACGTATGCTTCAGACAAGGCCACTGGGCTGCTTGGTTTTATTGGGCTGACTGTTACAAAGGAAAGATTCCTGGACAGGTAGAGGCTACATCTGGAAATAACTGTTTAAAGAGAAGGCATCAGCAAAACTTTAGGGGTGGAAAAATAGATAGTGATGTCACAGTTTGTCACCAGCTCTGACATGTGTGATAGTTAAGAAGAAGCTTCCAGGCATGATGATGACTTCAAGACGCAGGGAAATGAGAAGCCTTTTTCTCCCTCCCTTGTACAAAACCAAGGGATGGCAATTTAGCAGAAGCCCAAGCTGGGAGCACTCTAGTTAGAGATCTGGAAAAGCCACCCGAAGGGCTCTAAGGGGGGGGCTCAAAGGAGTAACTCATATCACCCCACCATATCTATCTAAAGTGATGGACACCATAGTAAGGTGAGAAGTCTCAAATGCCTAGACTTCGAGTGCAGAAAAAGTTCTTGATCCACCAGAGGCATGTTCAGATTAGCTAAGGAAACTTGGTTCCCTTTCTTGGGGTCCTCTGTGAACTATCAGATTGGTTTGGGCCTAAGAGTAGCTTGGAATCAAGCACACATCTGTCAAAGGAGAGGAAAGGAAGCCGCCTCTGAGAAAGAAAGGAATTGCTTAGCAGGAAAAGAATGCCTCAGGCGGAAGAGGACTTTGTGAAGTGTCCAGAGGATTCTAGACCTCTCATCTTCTCATCACACTACCAGCATCATTCCCCAGGGCAGCAGCAGCTGCAGATGGGGTCTGTGTTAGAGCTGAAATGAGAAGGTAGATTCTTGTAGAAACCTGATTACTCATGGAAGTGAAGAAAAAGACTTCCAGCAACCAAGAGACTGAGTTATGAGTTAGCCCTCTGTCACATGTGCTCTCCAAGTTTGGGCCCTCTTTTCTCTGGACTCTGTACTTGGGGAATAGTGTGTCACAGGCTTTGGGGGGGAGTGTTTGTACAAACTGTTCTTACTGAAACATCTTAATAAACACTCCTTTCTAAAAGCTGTTTAAGTCTGGGTGACTGATTCATAGTCTCTCCATAATCACACCACTGGGGACTCCTGAGCTATAGCATTAGAAGTCCCCCAAAAAGCTCCTTGGGGCTACCCCTGAAAGGACATGGTATCCACACTTGGGGACCTGACTGTGGCTGGCCTCACCATTATGTCCAGGAGTTGTGATAGTTGGCTTAAAGTCTATGCTATGATAAAAAGCATAGAAATCTCCCTATTGAGACCTGAGTATCAAGGAAAATGGTCAAGCTTAACCATTTTAGGTAAAATAGAAGAAATATACACAAAATCAGGTATTTTTTCATCACTAACTGCCTTTCTAGCCCATTTCCTAATCACTGTGCATGGCTTTTGTTTAATAAAAGTAATTCTGCTTCACTTAATTTGATGCTCAAACCCCAAGAGCGCGTCCATGTCCGTATGTGCGCAGCTTCCCTGGGCATTCCTGTACTGGCTGTGATGCTCTCAGCTTTTCCATGACACTCTCTGCTTGTTCTCCACCATTTGTTAAATGCCTTCTATGTGCCAGGCACGTGGTAACAATTATAACCTCCCTATGAGAGAGGCAGCTTTGTGTAGTGACCTCACCTTAAAGTCAGGAAGAGCTGGGTTCAGGTTCTGCCATGGATGTATACTATCCCTTGAAGACTTTCAGTGTTCCAGATGACTCTCTTAAGATTGTAAGTTACAGTTGAATTGCTTTTGGAGTTCTCTTTCCAAATTAACTCATAGGTCTAGACCAAAAAAAAAAAATTACTGCTAACAATAACAACACATTTCACGAGTGAGAGTTATACCAGAAATACGTGTCTTTGAATCCAAGTGCAGTGTTATTTGTGATACTGCCCTGATTCCCCTGCCTATATTTTAAAAATGTATCCGTCATGTGATTTACCTTGTAAAGCAGGTAAATCTATTTCAGTGCAGAGACACACAGCTGAAATGTGACCACATTCTGTGTGCTTCTGGGTGTGCTAGTTACAGATGCGTATGTTAGTAAATACATCTTTGCTGTATGCATCTTCACCTACATCTGTTTCCCAGGGAAGATGCCTTGACATGGGAGTGAGGATGTGGTCCAACTCTGCTTTGTGTATGAAAGGTCATAAGCCAGTATCTTCCTTCCTGCTACTCTCTGGCTTCTCACCTGTCTCCAGAACCCAGAGATGATGTTGATCCTGGCATTCCCCATGGTCATAGCCACTCTCTAAGACAAGGCCTATACTATTTCTCCCCAATCTGTGTATTTTTCTATATACTCTCCTTGGCTACCTGGAGCCCAAATGACAAAAGATGTAAAATAGTCTCTGAAGAATCCTAGGAAGATGGCAGAATGAGAAGTTTCCTAGGGACCACTTCTTCCCACCAAATCAAACAATGCAAGTTTCAAAAAAAAAAAATCACCAACAGTAAGTGAAAGAATTCTCCACAGGGTAAGTCTTTAAAAATAACTGAAGCCCCGCCTGTTCCTCATACCATTCCTGGCCTTCCTGACCTCTCCCCACAGTCCACCAGAGGGCAGTTTTTTGACTTTTATTGCTGCTACACTATTAGGCACACAGGTGTGGATGTTAACTTTGTGGTTAGTGGGGGGAGAAGGATTGCCACTCCCAGAACTCTCACCCCCGTGCACCCTACTCCCATAGTCTTCAGCCCACATCACAATCTCCTCTTTTTTTTTTTTGCCTCAGCTTTTGAAGTTAATACTGTTAGTGTCCAGGGGAACCACATTTCCAGGGGAGTTGAAGTACATGTATCAGATAGCCCCCAACTCCTAAAAATGAGGAAAAGGGGCAACAGTGTATGAATATAAAGCCTGGGAGATAAAAAAGTGGAGAAAGAAGGTAGTTAGAACTGCACCCCTGATTAGAAAGTAATGTAGCATGGAAGAAAATGGGTACTCATTAAAAGAAGGGTAAAGAGAAGCAACTACAAAGATTTCCCAGAACAGGCCTCTCAGCATTGTATTGGGAGGCCCTTCCCTGACCCCTTCATGACCAGGCTTCTGCGGCACTGAAGAAAGCTAAGACAGGAAGGACCATTGAGCCTGGAAGAATGGGACTAGTAAAAGTGGAGAATAGGCCCCCCCCTACATTCTCCCTGCAGTGGTGTCCCAACTGTCCCCCCTTACTGTCTAAGGGAAACAGACTTTGGCTTCCCAACGTGGGAGCCAAAGGAGGGTCATGGTAGCACTGGGCCTTGTGAAGGGAAACGATTAGCAATAAGCTCGTTTTTAGTAAGGGAGCCATAGAAAAGTCAGCCAATAATTAATTAAGACAAAAAGTGCCTGAGGAAGAGAAACGAGTTTATATCCAAAGCAAAGATCCACCCCAGCGGGTAGGCGCTTCTCAACAAAGTAAACTTGAGTTGAAAATCTGTGGAAGATGAAGCTAGCATAACACATTCTTGAAGGCCTCCCTGAAACGATTCCGAGAATGTCCAGAACAGTTCAGACAAGCAACCAAAGTATTAAGAGAAAATATTTTAGAAGGACAAAATTTAGAGCAAACCTGATGAGATTAGAACAAAAGACAGACACCATGTTCTCTTAAGAAAAAGGATTGGAATGAAAAAAGTCAGAAATGGAAAATTAAGAACTTGTTAAAAGACAAGATTGAAAGAATTTGAGAATGCCACAAAACATGAGTACTGGACGGTATACAGAGAGTCACAGTAGTTGAGAGTGGAAAAGCTACTGGTCCACCTCTCCTGAAAGAAATCCCCACTAGCATACACAGACTTGCTGGAAGCCCTCCAAGGAGGTAGATCCCAGCAGTTTAAGGCAGCCCGTTCCACTTTGGGATACTTCTGCTTGTTAGGCAGTTTTTCCCAATAGCAAGCCCAAGTTGGCCACTTTGTATCTCCTGCCTGTTGAGCTAAGAAGTAAAAGGCATGACAGGAAAAATCAGTTGGAGAGTAGGTAGGATATTTCAGAGCATAAACCTTCACTCATAAATCAATAGTATGGTTGATAGGATAATACAGAGGAATGTCTTTTGCATGAATAGGAGCGAGATTGAAATAGTAAGGCCCTGGGTAGCAATCGTTGTGAGCAAAAGGGGAACGGTGGATAAAAAGCTTTATTTCTTCCTTACCCGCCCTGCCTTGCTCAAGGAATAATGATAGACGGTGGAGGAGTGGGAAGCAGCAACAAGTGGAAAAGGAACCGCTGGAGAGGAGCTCTACATGCCTTAAGAGCAGTGAAACTTCTGGGCCGGGGAGGAGGGGAGGTGAGTGGACGGTGGACCGTAGTACTGAGGTACTGGCACCCACTAGTGTGGAAGAGATGCTTGGGTGTTCAGCAAGTCAGGTCTTAGAGGAGGCAGAGCAGGTTCATAGGGTCAAAGGGAGGGTAGCATTATGAGGGATGAAAGACGAGGTCATTCTCCTTGGGGCAAGGGTTATATACTTCCAACTGCATCCTGCTGCCCGATTAATTCATTTTCCTGGTGAAACTGGGGAATCCTGAAAAGGGTAAAAGGGTAAAAATAATGAGGAAGGGGGTGGAAGGAAAACACTGCTTGGAAAGAATCATTACAGACTAATATCACTAAGAAATGGAAGCAGGGAGATCACGTTCCCTGGCAGTCTGGTGGTTAGGATTTGGACAGCACCACTGTGCACCGTGCACGATTCCTGACCAGAGATTTCTTTGATAGGTTGCAGCCTGGTGTAATGGATAGAGCACAAGGTAGCCGAGTTTGAATTCTCCTCAGACACGAGCTAGTGTGTGACCTGTTAACTCACTTAACCTTTCTTGGCTTCAATTTCTTCATCTGTAAGATGAAGGAGTTGGATTCAGTGAACTCTAAAAGCCCTTTCCAGTTATGAGTCTACAATCTATGATCCTATAGGAGGAAGTTAGGAAGAATTAGGTACCATACTTTTAACTGAGCAAAGAAGGGGAAGGAGTAAACAAGAGTGAGGGAGAAAGAGAAGAAAAATAAAAGTAAACCAAGGGAGCTAGGGAATGGGCTGAGTAATAGGAAGGAAAGGAGAGGGTATGAAACAGGAAATTTGGCTTTGATTATTATAATAAAACAAGCTACAGGGTGTATCTGCTGATGAGTGAGTCAGTTAATGGGCAAAAAACACAAATTTAATCATTACAAGCCTTGATGTGAATGGATTAAATTATCCACTAAAGGAATATGGGCATGGATAAAAAATTCTTAGCAATTTGCTGCCTAAATGCAAGTCAACAAGCATTTATTAAGTAATTACTATGTGCCAGGCAATATGCTAAGCACTGGCAATGCAAATACAAGCAAAAACAAAGTCTGCCCCCAAGGAGCTTACATTCTAATGGGAGAAGAAAGCACATAAAAGGAACTTGAAAAGCAGAGAGGGAGGTGCCTGTACACTGGTGTAGTAGAGAAAGTCCAGAGGTCAGGAGTAGAGCCTGGGGAGGAATGAAGATGTGGCTGACCTGAGCACTTTCCTGAAAATGGAAGTTACAATAGTTACATATATTTATACATACATACATAAATGATAAAGTGTGTGTGTGTGTGTGTGTGTGTGTGTGTGTGTGTGTGTGTGTGTGTGTAGAGAAAGTCCAGAGGTCAGGAGTAGAGCCTGGGGAGGAATGAAGATGTGGCTGACCTGAGCACTTTCCTGAAAATGGAAGTTACAATAGTTACATATATTTATACATACGTACATAAATGATAAAGTGTGTGTGTGTGTATCCCATGCCTGGAATGGGGACGGCCACTGAAATCAGGAGATGGGGTATCAAGTGAGGAACAAAACAAAGACAGGTGTTGCTGGACATAGAGGGAGGAGTAAAGTGTATGGACTGGAGAGGTAGGAAGGGCCAATCTGTGAGGGCCTTTAAAAAACTACATGTGAGATACCAAGTCATCTTGGGCATCGAAAGCCTTCACCACTTGGTCCAGGGTGGGAGACCTGCGGCCTCTTCCTAGCTTTCCAGTCTTTAGACACTTGACTCCTTTCCATGGGCTTTACAGTCCATTGACACATGCCTTCTTACCATCCCTTGCACACGACCTTCCATCTCCTGACTGCATTTTCAGTGGTTGTGCCTTGTGCTTGTAATGTTCTCTCTTCTTGTCTCTGCCCCCTGGCTTCATTGAAGATTCAACTGAAAGCCCATCCTCTGCAGGAGGCCTTTCCTGGCCCCATTCTCCCTCTCTTCCCGGCACTCCCCATGACCTTTGGTCTACTGTGTGTGTATCTTGCATGCACACAGCTGTTTGCATTTGACTTCCTCGAGAATGTGAGCCCCTTGAGGGAAAGCACTATGTTTTTGCTTTTTTTCATGTCTCTAGACATGTGCCTGGCACATAGTAAGCATTTAACAGATGGTTTCCTGATTGATTGGCAAACAATCACTTGTTGTTTTTTTGTTTTTGTTTTTGTGTTTTTTACAAGAACTGCTGGGGGAACTGGAATGCATTTGGTAAAGATTAGGCTTAGATCAATATCTTATACCACATAACATAATAAACTCAAAATTATCATAAAACCTGAATATAAAATGTCATGCCATAAAAAAATAGAATGAAATTCAGTACTTTATTGTGTAAATACATAAATAACCATGCAAAAAAATGTTCAAAATCATGAATAGATAAATGCAAAATAAAACTGCTGAGATTTCCCCTCGCTCCATGAAAAATGGCAGAAGTTAGAAAAGATAGAAATTGTTAATGCTGGAGAAGCTGCAGGAAGACAGACATCCAGGTGCACTGTTTGTTGATAGGACTATGAAGTGCTCCCAGCTGTTCTCCATTTTAATTTGGACTTGTGTAAGAAAGATGCTGCACCTGCCCCTGCTCTTTTATCCCGAAATCCCACTCCTAGGAGTACATCGTATGAACGTCTAAGACAGAAACAAAGACCCTTTATATACTGAACTATTCACAGCAGCACTCCTTGTGTTAGCAAAAAAACAAAACCCCTGGAAACAAAGAAGGTGCCCATCATTTAGAGAATGATTGAAAAAACTGTGGTATATTAACATAATGGAATATTATTGTGCAGCAAGAAATGAGAGATTCAGAGAAACACTACTGTAAAGCAAAATAAGCAGAACCAGTCAGTAAACATGTACTAAGCACCTACTGTGTGCCAAGCACTGGGGATTCAAAGAAAGATGAAGTGATCCCTGTCCTCTGGAGCTCACAGTCTAATGGGGAGACAGCATGCAAACAACTGTGTACAAACAAGCTGTGTATCAGATCAATTGGAGAAAGCCACAAAGGAAGTCATTAGAATGGAGCAGGGCCAGAAAGCTTCTTGGAGAAGGGGGTTTTATCTGGAAATTGATGGAAGGCAGGAGTCAGATGAGATGGGAGAGTGCTCTGTTCCTAAGGTGCAGCCTGGGAAGGGGCCTGGGGTCAGGGCGAATGTCTTTTTCCAGGAACAGCAGGGACTGTCACTGGATCAAAAAGTGCATGGAGGGATGTCAGAAGATTCACCAGAGAAGAGAAGCAGGTTATGAATGGCTTTGAATACTGGAGGATTTCGTATTGGATCTTCAAGGTGTTAGGGAGCCAGTGGAATTTATTGAGTGGGTTGCAGGGAGACCTGCACTTCAGGAAAATCATTCTGATAGATGAGTGGAGCATGGACTGGAGCAAGTTGAGACTTAGGGCAGGTTACACTAACCAGCAGCTACTGCAGTAGTCCAGGATTGGGAGGAGGAAGGACTGTATCAGGGCAGTGGCAGTGTTAGGGGAAAGAAGACAGCATATGCATATTCCAGAGATGTTAAGAAGGAACAAATCAGTGGGCCTTGACAACAAATTGGATGGGGACAGGGGGAGTAGGGAGGAGTTGAAACCCAGGTCTCAACCCTGGTTAACCTGGGAGGATGGCAGTGCCTTCAGTAGTAATAGAGAAGCTTGGAAGGGGGAAAGGATTTGGGGGGAGGGAGTAACAAGTTAATTTTGGACAAGTTAGTTTAAAATGTCTACAAGTTGTCCAGTTTGAGATGTCTCGTAGGCAGGTGGAGATATGAGACTGGAGGTCAGCAGAAAGGCTAGGGTTGAGAATCATCTATTGAATATCCATGGGAGCTGGTGAGATCACCATGTGAAGCAGTATAGAAGGAATAGAAGAGAGGGCCAGGACAGAGTCCTGTTGGACAAATGGGCTAGCCAATGTCACCTGGATGAAGATTCAGCAAAGGAGACCGAGAAGAAGCAGTCTGATGGGGTAGGAGAACCAGGATTCGTGTTCCAGAAACTAGAGAGAAGAGAGTATGAAGGAATGGAAAGTGACTGACAGTGTCAAAGGCTGCAGAGAAGTCAGGAGGGATGAGGATTAAGAAAAGGCCATTGGATTTGCCAACTAGGCGATCATTGGTAATTTGGGAGAGAGCAGTTTTGTTTGAATGATGAGGTTGGAAGCCAAACTGTAGAGAGAGGGAGGAAAGCAGAGGCACCTACTGTAGACAGCCTTCTAGAGGAGTTTAACCATAAAAGGGAGAGGGATAGGGAAATAGCTCATGGGGATAGATGGCCAAGTGAGGGTTTTTTGAGGATGGTGGAGACAAAGGCGTGTTAGTAAGCAGTAGAGAGTCAGCCAGCAAATAGGAAGAGACTGAAGATAGGTGGGAGTAGGAGTGATACGGGGGCGCTGATATACTTGGGGGGAGACAGGTTAGAATTGGATCCCTTGTGCATTCGAGGAGTTAGCTGAGAGAACAGTATGTACAGTGGTCATCAATGGAAGTGATCGGATTGCTGAAAAGGAAGCAAAGCTCCCAGCACTTGGTAAGTGTTTAATAAATCCTTGATTAATTAGGGTAGTAGCAAAGAACTGGGTAGCTCAAACAAACTGTGGTATCTGAATGGAATGGAGTATCACTGCTCCAAGAGAAGCAATCAGTGTGACGAATCCAGGGAAGCACAGAAAGACACAGGAATGGATGCAGGGCGCGGGACGCAGAACCAGGAAAACAGTGCACATGAAGACGACTACGCGAGAGGAAAGAGTGAAGACAAAAAGCAAGCTGTATGATATGTAGTTACGATGACCGCACGTGGCCTCCAGGATCAAGCAGGGAGGGGCCTGCCTTCTTTGCAGAGGCGAGAAGAGACTTCAGGCATGGTGCATTACATCTATTGTCATCCTGCTGGGTTGTTTCTCTTTTTAAAGTATTTGTTGCAAGAGGTGGTTTGCCAGGAGGGGGAGAGATTTATTTGGAAATGAATATGGTGACATAAAGATCTCAATAAAAATGTAAAGATAAAATAAAATAGAGAAAGGCTTCACCAGTACTACATCTACTATTTGGGGCAACATGAACTTCCTGGCCAAAGGAAGCCTTCTTCTGGCATTTCTAGCCTGCCTTGTAGATACCTTCAGTTAACTCAACATGTAAATAGTCTCTGATCAGTCATTCTGCACCATCTGGGCATCCTCTTTATATACAAAGGAAAGGCCACAAAAATCTCTCCTGTTCTCCAGGGCTGAATTACTAGACCATGCCCAGTATGCTCTGTCATTCTGCCAAAGTCACACAGGAACAGTAAAATTACCTCCTAGGTTTTAAATTTAGAAGTTTCTCTAAAGCCTCCTGTTTCCTAATACAACCTAAAATCCAAGTAGAAGAAAGAACATAAAAATTGGTTTTAACATGAGTTCACAGGTTGTAAATAATGGAAATAATTTCCCCTCTGGAAAAGCATGGGTATGTCCTTCCCTTATGGTCATATAGTGGTCATATATATGGCCATATAATCTTAGGTGATCGTATGATTGATCTCCAGTCATAGACATGGAAGAGAGCTGAGAGGTGATCCAGTCACAGCCCCTCCTTTTACAGATCAGTAAACTGAGGACCAGATAGTCCTTGTGCACTCATCCTCTGGCTTAAGGTCTGGAACTCTACTTCTCCCCTGCCTTCCTCCTTGTTAATGTGATAAACCTTAGGTGAACAAGGTCCTTGCAAGGCTTGGGTTTTTGACATTCATAAATTGAATTCTGAGAACAGATTTTTGTCTTAACTGTTTTTTCTTCCCTAGGCCAGAGGATTTTCTGCTCAACACTGCCTATAACAGCCTTGGGACACAGCATGTATTTCACTATTAAGTGATGATATACCCTTCTCTGTGAAAACTGGGGGGCAAGTCTGACAAATGGCAGACTCCTCAGTAACTCCCCTCCTCCCCATGTGAGTAAGGGTAAGGGTCCAGGAGTGGACCCAATTTCTCTCTTCCTTCATCTTGGCTGAGTGTGGCCATTGTGGTCTTGTCCACAAGCCAGTTTGAAGAACTCAGTTAATGTGAATGGATCTGTGAAGGACCAAGCCTTAATGACAGTTAACAACAGGAGACTCCCCACTCCAAAAGTGTAGTATTGAGGTGTCAGCATCCCCCTAGTGTATTTCATTCTGATCAGATCTGGGCTTTAGTTTTTTTGTTTTTATAGGTTAGGTCTCCTTATATCACTCAGGCTAGAAATCCTATCCTGCTGCTGTGTTCCTGTTTACTCTTCCTTAAGTAACCTGGCAGCCTCCCCACCAGGCCCTTCACCATATTAATGCTAAGCTAAGCTCGGTCAGCATAGCCCCTTGTGTGTCAGAACTCTGAGCTCAAGACATAAGCGTCAGCCTCCTGGGTAGCTGAGATTACAGGTTTGCTCCACCTCACCAGCTTGGCCAGGTACTGCTTGGCCATTGTTAATTGAATGTTTTGAAGGAGTTCTAGAAAATGAACCCTGAATCCCAAAATACTGGGAATTCAAATTGCTTTTCTGGACCTACTCCTGAGGATAAAGCATAACTAGCCTACTTTTATATGGCAGGGAATAAATGTTCAGAGCTAGTGATTTTCAGAATTGAGACAAGGAGAAGGCAGAGCTCAGTGGCCATAGTGTTCAGAGATAGAGCCTTCAGCATAACCTCAGGCACTGAGATTCTTCTCCCAAATTGTCTGGCTAGAGGATGAAGCCTGGGATTCCTGAGAGGGAATAGGAGGGGATTGAGTGTGGGGAGTTGGCCAAGATTTGCATTGTATTCCCTGACCCCAACACCACTGAAAAATCCCAGGGCAGGCAGAACTGTGACCTCATACCTCCCCCCCCCCCCCCCCCGCCCTCCAGTGCCTTTTCTCTGACTTTACCTTCCATCTACAACGCTCGCTCGCTCGCTGTCTTTCTCTCTCTCTCTCTCTCTCTCTAGCTCTCTCCCTTAATTCCAAGAAATCTCTCTGCTCAAACTAGAATAAAACACAAGTGCTTAGACAGCAAAGAAAGGATATGTACTTTAAATACTGAATTCAAAGTAAATAAGAAGGAATTAAATGAAGCAGGACACATACAGAGAGAGAGAGAGAGAGAGAGAGAGAGAGAGAGAATGAGAGAATATGTGTGCATTATAGTATATCTACCTATAAATATTTTGGAAAAGGAAATGACAAATCACTTCATTATCTTTGCCAAGAGAATCCCAAATGGACACATGTAGAGTCAGAAATGACTGTAAAACAACTGAACTAAATGTGTGTGTGTGTGTGTGTGTGTGTGTGTTGAATGTGCCTCATTATTTACAAGCTGTCTGGCCCATTAGAATGTAAGCTCCTTGAAGGCAGGAAATATGTTTGGGTTTTTTGTCCTTTTGGGAGGGTATTTCCAGTGCTTAGCACAATGCCTAGTACATATTAAGCCCTTAATAAAGTTTGGTTGATTGACTTACTGCCTGGGGATTGTTCTTCCTCTAAACCTTGATCCCTGTTCCTAGTTCTAGAATGTGTGACACCGAGCTCCCGAGATTAGGACTCCTGCCTTAGGAAAGTGATGAATAAAAGGAGAAACTTCTCTGAGTACAAAGCTGTGAACCCTTTCCAATCCTCACAGTTGAGGACTCCTTGCTTTGGCTTCTGCATGAGCCTATATAGCTATATCTCTCTTTCTAACAAGACAGACCATTTTAATTAGACAATTGGCATCCAGTGCATGAACTAGAAATATTAAGAGGAAAATAAAAGGGATGAGAAGAAACTAGATCTGAAAATATTATTCAAGGTCTGTTCTGCAGCCATGAGCTCATTGGATCCAATCCATAGGTTATCCATCTGCAAACAAGCCAAGGTCCTTAAGCAGGATTTGACTACTCTGTACTAATCCTTTTTGTAACTAGCTAATTTATATAGACTGCAAACAGAGATCCTGCAATATTTCATATACAGTCAAATAAGTTAATAGTAATCAAAACAGTAAATAATCAGTAAACAGTAATCAACAGCTATTAGAGTGTTGTGCAGGAACAGAGAGAAGACATCGGAGATGGGCAAAGAAGGGAGAGAAATGAATGTTCAACCCAGTCAGTCCTTGAGAAGGAAGGCGAATCCATCTATGATTGAATGACTACACTTTTATAAAGGACGTGTGATGGGGGTGAGGGAGAGAGACAGCCCTTATCTTTTAATGTTTACTTCCAGGACAGCTTTGGTTTGTCCATGGCCTGACAAGGGCAGAGTTGTCTTTCACTGGAGAGTCAGGATAGAGGGTAATCAGGTGACATGAAGTCTTGCTGAGAGGCAGGCTCTGAGCTGGAAGAGCAGAGGGAAGCCAGAAGTCTGGAGGAGGAGATAAAAAGAGGAAAAGAAAACATGAGCTGCTTTGAGGCCACGATGAGGTTAAAGCTAGAGCAGAAGTGACAGTGGGACCCTCCCTCACCACTGCCACTCCAGTTCCAGAGAGAAGTTAGCAAATGTCTGCATGTCTGGTGTCAAAAAATAACACCATCAAGACATAGAGACTTTAAAGATCCCCGGAGTTGCCTTCCCTATCTCCCTGATGTGACAGAAGCTGATTGGGTCTTCCTCTCATTGTGTTAAAGATTCAGGGGGAAACTCAGGAGCGAACCAACTCACTGCCTCTGGTTCCTTCAAAAGTGGGAGGTGATAGCCTTGGGAAATGGGAGGTGAAAGCATTTCCTGCTTCACTTAATTCCTTGTTATTTACCAAAGTACTTGTCCTTGCTTTGCTGTCTAATCACCTGTGTTTCATTCTGGTTTGAGCAGAGAGATCCCTTGGAAATAAGGACTTCTGAGCTGTTCATTGTAATTCATGTTTACCCCTTGAATGCCACGGACTTGGGAGTGGTTAAAAGGTGGACCTAGCTACAAATGCCTATGGCCTTTGATCTCTGCTCCTCCAGGAATGTGCCTAGACCCTGAGACAAAGTTGAAGCATCCCCCCAAATCCACAATCTTCATTCTGTATCTCAAGCAAATCAACTGCACTCAGGAGCAAGGCATCACATGAGGGGAAGTAGATAATGAAGGTCTTTGTTCAAAATACCCAAACTTCGAGGTTCACTCCAGAGGCAAAAGAGACAGAACTCTGCAGGCTGGATCTGTGGTTGAATGGATCTGAGATGAATGCCGAATGATTTAACTGATTTAACAAAGATTAAGTCAGGCAACTCTTGGCCTGGAAGTGGGGGAGGGGTGGGTCTCCGTAGATAGATGTTACCCAATTAGCTGAGTTATTTGTTCACACAGAATGAACATAATTCCTGTGCTCCAGGAATTCTCCCTTTTCTCTCTAGAATGCTTTGTTCCCAAATGTGGAGCCCAAGAAGTCTCGTTTTAGAAGGCTTGGTCCCCAGATGTTGGGCCCAGGAACGCTCTTCTTGGTCAATTTCATGAGAATACATGCAACTTTTATCTGCCTTTGACCCATCCTTTACTCAGCTGTCAAAATGAGATTCCTAACCTGCAGATCTAACCTTGTCACTGCCCCCCCCCGCACAATAATTCCAGTGGCTTCCAATTATTTTGGGGGGTTCCTTCAAGTCCCAGCTAAAATCCCACCTTCTCCAGGAAGCCTTTCCTGCTGCTCCTTAATGCTAGGACCTTCCCTCTATGGATGACTTCCCATTTATATATCTATATAAACCGTCTGTATTTTGTTTGTACAGCGCTAATTGTAGCCTTCCCCGTTAGACCGTGAACTCCTTGAGGGCAGGGGCTGTCTGTCTTTATTTCCCCGGCGCTAAGCACAGTGCCTGGCACACAGTGGCGCTTAATATGGCAGGGAATTGAGGCCGTGTATTAATCCGTACTGGGAAGCGCTGCTGCAAACCCCGAGACGAAGCCTACAAGCCACCTTGTGCTCCCAGTACAAGTGGAGGCGTAGGAGACTGCCCGGAGGTTGCCATGGCGACAGACGCCCGGCTGTACAGGCAGGAAGGAAGGGAAAGAAGGGAAGGGAAGGGAGACAGACCAAGAGCGCGGGGCCCATGATTGGCGGAAATGCACGCTGTGTCCTGCCCCTCCTCAGCAGAGGACCGCTTGGAAGGCGAGGAGAGCCGTGGGGACTTAGGGAAAGGGGCGGAGCCTCGGGGACCTTTCGTGATTGGGCTGCCGTGTGCCCCGTGGCCTTCTGGGAATCGTAGTTGTGCGGGTCCGCCTGCGCCGGCTGAGGCTGAGGCTGCGCGCGCAGCCCCGCCCCCACTCCTCGCTGGCCTCACGGTGTTGGAGCCGGTCGGCCGTTCAGGTGTGTCATGGCTCCGGACCCTGTGAGCGAGTGTCCGCGCTCCCGGCCCTCGTCGGTACGGCCGGCCCTGGGCTGGGGGAGAGGGGGAGCGGGGAGGAGAGACCCTCGGGGATGGAGGGAAAGGAGGGTCTCTGCGATGGGGGGAGGGGTGGCCCTTCTTGGGGGGGAGCGTTGTGGGGTTGGGGGCCCTCAGGAATGGGGGCCTTGAGAGAGGGGGAGTCGTAAGGACCACCCCCTTTCCCCTGGTACGTCGGAGGATTTCAGGCTGAGACAGGGGTCTCTTGGGGGGAATCTTAGAGTCACAGATCTAGAGCTTAAGGGACGTGCAAGATACGTAACGTTGGTGTTACAGGTGAGGAAACTGAGGCATAGAGAGATGAAGCAGATGACCAGGACTCAAACTCAGGCCGTCTGACCGCCAGTGCAGACACCCCCACGCCCCCCACCCCCGCACACCTTTCCCCCATCATGGAGCTGAGCCCCAGCCCCCCAGGGCCTGCCTTGAGCCTTCCTAGGGGTGCGAGGCACACACGCAGGCACCCCCTTCTCCCCCTGACCTGTGTTCTCTGTAAACTAGTCGCCAGTCCAGCACTCCCCAGACTGACCTTGCACACTCCCTTGGTATGCCCCAAGCAGCTGAGCGATCCTTCAGTGAGAGAAATAGGCCTGGCTTCTGCCGGTGACATTTCCCTCCCTCTGAGGCTTGGTGGACTTGGCACAGTCCGGGGAATGGTGTAGGGTCTAAATCTGGAAGCCCCCTTGCGATGTCTAGCCCAGCCCTTCATTTTACAGAGGAGGAGACTGAGGCCTTAAGAGGGGCCCTGGGCCACGTAGCTAATGAGTGGCTGAGCTGGGGTGACAGCCCAAGCCCCCTGCTCGTAGCTCTTCGTGCCAGATAGACTCTTTAAATCACTCCAACTCTTGATGCAGAGACAAGATCAATCAGTGTAGGTTAGGAAATACTCAAGTAAACTCTGGACTTCACTTGCAGAACAAATGAATGACTTCATCTGGGAACTACAGGAACCACGTTGTCTGCTTTTGCACACAATTGTGAAACACGAATGGCTCCTTTTTCTTGATGATCATAAAGAATCATTTCAGATAATAATAGCTCAAAACTCTATGCCAATTTCATGTTCAGTAAAGAAATGAGCCCTTGGTGACTTACCTGTAGTCAGGGTTCAGACCCAGGCTTCCTCCCCTTTGACCTCTGTAGCATAAACAGTTTCTTTCCCAAACAGCTGGGCAGGGACAGAAGAAGGGGCAGGGAGGCTCAGCAAGCCAGCGTAGATCGTGTAGTTTGGGGCTTAAGTCATTGCTTTCCCATCAGTTCCTGCCATTCCCTTACAGTTCCCTTTCTGGCTAGATGGAGTATAGCTATCTTCCAGCCCTAATAAGGGAGAACAGATGACTTTGGCAGTCAGCAGCTCTGCATCTCTTTCTGTTTGTGCCAACTTTGTGTGGTGTCCCTGTGTATCTGGGCCACTTTGAAGCCACTTTGGACCTCATTTAGCAGCAGGACAAAGATATTACTTGGGGACGACTTTTTGTCTATCTCTATATCCAAGAGCCTCGGCAATTTCTCCAGGACCTTGGAATAAGACTGTGGCCAGAATTACAGCATACTTTTTGCTGACTCCTAAACATCTTTCCCCACAGCAATGTTTAGTAGAGTATAGAGGTGCTCAGCCAGAGTCTGAAGGGGATGGGCCCCCTGGTGGGGACAAAGCTTTGAAATACAGAGTAAAGGACGCTGCTGGAGAGTTGCTTTCCCCAGGGGACATGATGACTGTGGTTGTCCCAAAGCCCCGACTCCTTCCTCTGCACGAACAAGACAGCGTCCTGAGACTGGATGCCCCCGTGAAGCAAGAAACCATGCTGGGTGAGGAGCCGTTGGACCCCGAAGCTTCTCGTCAGAATTTCAGGCGGTTCCAATATCCAGAAGTGGCTGGGCCCCGTCAGGCCCTGAGCCAGCTCCGAGAACTCTGCCTGCAGTGGCTGAGGCCAGAGATCCATACCAAGCGGCAGATCCTGGAGCTGCTGGTGCTCGAGCAGTTCCTGACCATCCTGCCCCAGGAGATCCGGGCTTGGGTGAAGTCACAGCATCCAGACAGCAGTGAGGAGGTGGTGAGCCTGGTGGAGAACTTGACCCATGTGCTTGAGCTAGGAGGTGAGTATTCAAGAAGCGTGGGCAGTCGGGGGGTAGAAAGGAGCTCTATTTGCTGCTGGCAGGGAGGCCAGCCGTTGGCAGTATTTGGAAACTGCGCGCAGGTCCGCTCTGAAATCATCCATCCTAATGCTTACACCTTTTCTATGCACAGCAACACACGGTCCTGATGAGTGGGAGAGACTCACTTTTCCAGGTCGGGCCCTCCCTTGTGGACAGAGTATGGATCTGGAGCTGGCAGGAGCCTTGAAGGTCTTCTAGGCTAGACATAGCTGAATCACCTACCTTACCTGCGTATAACCCTAGAGAAGGGGTCCTTCCAAAAGCATGTGCCGTCATCCCACGGGTGAATAGATGCTGTGAAAAGTGGCTTTGACCACATGTTGTATCTATGAAATATTTCATTTTCTTCTCCCCAGAGTCCTACAAAATAGGTCGTCTGTAGTTATCCCCATTTTATAACTGAGGACACTGAGGCACTAACTGCTACAAGAGCTGGTGGTCGCATACCTCCTGTTTCGAGATTGGCACCCAGGTGTCCTGACTCCCATCCCATCACAACCAAACCATATTGTGCCTCTGTTAGTAAAGTCTTCTGAGTGTCTGTAGTTGTTTTCTCTAAATTTGACATATTTATTCCACACTTATTTTGCAGATTAATGGAAGGATCTAGACCTAGAAAATATTCTTTGGTTATATGAAAATGAAACGCAGGAGGGTGCAGCATGCTATATTGAAAAGAGCACTGGACTCAGTAATCAGGAGACGTCCAGGTGTGAATCTTGCCCCAAACACTTGCTAAGCCTGTGACCATGGTCAAGTCATTTATTTGTCTGTGCCTCGGTTTCTTCGTCTCTGCAGTCCAAATAGTAATCTTAGTAATATCTGCCTCATACAGATACCATGAGTATCAAGTAAGGTAATGTATGTGAAAGCCATTTCCAAACATAAAATGATACTCAGATGCCAGCTCTTATTAGTACAGATTCCCCAGTGCATTTAGGGGTGGAGCTGCGAACAGTCCTCTCTGCCAGCCCTGGTTCTTGGGCCAGAGATCATTGCTTTGAAACCTGCTAAGACCACAGGAAAAGAACTGGAGGCCAAGAAAGCAATTTGTATATTCTGGCTTTCGAATCCTAGGAGAAGATGGAGCCGCTGTTCTGGTCTTACGAATTTCTCAGTCTGTAGAAAGTGGGGAAATGATAACCTGATTAGTGGGTGGGGATTTCTGGCTCCATGAGTCCCAGCAGGACTGGGCGCCTTCACAGCTCTTTCTCGCCTTCAGCTCAGCCTTCTGGAGGCTCAGGCCTTTCCCACCAAGGGACCACAGAAGATGAAGAAAAGCCCAGCGCTCTCTTGCTCACCAGTTCTCAGGTGAGTCCCAAAATGTCTCTTCCTTTCCCCAGTTGTGAGCCTGTTCCTTTCCCTCATCTGTAGGCTCTCTGTCTAGCCATATCTCCAACCAAGGGAGTGCGTCCGAGGCCCTGGAGCCCTGGGGAGTGCAGGACTGAAAAATGCTCCCTGCTCATTAAGCCTGCAACAGCTAATGTGCCAGCGTGTGATTGCTGACCGAAGTCTCTGTGGCCTGTGTGCCTGAATGAGTCTGACTGTGACCTGGCCCCTGGGCCTCTGCTGCTACTGAGGGCTCAGGGAAGATTTGGTTTGTCATCCCCATAGTATATTTGGAAGGCCAAATTCTAGAACCCAGTAGCTAAGCCAGCCCCAGGGCTAGCAATGCAAACTCTTTTTTTTAAAAAACATTTTAATTCTCATATTCTTTCCTTTAAAAATGTTTTTTATTGATGTCTTTTGTATTATATCTCATTTCTGAATGCATCCCTTCCTTCCTCTATCCAGAGAGTCTTTCTTTGTAACAAAGATTAAAGAGGGGAAAAAATATAGATAGATAGAGATATATTAGCAAAACCAATGTACACATTGACTGCTTCTGACAGTGTATGCAGTATTCCTCATCCACAGTCCTCCCTACCGTTCTCCATACCCCCAAAACACACACACACAGAATGAAGAAAGGGAGCTGCATTCTCCTGAGTCTCCTTGGGAGCCAAGTTTAGTACTTAGCATTCCACATTGTTCAGTTTTGTCTTATTATTATTTAATATTATTTCTGTCTACATTTTTGTAGCTATATATATTGTTTTCCTGATTCTGCATTAGTTTATATAAACCTTCTCATGCAACAGAAACTGTTTAGGCCCATCGGGCCTGAGTCAGCATCCTGCTTGTGGTGGGTACAGTAGAATTTGAGTCCCTAGACTGGCATCTCTTCCAAAAAAATAGAAAGTTCTCCACCCATTCTCTTCTCAGGGCTTCTTGTGCTGCTGCAGAGGCTATCCTTTTACCCCGGTTATGATTCTGGCCCCCTGCGCCCTGTTCCTAGCCTCATGACTTTAGGGTCAGGATCTTTTGAGGACTTGGCCATCATAGGACATCACATTGAAGGTCCTCACGTATTGGATACTAGAACAGAAGGCTGTGTGCAGTAGGGCCTACCATCTTTTCTTGGGTACTTGCGGCATCCTACCTACCTTCTGGAAAGCCCTTAAGTATGCATGGTATTCAAGGCTGTGATGATTTCTTTCTCCCAGGGTGAATGGGGACAGATGAACTCTTCTCAGGCAAACACATACGAGGATACAAAGCAAGAAAAATGTTGGCGCCTCATGTCATTGGGTAAGAAAGGCTTGCCTTGGTGTTTACAGTATCCCAGTGGATCATCTTTTATTTCTCAGTTTTCTAATATTTTTAGAACCTGTGAAATTCTTAGTGGAACACACGCAAATATTCCATTCAGCAAACATCAGTAAGCACTGGCATGCAGCATGTGCACAGATAGGTAAATAAAGGTAATTTCAGGAGTAGGGAAGAATACTAACAACGGAAGGCTCTGGAAAGGCCTAGAGTGGGTGGTCCTGGAGCAGAGCCTTGAAGGAAGTGAGAGATTCTAGGAAGGAAGGAAATAAGCAGTTATTAAGCATGTGCTGAGTGCCAGGCCCTGTGCTCAAGCTTCACAGATACTGTTTCATTTGATCCTCACGACAACCCTGCAGGGTAGGTACTGCTGTTATCGCCATTTTACAGGTGAAGAAACTGAATCTGATAGGTTCAAGGACTTGCCCTGAGTCACCTAGCTGGTAAGTGTCTGAGGCCGGACAGGCCCAGCGCTCTTGTGCTTTAGGGTGCCCCAGCTGCCTCTCTTACAAGGCAGAAGTGAGGAGGAAGAGGATTCCAGATGGGAGAAGAGCCTGTGAAAGGGTGTGGAGATGGGAGAGCTAGTCTGTTCAGGAACAGTTTGACAGGAACATAGAGGAAATGAAGGCAGGTGCTGTGAAATCAGTCTGTGAAGAGCCTACTGTGTGTTGGGCATTGTGCTAAGCACTGGGGATACAAAAAGAGGCAAAGACAGTCCCTGCCCTCAAGGAACTTAGCATTTAACGGGAGAAACAACATGCAAACAAATATATACAGAGCTTTATACGGAATAAATAGAAAATAATTAAGGTGGCGAAGGTGCCAGCATGAAGAGGGGTGGGGAAGGCTTCCTGTGGAAGGTGGGATTGAAGGGCTTTGAAGGCCAAGCAGAGCATTCGGTATTTGCACTGGGAGGCCAAAGGGAGTCACTGGAGTTTGTTGAGAAGAGGATGCCGGGGTCAGAGCTGCGATTTGGGACAATCAGACCTGGGACAGCAGGCCCACCAGCAGCTATTGCAGTAAACCAGGCGTGAGGTGATGAGGCCATGGACCAGGGTGTGGGCAGTGTCACAGGAGAGGAGGGGGCAAATTCGAGAGAGGTTGCAGAAGTTAAATTAACAGGCTTTGGCAGCTGCTTGTATTTGATGGAGTGAGAAAGTGAGGAGTCCAGGATGCCTCTCAGGTTGTGAGCCGGAGGGCCTGGGAGGATGGGGTTGCTCTAGTCTACAGTAATAGGGAAGGAGTGGTTTGAAAGGCAGTTGGAGATGTGAGACTGGAGGTCAGCAGAGAGATTGGGGCAAGAAAGGTAGATTTCAGAATGATTTGCATAAAGATGGGCATTAAATCCATGGGAGCTGCTGAGTGAAGTGGTATGGAGGGAGAAGAGAAGAGGACCAGGCCCGGGCTCTGGGAGACATCCAGGATTGAAGAGTGTGATCTGTAAGAGGATTCAGCAAAGGAGACAGAGAGAGAGGTGGGGGAGAACCAAGAGGGAGTGGGGGGTCCTGAAAACCTGGAGAGAAGAGAGAGTCAGAGAGGAGAGAGTGATCCACAGCGTCAAAGACTGCCAAGCACTCAAGAAGAATGAAGCGTAAGAAAAGGTCGTTAGATTTAGCAACTAAGAGATCATTAGGGACTCTGGAGAGAGAAGTTCTGGTGAAATGATGAGGTTGGAAACCAGATTGTAAAGGGTTAAAAAGAGAGTGAGGAGCAGCTGGGGTGGCACAGGGGATAGAGCACCAGCCCTGGAGTCAGGAGGACCGGAGTTCAAATCCAGCCTCAGACCAAACCTGTGACACTTACTAGCTGTGTGACCCTGGGCAAGTCATTTAACCGCAATTGCCTAAAAAAAAGAACAAAAGAGAGTGAGAGGAGAGAAAGTGGAGGCACCTGTTGTAAATGGTCTCTTTCGGGAGTTTAGCTACAAAAAGCAGAAGAGAAATAGGATGACAGTTAGCAGGAAGGATCAAGGGAGGGTTTTTTCAGGATGGAGGAGACATGTTTGTAGGCAGTAGAGGAGGAGCCAGTAGGTAGGAAGAGATTGAAAATAAGTGAAAGAATAGGGATGAGCGGGGAGGGGGTGGGAATCTCCTGGGGGAGATGGGATGAAATGGAATCACTTAAGCAGGTAGAGAGGGATTAGCATTGGTAAGGAGTAAGGCCACTTCATCACATGAGACAGGGGTGAAGGGAGGAGAGAGGGGCAGAAGGCACTTGAGTGATAGGAAATGAGGAAGAGGGGAGAAGAGGGAGTTCATGATGAATGGCCTCAGTTTTTTCTGTAAGATATGAAGCAAGGGTCCCAGCTGAGAGGGTAGGGGGAAGGGGAGTCATGGGAGATTTGAGAAGGACTGAAAAGGTTTGGAAAAGCTTCCGTGGAGAGTGGGAGAATGAGTTGATGAGGGAGATACCAGTAGGATTGCCTAGCAGCAAGGAGAGCCCCAATGAGGTTGCGTAACAAATTTTGTAAAGGACCCACTCTGAATGGTTCCATGGTTTTCTCCCCCCTTTGTTCAGCAGCACATACAGGAATGAAGAAAACAAATGGTGGGAATGATCCAAGGCTGAGACTTGGCTGGGTATAATCAGCCATATGTTAAGGGGGCTGGGGATTCAAGAGAGGAGGGCAATGTCGAGTTAAATTGGTTTACCAAGGAGTCAAGATAAGAAAAAGAGGAGCGAGTGGCTAGTGTAGGAGAGATGTCCTGGGAGAAAATTGAGAGGTCAAGGGATTGGAGATCATAGTGTGAATGAAGAGCAGGGTTTGGTAGAAGAAGGAAGAGGGAGAGGTGAAAAGCCAATAGATAATGGTTGGACATCGGAGTTCTTGAATATGAACGTGGTACTTTTGTACAGTGTCAAGATCAAGGGTGTAACTATATTTGTGTGTGCCTGAGGTGAAGTGGAGGAGTAGCTCATGGGAGGTGAGTAGGTTGTGGGTGTTGGAGGGAGACTCAATGTGTATGATGAAGTCTCCCGGTATGGGGGCAGGAATTGGGGAAGGGAGAAAAATTGTGAGCCAACAAGGAAGGGGAATGACTTGGGGGGTTGGTAGACAACAGCTACCAGGATTTTGGTTGAGTGGTGGATAGAAATAGCATGAATCTCAAAGGAAGAGAGGTTGCTGAGTGAAGGAGAAAGGGAAGAAACAAGTAATGGGGAGCAAAGAGCATTCCAATTTCTCTGCCTCAAACAGTGATCCAAGGAGAATGAGTGAAGATGCTGCCAGTACTGTGAAGGGTGGCCAGGGAGGCTGTGTCAATGGAAGGAGTGGGAGAGGAAAAGATTTAAGATGAAGGGAAATCTGTTGCATGTAACAGGCATTCCAGAGGGCACACTAAAAGAAGGTCTGGGTGCAGTTAGGTTGAAACTTGTAGTGGGAGGGTTATGGAGCATAAGAATGAGGGTGTGGAATGAATTGGGATGGTGATCTACAGGAGTTCTGTGTCCTTGGGATGTGAAGGGCATGACCGGGGTGACAATGTTCATCACTGAGTAGAGTGGAGGGCACCACTTCCCCTGCCCTCAGAGGACAGGCACAGCTAGAGAGGGGAGGCCTGGAGGAGAAGGGAGGGTTGCTGTTCTTTGCCACAGAGTTCTCCACATCCTGGTTGGGAGATTGGGCTGGAAGCAGGAAGTGACAGATGGAGGACAGTAGAGGACAGCCAGTAGAGCCTTTGCCCAGGGGACTCACTGTGCCCAGCAGGAGAAGGAAGTCCCAGAGTGCTGTGCTGGTTCAGGGGGTCTAAGGAGGATGGTTATGAGGCAGATGGAAAGTACATGGGAGTCAGACTGTGAAAGCCCGAGTGCCAAACGTAGGAGAGTTGGGATCTTACAGATGGGGCTCATTTGGTCCTCACAACAGTCCCAGGAGGCAGGTGCTGTTATGACGCCAGAGAGGAAGTGACTTGCCCACAGTCACCCCTCTAGTCAGTGTCTGAGGCCAGATTTGAACTCAAGTCCTGACTCCAGGCCTAGTCTTCTACG
This sequence comes from Phascolarctos cinereus, assembly GCF_003287225.1. Lineage (NCBI taxonomy): Eukaryota > Metazoa > Chordata > Mammalia > Diprotodontia > Phascolarctidae > Phascolarctos > Phascolarctos cinereus. Next base: position 20,950,738 of record NW_027555625.1, on the reverse strand, counting down.
TGCTGCTAGAGCAGTTGAGATACTCATACGAGTATCTCAGGAAAGGAGCCAGGTCACAGACTGTAGCAGCAAACATGACATCGAGGTGCTCACTGGCCTCCTGGGCAAGAGCAAGCTTTGGGGAAGGGGACACAAGGAAGAGCGGCTGTAATGCAGAAGAAACAGGCGTGGGTGGAGTAGCCTGGGGTTTCCTCAAGACCTGCCCCCGTGGGCCACGTCCTTGGGGCCCCCCAGATGAGTCATGCAGAAGTGTTGAGGTTTGCCAAGGGGAGGGGGAGCGGACTTGTTCTGCTTGGCCCTGGCCGATGGAACCAGGAGATGGCTTAGAAAGTGCAAAGGGGCTTCTGGAGGCTTGATCTCAAGAAAAACTTCCTACTAAGTAGAGCTGCCCGCAGTGGAGCAGGTGTCCTTTGGGGCCTTCAAGCAGAAGTTAATAATGGGTGACTCATAGAGGCCGATGAAGAAAGAATGAGTGTTCATATCCAGGCTGGACTCTGGCCTCTAGGGTCCTTCCAACGGTGAGAAGAAGGACAAGGGAGCTTCCCTGTCAGCCTGGGGCAGGAAGGTATCATGGAGGAGGCGGCAGCTGAAAGGGAAGGATTTCAGCAGGCAGGGAGGTAGAAAGGGCAGCGTCTTCTACTGATTTTGACTCAGTGCAGTGCTGGGCACATAATAGGTGCTTCCTAAGTGCTTGCTGACTGCGTAACTGAACCTCCGCCCCCTCTTACCCACACCTAGGGGTCACTGGGAGCCCCTTCAGAGAGCTCCTTCCTTTCGCCTTCCTAGCTTGTCTTCTCCAGAATCACCCTTCCCTTTACCCCACATCACAAGGTTGAGGACAGACAGCTCTGCGTTAACACAACCATGTTCACTTCTTCCCCCAGGAGTCCCAGTTCCCAAACCCGATGTTATCCCTGAGTTGGATGGAGGGAAAGAACCGCGGAGTCTGGCCGCACAAGGAACTGAAGAGCCCCTGGGCCCGAGGGGCAGCTGTCCAGGTATTGGAGTGAGGGTTGATTAATATGCATGGAGTTTAGAAGTGATCACTGGTGACCTCTCCTCATAGAACCAGGTGACCATGGAGGCATTCGGCAGAGATCCTTGTGTGTCCCCTCTGCTTGAGGGTCACCATTCCTCAATCACCGTTTCTTCTCTTGTCAGCCAGTAAACACTTATTAAGTGCCTTCTATGTGCTAGGTACTGTGCTAAGCACCAGGGATGCAATACAAAAATGGACAGTCCTTGCCTTCAGGGAGCTGCAGTCTAGCATGGTTCTTACCACACAGAAGGAAGCCAAAAGTCAACAGCGAAGGGGAGCCAGGAAGTGATAAGGGGGAGTTCCGAGGCCAATGGGCCTTGCTGCACGATGAGGTTTTCCCAATAATGAGCCCCCTGGGGCCTGGGGGAGAAGTCAGAGCCGTCCTGAAGGAGGGCAGCCTGTTTCTGTGCCCCTTCCCAGAGTCCTCATAAGGCCTTTTCCGCCTCATCTCATCCTGCCTTCTCCAGACCCCTGCTTGTTCTCTGCTCCTTCTCTGATACTCCTGCTCCTCAGCAGCCTTCCTGGAAGGAAGCCTGAGCTTCTGCCTTGGCCCATCTTCTTATCTTCTTTCCATGTGGAACGCAGTCGCAGCTGTGACTTCCTTGGGAGACATGGTTTTCAGTGTCAGTCTCTCCTTTCCACTAGAGTAGTTTCCCTTCTCCCAGTAAAAAAAACTCCTTTTTTGTTTCTTTCAGCCCGGGAGACTGGAATAGGGGTCAAGGAACGAGCTGCTCGGGAAGATACTTCTGAAGCAATAACTCTCTCAGGATCAGTAACCAAAAGGCCCAGAAGGCACGTTGCCCCGATTTCCACAGTAAGAGAAGTGGGTGAAAATGAGGACAAGTTAGGGAGACAGAAGGTCAGCCCTGCTCGAGTGAGTCCCAGGAGGGCCTTGTTCCCAAGAAGTTTCAGGAAAATGACATTTCCCCCCAAGACCACCTGTGGGGAGAGCGGCCATGAACTGGACGGAGCCTGGAGAGCCTTTAATCCAGACTCAAAACTCGACCCCCATCAGAGGAGCCCAGCAGGAGAGAGACCCCGCATGCTTGGTGCACGTGGGAAAATCTTCAGGCAGTTTTCAGACCCAGTCAAGTGTAAGAGAATTCGTGTAGGTCAGAAAGCTTATAAGTGTAAGGAATGCGGGAAAACCTTCAGTGACTGCTCAACCTGTATCCGCCATCAGAGGACCCACACCGGAGAGAAGCCCTACAAATGTAAGGAGTGTGGTGAAGCCTTTACTAGAAGCACGTCCCTTATTGAGCACCAGAGGACTCACACTGGCGAGAAGCCCTATGACTGTAACGAGTGTGAGAAAGCTTTCACACGCCGCTCATCCCTTATTAAACACCAGAGAGTTCACACTGGTGAGAAGCCCTATGAATGCAGTGCGTGTGGGAAGGCTTTCAGTCATGGCTCAGCCCTCATCATTCATCAGAGGATACACACTGGAGAAAAGCCCTATAAGTGTAACCAGTGTGTCAAGGCCTTCAGTAACAGCTCAGCTCTTATCAGGCACCAGCAGCATCACAACGTATAGCAGAGTCATGGTCTTGCTGGGGCTGTTTTGGATGCTGACCCCCATACATACATACATGTAGACAGGAACAGTCACCTTGCTGCTTCTGCCTTCAAGGACCCATGGAGGCCAGGCCTGTGACGGGCCTCCCCTCCAACAGAAAGGGAACAGGAAGCCTCTTGGCTGGTCTTTGTGCCTGTCCTCTCATTGGATTTCTTGTGACCTACCTGCCCTCCAGATCACCTGCTCTGGGGATTTGTCATCCCCTGGCCTGGGTTCCTTTCTGTAACTTATGTTTATAGGTGCCCTCTCTCTGATGTTTGTGGTCCTTGTGCTCATGGAGGAGTCCCTTTACTCAAGAATAACCCCAACTCCAGATCGGTTTGAATCTCCTGATTGACTGGTGTCTCCCATCCTATTTCTTTTCTTCTTAACTTTGTCACTGCTATTCCATGTGTCCAGTGTCTCAAGCTTGGCCACTTGTCTCACCATTCTCTCCTTGGCCATTGCACCCATTCCCATGAATTCAATAATCATTCTATTTAGAGGTTCAGGGTGGGGGAGGGTGGGGTGTGCATGTGCACACATCATACCGGTCTCTCCCCTAACATCTAGTCTTGCATTTCTAGCTGCCTCCTATACAGCTCCACATGAATGACCCACCAAAGCCTCAAAAAGATACTTCCAAAACCCAAATCATCTCCCCCTAAAAACCTGCCCATTCAGAGTTCTCTTTCTGCTTATAATCCTACCGTCCCACCAGCCTCACAGCTTTGAAATCTCGATGTCTACACTGTGCGGTGGAGAAAGTGCTGGATTTGGAATCCAGAAAGCATGTCTTCACATCCTGCCTCTCATTCTTAACTAGGTATGTGACCATGGACAAGTCAGCTAGGAAAGTTGAAAACCAACCAAGGAACCAGTCTCCCAGGCATGATGAGATAATTAGGATCATGGGTTAAAAGCTGGAGGTGACTTCAGAGACCTTGTAGGCCTAGGATTCTTGACCATGGGGCCATTATTTTTTTTTTATTGTTTGGATAAGTGTTCCAGTATAATTGGAGTTTATTCATTTTAAAACCTTATTCGGAGGAGAGGCCTGTAGGCTTTGCCTGATTGCAGAAGGCCCAGTCTGGTCCAACCTTCCCAATTAAAGCTGAAGCAGCAGGTGCAGGGTGGTCGAGGACTGTGTGTGAAGAGTGGACAAGTGGGGCTGCCATGTGCAGGCTGGCTGTTGTGTCTAGCTCTTGGTACGGAATGTCCAAGTGGCCACGGACTCCGGGAAGTGGGCTCATGCCCATTTTAACTAAATGGAGCAAAACAGAATTCTTTTCTTTGTTCTTTACTTTCTTGTCCGCTGCATTCACAGCCCCACAGACTCTTCTCCTGGGCTTTTCCACTCTTGTATTTATAGTCATTGGATCTTTGATTGAAAGCTGGAAGGGACCTGAGAGTCCTCCTCAGCCAACCCCTTTATGTGACAGATGAGGAAACTAAGGCCCAGAGCTGTAAAGTCGCTTACCTACAGCCACACAGTAACAGAAGCATTCAACCCCAAGTCCCTTTGACTCCAAAGCCAGTGGCTTCCCAAGGGATGGCAGTGCCGCACTGTCCATTCATTTTTCAATGCCACAGTGATTGGTAGGTTCCCCAAGCTTCTATCACCACCTCTTTAGACAAACCCCCTTTATCCTCCTCAGAACTGTTTCTCTTCGTTTCTTCAAAATTTCATTCTTGAGAGCTTCCCATGCCTTCTGGGCAAACTGGTGTCAAATCTGAGTCATTAGCATTTGCCCATTCTTTCTCTGAGCAGCCCTTTGAATGTGTTCTACCCAAACCTGGGGTGAATGGTGGCCTCTGCCCATCCTCCCCACCCTGCCCCTTGTTGGTAAGGATTGCATCCAGAATAGAATTTCCCCTTATTGCCCCCTCTGCCTTTCGAAGGAGGAAATTGTCAAAAGTCCAGCGAACGTCTGCTTTGGATTCAAGTGGGTAGACATGCAGGGAACTGAAGTTGCCTGTCCCTGCTGGAGTATGCCCCTGTGGCCTGTGATTTGTGCCCCAGCCTCCTCTGGGTTTTTCTTCTGTCCAGAGGCTCTGTAGTTAGCCATTTTCTGCTAGCAACAGCCTGCACACAGTCCACCTTCCATCCCCACACCCCAGAGTGCCTGGATTACTTCCTTACTCCACAGAGACTTTCTCTAACATAAAATGTAAGCCAGCCCCCTGTAATCTACCTTATTATTATTTTTTTATTATTATTAAGGCATGGGTCTTCTCCCACGGAGTCTCATGATTCAACATCCCGTGTGGCTTCTTGCTAGGATCTGTGGTTCATCTCACTCATTAGCAGTGGTTTGTCCATGGGTGTCCACACGTCCAAGGCCTGGGGTTTTGTCACATGCTCGTATCTGGGATTTTTGTCTCTGGTGGACTTCCTTCTTGGTATCTACCAATACTGTTCCTTCTGGCTGAGTGAGTACACAGAGTTGGTTTTCCCATATCTCTTTCCTTTTCAATATTAATGTCTTTGTGAGTGGATTTGCAAGACTTTAGGCAAACACATTCTTGTCTTTACCTTTTTTATTTTTTTACCCTGAAGGTAACGGACACCAAAAAATGAGAACATTTCCAGATACAGAGTAAAACAGAAAAAGGATTATGTGTAAAAACATAAATCTGTTCCATGTAGCTTGCTTTTTTAAAGGGATATAATAAATTCAGCCTGTCCCTTCCAAGTTGTCCCACTTGTCTTCTTTTTCCTCTGAACTTCTTTCTCTTCTGGGCATTTTTAACAGAGGCTTCAGTGACTCTCTTGGGTTTTTTTCTGTGGCCACCCTATTGCTAGCTCCCTTTTCTCCCCTGAACCTCCTGGCTGCCCAACATGAAAAGACATTGTAATCTTGTAACAAATCAGCCTAGCTAAGCAAATCAAAGCCACACATTTAGGCAAAGCTATTCTTTGCGGCTCTTATTAGCTGTACTGCATCCCACTCCTATGTCCATAAATCCAAATCTTGTTCTCCAGACACCAGCATCCTATTCAATCCCCCAATCTCCTTTTCTCTTCTGAATGAATGCCTCACCTTCAATAGATAGCAGTGATCAAAACACCATCAGTTACCCCTAAGACTAGCTAGGTGGCATGGTGTTTAGAACATTGGGCCCAGAGTTAGGAAGTCCTGATCTGACTCAGACACTTAGTAGCTGTGTGACTCTTGGCAAGTAACTTAATCTCTGTTTGCCTCAGTTTCCTCATCTGTAAAATGGGGATAATAACAATGTCTGCCTCCCAGAGTTGTGAGGGAGGCTCAAATGAGAGCATTTGGAAAGTACTTTGCAAACCTTAAGGTGCTATATAAATGTTAGCTATAATTATTTTAATTAAGTACTCAGCTTCTTGCCCAAGACCTTGTAATCTTTGCCAATGCTTTCTGGGTTCCCTTTGGAAGTATAATTTGTGCTTTGTGAATCACCAGACGTCACCATCAGGCTTGATGAGTCTTGGCCTTGACAAGTTCTGTCTTGCTCACAGCTTGGAGTGAGTGATCTTTAGGAGGGAAGCCAGGAGACCTCTTCATTAACAGATTGAGAAGTAGCAGCCTCCGTCCCTCTGGTCACCTCCCACTCACTGCCACCCCCTTAGCGTGGGCCCCCTGTTGCATCTTGCCACGATTGCCTCCTAACTGCCCTGCGTCTGGCCTCCCATCTCTCGAACCTGCCCTTCCCCCAGCTACCAAAATAACCCTCCCTAACTCGCAGGTCTGGTCTCAGAACCCGTCGGAGAGTCCTGACCTACCTCTCCAGCTTTATGTCACCACATTGCACTGTTCTCTCCATTCCAGCCAGATTTGGCTCCCAGGTATTCTCTGCCCTCCTGTGCCTCTGTGTTCCTTCCTTCTCTCCACCTTGGAATTCCTTCCCTACCAGGCCCCATTCAGTTGCCTCCACCTCCATTAAGCAAGCTTTGTCCCTCTGTCTGAAAGTGATCTCTTAAATTTTCTCACAGTTTACTTAATCTCTTTTACCCTCATGCCTCATCCACTTATTAGTATAGCTTTCTGTTACCAACACATATACACAATTAGATTGTAAGTTTCTTGAGGGCAGGAACTCATTTTTGTATTCCCAGCACTTAGCACAGTGTTTTGCACATAGGAGCTTAATAAAAGTTTATTGAACTGATTGTCTTATTTTTTTTCTTGTCTGCAGAATTATATCTTAAGGGTGGAAACCATATTCTAGCCTTATCATTTATCTGCCGTAGCGCCAAGCACAAAACTGGTATTCAAATATCTGCAGAGCAGAAGCTATCGATACCAGCTTTCCCTAAACCCCATGCCTTCATTCCATAGCTTTTCCAAAGCTTGTTCTCCTGAGGCTATCTCCTCTATAGCTTTCAGTTAAGATAAATTTCTACCAGCTAAATCATTTTTTGTTACTTGTTTACATTTGAGAAGTCAGCATTTATTAGATGACATGAAAACAGGTTTTAAAACATTTTCAGTTGGCATATACAGATATCGTGTGATCATACTCAAGGGAGTTTTACATTTCTGATGTAGAAGTGATGTAGCCATCAGATTCCGAATGCTTCCTTTGGAGCCGCCGTGGATGGAGCAAGGCTCCCACTGGGACTGCTGCCCCTAGAGCTCTGGTCTGGGGGCTCTATTGTAGTAATCCATGAGAACTCATGATATCTCGCCAGCCCCAGTCCCAACCACGCTTTTTTATCTTGTCAGTTTTCCGCTGTGCCACAGAGTATGCACCTCTCTGCCCCTAGGCCCTTCACCCCAACCCAGCTCTCTCTTAAGAGTTGTAATCAGAGCAGCACAATTACTGGGTCGGAAAGAGATGTCTCAGTTAACTGTTTGATTTTTCCTCTCACCATCCTCACTTCCTAGATCTGCTTTCCTGGCTCTCTCTCCCCTATTTGTGTTGTTCCTTACCACCTCCCCCCCCCCCACCCCCCACATTACATTACACTATAAACTTCTTGAGGGTAGGGACTTTCACCATTGCATTTATTCCCCCAGTGCTTGGCACAGTGCCTGATACATAGGTATTTAATAAATTCTTTTTAACTCATTTTATTCATTCATTATCTGGAGGTCTGGGTGGGCATACACTTGGATTATGAGTATACAAATGCAATTCATACTGAAGCAGCAAGGAGGAAACCCTTTCACCTGCCTCGGAGTCCTCCACATTGACCCAATCACAGCTCTCCCTGGTTCTGACCCTGATCAGAGCTCTCCATGGTTCTGACCCTGCTGTTCTAACCTGCTTCCTGGCAGGCACTGCCCTCAAAGCGTGGCTTCACCACCCCTCAGTCATTCTGACAACTCTGCCGTCGGTGCTGAAAAACCATTTCTTCCTTAGCTCCTTGCAATCTGGCTTTGGCCCACAACCCCTAACCTTAGCAAGGTGGTTTACAAGACCACCAAATGATTCCCTTTTAGCCAGACTACTTGTTTTAACAGTCCATGCCCTGAAAATTCCCTGCAGCATTTGACACTGTTGACTCCAGGGGCGTTACAATTGGCCCTCCCTCACCTGGAGCACTGTGGAACCTTAAGAGTATCAATGCCTACCTCCAATATGTGCATAGCATTTTCAGCCTGAAGGGCAAATGAGAGATTATCTAGTCCAATCCCCTCGTCCAGTTTAAGAGATGAGTAAAGTAGGCACAGTAGGTTAAGTAATAGGATCAAAGCTCTATTTAACGATGGAGTTGAGGCTAGAACTTGGTTCTCTCAAGAGCCAGTCCAGTACACTCCCCTCAGCCATATGGTGCATCTGTCCCCGGGTTCCTCTGATGCTCACTCCACACTCTCACATCTGTATGTTCAACTGTGTCTGTTTTGCCTTCTCTTCCATAAGATTCTAGATTCTGAGCTGGAAAGGGGTCTAGACGTTGTTTGGGAGAGAATGGTCATTTCCTTCCAAGGCTCCCCTCAAGTATGTTTGTGTTATGGCGGAGATTTCATTCCAGTATAGGTTTGACTAAAGAGCTGCTGACATCCTTTCCAGCTCTGAGATTCTATGATTCTGTGCATTGGAGAAAAGTGCCAACACGGGGGAATCGGGAAGACGTCTTTGATTCTTCTGCCACATGGAAGCAGTCCAAAAGAGACATGACCTGGAGTAAACTGGGAGATCTTTGCCTTGAGGAAGGTGGTCTTTGATTTTTTTGTCTTATCTGTATCTGGTCAGTAGTAACGGATGTTGGGTAAGAGCCAAGGGGATCTGTGGTGACCACTGCCTTTATATTCAGCCACGCAGTTGGCCAAATGGTTTCTCTACAACATGTTATCTAAAATGAGGTAATTGGTGTATGAAGAGAGTTCTGCAAACATTGCAGCTGTCTGGAAAGGTTAGCTAGGGTATCACGATGGTGTTTGATTCTCACCACCATCCCTTATTGGACACAGCTGGGGCCACTGTACTGAAGATAGCGTAAGCCCCATTTTACAAATGAGAAAACTGAGAACCCGAAAAGTGACTTCTTGCCCATCATCACACAACTAGGAAGTGGTGATGGGAGTGTTGGCAGCAGGATTCTAACCCGGGTCTCTCCTGCTTCCCCGTTCAGGGTTTTGTTGAGTTTTTTTTTTTCCTATTACACTACCCATGCAGCCTTCCAACTAGTGAGTCTAAAGCTCTGTCAGTATTGATACCGTTGGTGGGGGTCCCAGTGTGGAGCTATGGCTGACAGATTGGGACAGGATAGGTAAAGGGAGCAGCCGTTGATCAAAGGGATCCAAGTGGAACCAGGGGCCTGGAGGGGCCAAAACAAGGTAGACAAGAAGTAGACTAGTTGTATATCAATGAAGGACCTGGTTTCAAATCTCACCAATTACTATTGGAATGAACTTGGGCAAGTCACTTTACTTTCTTGGGCTTCAGTTTCCTCATCTATAAAATGGGGGGGGGGGTGTCAGCCTAGACGGTCTCTGAGTTCCCAGCCATAGAGCCTATGAACACGGAGCCTGGAGAGTGAGAGCTGAAAAGCGCCATGGAGAGAGTCTAGATATTGCACAAAGAGCCCAAGGCCCAGAGTGACAGTGACCTAAGATCACACAACTAGTAAGTGACAGCTAGAACCCAGGCCTCCTGACCCCTAGTCTAGGACTCTATCCAGGCCCCATATTGCTATGTGCTCTTAGGGATCCGCCATAGAGAGATTTCACAAAGGGAAGAAGAGAAGCAGGGGGATGCTCCCTATGCAATTGGCCTTGACTCTGCACCTCCACACCACCCCAGCCCTAGGCTTGGTCAGCTCATCCCTTTTCCATCCCGGTTCTTGAGCGGCAAACATTTGCATCACCGGCAGATTGCGATGAAATCACCAGAGGCGAGCTCTGGGGCCCTAGACTGAGACTCATCTCCTGCACTTTGCAGAAGGAGGAGGAATCCAGGCTTTCCTCCATTAAAAAGAGGAATCTGGGGAGGATGCCACCAGCAGCATGAGTCTAGTCCCAGAAGAAAAAACCCATGGTCTTTGTTCAGCTTTCCCATCTATACGGTGGCCAATTCTGGAAGGGTGGCATTAATAAAGGAGTTTGATCTTTGTCTCTCATCAGTTTGGTCCCCTACTAAACCCAGAGAATGTTCCCTCACCATTCCCTGCTCCCTCCCCTCAGAAGGCTTCTTGTTAGTGGGGATGAAGTCAGGAAGCCTCAGAGTCAGGAAGACCTGGGGCCACCTTCCGATGCTGCTTGGAGGCAGGGAGGTACAGGGCAAAGAACACAGATTCTGGAGTCAGAAGTCCCATGTTCAAACCCCATCTATGATTCTGACTAGCTCTGAGACAAGTCATTTAACCTAGATGGGCCTCGGTTTGCTCCTCAGGAAAATGAGGGGCCAAATGGCTTCCAAGTTTCCTCCTAGTTCTATGACCTCATGATGCCTCCATAAAACCCTCCTAAAATTGTCATGGAGGAATGTTCACAGGTTCAGATGAAGAAAAAACCCACTACAACTCTATATGAAAAAAGATGTTGTTTTTTTGAGGCAGGTGTTGGGGGCTTCATGCTTTTTTCAGAACACTTGAAATTGTAGCCAGCATGCTGTAGGACTGGTACAGTCAAAAGAGACTGGGGTTTAAATCTTGCCTCTGACACTAGCTGAGTAAACATCTCTGAGGCTCAGTTTCCTCATCTGTAAAATGGGGATAATAGTACCAGCAGCAGTACCTACCTCTCTCCCAGAGTTGTAGTGAAGTTCAAAGGAAAGTGTATGTAAAGTATTCTAGAAGCATCAGTAACACCCCAGCTTAAAATATGGGAATAACAGTGTCTTGACCAGGGATGGAGTACACCTAATAAGTAAAAATGTGTTTATCAAGAGGCAGTGTTGGGTGGTGGATAGAGAGCTTCTAGGAGTTTGGAAGACCTGGGTTCATGTCCTTCCTCAGGTTTTGTTTCAGTGCCCCAGGCAACTCAGTAAACTGGTGTACCTTGAGTGCTAATCTTCATTTGTCCATAATCTTGCAAATCTAAGCAAAAAGGCTCTCAGTTGGAAAGGAAGTGGGGAAAGAGAACAGTGCCCATACATCTTCACCAAGATAGGACACTGTAGAAAGTTACAGTATAGGTAGAAGAATGGGGGCACAGACACCCAGAAATTCATAGGAGACAATCCAAGAAAGAAGCCAGCAGAGAAGCCTGAGTGTGGCATTCAATGCCTATCCACAAAGGCACCAAATGTGGGTAATTAGCAAGGTGAGGCAAGAACGAGGCATAGAGCTAGTGGAGGGATAGAAGTTTATCTCCCTCAATACATCTCAGTTGTCCCTTACCTAATAAATCTTTGAACAGGGGACCCAGTCATCCACCCTAAGCTCCAGCTGAAAGATCAAATCTAAATTGGTGGCCCCATCTGTTCAAAAAAATTTGAATAGATCAGTGCTTTGCCTGTTCTTTCCTCATCTCTTTCTCTTGTGTAGTGCCTGGGGATCCCTTCACTCATGGATTCCCTGAAACTACCCCAGGTTCAAAGCCCATTATGTCAACATCCATCCAAAATCTTTCACTGTGTCTTCTTTTATGAGGCCTACCAGGGGATAGAATAGTTCAAAGCAAAAGACATTTAATTAAACAGCTCGGGACAGGAAAGAACTTCCTCATATATTCAGGGCTACCCTCTGCCACAAATTGTTGCCATGACACCAGAGGGAGAAGGAACACAGGAGCATTTGTGACCAAGGAACATGTGGTCAGGGCAACTCACATTCCTGAGAGTGTCCCTCTGAGGCTGCTGCCTGCTGCCCTGCAGAGCCAGAGACGTCTTCAATCAACAAGCAACTTATTAAGCCCCCACAATGTCTTTGCTAAGAGCTAGGATACAAGTCCAAAGAATGAAACGATCTCTGTTTGTTAAGAGTTCATGGCTCAGCTGGGTAAACAGGAAAAGCATGTCCATAACACCTCATTTGGGACCTTAGAATGACTCTGTGAGGTAAGTGGTAGATTGGCTTTCATTTTGCAAGGAAGAGAAACTGAGGCTGAGAGAGCTTAGGTGACATGTCCAGGGTCATATGGCTAGTAAGCACCTGAGGGAATACTTGAACGCAGATCTTCCTGACTGCAGGTGTAATGTTTTCTGCCACCCCAGGCTACCTCTGAAGACTCTTGTTTGAATGATCAGGAACTGAGTGCGCCATAATCACAACTCTGTTAAACTCCTGCTTTGGAAGGAAAGGATTTGTCCTTTGTGCACTTAGAGAGTGAATTGTGTGTTTGACTGAGTTATTCTGACATCTGAGACAAGGGGAAGTTTAACAGAGTTTTTCTCCAGTAGCAGGGTAGAAGTACTTTCTTTTGTTCAAAAGCCTTCTTCCTTCTCCACATAACCCTCTGACCATGTTGAAGGCCAGATCTGAAGGTCACTTGGCAGAGGAGAGGAAGTCTGATGCTCCCCAGTACCCCTGTGGATCACCCTAGGTGCTGTTGGTGGTGACACACTTTCCTGGGGGCCTCCTCAGTGTCTCTGGCCCTTTAAGATGGGCGGCTAGAACCCACTGGGCAGCTGAGGCAGTTGGTCTCCTATAAGCTGAGTGACCGACAGAGGGTTTGGTGCTTTGGGGGAGGTACTGGCCCTTCTCCTGCAGGAGGAGCAGGGTGATGAGACAGAAGGACACATCAATGAATTCAGGCACACAGAGAACAGCTGTCAGCCTGGTAAGTCCAGTCTCTCTCTTATGGTCAATTCACTGAATTTTCAAAAGACAAAAACCAAACTGTCTGCCTTCAGGGATCTTATATTCAACTACTGCCTGACATCTTGGTCCCTCTTGTTCCCCTTCCCCACTTCCCCACCCCCATCCCTTCTTCCCTCCCTTACCAGTCACTTTCTTTTATTCTTTTCTTTTCTGTCCACATCTTATTTACTAATTCTCAGTTCTTCTCATATTTCCTTCTTGTTACTCCCTATCTGGCAGTGGGGTAGTGGCAAGAGCCAGGATTTGGCTCTTTCTGAATTCAGCTCATTAGCTATGTACCCCTTGGGTCACCTAAGCTCTCTGTCTCAGTTTTCTTCTCTGAAAAATGAGATTAGAATAGATGGCTTAGAAGATCCCTTCTAGCTCTGGAGCTATGCTATTACTAGACTGTCTCTAACTTCCCTGCCATCCTATTGACAGAATTCTTAATTTTCCCCTCCTTCACCCCAGTCTCTGATGAAGAGGTGGTCCTTCTCCCTTCCAAGGCTAACCCCTCTAATACATTCTTGATCCCATTCCCTCCTATCTTCTCCAGCAGATTCCAGCCTCAATCATCTTTCCATCCTCTAGTCTTCAGTCTCTCCCCTTCTACTAGCTCCTTTCTTGCTGCCTACATACTCAAGTCTCCCCCATCCTTAAAAAAAAATCACTATCTTCTCCTCAAGCTATTGTCCTCAATCTCTCCTCCTTTTCATAGTCAAACTTGTAGAAAAAGCCATCTACATTTCTTGTCTCTGCTTCCTCTCCTCCCTTCTCAATGCTCTGCAGTCTAATCTTCTATCTTATTACTCATCTGAAATTGCTCCCTCCAAAACTCCCATTGATCTCTTATTTCCTAAATCTGATAGGCATTTCTCAAGCTTCCTCTTTGATCTCTCTGCAGCATGCAACACTGATGACAAGTGTCTCATCTTTCATGACTGTACTTTTCGATTTCCGCCTACCCATCAGACTACTCAGCCTTCTTTTCATGCCCCCTAAGGGTTGGTCTGCTCCAAGGCTCTGTCTTGGGCCCTCTCCTCTCTAGACATTCACCCACTTAGTGACCTCATTAGCTCCTATGGGTTTAATTTTTATCTCTGTGTAGGTGACTCTCATATCTACATGCCAGCCCTAACCTCTCTCCTGAGTTCCAGGCCCATAGCAGTGACTGCCTATTCAACACCTCCAACTCGATGTCCTGGAGGCATCTCAAACTCGGGGTGTCCAAGACCAAACTCACTTTTCCTTTGCCCCTTACCCAACCAAATCCTTCTCTCTTCCAGACGTCCCTATTTCTGTTGGGAGCATAACCATTCTTTCAGTCTTCCTAATTTAAGCAGCCATTTCCAGAATTTAGAATCTGAGAACTGGAAGAGACTTTGGGGACCTTGGGGATCACATCATCTAGTCTACCCTCCCCATTTTACAGATGAAGAAACTAAGGTGGGGGGGCTTTTCCAAAGTCACAGAGGTTGCTGGTGACAGATGACAATGACGGAATCATAGGAAATTATCTCAGAGGTCATAAAAATAGCTGAGGTTTATATAGCATATAAGGTTATACAAAGCACTTTACATACATTAATAGCTAGTGCACCTCATTTAATCCTCACAGCGACCCTGGGAAGTAGGTATCATTATTAACCCCAAATGAGGAAACCGAGGTAAACAGAAGTTAAATGATTCACCTAGAGTCACACAGCTAGGAAGTGTTTGAGGCAGGATTTGAACTCAGGGCTTCTTGACTCCAGGCCCAGGGCTCTATTCATTGTACCACATTAATTATCTAAGCCTCCTAGCAGTTTGGAGAGAGGCAAGTAATATCTCTATTTTCCACCTGAGGAAACTCAAATTCAGCAAGGTTTACCCATGATCACACAGGGAAAGGGGGAAGGGAATAAGCATTTATATAGCACCTACTATGTGTCAGGCACTGTGCTGAGAGTTTTGGTTTTCATTCATTCATTCATTCATTAATCTCATTTGATCCTCACCACAACCCTGGGAGGAAGGTGCTATTATCCTCATTTTATAGATGAGGAAACTGAGGTGAACAAAGGTTAAGTGATTTGCCCAGGGTCACACAGCTGGTCAGTGTCTGAAGCCACATTTGAACTCAAGTCTTCCTGACTCCAGGTCCAGAACTCTATCCACTCGGGCACCTAGCTGCCTCTCTAAGACATGGGTAGTGTCCTGGGTTTAAGTTTACCTGAAGAACAAGTCTGCTCTTGGCTTTGTGACCTTCAATTGTCCCTGTGTTTTCACCAGAGGAAGCTACATTTTGATAGGCAATTAACCAAATGCCAGCCCTATTTTTTAAGTTCCTTAAAGTTGAGATTTCCTGTCTTGAGTGTCTCATAAGAGTCTGTGTGGGTGGGAGGAGGGGGAGAGAGGAAAGTACAAAATCAAAACAGCAACGACGAAAACTCACAACCATCCCAAACACAGACAAAGAACAAAGAGGCCTTTAACAAGCCAGGCCCCTTATTGCTGCAGAACGACCCAGTACTGGAGGATCTCAAGCCCTAGCATTCTTGTAAACTCCCCCACCCCCAAATACAGACCACTCCTCCATCCTCTTGTTAACAGAATCTCCTGGCCAGAAAAGATACCAGGGCCCCTGCACGAGGCTGCTTCTGTATTTCTTATATGGCTATGGAAGATTTAATCAACATGCATCCATTAAGTACCTGCTAAGTGTCAGGCTAAGTGCTCCAGGGCAAAGGAAGACAGAGCGCAAAAAAGCAAAAATAAAACCAAAACAACTCTAATCGAAGAAGAATACTACTATCTGCCCTTTTTTTTTTCTCTTCTGTTTTGTTTCTTCTTTTTTGTGGTTCCTCCTATTGGTTCTAATTCTTCTTTACAACATGACTAATGTGAAAATACGTTTAATAGGAATGTATATGTAGAGTCTATATCAGATTGCATGCAGTCTTGGGGAGGGAGGCGGAGAGAGAGGGGGAGAAAATTTAAAACTCAAAAGCTCATGCAAGTGATTGTTGAAAACTAAAAACAAATTAATTAAAACAAATCAACTATATACATACAAGATATAGAGAGTAACTGAGAGCTGATCGCAGAGGGGGGTATTAGCAGCTGGGGGGCTGGGGGAAGAAAGGCTTCCTGCAGAAAATGGGATTTGAACTAAGTCTGGAAGGGAGCCAGAGGAGCTGCAGATGGAGATGAGAAGGGAGAGCATTCCAGGCATGGAGGGACAGTCTGTGCAAAAGCATGGAGTAGGCAAGGTGGAGCTCTGAAAATAGCATGTCTCTGCCTTAATAGTCACGGGCACTAGGGAAGGATGGGAGCTGCCTTTACTTTTCAGGTCTAGTGCTGGGAGGTTCACCAAGTGCCCACCTTGAGCACCATTAGGGTTACACACGTCTATCACTGCCATTTTACAAATGGAGAAACTGAGGCACAGAACTTTTCAGTGATTTGCCCAGAGTCAGACAGCTAATAATCGTCACAGGTGGGATTAGAAGCCATCTTCCTGACTAGAGATGCAGCCTTCTACTATATCACACTGCCCTTTTTAAGTAAGCAGACCTTCAAATGAATCACTTTTTCTTTCAAAAGGGGCTTCAGTGAATCCACCTAAGATTCTGGTATAGTGAAGGTCAGTGGCTAACTTGCTGGACTGGAGTCAAGAAGGCCTGGGATGGTGGGCCATCTGGCTGTGTTACCCTGGACGGGTCACTTCTTCTCAAGGTGCTCAGGGTTCTCATCCGTAAAATCAATCCATCAGTCGATCAATAAGCAGTTACTAATCACCTCTTCAAAGACAACAGGGAAATAGTCCCTGCTCTCCAGGGGTTGGTGTTCTATTGAGAGGCACAAAAGGGGATGGTTGTGATCAGTAGCTAATAGAGCTTTTGTAAACATCAAATTTTAAGGCTGGAAAAGACCTTAGAAATAACCTGGTTCAATCCTCTCATTTTACAGAAGAGAAAGAAGTGTAGAGACTCACCTTCTCTAGAGGCAGAATTCTAAGCAGGGCATCTGCTTGCAAATCCATTGGTCTTTCTATTCTCTTGTGTCTGGCCTTTTGTGGACCTTAAAATACTATATAAATGTTAGCAAGTTATTGCTGAGCTGTTATCCCAGAAGCAAGCAGCTACAGGATTGCAGATGACACAGCCACGGTGGACCCCAGCATCCTTTGACACTAGGTGCACAGGGCAGCTAGGTGGTGCAGTGGATACAGCAAGGAGCCTGGAGTCAGAAAGCTCCCCCCTCCCCACCCCATTCAAATCTGGCCTCCGACACTTACTAGCTGTATGACCTTGGGCAAGTCACTTAACCCTGTTTGCCTCATCTGTAAAACCAGCTGGAAATGGCAAACCATTTCAGTATCTTTGCTAAGAAAACACCAAATGGGGCCACAAAGAGTCAGACACAACTGAACAACAAAAACAGGGTAGACTTTAGAAGTGATCTAGATTTATTTTACAGATGAGGAAACTGAGACTCAGAAAGAGAAAGTGACTTATCCAAATTACCCCAGGAGCTCTCTCTCAGCAGAGCAAGAGTAGCAAGGGCCCTAGGTTTGGAGACAGAGGTCCTGAGTTCAAGCCCCAGAGTCGTTGGGACAATTCACTCGGGCCTCAGTTTCTTGCTCTAAAATGAGTGCCTTGGATGAGATAACATTTGATGGCCTTTCCAGCTCGGGGCACCTATGAGTCTTTGAACTACAGGTGCAGATGTGTTCTCAAAATCACTGAGCAACATTAAGGAGTGGGTTTAGTAGCCCAGGCTGACCAGCCTTCTCCCTGGGTGAGTGTTACATCTATATGTCTAATTTTGCTGGCTCCCCACTTGAGTTTAAGCTCCTTACTTGAGTAGAGATTTGTTTCATTCTGTGACCCCAGTGCCTGGCACATAATTAGACGGTGAGTTGCCTGAGGGCAGGCACTGTCTTTTGCCTCTTTTTGTATTCTGATCGCTTAGCACAGTACCTGGCAAATAGTAGGCACTTAATAAATGTTTATTGATTGGTTATCAGTTGATAGATGATTGATTGAGTCGAGGGAACGTGGGGTTTGAATCCTGATTCTGCGTGACGTCGGAAAAGTCACTTATCGGTTGCCTCAGCTGCGAAAGGAGGAGGGCTTTAAATCTCAGCTCTAAATCTACGATCCTGTGTCATGTGCGGAGCAAAGCTCAGGGAGTGTTTGGGGGCGAGGTGCCTGGAACAGAGCACGGCATTTAGAGACAGAAGTCAGCTCTGCCTGTTACTAACTGTGTGCTACTGGGGAAAGTCCCTTCGCTCCCTCGGGTCCTCAGTTTCCTTTTCTGTAAAAGGAAGGGATTGGACGAGATGCGATCCCACTAAGGTAGCGGCCGGCTGTGAACATTTGCTGCCATGCCTCCCCCGGGCCGCGGGGTGGAGCTGCGGCCCCGCCGGGAGATTTGGATTTTTTTTCGGGGGGCAGGGAGGGGCGAGTCAGAGAGAGGAGGCGGGTCAGAGCCTAGGAGTGATCGCAGCTCCGAGGTCCCGGCCGCGGTGAGTGTCCTGGGGACTCAGCTTCGGGGTCAGTGGGGGTGGGGAGTGTTGCGCACTGCACGAAGTGCATGGGGTGGGGGTGGGGGTGGGGTTACCTGGGAGGACCCCCCCGCCCCCACCCGTCAACTTCACGTCCTTGCTAGGGGGCCGGGAGGCCCGCGAGTGAGCGATCCCGCCCCGGGAGTGGGGGAGGGGGTTGGCGCTGCCTCCAGGTCTGCGTCTTCCTGGCGTGCGCGCGCCCCCTGCCCCCAGCGCCGGCGGGACCCCTGGCTCCCGGCAGCCCCCAACCTCTCCCCCCTGACCGATCCGGGACCTGGCTCATCCCCACCCCCTCCCCCTCCCCCTCCCCCGCGGTGCGCTACAATGTAGCCCTGGGTGACCTCCCGCGGCAGATCGAGATCGGATAGCCCAGAGGTCACCTAGTGCAACTCTGCATTTTACCGAGCAAAAGTTCGAACTTGGGTCGTTAGAGCTGCAAAGGGCCTAAGGAGGGCGTTAGAATAACGTTACAGTAGAATGTAGGGTGTTAGATTAGAACGTAGGATGTTAAACAGAGTGTAGAGCAACGTAGAATGTTACAGTAACTAGAGCGATGTAGAATGTTGGAATAGAACATAGAATGTTAGAACAGAATGTAGGGTGTTACAATAGAACACTAATGCTACACTAGGTAGAAAAAAGTAGAATGTTAGAATAAGATATAGAACATTAAAATAAAATGTAGAATGTTACAGTAAATTGAACAACGTAAAATGTTACGATAGAATGAAGGCTTACAATAGAGACATAGGGAGTTAGAGTAGAACTTGGAATCTTAGAAGAATCAGAGCATATTATGTTAACACTAGAACGGTCTCTTAGGTGCTGAAGAAGTCTTTACCTAGACCTGCAGACTGGAAAACCATGCACGTTCTCACCAGGTAACCCAGGACAAAGCACTTAACCTCTCTCTGCCTCATTTTCCCCTTCTGTAAAATGGAGGGTGATAGTAGTATTTACCTTACCTGGTTATTTGGAAGATACCATGAGATAATTTTTTTTATACATAAAGTCATGCAAAACATTTTTATATTGCCATGTTGCAAAAGAAAATACACACAAACAAGAAAAAAAATTTAAATGAAAAAAATATACTTCAGTTTGCACTCAGAGTTCCTCAGTTAGCTCTCTGGAATTAGAAAGCATTTTTCATCATGGATCCTTTGGGATGGCACTGGATCTTTGTTTTGATCAGAGTAGCTAAGTCGTTCACTATTGATCATTGTTACAATGTTGCTGTTACTGTGCTCAGTGTTCTCCTGGTTATGCTCACTTCACTTTGTGTCCGTTCATATAATTCTTCCCAGGTTTTTCTGAAGTCCACTCGCTCCTCATTTCTTATAGCACAGTAGTACTCCATCACAATCATATACCACAGCTCATTGAGCCATTCTCCAGTTGCTGGGCATCCTCTCAATTTTCAATTGTTTGCCATCACAAAAAGAGCTGCTATAAATATTTTTGTCCTTTTCCCTTTTCTTTGATGTCTTTGGGAAACAGTAGTGCTATTGCTGGGTCAAGGGGTATGCACAGTTTTATAGCCCTTTGGGCATAGTTCCAAATTTCCCTCCAGAGTGATTGGATCAGTTTACAACTCCACCAACAGGGCATTAGTGTCCCAATTTTTCCACATCCCCTCCAGCATTTGTTATTTTCCTCTTCTGTCGTATTAGCCAATCTGATAGGTGTGAGGTGGTATCTCGGAACTGTTTTAATTTGCATTTCAATGAGCTAATATTTGTAAAGCACTTTGCAGATTTTAAAGTGCTAATAAATACTAGC
Organism: Phascolarctos cinereus; assembly: GCF_003287225.1. Taxonomy (NCBI): domain Eukaryota; kingdom Metazoa; phylum Chordata; class Mammalia; order Diprotodontia; family Phascolarctidae; genus Phascolarctos; species Phascolarctos cinereus. The sequence goes on along the minus strand of NW_027555625.1, from coordinate 20,930,646 downwards.
GATTATTAATATTATTGTTAGTAGAACACAGGGATTCCCTTGGGAGCATCCTGGAATGGGAAATAGAATGTCAGAGCTGAAGGAGACCTTAGAGGTCCTTTAGTCCAGCCACTCCATTTTACAGAGGAAACTGTAGATTTTAGGATGTCTGAGTTGGGAAGAAGTCTTAGAATCTGGAATGATGAATTGAGAAATAGTGTGTGAGTTGGGAAGCACCTTAGGCGACCTCTAGTGGTAAAGCTGGTAGAGTGCTATGCAAACTCTTGTCCTTTTTCCATACCTTTGCACTGGTCATCCCCCATGCTCCAGACACTCCTTCCTTACCTCCAATTCCTACTCTTCCTTAGAGAACCTTCTGCAAGAAGCACTTCCTGATCTCTCAACCCGCTAGTGTCATCCCCGCGCCACAACTGCCTTGTCTTTCTGGTGTGTTTATACACAAATAAATGGTGCCTCCCACAAGAGAGTGTTAAGAGTAGGAATTGTTTCATTCTGTGTGTGTCTGTCTCCCCACACTTTGCACATAGTTGGCACTTAATATAAGCTTATCCATTGATTGTCTTGAAATCAGGGGATGAATCCCCTTCCTCAGACACTTCCCAGCTGGCTGACCCCAGACAATTCATTTACCTTCTCTGGTCATATGAAAAGGTAGAATGGTATGAATTCCCAGGTGCCTTCCAGTTATAAATCATTTGCCTATGATTCCGAATTTTACAGAGGAAGCGTTAAAACAATTGAATGTCAGATCTGGAAAGAGTCAAACTCACAATGATAGAATAAAAGATTAAGTATCAGAGCTGGGGAGGACCTCTGAGGTCATGTGGTCCAGCTCTTCTTAAACTGGGGGTCTTGACCCCATATAGGGTTGCAAAAAATTTGGCAACAGTGAAAGGTTTCTGAATATGCAACGACCAACAGTTCATTAAAAATCAAACCCATAATGAATCCAAGGTGTTTCTGGCAGTGCTTGCCTGTGTTGCAGTGCACAACTTCACTGCAGCATTGGTTCTGAACACACAGCATGTGCACTTTGCACTGTGCACACTGTCATGCCATGCAACACCACCAAACACTGCCAGGATGTGACAAGGGGTCTCGAGTGGAAAACATTTAAGAAGCCCTGATCTCATCCGAGTTTCTCATTTTGTTAAGGAATAAACTCAGAGTTTAAGCAGCAGGTCTGAGGTCACATAGCTCATAAGTGGCAAAGCTCATTTGGGAGCCCAGGTCCTCTGGCTTCAACACTAGTGAGGGAAGGATCAGTCAAGGGAAGGGAGGGAACAAGCATGTGTTAAGCACTTACTGTGTGCCAGGCACGTGCTAAGCACTTTTACAAATGTCATCTCACTTGATCCTTACAACAATCCTGGGAGGTAGGTGCTGTTATTATCCCAATTTTACAGCTGAGGAAACTAAGACAGGGGTTAAGTGACTTGCTCAGGGTCACCCAGCTAGGGTTTGAACTCAGGTCTTGGACTCTAAGCCCAGTGCTCTGATAATAATATAATGACATTTGCATGACCTAGCTCACCCATTCATTTTGAGGATCAAATGACATTGGATATGAACACACTTGGTCACCATGGTGGGTGGGTGGGGGAGGCTCTCGTGAAATCTACTTTGCTTCCAAGTATATGGCCGGGCATCAAACCCAGGCCTCCTGACTCTAGGCCAGAAATCACCAGCAGATCCCAGCCAGTTCTGTAGTGTGGAGGTACTTGGAGGTTTGGTATGCAAAGCTGTTGGTGGCAATACTCCATATAGATCTGGACTGTGGTCATAGGTTGTTGGCATCACAGTTCTAGGGACCTCAAAGGCCAGCAGTCTCGTTTTACAGCTGAAGAAGCCAGAGGGGAAGTGACCTGCCCCGTGTCAGGTTTTTTTTTCCTCTGTAAATTAGGACTGATGGTCTTTCCTTCCCCCCGGGGACTTTTTGAAAGGGAGAACTTGAATCCTTGTTCTCCTCATCCTCGAATTCCTCGTCTGATATTACAATCTCTTGGTCTTTTGTGCAGGACTCCTCAGAGTTCACCCTGGCCCTGCTCAGCCTGGATGGCGTTGTCCTCTCCCCGGCAGAGAATGACTTTGTCCTCCATGTCAAGGAGGAACTGGACCGCTTCCTCCTGCAGAAGCAGCTGTCCAGGTGAGGTAGCTTGGGGGCAGAGAGCCCGGAGAGGTAGTTGCCAATCCAATCCCCTCTCAGCATACAAAGTGGTGCACTGACCCCTCCGTTTCCTCTCACCCAGATCAGTTCACATGTAGGAAGCAATTAGTCACAGTTAGGAAGGTGTGTATAGTCTGTGGTCACATTGAACAAAAGGAAACATTGGCCCAGAGAGGGATCAGGGTCTGAGAACCTTGACCATCTTTGCCCAAGAGAGACAGCGTGACATAGATGGAGTGTTGGCCTTAGAGTCAGAAAGAGCTGGGTTTGAATCCTGCCTCTTACATATATTAGCTTTGTGACCACGTGAGTCACTTAGATTTCACTAAGCCTCAGTGTCTTCATCTCTGAAATGGGGTAATAATAATACCTATGGCACTGACCTCACAGGGTGGTTGTAAGGTACAGATGAAATGCTGTAATTATAGTAGCCAGCATTTACACGGCATTTTACAAATACCTCATTGGATCTTAGCAACAAGCATGTGAAGGTGACCTTGTATCATTTGTGTACATGTCACCTCTGATGTTAGAATGTAAGCTTCTTGAGGACAGGGACTTTTCTTTGTATCCCCAGCAGTGGCAGGAGGCCTAGCACATAGTGTGTGCTTTGCAGATGCTTGTTGGTAGACTAACTGATGGATTGGACAATCCATCTCAAGGCCCCTTATCAAATAAGACAATTGATGTAAAGTACTTTGTCAACTTTGAAGCTATATTTTCAGGGTGCAGCAGATGGAGCACTGGACCCAAGTCAGGACAACATGAGTTCAGATCTGGTCTCAGACACTTCCTAGCTGTGTGATCCTGGGCAGGTCACTTCACCCTGTTTGCCTCAGTTTCCTCCTCTGTAAAACTGAGATGAGATGATACCTACCTCTCAGGGTTCTGGTGAGGAGCAAATGAGATCATAATTGTCTTTTTAAAAAAGTGCTTAGCACAGTGCCTGGCTGTTGTTGTTGTTTGCCTTTTTTTCTTGAAGAGGACCATGACATCAAGGAGGTGATGTAAGTGAATTCACATGTAAGTGAATTGCATTTAAGTGAGGGAGGGCTGTGTAACTGTCACCAGCCTCACTTTCTCCTCTGGAGCTGTCTGGGTCCAGTGGCCAGAAATGGATCAGACCAACTGGAGATGGTCCCAGATGCTGTGGGAGACCTTGGCCTTTTCAAGCTAAGGTCTTTAACAGGTCTCAGTTTGGCTGAGGCAACACCCATTCAGTGATTAAGGCTAGGTAAGAAATGAGGCAGAGAATGGCTTCTTTTACCTAGTCCAAAAAGAGAAGAATCAAACGGAGAGGGGAAGACCCTCAAGGTTTCTGGCTAGAATAGAAGCAGTTGCTAATTATATTTACTCTGAGCCAATCAGGGCCCAAACAATGACCAAGTGAGGCTTGGTCTGGGACCTATTGTTGGCCAATCAGTGGGTGATTTGGGTGTAAGGTGTGGTCCTTAGGGAAAAAAAGGTCTCAGTGGTCAAAGTGTACATTCCTTTGGGCAGACCACCCTCAGGTAAGGATATGATACCCTATATGGACAGAGGAAAGGGAAATAAAGAAAGAAAGGAAGGAAGGAAGGAGGAGGGAGGAGGGGGGGAGGAGGGAAGGTAAGGAAGGAGGAGGGAGAAGGAGGAAGGAAGGAAGGAAGGAAGGAAGGAAGGAAGGAAGGAAGGAAGTAGGGAGGGAGAGGAGGAAGGAAGGAAGGAGGGAAGGAAGGAAGGAAGGAGGGAAGGAAGGAAGAAGGAGGGAGGGAGGGAGGGAAGGAAGGAAGGAGGGAGGGAGGGAGAGGAGGGAGGAAGGAAGGAAGGAAGGAAGTAGGGAGGGAGGGAGAGGAGGAAGGAGGGAGGGAGAGGAGGGAGGAAGGAAGGAAGGAAGTAGGGAGGGAGGGAGAGGAGGAAGGAAGGAAGGAGGGAAGGAAGGAAGGAGGGAAGGAAGGAAGGAAGGAGGGAGGGAGGGAGGAAGGAAGGAAGGAGGGAGGGAGGGAGAGGAGGGAGGAAGGAAGGAAGGAAGGAAGTAGGGAGGAGGGAGAGAGGAAGGAGGGAGGAAGGAAGGAAGGAAGTAGGGAGGGAGGGAGAGGAGGAAGGAAGGAAGCAGGGAAGGGAGGAAGGAAGGAAGGAAGGAGGGAGGTAGGTAGGTAAGGAGGGAGGGAGGGAGAGGAGGAAGGAAGGAAGGAAGGAAGGAAGGAAGGAAGGAAGGAAGAAGGAAGGAGGGAGGGAGGGAAGGAAGGAAGGAGGGAGGGAGGGGAGGAGGAAGGAAGGGGGAGGAGAGGAGGGAGGAAGGAAGGAAGGAAGGAAGGAAGGAAGGAAGGAAGGAAGGAAGGAAGGAAGGAAGGAAGTAGGGAGGGAGGGAGAGGAGGAAGGAAGGAAGCAGGGAAGGAAGGAAGTAGGGAGGGAGGGAGGAAGAGAGGGAGGGAAGGAAGGAAGGAAGGAAGGAAGGAAGGGAAGGAAGGAAGGAGCAAGCTAACTGTGTTGCTCAGCTGGCCAGTTCCAGCTGGGTCCCCAGTGGGGCAGCTCCTCTTTGTACTCACAGAGGTTATTGTCTGTCCTTCATTCTCAAAGAGGACCATGACATCATGGAGGTGATGCGATGACATGCGAGTGAATTGGATTTAAGTGAGGGAGGGCTATGTAAAGTCACCAGCCTCACTTTTTCCTCTAGAGTCATCTGGGCCCAGTGGCAAGATAGAGATCAGGATGACTCACAGTGCCTGGTGCACTTTAAAGCACTAGCTGTGAAGGGTATTATCTTCATTGTCATCATCATTATTATTGATCTGGGGTAGGTAGGTGGTGCAGTGGATAGAGTGCTGGGCCTAGAGTCAGGAAGACCTGAGTTCAAATCCAGCCTCAGACACTTACTAGTGTGACCCTGGGCAAGTCACTTCCCTGTTTGCCTCAGTTTCCTTATCTGTAAAATGATCTGGAGAATGAAATGGCAAACTGCTCCAGTATCTCTACCAAGAAAACCCCAGGTGGGGTCTTCAAGATACTGATCAGTTCATCTTCAGTCATAGGATCATGACTTAAGAGCTGGATGAGACCTCAGAGTCCAACTCCCCTGCTTTATAGTCAGTCAGTCAGTCGGTCAGCAAGCATTGCCTTTGTGCCTGGCACAGAGGAGCCCACAGAGGCCCAAGACATTGAATTGCCCAGGGTCACACAGCTCGTATGTGTCTGGTGCAGGATTCAAACCCTGGCCCTCCCGATTCCAAGTGCCGTGAGTGCTCTGTTCCTATCCCCTCCCTAGCCCCAGCTGCCTCTGGTATGTAAATAGTCTCTGACTCCCAAGCCTGACCTAAACGAGTCACTTGTGTTCTCAGTGCCCTGTGCTGACCGTGAACACATTCAGCCCAGGTCCCAGCAGGCTCAGCCCCTCTCATCTGCCACTTGATGAGCCTGGTGACCGCAGACAAGTCATTTCTCTTGTCAAGACCTCGATTATCTCATCTGCCAAGTGAAGATGTCAGGCAAGGTGGCTCTCAGGTCCCTCTCTAGCTGAAATATCTTGTGCCTGCACCATGGTGCAGGGCAGACCCCTGTATTGTGAGGGCCAGCCCTCACTCCGGTGCTTCCTCAGCTTCGCTGTGACCTTGGCAAATTGCTTGGCCTCTCTCAGCCTCAGTTTATACTCAGCATATACTAAACCACCTCAGAGGGCCTGCCTGGGTCTGAGTCAGTGATGGTATCCTGCCCCAGCTCCTCAGGAGAACCCCTGGTCCTCTGCGCTCTTCTCCCCTGGCCATGATGAGAACGCAGTGCTGGAACCTCTTCAGAGCTACTTAATCTGCCCCTTCATTTAAGCCCCTCAGCAGCCCCGTGAGGTAGCTAGTAGAGTTAGTCATTGTTGTGCCCATCTTACAGATGGTGGGACTGAGGTTCAGAAAGGCAAAGACTTGCTCAGATCTTGGACCCCAAAGACCTGGATTCTGATCTCAGTCTTGACCCTCAGTAGCCGCATGACCATGGGCCTCAGTTTCCTCATTTACAAAATGAAGGGTTGGACTAGATGACTGCCAAAGGTCCCTTCTCGTTCAGATCTGTGATGTTGAACGTCAGAGGGCCCTGCCCACACACACATCCCCCCACCCCATTGTAGCATTTCTTCTGCCTGCAGAGATGAGGGCTTGGGCGTCCCCTCGTCTCAGAATCAGGGTCGGGGACCTCAGAGGCTGCCGAGTCCTGACAGGCGGTCCTAGGGCCTCTGCATGAAGACCTTCAAAGCGGGGAGCCAGCCTCCCGCTGCTGCTGGGTCTGGCCTCGGGCCAAGCAGAACAAGGCTTAGCTCTGGTCCAGGGAACAGGCCTTCGGGGACTTGGAGGTGGTTCTGGGGGCTCCGGAGGCTCATCTTCTCCATGCTAGACCTGCTAGGTTCCTTCAAGTGGCTGCCATATAATACAGACTAAAGACCTATCATCGTCCTGGCCTCTCTAAACTGAGGTGCTCAGAACTGAGCCTGGTACTCCAGATTTGGGCAGAGGCCAGTGAGATAGTCACCTCCTTCTACCTTGAAGCTGTGCACCTGGAAACTATTCTCCAAAAGTTGCCTGAATGAATGAATGAAAAGGCATTTGTCAGCATCTACTCAGTGCCAGCTACATTACAAGCATTGGAAATGCAAATACAAAGGTGCAATAGTCCCTGCCCTCAAGGAACTTACATTTTGATGGAGGGAACAGCAGAGATGGGGAATGGAATGAGTCTGGGGAGGTACATAGACAGTCGGTAGATCTAGAGGGACTTTCACGGGGCAATCTTGGTATTAATTTGGCTGGTGTCCCCAAAGCAAGAAGGGGCTGGGGTGGAAGCGACGGGCTAGGCGTTCCCTGCCCAACCCCAGTACCTTGGTAGGTTGGTTCTAGATGGGATTTGAAGTATGAGGCTGGTTGGATATAGAGGGCTAGGAGAACGTGAAGGAGCGCAAGGTGGGGTGGGGTTGGGGGGGTACTCCTCCTCCTTCCCTTCCAGTCCTCCTGAGCTCCTTCAGGTGGAGCTCAGGGTCACTGCTTTGGAGGGAGCCACCTTGCTCCCCTCCTCCTTCCCAGCCCAGGACAGCACCAAGGGGTCCGCCAGGGGCTGGAGCCAGCCTGCCTAATGCCCTCCCGCCTCCCGCCCACAGAGTGCTGCTCTTCCCACCCGTCTCCAGTCGTCTCCGGTACTTGATCCACCGAACGGCCGAGAAGTTCGATCTGCTAAGCAGCTTCTCAGTTGGGGAGGGCTGGAAGAGGAGGACCGTCATCTGTCACCTGGATACCAGGTGCGAAGCCCGGCTCCCCGGGACTGAAATCCTGGAGGAGGAATGTGGCCTCTCCCACTCCACTGGTGAACTCTGGGATCAGCTGTCCAGCTTCTGAATGGAGAACACATTTGGGGGCCTGGGAGCCAGGGACCCTTTGGGACAGAGCCCCTGCCGTGGGCTTGAGCCTTCCTCTTATCAAATCAGGCCCCACACTTGCTTTGTAAACCTGAATACACCAGGGGAGAATGAGATGAGGATACAGTGTAAAGGCCGCTGCCTGGCCATCGGGTCACGGCCTTCAAGTCAGAAGACCTGGGTTTGATCCTCAGTTTTGCCACTCACTGTCTCTGTGACTTTGGGCAAGTTACTTCAGCTTTCTCTATCTCAGTCTCCTCAAATGTTAAAGGAGGAGACTGGATTTACTGACCCATAAGGTCCCCATCAGCTCCAAATCTGTGGTCCTGTAGTCCTATATTACATCACCTCCCAGGCTTTCACTTTTTCATCTGTAAAATGGGAAGAAGAATACTTTCCCTTCCTGATCAGGGCCCTTTTCCCTCAGATGCTACAGAAATGAGAGTTATCGTTAGAGTGCCCTGTGGCCACAAAGAACACCTCTTGTCCCACTTTGCTTCTAGGTTACCGAATTTGGATAACTTCTCTCCCTCCAAGCCGGTCACTGGCCGCCACGGCAAGTCCCGAAGGCCCTGGGCCACCTTAGCCCAGGAACCAGCCCCTGGATCCTGGGCTCAACGGCCGGTCCGGAGGCAGTGTGGCCGCAAACCTGACCAGGCCCTGTACGTGCCTCGGGCGCTACGCAGGAAGTCGGATGAAGCTCCGGACCTGCCCCTGCCAGAGGCAGATGTTGGGGACGGGCATGGGGACCCAATTAGAAAGATCCCAGAAGAACCCAAAGATATTGGCAGTCCGGATCAGGACCCAGACGCAGACCCGGACCCCAAACTCCCCCCTCAGGCAGTGCCTGGAGTGGCAGGAGATTTAAAAGACCAGAACCAAATGGCCCCAGGTGAGCCTAAGCCAGACTTGGATGAGCTGGGTCCTCCTGGCTCCAAGAGCCAGGCAGAGGAGGCCAACTGCCAGGAGGCAGAGGATCAAGTCAGCGGCAATCTTCAGCTGTCCGCAGAGGACAGCAAGAAGGTCTTCCTAGTGAAGTTTGTGGAGGGGAAAGACGACTTTGGCTGTTCAGAGGAGGAGTCTGTTGAGCTGATACAGGAGGTAAGAGGGCCCTCGGGTCCTGACATGGGAGACCGTAGACAGGGTGGCTGGGAGGAGGGGAAAGGGCCTCGGAGGCCATAGGATGACAGCATCTCAGTGCTGGGAGGGACGCAGCTGTGTTTCTAGGGATGTGGATGAGAAGGAAACTGAGGCAGGCGTCAGTTACCAGGTCCCACAGCTCGGAAGTATCTGAGGTCAGATTTGAACTCAGGCCTTCCTGACTCCATGGTGCCCCCTACCTGGGTGAGCTGGGAAAGAACTAGATGGAACAGGTGACATTCATGCCTATTTTAAAGATGGGGAAACTGGAGACCTGAAAGGGTTTCATGACTTGCCCAAGTCTCTTTCTTGGTCCCCAGCCCAGCATTCAGTTCACTCCCATGCTGGGGAAGGGTCTCATCATTAGCCCCTTCCTCCTAACCCACCAAAAAAAACCCCAAACCCACCCCACTTCTTTAAAAGTCCCTCCACAAGTGTAAGAAACTACATGCAGAAGCCCCCGGAGACATTCTGGTGTGACATACTGGAACGGGAAGAGCTTCACAAGTCACTGACTCCAGCCCTCTGAAGCCCAGGGTCGGATAGGCGGTGCATGTGAGAGGAGGGTTGGGAGCCCGTGGTCCCTGACTCTAGGGACTCCCAGAGTTTGTTCTGCCCCCTGCCTCTGGCAGGCCTCTGGGCTCTCACGTTCCTCCATAGGGTCATAGGAACATAAGAAGGGCCTCGAACAATCAGCAGGTCCCAGAGTCCAGAAGGCTGGCCAGCGAGGGGCAGGGTGGGGTAATGAATGGGGCCCATCTCCAAGCTGGGGAGAGCTGGGGCTGGGGCTGGCCTCAGACACACAGCAGCTGGGTGCGTCCAGGCTACTCCCTCTGACATCAAGCTACAGTCATTGTGAATGTGCCTTCGGGGAGGAAGTGACCACTCTGGGCGTCCCTCACAACTGTAAGTCCAGACCAGTCCACGGACACATGTGCATGTCCACAGGCACACACACTGTGCACATTTATAGCACCACACGCACACGTTCACATACATGTATGTTGTGCATGTGTGCCCAGTACATGTGCACACAGGCATGCATGCGATACATCAGACACAATATACCATGCTCACACATGTGAAGCACATGTATAGCCATCACATGCACATGCACATATACACACACCAACATGCACATATAGCACATGCATTCATCCACACATGCTTGCGTACACATTCACATACGCACACTAACTCACACGTACACACATCTGCACACACATAGCTGCTCGGTGACAGAGCCAGGGTTTGACCCCTGCCCCTATTCTCTGTCTCCGTATCGAGGGGCTTTTCCTGCTCCTCCCAGGCACCACTTTGTCTGCTCTGCCAGCCCCCTTGTCTCGGGCAGGCCTCCCCAAAGACTCCCCTCTGGCCTGTTCCCAGATCATGGACAACGTGGTTGACCGAGAGATTCAGATTGAGAAGATCCATGTGGACAGCTGCTACCTGATAGATGAGCAGATGTGGGGGGAGAATGGCTTTGGCCACGTGGTGGAAATCTATGACTTTGAGCCTTCCCTGAAGACGGAGGACCTCATGGCAGCGTTTTTGGAATTTCAGTGAGTGGACAGGGGGAGCCAGGGCCAGGGAGGGATGCGGGCTGGAGAGAGATGGAGCCTCGACCTGCAGAAAAAGCCAGTGTGAGTGTGGCAATCCAGGACACCCTGCCCTGGTGCCTCGTCGTTTCCGTCCCCAGAGGGTGATTCCTTCTTATCTTCTGCTCCTACTGGCCTCAATCCCCATCATTCCGAAGGTGAAGCTGGCCAGCTCGGCGTGACACGGGGGCTGGCAGGGGGCCAAGTGAGGGCATTTCATTGCTCCATGTGGGAGAGGGTCTTGGCAGCAATCTAAGGGAAGGGTTTAGGATTTGAGGGGCCCTGGGTTCGGGTGCTGCCTCTGCCACTGACTGGGGCTATGACACTCTCTCGGCCTCAGTTGCCTCGCCTGTAAAAGGAGGGGTTGCACGTAGTGACCTCTGAGGTCCCTTCCAGCCCAGACCTGTGATCCTGTGAAGCCACTTTGCTTCATTCAGCTTGGGTTTCCCCATCCTTGGATTGAGGGAGATGGACTGGAGAGGCCCTCTGTCCTGTGGTCCCTGGCTGCCCCAGGTCTGTGATCCTCTCACATGCCTTCTGGCTCTAAATCCGTGACCCCTCCCCAATAGTCATCTATGTCACTATTTAAGATTTGCAAAGCACTTTACAAATACCATCCTGTTTATCCCTCATGTCAGCCCTGGGAAGTGAGTGTTGTTATTAAACCCAATTTACAGATGAGGAAACTGAGAATCTGAGAAATGGAGGGATGTGGAATAGAGAGTGGGACGTGTTTGAGGACTGAGGAGGGAGGGACGTTTCCTGGAAGGTTTTGAGAGAGGAAGCTTCTGTCCGGTTGTTTTTTTTTTTTAAACTCTGACCCATCTTCTTTCCCCACAGGGAGAAGGGGTTCAAGATCCAGTGGGTGGATGACACTCACGCTTTAGGCATCTTTCCTTGCCTGGCGTCAGGTAATGTGTTGTTTGGCCTGTATTTGGGGCTCCTCACACCTCCCCAGGCCTCCCGGGAGGAGCTCGCTGACGTCCAGATGTGTTCTCTCTCTGCAGCCAATGAAGCCTTGACCAGGGATTTCCCAGCACTAAAGATCCGTCCCCTCACTCAGGGAACCAGGCAGTCCAAGTTCAAAGCCCTACAGCGTCCAAGTAAGAAACATCAACCCCTTGGGGTTATTGTGAGGAGCAAATGAGATAATATTGTAAAGTGCTAGGAAATCCTTGTTGTAATTATTAGCTACTGCATCTATCCCTCTCTCCTTCCTTCCATGCATCCTTTCCTTTTATTAAGTCCCCGTTGTGTGCCAAGCCCTGTATTGGGGTTTGGGTGAGAGCTCTTTGTCTGGGATGGGGATAAGGCACCGACCCACCCAGGTGATGTGTGGTGTATGGAGACAACCGAGGGGTCAACAGAGAGGCGTATGGTGCTTCATAAGGCCTGAGGAGGAAGGGTCGTCACCAGTGACGGTCGGTGGGGGAGGCCGGCCTCCTCCTTGGAGTTGGCTTTCCCAGGAACTACCCGACTCCGTTTTGTATTCCCCCATTTTACAGATGAGGACATTGAGGTGCAGACTTAACCAGGAGTTAATTCAAAGGGTCACAGATTTCTGGGGTCACCTCGTCCAATACCCCCATTTTACAAATGGGAAAACAGGGCCTTAGGATCACACAACTGTTAGGTTGGGAGCGGGGTTTGAACACAGGTCTTTCTGACTTCGAATCCAGCCACCCTATCTGCCACACCACCTCTTAAAAGGAGTGATGTGGGGAAAGTGACAAAAGGAGGGAGGAGTCACATTGTAGGGAGGGAGGAGCAAGCATTTATTAAGCACCTACTGTATGCCAGCACTGTGCTAAGGGCCCTACAAATATTATCTCTTTGAGCTTCACAACAGCTCTGAGAGAGAGGAGCTGTTACCTGTTATTGTCCTCATTTTACAGATAAGGACACTGAGGCAGTCAGCCATTAAGTGACTTGCCCAGCATCACCCATCTGGGAAGTGTTTGAGGCTAGCTTTGAACTCAGGTGTTCCTGATTCCAGGCCTAGCCCACCACCCACTGTACCACCTAGCAGCCTCGAGGGCCCCGTGCGGAATTCAGCCATCGTTTAGGCAGAAGTGGGGCGGTGTTCAGAGTACTGGGTTTGTGGGGCAACTATTCACTTTTCTTGCCAGCTGTGTGACACTGGTCAAGTCACTTGGCCTCTCTGGGCCTTGGTGCCATGGCCTAGATCTGAGTGGATGACCTCCTAAGGTCTCAAGGCTCCTGTGGGAGCTCTGTGCTGGGAACGGGAGGAGGGGGAGGGCCCACACAGCAGGCCTGCCCGTCTCCGCCAGCTCCCTGCGGAGTTACCCCCTGTTTCTTTACTTGTTTCCTGGTGGTGGTTCAGACGGGAACTCTCCAGTAAGCCCTGGATGATGGGATGGGGGCAAGTCTGGGCCCCAGGCTGAGGCCTAGCCTGAGATTGAGAGACTTTGGAGGGTCACGGCCTGAAGGTCAGCCCAGGCGAGTGGGGAGGGGATGTCCAGGCTTTAGCACTTACTAAAATGTGTGTGCTCCGGGATGTGACTTCACGTCGGTCGGCCTTGGTTCCTCATCTATGAAATGGGGATAATCATCTTAGCACTTACATGTCAGGGGCTGTGCTAAGTGCCAGGGATACAGAGGAAAAGATGTGCTTTAAGGGGGAAAGTTTTAGAATGAGTGTTATTTGTGAATAATTGTTTTTAAAATGCCCCCATTTTATAGGCAGGGAAATTGAGAGGGAGAGAAGGGTTTTATTCCAGTCCAGGCAGAGAGGATCAGGCTCAGAGTCTGAGAGCCGGGGGTCTCCGCAGGAGGATCTCTCGATGATCTCAGAATGCTGTGACTCAGCCGGGGCTGAGCTCCCCATTCAAAAGATGCTACTGTCACTGTTGATTTCAGAGCTCCTGCATTTGGCCAAGGAACGACCACAGACCAGCACAGCTGTGGCCCGGAGGCTAGTGGCCCAGGCCCTGGGCCTCCAGAAGAGATGCAGAGAGCAGGTGAGGGCTAAGTCCCCTGCCCAACCTTGAGTCACCACGCTTCCCGACGGAGCAGCCTAGAACCCAAACTCCAGGGCTCTGGGGGCCGGCCCCCCTTAGACCAGTCCCAAGGATCAGCTCCCAGCCAACAGCCATCACCAAAAGGTCACCAACCAGAGGTCCAAGCCTGGTGGCCTTGAGTATATTTTTAGATGTTGAGAAGAAAATTAAAAGTGGACTGGATAAAAGTTGTACTGTCTTTTCCTTGATGCTGGCCCCATCCTTGATAAATGGGCCATCCTTCCTGAGGGACACCAGGGGGTGTTGTCCATTGGTCCTGGCTGCTTCTCTGCCAGACTGCTTAAAGACCAGATTGGAAGAGGGGAAGGGGGAGGAGGGGAGGCTGGGACTTGGCCCAGAGGTATTTCTGCTAGAATCAGGGCCCTTCATTGGGTTTTCCCTCCCCTTCCCTAGTTATTCTACTTTTACAACAGAGTAAGACCCAGTGTCATTCCTCTTTTTGCCTCTGACCAAACCACACAATGAGTGGTCAGCTGGGTTGGGGGCCCCTTGGGGTTCTCCTTAAACATGGAATGTCCGTGTGGGCTGTCAAGGGAATACTTCCACGTGGAAAACAGAAGTTAATGGCATCCCACCCTAAAGTCCTAATTGTGTCAGGTGAGCTTGAAGCCCCTTTCTGCTCTACTTTCCCTGAAATATCTGACCTCCTGGCAAGTGGGTGGTGTTATTATCCTTTACAAAAGTATTTTAAGTTTAATCTAGACCAGGACTGGTCTCAAACCTGTGAGTGGCTGGAGCTGAACAAAGCAGGTTAGAGACAGGTGAGTCAGGAATCAAAAAGAAGTTTAATTTCAGAGTGAGGAAAATAGCTTGCAAGCAAAGTCTACCTTCCCAAGAAGGGGGCTTGCCTCCTTATGGCAGGGGTAGGGTTTTTTAAGCATGAAAACCACAAAAAGGCTGGACCATAACATACAAAAGACAGGCATTCTTGGGTCTTGTGAGTCCTGTGTGGACATTCAAATCGTTTAAAAGTCATTAAACCTTGTGATCATTCAGCAGGGCACAGAACCAGAGTCAGCATTGTGGGAACAGGAGTGAAGTGCCTGGTTAGGTTCGCTTGTCAGCTGCAAGTGCGAGATTGTTAGCATGTCAGGGGATTTGGTAACTTTCTGCTGTATAGCATGTTGGCTGTGATCTCAGCTCTCAGGTCAGGATCACCTAGAAAATAGGGGAGCTCCAACAAATGCAAATAGTATAATCATTACCCATATGTTAATTAATATGAAAATCATAAATCCCATGACAGCATCCCATTCACAGATAGGGAAACTGTAGCACAGGGTCAAATAAACTGCTCAGGGTGTCTGAGCTAGGAAGTGTCTGAGGCAGGATTTTAACCCAGGCATTCCTGATTCCAAGTCCATCCATGATATTATGATGTGAAGTGGCTAGTTTTATCTGGGCAGGTGATAACTCTTACTAATTTTCTCATCCTGTCCTACCGTGTACAGTGGTAGATAGAGTTCCACATGGCATCTTAAGAAACAGTTCTTTCAGAGGCAGGTCGGTGGCCCAGTGGATAGAGCACCGACTCTGGAGTCAGGAGGACCTGAGTTCAAATGTGGCCTCAGACCAAACACTTGACACTTACTAGCTGTGTGACTCTGGGCAGGTTACTTAACCCCAATTGCCTCACTAAAAAATAAAAAAATATTAAAAATTTTTTAAAAGTTCTTTCAATGACCCAAGCTGCTCCATAAGTCAATAATCTCCTGCTTTGCCATATGGCCATGGATCATAGAGCAGCATCATCTCCAAAGAATCAAAACTCTGAATAACTCAGTCAGTTAAACATTTATTAAGAATGCACTATGTGCCAGGCAATGGAGTGATGCTTAGAAGGGGAAAGTAGATGGCAATGTACTGCCCATGATACCTTATGGTAGGGGTAGGCCTAAGGACCAGCTTGTGACCTGCAAGATTGAAAAAAAGAAATGATGCCCCTCCCCCCTTCCCCTTTTCAGAGGTGGAGGACTACAGGTGTGGAACTCTGCATATAATGTCAGGCCTTTTCAGTGTGACGGTTAGATGTCTCCAAAGAACAACACAGAATATTAACCTTGTGTGGTTCTTCAATATACACATTTAGACAAGATTATTTAATGACTCATGATGGCCTGGTATTGTAACCTGGTATAATCTAGGGTTATTAGTGTCTTTGAAGATTAGAGACTGTGCTAATGCCATTTTTTTTTCTCTTATAGGCAGTAGCATTCTGGGAAGGGGAGGGAAGATATAGGTAACGAAAATTATTTAAATTTATTAATCAAAATTATTTTAAATTAATTATTAATTTATTTATCAATAAAAATTATTTAAAATTATTTAAAGAAAAGGGAGATGGGCGGGTCATGCCCAAAGCAGCAGGACCAATGGGATTGCAGACTTAGAGCTGGGAATCTGACTCCCTTATTTTACAGGTGAGGAAACTGAGGTCCAGGGAGATGGTGCCCAAGATCCCACAGAGAGTCAGTGGCAGAGTCTGACCACCCAGGGTGGTGTCTGATGCCAGGCCCATCTCACCATTGCATCACACTGCCTCCCTGGTACCCATGAAATACTGAAAGCCTTCAGCGTGATGGATCCATCCTCTGGAAAGGGTTTAGGGAAGATGTAGATGACACCAATGTTGACATCATTGATCCATTGAAATAGACTAGGGATGCTTTGGGACTATCCTCTGTTATCTCACGCACTCACTGTGGGGCTGGCTCATCTCGGTACATAAGGGTCATACATAAGACTGTAGGACTGAGAGTGGGAAGGGATCTCAGAGCACCCAGGCTGGATGCCATATTTATACTCTCTGTGGTTTTTTTGGTAGCATGCTACCACCACAACGAGCCCTTGAAATAGAGACTCAAGGGGCAGCTGGGTGGTGCAGTGGATAGAGCACCGGCCCTGAAGTCAGGAGGATCTGAGTGCAAATCCGGCCTCAGACCAAACACTTGACACTAGCTGTGTGACCCTGGGCAAGTCACTTAACCCCAATTGCCTAAATAAAAAGAAAAATAGAGAAAAAAAAAAGAAAGAGGGCAGGGGACAGTGGGACTTTTATCACTCCTCAAAAACTGGTTCTCTTGTTTGGTGAGATCCATGTATGTGTAGCTGATGAAGAGGTTACGGGTTTAAGGTCCTAGAAAATCAGTTAGGTTTGCACAGAGACATTCTGTTGGGTAACAGTGGTCACAAAGGGGTCCTAGACAGGGTGTGGCTGGCTTAATGCCAACTAGTTCTGGGCCCAGCTGTCTTAATAACAGATCAAACAGTAACCATTGATTAAGCACCTACTATGTGCCAGGCACTGTGCAGAGAAGCATAGATCCTAATCCTTCAGAGCCCATCTGAGGGGTCATAGATGCCTTTTCTATTCTGGATGTATTTATAGATGTCCTTGTTTCCCCCATTAGAATGTCAACTCCTTGAGAGTGGAGGTAGTTAATGTCTCTCTCTGTCCCCAGCAGCCAGCACATAGTGCATGGGAGCATGAGAGCTGTCTTCATCTGTCACCAGGGCTGTCATAGGGAAGATAGAGAAATTTTGGTTCTGCTTGGCCCCAGAGGGCAGAACCAGCCCCAATGTGGGCAAGTAGGAAAAAAAAGCCAGTTTGGGCTCGATGTCAGGAAGAACTTCGGACAGTGATGGGATCCCCCTCATGTGAGGGCCACAGGCAAAGGCTGGATCACTCAGCATCATACATAGGAGCCTAGATCTAGAGGCCACCTAATCCAACTCCCTCATTTTGCAGATGAGGAAACTGAGGCCCAGAGCAGTCCAGGGAAGGTTACAGAGGTAGCACATGGCAGATCCGGGATCTTCCAAAGGGGATTATTTTTCAGGCACGGATTGAACTAGAAGGCCTCTCAGGTCCCCTGAAGCTCTCAGATTCATTCATGTAGCAAATGTATGAAGGACCTACTGCAGGCTAAGCGCTATGCTGGGGAAAGAAGCCGTAAGATCATAGGATTTAGAACTGGAGGGAAACTTATTTTCAGGAAGAGAACACTGTGGCTCAAAGTTCCTGATGTCATGGGTTCCCTTAGAGAGTGAATGGCATTTTGTGTTTCTTTCAAAATATACTGGGCTTGCTTGGCAGGCAGGTAAGCTCAACCTTCCTGGAGGCCTTAAAGCCAAGGCTGAATGATTACTTCTTGAACATGATGTAGGAGGATTCTCATGGGACCAGATGGTCCCTGAGGTTTCTGCCAACTCTATGATTCTGTGAAAAGACAAGAAGGGCTGGTGCACATGGTCACATACGTCACCTAATGGAACCACACACATTGCATATAATAGTAACCTTTTATTCTGGGAACAAACACCTGTGATTCAAGTATATGTAAACGTCTGTGATGACCTGCAGCACCCGGTGAGTGTCCTTCTACCCAGGAATTTGTTTATAGCACCAGTCATTCAGGTCAGCCCAGAGGGATGATGATGGTGGTGGTAGTGACGGTGGTGGCAATGGCGCTTACACAGGTGGGTTTGGCTTCAATTTCGTCTGTATGGCTGTGCTTCCCAAGGGCCAAGATGCCTGCATTAAATATCATTACATTTGGTTTTGGACGTAACATGCAAATACAATGTAAAACTGGTATCCTTAAAATAAAATATAAAAAAAAAAGTACATGCTCTCCCAGTCCCCTGATCAGAAATATATACAGGTAGAACCTGAGAGTGGTGGGAAAGATGGAAGACTGAGTGGAGTGAGAGGTCACTAGATCCATGCTGGGTGAAATCAGCTAGACTTTGGAGGACTAGCCAGTGCTAGGTGGAATCAACCAGACTCTAGAGGACTAGCCTGGGTGAAATCAACCAGACTCTGGAGGATTAGCCTAGGTGAAATCAACCAGACTCTGGAGGATTAGCCTGGGTGAAATCAACCAGACTGGAGGTCTAGCCTGGGTGAAATCAACCAGACTCTGGAGGATTAGCCTAGGTGAAATCAACCAGACTCTGGAGGATTAGCCTGGGTGAAATCAACCAGACTGGAGGTCTAGCCTGGGTGAAATCAGCTAGACTCTGGAGGACTAGTTAGTGTTGAGTGACATCAGCTAAACTTTTAAGGACTAGCCTGGATGAAATCAACCAGAGTAGAGATCTAGCCTGGGTGAAATCAACCAGACTCTGGAGGACTAGCCTGGGTGAAAACATTCAGATCCTGGAAGACTAGCCTGGGTGAAGTCAACCAGACTTTGGAGGACTCTCAGGGAGCCCAACCACTGCCATAGCCCTGTGGGCTGCCTCTGACTTGAAGGTGAGGTCAAGCTTTTTCAGTGACCATACCACCAGGGGTTTACTGAAAAGTATACATAGCTCTGGGCTGTGTGGATTGAATGGGGAAGGAATTTCCCAGTCCTGGATGGTGATTTGCAAATGGAGGTCCACACAGACTTGATTTTGGAGCTGAAGACACAGGTATGCATTGCTTTGCTAATCTCTAGCATGAGATATCTGGGGATGTAGCAGCGAGGAGACTTGGAGATTAAAAAGATACTTTGGAAAGGGCTTATGGGAAGCAGGCTGCCTGCTCACTTGATGGATTTCCACCAAAGGGAAGCTTGCTGGGGAAGGGGAGGGTGAACCAGTCTTGGTCTTGAAATAGGGCTTCAAACCATGTTCCTGGGGAGCTAGAGGCCTATACCAAGAGGTTGCTGATCTCCATCTGACAAAACAGATGAAGAGAGAGGCAGCGAGCATCTGCAGTCACAAAGTCTCCAGGAAAGCAAGACCTCAAGTTCCTTACATAGCACCCCTCCCTGCTTTGGCCAGCTGGGTTTATATCCTGAGTGGGCAGCTTCACCCCTGGGGTTCTGGGACAGGATCAGCTCGCTAGGGGGAGGGTGACCATTTTCTGCTGCATCGTGGTGGCTACCACCTTGCCTTCCCTGACCCACCAACACTGCCTGTCTCTGTGGTAATTGCCCTGCTAACTCCCATATACTAAGGCAGGTAGAGGAGAAGAAAAGGGTTCAAATATCAGATATGTTTTGGGTGGGAGGAAATATGATTTAGTGTCAAGAACTGGGTTAGAACATGGGCTGTGTGACCTTGGGCAAGAGTATCCTGCCTCCTGGGCCTTAGGTGTTTCATTTGTAAAATAAGGGGGCTGGCTAGACCTGTAAGGTCCCTTCCAGGTCTTGAGCCTATGAGACCAGGCCAAGACACATTCTGGGCTGCACCGCAGGTGCCCAAAGCTTTTGTCAGGGAGTCAGGGGAGGAAGCATGGGGCATCCATCTGAGCTGTGCTGTGCAGTGGTTAGGGAAGGTCCCAGGGAGACCAGTGCAGTGAGGCCCTAGGGCAGGGGGTCCAGGGGCTCCAAGGCTGACTCTTCATTGAGTGGGGAGCTGGTTATTTGTGAGTCCTCCAAAGTGATTAAATTTGGTCTCCGTTTCTTCACTGTACGATCCACCTGTTGGGGGAAGGGGAAGAGAAGGGGAAAGGAAGACAGAAATTGTTGATTTGGGAAGGAGGAAGCTTATTCCTTCCCTTCTCCCCCCGCAAAAAAAATCCTTTAGGAGTACTTAAGGGAAAGACTGCATGAGTGCCTGAAAGAGGAAGAGTGTAGGGAAGGAAGCAGCAGGGAGAAAGGTACAGTTGGCAGACAGTAAGTGTTTAATAAATGCTTGTTTAATTGAATTGGATCAGCCCTAGAAAGGAAGGCTGGTTGGGCAATAGCTCCCCACTCCTCAGTTCAGATCAGAAAGTGAGCCTGACACACAGGGCCACCAAGTCGGCCAGACAACATGCAACAAACTAGTTGTTAAACTGACCTCCTACAATTTTGTGGTCACGAGAGCACTGAGTTGGGTGGCCTCTGCCCAGCCCTTTAAAAAGCTCTGGGGTCAGTTTGTGTGCCCTGTTTCTGCCAGGCAAGGCTGGGCGTGAAAATGCGGCCTCAGCCCAGGCCCGGTGTCCACAGCTTCCTTCCCCATCCCAGAAAGGCAGGCTGGCCCCCGGCCCGAACCGGCAACCAAAATCGACACGATGCCATTGGCTTCCTGAGAAAGCAGACCCGGCTTCCCAGAGTGAGAGGGCTGGAGGTGAAGCAGGGCCAAGGAGGAGCAGGGGCAGGAGCTCCAGCGGGCGCGGATTCCGTCCCCTCGCCTCCCCGCCTGCCCTCTGGACTCACCGATGTGACAGTTGTACATCCAGATTCGATGGCCGTCATAGCGAGTCCGGCACTTCATGACGTTGTTGTTGTAGTCTGACTCGGCCACTTCGTAGTTGGGGTTAATGATGACCTAGGGAGGGGAACGGGAAATCAAGGCAAGGAAATGAGTCAGGAGACTGGGGCTTCAGCTCTGGTTCTGACACTTAACAAGTCGTGACCTCAGGTAAGTCCTTTCCCTTCTCTGGGGAACTTCCATCCTCTATAAAATAAGAGTGTTGGATCAGATTCTAACGTTCCTCCCGGACTCGGGCCTTTCCTGATTCCAGGTCCAGCGGTCTCCTAGCTATGCCACCAACTGCGTCTGGAACCTCTGTCCATCATGCTCTGGGAGGCATGGGTTTGAACACACTGGATTTTCCCCAAAGATCCCCGAGCCTGGGAGCCGTCGCTGGAAACAGCCTCAGGCTCCTGGGAATTGAACCTCTTTTAAGAGAGGGGCTGCACTTGGCTGGTTGAGCTCCGGCTCTGGGACCAGGCGCCTCTCTTCTAATGCTGTCCCTGAGACTCACTGGGCGCCCGTCGGCACAAGCCACCTCATCTCTCGTTCGAGTCTCAGTTTTTTCATGTGTGGAAATGAGGTTTCTGAGGCCACTTCCGGTCACGGTCTAACAGGCCTCGGATCCGCAGAAGGAGCGCGCCTTCACAGCATGCCCCTGAGAGGTTGCTGGTCTGAGAGCATGAAGGGTTAGCCGAGTCAAGGGCATTTCTCAATCATATCACTGGTATTACATTACCGCCAAGCCTGCCTTAGCTGTTGCACCCTGCCCCCAGCCATGTCAATTGTTTCTTCAAGTGCTCATCTCCAGAATCCCCCTCCCCTGCTCACCCTTCCAGTGCCTACTTTCCCCTAACTGCCTTTTCCCACCCCTTCTGCCGCTTCTCAACCTTGCCCCTAATTCTGCCTTCCAGCACTAAGCGGAACAGAGTCCGATCCTTCCGCCACGCGGCAGCTTTCCAAATACTCGAAGTCAGTTCTCACGTACCCCTTAGGACAGAGCTGGGAAGGACCTCGGGAGTCTGGTTTAACCCCTCCATTTTACTGGGGGTGTGGGGAATAGAGCTCTGGGCCTGGAGCTAGGAAGTACTGAGTTCAAATCCAGCCTCAGACACTTATTAGAGCATGACCCTGGGCAAGTCATTTATTTTCTGTCTCCATTTCTTCATCAATAAAATGAAGATAATAAGAGGACCTACCTCCCAGGGTTGTTGTGAAAATGAAATCAGATAGCATATGTACACACACAAAACTCCAAGTGCTAGATAAATGCTAGCTATTCATTATGACTGAAGCACACGATTTTTCACTTTCTTATTTTCTTACTTTTTTTGCGTGTTCTTGTACAAAATGACTAACATAGAAATGTTTTGCACGATTGCACACGTATGGCCTGTGTCGAATTGCTCGCCGTCTCAGGGAGCAGTGAGGGGAGGAAGGGAGGGAAGGATAGAATTTGAAACTCAAAATTTAAAAAAAAACCCAATGCTAAGAATTATTTTAACATGTAATTGTGGAAAAAATAAAATATCGTTTAAATAATAATTATTATAGAAAAGGAAACAGACCTGGGGAGTTAATCTGCTTGTACAATGTTATACATAGGATCAGAACAAGAACTAGAAGGATCCTCAGAGACCATCTAGTCTGATTTCCTCAGTTTACAGATAAGGAAATTGAGACCCAGGTAAGTGACTTGCCCAAGGCCACCTAGGCAAATGACAGGATTTGAACCAAGATCCTCCTGCTCTTTCTTCCATACTGAATCCTGCTTCTCCTGATTACTAGCAATATAACGGTGGGCAAATGCTATGAGTATCAGTTTCTTCATTTATAGAATGAGGAGTTTGGGCAAGGTAACCTCTAAGGTATTGTCTAGCTCTAAATTCTGTGATTCTGGATTGAGCCATCAGAACTGCATCCCGAGAGCCATTCAATTGTGTATAACCTTTGTACCAGTGTCTAGGCCAAAAGAAATCAAAGAAAGACACATATGTTCAAAAATATTTAGAGGAGCTATATTTTTGTGGTGAGGACGCCTGGCATCATCTGGGGAATGGCTGAACAAGTTAGGGGGTATGAAGGTGATGGAGTACTATTGTACAGAAAGAAATGATGAAGGGGTTGGTTTCAGAGAAACCTGGGAAGACTTGTATGAACCGAAGCAGCGTGATGTGAGAAGAACCAGGAAAATAATTTCTACAATATCAACACTGTAAAAAAGATGAGAACTCTGATCAACCCTGGCCAGCTCTGATTCCAGAGGACTGGGGATGATGCATAATGTCCACCTTCTGACAGGGAGGGGATGGACTCAGGGCAGAATGAGATATGGACTTTGGGACATGGCCAAGAATGGATTTTTTTTTTTTGGCTAGGCAATGGGGTTAAGTGACTTGCCCAGGGTCAAGTGTCTGAGTATGGATTTGAACTCAGGCCCTCCTGACTCCAGGGCCAGTGCTCTATCCACTGAGCCACCTAGCTGCCCAGGAATTTGTTTTACTTGACTATATGTATTTATTTAAAAGGTTTTGCTTTTCCCTCTTTTTGTTCAGTTAGGGTTGGGGAGTGGGAAAGGTTGAAAATAAATGCATGATAGCTAATATGGAAATATGATTTGCATGATTTCACATGTATAATTGACATATTGCTTGCTGTCTCTATGGGTGGAAGAGAATTTGGAACTCAAAATTTTAAAAAATGAATGTTAAATTTTACATGTAATTGGGAAGCATTTAATGAAA
The DNA here is from genome assembly GCF_003287225.1 of Phascolarctos cinereus. NCBI lineage: Eukaryota > Metazoa > Chordata > Mammalia > Diprotodontia > Phascolarctidae > Phascolarctos > Phascolarctos cinereus. The sequence goes on along the minus strand of NW_027555625.1, from coordinate 20,907,418 downwards.
TAAAAATATTTTTTAAAAATAAAATAAATGCATGTTAATGGAAAAAATCAAATTAAATTTAAAAAATTAATTCTATAGTTCTTATAAACCATTTTCTTGAGTGGGCCCCTTTTTAGCATCCCCTCCAGTGTCCCTCACAGCACAAAGCAGGTATTTAAATGTTTGTTGAATGAATGAATTTGGTATACCATACACATGTTTGGGTTAGGACTGGCCTGACTGGCCTCTGAGATTCTGCGAATGAAGTAGGTGGGACAGGTCCCCTGACAAGGTAGGGGAGGCCAGTCATTGGGCTGGTGGCCTGTCAATCATCTCTGCTTTAGAAAATGGGCTGAGAGCTCGGGGGACCCTGCAATGTCAGGAACTTAGCAGAGTGGGGGCTACAGGCTTGGAAACACAGGGCTGACAATGAGGTGGAGGCTCTGGTGAAGGCTCAGCTCAGCCTTTCTTTGTCCCTCTCCTTCTCCTCTGAGATCACCATTGATTTCCACTGGATGTATCTTGTATGCACAAATGTCTATCTGCTTCTTTAGACTGTAGGCTCCTTGCTAAGACTACATTTTTGCCTTTCTTTGTATCCCCATCTTTGTAGCTCTCAGGTTAGGATGGTGCCTGCAGTATACACAATAGGTGCTTAATAAATGCCCATTGACTGTCAGGGTCACAGGGGCCACCAGCTATTCTGGAACGGTTGGTTGTCTTCATGCTTGAAGAGGACCAAAATGACAGCACTATGTCAGGGTGAAGGTACAGCGAGTCCAACTGTGGCCGATCAGACCAACGTGTGCTCAGAAGGCTCTACCACAGGTTGGGCACAGAGAGTCCATGTGAATAATTGGGGTGGCTTCTCTAAATCTGTGTATCTCAGGTTTCTTTGGAGCTACTTCAGTTTTGCTTTTCTCCTAGAGCACAGCACCTTCTCTGAGGTGGGCATGCTATGCTGGGCTGTCCCGTGCCAGTGTCTCCCCTGTCTCACAATCCATTCCAAAGCTCTTCAGAGAGACCTTAAGAGTGTCTTTGGATCAATTTTTCTGACCTACATGTGAGTGCTTGCCTTGTGCGAGTTCTCTGTAAAATAGTCTTTTAGGCAAATGTACGTTTGGTATTCAAACAATGTGGCTGGCCCATCTATGATCCCCAAGATGGAAGGTGGGATTCAAACCCAGGACTTCTCAACTCCAAGTCTTATCTGTTTGGCCACACAGGTGGGAAGGATCCACCCACCCAGCTCTTCTGTCTAGGATCTCAGCAAACTCTGCTATTGTCATTGTCCTCTCTCTCTCTCTCTCTCTCTCTCTCTCTCTCTCTTCTCTCTCTCTCTCTCTCTCCTTCCTTCCTTCTGCTTTTTTTCTTCTCTCTTTCTTTTTCTATCTCTTTTTTCCTCTCTTTCTTTCCCCTTCTCTTTTCCTTTATTTTTCTTTTTCTTTCTTTCTCCCTTTCTTTTTTCTCCTTTTATTTTTCTATCTCTTCCTTTATTTCTTCCTTCCCCTTCCCTTCCTTCCTTCTTTATTTTTCTCTTTTCTCTCTCTCTCTCTCTCTCTCTCTCTCTCTCTCTCTCTCTCTCTCTCTCTCTTTCTTTATCTTTTTCTCTCTTTCTGTTTCTTTCCCTTTTTCTTTCTCCCTTTCTTTTTTTCTTTCCCTTTTCCCCTTTTTCCCTTCTTTCTCTTTTTCTCCCTTTCTTTTGCTTTCCTTCTTTCTCCTTTTCTTTTTTCTCCTTTTTCTCTCTCCTTTCTTTCTCTCCCTTTCTTCTTTCCCTTTCTCTTTTCTCCCTTTCTTTCTCTTTCTTCTTCTTTCTTTCTTTTTCATTCTCTCTTTCCTTCCCCCTTTCTTTTACTTTCACTGCCACTCTTTCTCTCCCTCTATTTTTCTTTCTTTCCTTCTTTCTCTTTTCTCTCTTTCTTTCTCTTTCCTTCTTTCTTTTTTCTTTCTTTCTAACTTTCTTTTTCTTCCTCTCCTTTTCTCTCTGTGTTCCTTCCTTCTTTCCTTCCTTTCTTCCTTTCTCTTTTTTCTCTCTTTCTTTCTTATTTCTTTCCTCCTCCCTCCCTCCTACCTCCCTCCCTTCCTTCCTTCCTTCCTTCCTTCCTTCCTTCCTTCCTTCCTTCCTTCCTTCCTTCCTTCCTCCCTCTCTCCCTCCTTCTTTCTCTCTCTTGTTTTTCCTTTTAGTTTCCCAAAAGTGTCCTCTTGAAAGCAACTGCTGAACTGAGAACTTGTCCACCTCTCTATTAGAACAGATGGGAGTCAGAGGCCCCCAGGGACCGGGCATGGTGTGTGGCAGGTGTTCTCCAGAAAATGAGAAAGAGACACACACACACACACACAGAGTAAGACACAGAGAGACAGAGACATGGAGAAAGATTTTCCCTCACTCAAGAGCAGGGAAATGGCTGCAATTTCTGAAAGAATGATGATGACCATGACAGGCAGTGTGGTATAGACTATAGAATGTTGCCTTTGGAGTCCTTAAGGCCTGGGTTCAAGTCCCACCTCTTACACATACTGGCTGTGTGACCCTGGGCTAGTCACCTGACCTCTGTGCCGCTGGTAGCTCTTTTAGACTAAAAAGCCACCAAACAGTTAATTGTTGATTTTCACTGAGCAGAAGTTTTTTTCATCAGAAAACTACTGGGGTCAACAAGCATTTATTAAGTACCTAATGTGTGCCGGGCACTGTGCTAATCACCAGCAGCATAAAGAGCAGCAGAAACAGGGTTCTTGCCTTCAAGGAGCTCACAATGATGAAATAGTTCTCCAAACTCAAGTAATACTAGTAATAGTGATAACAACAATAATAGTGATAATAATAATAATAGTCATGATAATTATATTAATGACTTAATCTGTGATTTCATCATCAAAAGGAATTCCCAGGTGAGGAAATTCCCTGGATGTTCATCATCGTCATCAGCCTCAGCAACATCATCATTACGACTACTACTATCACCACTACCACTACTACTGCTACTACTACTATTACTACTACCACTACCGCCGCCACCACCACCGCCACCACCACCACTACCACCACCACTGCCACCACCACTACTACCACTACTACTACTACCACTATCACTACTACTACTACCATTACCCCCACTGCCACCACCACCACTACTACCACTATCACTCCTCCTCCTCCTCCTCCTCCTCCTATTACTATTACTACTACTACTACCTCTACCACCACCACCAGCATGGCATACTAATTCGAATCATTAAAAGTTGAGCCCCACTAACAGGAAAAGTAAGGCCAGAGGGGACAACCACCGGTGCCCCGTTGCAGCAGGCCGAGGGGCAGATCAGCTCCCAGCTTGTTGGGGAAGAGGCTGAAGTCAGTCTCTGAGATGCCCATCCCCAGCCTGGCTGCCTGTGGCCTCTTCTATCCCAAGGCTGGCTAGGACCCTCCCCACCCTGCGGCCAGACTGCTGTGCTCAGCATAGAAGTGGCTTGACCAGAGGCTGAGCCTGCCTGTGGTCAGCACTAGAGCCCTCCAGGGTCGCCAGTCCCACTTCCCCAGCCAGGGTAATGGGCCTTCTGCCCAGCCTTCATGGTGTGGTTTGATGTCCTCATCGAGTGGGCATCAGGCCCCCTGGTCACTCTGAGCTCAGCCACTCCCTTTGGCCCAGAAGGTGAGTATCCTACCTTGTGAATGCCCCACTTTCTTTCCCTGGCTTTTCCACCATCACCTCGCCCCACCCTCACCCCTCTGGAACACCACTGCAGTTTACACTGGAAATATCCAACACAAACCTGCCCACTGAAGTCACTTTGCAATATTCATTCATGACCTGGCAGCTCATCGGCTCTATTTAAACACACACCAAAGGGGAACCGTCTGGAAGAAGTCTGCAGGAATGGGTACAATATGCCCCATTCTCCCCTG